>NW_024881261.1:19578373-20178373 GCF_018691265.1 Tyto alba
CTGGATGAGTCTCCTTCATTTGAAGCAGTCTTTCAATAGCATGCCTCATGACAGTAATATAGTAGGCAATGTACAGGTTGTACTTTACCAGGAAGTCCCTTGCATCCTTCTAGTCTCATCCTGCTCAGATTCACCATATTTATGTCATTTTTCCTCAATAAACAAGACACAAAGCAGCTTACAATAAGCTCTCTAGATGAATAGACTTAGAGTGAACCATTTTCCTCAGTGTAAGCAATGCTCTTGGAGGAGAACTTGAGATAATGGTTTTGTGAAGAGTTTAGTCTGGCTAGTTTTGCAGTCTTCCCTGCCCATTTTGCACACTCTCATCTCTGTTTCTTTCTATTGAGTTAATTACCCAGAGTCACATCAGTAACTGTTGCTCAGGTACTCTCAGGTGTCACATATGACTATATTTCTTTGTTGCCATTCCTGCTGAGGACTGCCTTTAAATGTTCTGCTAGCCTACTGTGAACCACTCTCCCATTTGCCAGTAGCAGTTAATCTGCAGTAGAACCAGTCAGTAACAACATACAGCATTCCTCATGGTATTTTTCCTCAGCATTCAAATAAAACTCAAGCTTTTGTTGCAGTATCAATGCATCATGAAAACTGTACATCCCTTGCTCACTTATTACTGCTTTTTTGAGAGATGCCATCTGTGGCAGAGGCCTCATTCCAAACATTTTCTCCCAGCTCCTGCAGTCTACCAGCCTGTAGGTTTAATACTGTAACACAGTATTAGCACTTACCAAACTCCAGACTGTATAGCAAGGGTCTTACTGGGTAATAATAGAAATAGCAGAGTAGTAAAACATGTGAGTTTATGGTAATATCTCATTATTATATGTCTATTGCTCCACACTTCAGTTTCATGAGAAGAAAAGCAATGTTTTTCATGCTCTGTTTAGATGATTTACTAGCTATCACCACCTGCAGAATGATATGTCAAACAGTGGGAAATAAATCTACAACGAGACATAAAGAAGGGATTTCCTTATCAAATTAATAGTATAAATAATGCAGAGAGAATCACTTACTCCCTCCTCCTTGCTTTATGTCAGGAAAACTAAATTCCAGGCAGCCCCTGCTCCAGACACTGGGGTCAGTGCAGCATCATTAGAAGAACATTATTGAGGTAAGTTTTGGGATTACTGACCAAGATGCTGTAGGTACAGAACTGGAAGGTGTTCTGAAGCAATGTCATTTGTTCTGTTGCTTTCCCCTAGCTATCAATTTAGCTTTTGATACTATTTTTCTTATCTTTCATGAAAACCTATTCAAATAGAAAATGTGCAAGATCAGTGTATCATCAAATCCTGTTCACGGTTTGCTTAAGAATCAGTTCTCTTTTAAAACAACGTTTCTCAGGAAGACACAGGGAGAGAGAAGAGAGAAAATTCAGAGACATGGGAAATAGTCTTAATGTGCAAAATTATTAATATCTCAGAAGACACTCACCCCTTCATTTAAAAGTGTGAGGAGGTAGGAATGGTGAGGACTGGATTTTTTATTTTTCTTTTAAGAGGAGGGCTCAAGTAAACAAATTTAAAAATGGCCTAATAAACACTGCATAAGAAAAGCAATCTTTGCAACAAGCAAGAAATACAAACTCCTTACTGATTTTAATCTCTTAAGTAGTTATTGCCACTAACGAGTAGGTTCAACATGAATTTGAAGTGAATTAATACCGTTTTCTATACCCACTTTCTAAATATTTTGCCAAATAGGCCTGTCGTTCCCCACACTCGCTATTCTGGCACCTCTTTCAGCTGCCTTGCTGTGTTGCCAAACCCCTTCTCATGTAGCAATATTTCCAGTAGGGCAGAATGGCTTTTACTTACTGAAAACCAAAAGATGCTTATGATTCCCAGACTAATTTTTATCTGATGCAAGCCAAAAAAACCTTCACTGAGACACTGTGTTTTCTTAAACATATTAATATACGGTTACTGTAGGGGATAATATTTTTATGATTTGTAACTTTGTGACTTTACTGATTGAAATTATTATTTCTGTTATTTATGATCTTTTACATAGAACTAACCAAGTTACTTCAGAAAAAAAATGCATACAGATGTATCAAAGTTTCCAGATGAGACCAATATATTTTATAAACCAACATACCAGACTGAATAAATATATTACTTTTAGTTTTCTATCTACTCAATCAAAAGCAACAATATTTCCTTAATTCAGTAGTTGTGTGGTCTTGCTCGTTCCAGAAAATTGTGTTTACAGTATACTTGTTTTTACTTTCTGCAAGAGAAGAGAAAGCAAGCCACTGTAGTATACTTAGTTCAGCCCTTCTGGAGAATATGTTTTAAAACATGGAAAAATATAGCAGAAAGCATCTGGATAAACTCACTAATATCTCAGAAAACTGCATGTTTGGCTCATCTAACCAGGATTTCAGCAGGTCTATGATAAAACAGCAGAGATTTTTCAGTGAAATCTACCATTCTGAAGATGGTTGCAATAAAAAGATAAAATTAGGCAAATTAAATGAACATTTACTTCCCAACAACAGTTGCAAAAGCAAAACAAACCCACAAACAATGGTGATGTTTTTGTAATCTCAACATTTAAACAGCAAAATGACAAAATATTACAGTTGCTTCATAGAAATACAGAAATTAATACCTTAATGGTATGTGTTTCCAAACTGAGTAAGAGCTACTAGCCAACAATTTTAGAGACCGTTTTTCTTGCACATTTAACTAATGAAGACTTTCACTAAGGAATGCTGAAGCAAGTTACTTGGTTTTGAGGTTTTACCTTAGTAAGTGTTTGCTGTAAAGAGAATGTATACCTTCTGTATACTGATGTACTATCAAGGACCTATTCAAGGTACCTATTGACTCTACAATCTATGGGCATTAATAAAACACAAATATTTATCTTGATAGATAAGAAATAACAGAAGTAATTAAAAAGTAACATGGGAACCAGACAAGCATAAAGAACTTGAAACATTTTGGATATTTCATTGCAAAGAAGCAGAGAGCCTATCTGTTCCTTACAGAATACTTGTAGCTTTTCTTAGCTTGTAATACAGCAAATATTTTTGACAAAGCCATAAATTATATTTCTCTCTTCAAAGCAAGAAGTAGATACAAATGAAAAGCATGCTAAGGACCTTTAACCTGCAATTACAAAAAAACCCAACCAACCAACCAAACAGATGTTCCATTAGACAGATAAAGTTAATGCTGTAAAATAAGCACTTTTTAAATAATAGTATTCTCTTTCCAAAATAATCCCCTGTCAGCCCAGAAAACAATCAACATCATCAGCACCAAAATGGTTTGGAATTACAAATATTTATAAAAGAAAACTTTTAGCCATAATAATGAAATAGCTTTTGTCCGTATATGTTCTTTAAAGTTGTTCCTCCAATGGATGCAATACATCAACAGAAAATAACATTTCCTAAGGCAAATTATATAAAGTCCAGAATTTTATTCTGGCTTTAAAAAAACACCTACAGTTAGCTAAAACATAACATTTTTTTAAAAACCTTGCTTTCCTTTTTATCTAGTTTTGAACTTGGATATATGCCTTCCTTTAATTTGGATCCATTTTTGCCAAGATGTTTTTTCATGTAATGAAATATTTTAAATGAGTTAATATGCAGGTTTGTCTCTAAAATGCCTACTCCTGATACATTTACTGAGGTGAATAATTCAGTAATTTCAACAGGGAGGCTGTAACAAGACAAAGGAGTACCTTGCTTCATGCTATAGCCAGGCAGAACTGGAGTTGGGATTCTCTGAAAACCTGTTTTGCAAACTCACAGATGTTTCTGTTACAACATTTCAGCCTGGTTACTGTAGAGGATTGGTTCTTCCCTTCACTAAACTTGAGAATAAAGGAAGAAATTTGCCCTAATTTTAATTAGTGATGGTGTTATAGGTAGGATAAAATACAGTGTCACTGCAGTTAAGACGTATATTCCATGCAAAGATATTTTATGAAATTGAGGGAGAAGTCTTCATTATTTCCATGGCTTCTTCCTCCCTCTCTTGCACGTGTGAGGTCTCTGTGATCAGTGACACATGTCAGCTTGTGCTGCCACCAGAGGCTAGAAGGCTGGGCCAGATGTGAGGCTCTCAGTAAAACCATCTGCATTTTCTGAAGCAGTTTTGGTATTCTGCCACTGAATTCTATATAAGGGACTGGGAACTTCCCCAGTTCACACAGCAAACCAAAATGTGATGAGTACATAGGACTTGAAAACTACCTGCATCCTCTACTTTCCCCTAGCTTCCTTCTTTTTATGGGACCTCTTATATCTCTGAGAATTACCTCATTAGCCATGATGTAACTGCCTTTTAAGAAATATTTCCATTTCTTTCAGTGGTATCTAGATTAGGACTTTTAGTCATTCCAGGACATCGCTCATCTAGTTCATCCACTTTTTTAAAAATGGAAGAAGTTCTGATTTCTCCAGGGAAAAAGAGTCAAGACCAACTGTGCATCAAGGCAGCCAGAAAAAGCCAGACCAGAACTGGAAGAAGAAAAATGAAGAGTTGTCTTCTGAAGAACTGGATAGATTTATGAAATGTACTTCATCTTCTTTTGATGGGAATGTGCTTAAAATACTCAATGAGCTCAACACGTTACATTAAATACATTTCTGTTGGAAGTAGTCACATCTTGTTTGTTATGAAGAAAAGTGCTGCTATATACAAATGAAAATAGTTTTCTTCCTGAGAAAGCCAAATCACTTCAGCAATAAGAGTTTGACACAGAGCGGGGAAAAAGAAATGCAACTAAAACTCAAAGATAAAGCACTGTACAAATTTTCACTACATTCAGCAATGTAGAAGAGCATTCATTTATGTTTACCATGCTTGTGGATCGCGACATTTGTATTAATATTTAGGGGTTGTCAGTGATACTGATTATATTTGGTTGTACTACAAAAAGGTTTTCAAGCAAATGGTGGCTCTGTGGATGCTTTCAGTGCTTGTGTTAGAGATGCTCTGCACTGGAATGGGATCAAGAAAGGCAACAATAAAAGACTTATTTTTGTGAAAGCATTCTGTTGTACCAAGTAAATGTCTGTTTACTTGTTAATATACACATTGTTTATTCTTCCTAACATTTTAAAAAAGCTGCCTTCAGTTATGCTCTGACAAAGGTTAAGGGACAGGATTAGAACGCACACGTATTACACCACAGTTAAATTACAAATATGATTGCTTTGCTTTAATGCAATTTTTGTCATCTTCCAATTTATAAAAAACAATTTTCTCTCATTTTAAGTCAAATAACTATAAAAGGCCGGAGAATTTCCATAGCACTTTGCTTTTTGTCTTACCAGCTAGCCAGACTAGACTGAGAATTACAACATTTGTTTGTTTTTCTGTTTTTTTTGTTTTTTTTTTTTTTTAATGTGTTTAAGAAGTGTTATTTCTGTCAATGTTTGGTTATAATTAAAATAAACCCTTTTGACTTGACAAAAATTAAATAGGCAAGTGTTAATGACCACTTGTCCCATGGAAAACTGATTCAAGGGATCATTCCTTAAATATGCCTTTGAACACTTTTTTTTTGAGCTTCTCATATTTATTTCCTCTCAGAGTTTCTAAACTATGTGTGGTTATACAATCCATAATGCAATGGGATAGACCATTCCTAAACGCTGTCTTCTATAAAGCTACATTTCGGTAAGCACCTGCCTTATTTCCATAGCCATATGATTTGTGATAACTTAGTCTCCTACTTGCAGTTTAACTGAAACACTGCTGGTAAATCATCCACTGACTGAACATGCGATTACAGCTTTGATTTCCTTTGTTCAAATCAATATATAAATTCACACTAGTTATCTAAATAAGGAGCCAGGCATACCAGCACGGGCCAATTCATTACTTATCAGCAAGAGATAAATATGGCATGCAAATCAATCCATGTTAAGCCTATGTAAAACCTAGGAGAGAGCCTAATCCGTCTTCTGCTCACTATCCTGACACCCTAAACTGACAAGAGAGCACCAGAGTAGCATGTTTTCATTGTACTGGGTCAGCAAGACTCTTCAATATTCACTGATAAAACTAATCACTGAAATCTGCATTTGAAACAAAATGAGTCTTATAATTTGCTTTATTTCCCAAACTGAATTACACAGCACTGCTTTTTACCTGGTTACCCTTAAGTATTTAACAGGAAATGGGACAGTTATTGTCAATGATCAATGGACCTGTTCCAGTTGAATTACATGAGAATACATTCAGAGAAACTCAGCCGATGTAAAAATTACGCTGGCAAATAATATTATAACTGGACATAATGAGAAAGAGAGATGATATATCCATAAATACAATAGTAAAAAAAAAAAAAAATTTTTCTTCTTTTAAAAACCCAAACCTTAAAATAAAGGGCAGTGGTCATACTCTGAAATTTCTTTTTAAGCATTACAGTCTCACTTGAAAATCCACCTTACAAAGGCAATGAAACAATTTTACTTAGATAAATTAGACTGGCACTTTTCTTGTCCACAACGCTGTGTCAAAATGTTAACTTCAAGTGAAATGGAAAAATTATACATCATATAAATAAACTAAATGGTTAAAAAAATCCCAGATGAAAAAATGCTACCAGTGATACCTTTCTGTAAAAATTCCTGGGGGTTTTTTAATGCTGTTTTTAAGCTTAAGTGAAAATGGACATTTTGGGAGAAATATAATGGAAGACAAAAGAGTCAGGAAGAACTTTTAGCGATCTACAATTCTAGAAAAAAATAAGTGTACATATATATAACTCACAAAACCAGCTGTCATATTTTAGAATGGTACTGTCTCATGAGAAGAAGGCAACAAATTTATTATTAGATAATAAACATTTGTTTCTTTTAATATCTATTACATTTCCAGAATCTTGCAGAAATTATGAGAATATTTTACAATAATCTGCAGCATCATGGACCTACAAAATTGAGTTCTACCTGTTTTTTTCATAAAGATTTTTTTATCCAGGAAATTTTCGGACACGTAAGCAACACAAAACCAATGGGAACTACAGAATACTGATACTTTGTCATACAAGATGAAGCTCATTTTTTTCCTACTGTAACTGTCAGGTCTGTCACCTCTCTCAAACCAACGCATAAACCCACACGGTAACTAGAAAAGTCACTCAAGGCTAAGTACATATTCCTGACTAGCAAAAAATACATACAATATTTTAGACGATTAAAGAAAAAGTAGGGCTGATCAAAAGAAGTCAAGAGATTAGATGGCCTATTGGGATAACCAGTTGATCTTTTAGTAGTTTCTGTAGTCAGCAGTACAAAAGCAGCACACAGACCTGCTTTACACTGAGATAATCCAAGTCCCTGGACTGCAGATGTAAGTTTAGCAGAGTGAATAATGCCAGAAATAAGGCTCAGACTCACAGTTCTGGATCTATAGAAAATGCCTTTCTATCTCTGTCACCAAACCTGTTCCTGAATATGACAGCGAGCAGTTTGCATTTTCAGAGGGCTGCCTTATGGCAGTTATGACTGCAGTTGTCAATTTTAATAATTAAAATTAATTTCCCAAAAGTTTTACAAAACCCTTGATCTTTCACTATGCGCCCCAGTATGTCTTGTTCTCCATCTGTATTCTTGGGGTCAACAGACAGCTGAGGTGTTTGGTGGACTCGCCTACTACACCTTTACTGTATCTCTCCTGTCCTTCCCTCTTCATCTGTTTTTTGTCTAGGTTGATCTGTTCTTTACAAACTTAAAGCCTTTTCGTACCTGCTCACTTGACTCTAGTGTAAAGTTCTTGCTAAACTAGCTAGTTTTATTCATATGACAAAGTGATTAATTTGTTTCAGACCTGAGCAAAACCCAAATACAATGATAAAAGAATAAAGTTCTTATTATCACAAGAAGTACTGTTGAAAAAGGAACATGAAAGCATGAAAAACATATCTATGTACAATATGAAAACAGTCAGATATTATTGATAATTTTAATAGATAAAGTGAATTTTATATATTATTTCAGTCAGCTGGGACTTTTAATATGCAAAAGTCACCAGAGGATCGAGCTGAAACTATGTATTTTAAGTCATATATTTCTCCTTGATGGGATCTAGTAAAGCATAATGACAGTTAACATAAGAAACTATTTCCTACAAAGAGCTTACCAAGAAATACAAATACAAGGAGATTAAGTTCCTCAAGTTGTAAGTGGCCTGCACTGAAAATATTGAGTGTATTTGGTTGTAATTTGTCTTATTTGTAAAAAAAAAAAGAATTGCTGCCACTTGCATTACAAATGACACAAATTTATACAGCAGACTAATTTAGTAAAAAAGGAAATAGGGTTCTTCTGTATCAGGTACTGAGTTATATTATGCTTTTAAAATGTATAATCCCAGAGAAATATTAAAATATTAATTTGGATAGTATTTAAAAGGTGATTACTTTTATACAATAAAATAAAAAGTGTACTGAATACTAATTCCTGTCACGTGCTTTCTTTGAACTAATGCTACAGAAAATAGAGAATCCATTTGTTTAAGTGATTTTAATTTAGATTCATGAAAGACATTCTCATCTACAAAAAATGTCCGACTTTTTTCTGCTTGACTCATTTAAAAGACTGTATCAAAATTAATGTTAAAGAAAGCTATCTACACTTGTTGGATAGCACTGAACTGGAAGAATGAGAGATGGGAAATTTTAACACCTCCTCTGATGAAAGGGTGGTTTGGTTTGTTCAGCACAACAGCTGATACAAAGAACACTTGCTCAGGCCCTACTGAGCTGGTCAAGACTAATTGCTCCTAAGCAAAAGCTGGTTTCATCTATTCATGCCTTTTAAGTGAAGGTCAAATGATCAAAAATTTTAGTTGCATTTCACTCCAGAGAAGATTGCTCAGACTGGAAAGGATATTTTGTCCAATTTCTTGAATAACATAATCTAAATTTGGATTTGCTTCTAGTTCTAGTTAAAGATGTCATAATAGCATATTGTCTAGGAAATCCTCTGACTTTAGACTTGTTTATTAACAATGGATGACCTAACATTTCTTTTAAAAAAATCCAAAGGCCTTGGTTAGTGTAGTCAAAATTATTGTAATTATAAACAAATAATTTTAAATGTTTGTATCTTACTTCCATTCACACCCATTTTGTTTCCTTGCAGGAGTGCATACATGAGTACAACATAATTCTGTCCTTTTCCTTCAAACATTTTTCCCATAATTTGAGGACCACTTTCAGATTTTTTACTAATAGTGGTAGTTTAAAGGCCACAGGCTAGGAAACATTAATCTACAGCCTCTCAACCCAAGCATGCTTTAGATATACCAGGCTTTAAAGTACATATTTGGCATCTATATTATGCCTCAGATGATCTATTCAACGCACAGTGGACATCTGACTTGGGACATCCACAGAAAACAATATTGCCAAGTTTTATAATATATTTTGTTTATGCAAAGGTTTTCTTCCTTTGTCCTCTGTTGTATCAATGCTTATTTCTTTAGCCAACATCTTCTTCCATAGTTGAATACCTATCTGAATCCTTTGTCAAAAAATACCATGTATCTAAGTTGGGTATTTACTCAAAGGAGCAGAAATTATTTCCAGCTGAATCAAAATAAACCAATAAATGAGACAGCCACATATGATCATTTGACTACCTTTGACAGCATGTCATAAAAGATATTTTTAGAAGACAGCGTATTTTGAAACTGTTCTCAAAAAAATCAGTTTTACATGTAACCATTTGAATGTTCCGAACAAATCGCATCCTGTATGGTTTCAATCACCACATGCACAAAAAAGTGAAATACACAAACAGCAGCACAGACCATGATAGGAAATCGCATCAGAGAAGCCAGTGAAGGAAGTACCTGAGACAGTAAACGTGTATACGCAGCTCTTCAGAACAAAGGGAAACCAAACAGGTTATACCTGTGTTCTCAGTCTAGGGTTACTTCCCAGTGCCTGAATCCAGCTGTACACCCAGGGTGTGTACCACAAGACTTGAGTGCAAGTTTCATCCCCAGCCCTGTTCCCCCTGATGTGTCCATGGGGAGGGGAGCAGGGTGGGTGGGCACTGAGAGAGATGGGACATACGCCAGTGTGCTGCCTGCCCTGGTCAGCTCTGGAACACACCATGGCATGTCTGCCCTCAAAGCACAGATTGCTAAAGAATAATTGCTCAGTGAGGACTACAGAGCCACACCCAAAGTCAGATCACCAAACATTTTCTCTGGGCACACCAGGTCACAATCAGCTCTTTCTTCCTGGAGAAGTGTCCTGTGTGAAATGTCTCATCCAGCTCCCTCTGAGGATTTGGTTTGTGGGAATGGAACAGAGGCGAAAAGCCTCACCTTTTCAGTTCCCATCTTTCTGAGTCTAGCTGAAATGGAAAGGAATATTTGTGCTATCCTAGTTCTTACTTTATTCTTGTGAAGCTGGACATTAACCATTAATTAATTTTTAGCAAGAATATCAAGCCTTTCTTAAACGATTTCTGATGAAGTTACAGCCAGGGCAGATGAACTGTGTAAACTTCCTTTACATGGTGAAACTTAGGACAATCTATGCTTAAAATGAGAAATGCGAAGAACCTCTCTAATCTCCTAGGACATTTATATATGCCCACTCTATATTCGTTAGTTTGACATTTACTGCTCTTATTCTGTCAGCAGAATGTTGATTTGATTTTCACTCTTGCTATTACAATGTCACAGGTATATTATCACTATTAATAGCTCCATAGAATTACAGATTGAATAAAATATGATTTCTAAGGAGTACTTACTGGTAGGAAACTGAATTTTAATAACAACTTACAGCTGGATAGAAATTAGCTAAATAAACTTATTTTATTCATTATGATTTATTGATGAGTCATTGGAGAAAAATGCCCAGCTGCAAGCTTCTCTCTCATATAAAATGTTATGAAGATTAAGATATGGTGAGAGATCAATTTCTTGAAAAGGACAGCAAGGGCAAGAAAAAGCAAAGAGAAAACCAGCAGAAAATCTGCTGCCTGTTTCAAATCACTAAGACCTACCCCCACTGGAAAAGCTTGCTTTCAAATTGGAGTGCGATAACAAAGTGAAACCAAGTTCTAGTTTTGTCACACATGTGGCCAACAAATAGTAATTTTTGATCAGGAATACAGTATATCTAAGAACTTACCCTAAAGGAAAAGCTTTGTGTGATTCAATTAAATATTTCTAGAACTGTGATCCAATCAAACCCCACCTAGCTGCCACCACAGCATGGTTGCCTCCAAACAGCCACTTCTCTGTTTGACTGTAAGCTCCTGCAAGGCACAGAGGTCTGCTCCTGAGCCAGAGGACTGCAGAGCCGAATCCAGCCCACAGGAACAGGAGATTCCCTGCCCAAGTTGCCCATCCAACAAGCACAGACTGAGAGCATGGACTCTGCACGCACGAGAACCAGAGCTCCATATGTCACAGATCCAGTCACCTCCTTTTAGAGATGGTTGTGATAGTGGTAGTATCTATGTTTCTTATCAAATGGTCAGAGCACTTACTGAGCACATGAAAAATCTGGCATCAAGTCTCACATCAAATCCACAACCTCCAGAGTGATAGAAGCATTGTCTGTCCCTTCTGGTGAAGACCCTTTGCAGAAAGTGATTCGACGTTAATTGGAGTAAAATGGAACTGAAGGGGTAGATGACTCCACAGCCTAGTACTTAAGATGTTAATTTACTGTGTTGGGTTTGTGTGGCAGAGTTTTTGGTAGTGAGGGAGGGGGCAACAGTGTTGGCCCCCTGTGAGAAGCTTCTCGAAGCTCCACCAGCTCCAAATCAGACCTGCCTCTGCAACGAGACTGAGCCAATTAGCAACAGTGGTTGTGCCTCTGCAATAATGTATTTAAGAAAGGGAACCTGGGAGGAGGAGTTGGAGTTGTGAGGAGGAGTTGTGAGGAAGACATCTATGCAAACACTCACTTCCACGTCAGTGGAAGAAAGGAGGGGGAAGCAGTGAGGTGCGCCAGTGCAGAGTCCCCGCCCTGTATCCCATGGTGAGATGGCAGGGATGCCTCCTGCCACCATGGAGCTCACTGATGGAGGAGATGGAGGACCCCACGCCAGAGCAGGTGACTATGCCCAAAGAAGTCTAGGACTTTATTGGAAGAAGCCCCTGCTGTTGTAGTTTGGCACTGGGAAGACTGCAACACATTGCAGGGGGACCCACACTGGAGCTTCTTGGGAAAAACACATCCTATGGGAAGGACTCATGCCAGAGAAAGTTTGTGGAGGACTGTCTCTTGTGAGAGGAATACTATGCTGGAGCAGAGGATAATGTGAGGAGTCCTCCCCCTGAGGAAGAAGGAGCAGCGGTCTTACCATAACCCCCGTTCCCTGCCCCCTATGCTGCTGAGGTGGAGGAGGTAGGGAGATAGGGAACAAAACTGAGCCCAGAAAGAAGGGATGAGTGGGGGGAGGTGTTTTTAAGATGTGGTAATGCTTCTCACTGCCCTACTCTGTCTGTTAAGTGTTGTTGGTTTTAGTGTTTGAATTAAATTGATGTTCTTTTTCTTCCCCTAACAAGTCTGTCTTGCTCATAACCATAACAGGTGAGTCATCCCTCCCTGTCCTTATCCTGCCTCCAGAATCTTTTGCTTTATTTTCTCCTTCCTATTCCTGAGCACGGAGGGGTGAGTGGAGGGCTGGTGGTGCTCAGTTGCCCACTGGGCTCAAACCATGACATTTACATTTAAGGAGTTTTTATCCAGTGAAGGTATTGTAAAAGTGCAGTCAACATTGTGGATAAAATTCTGCGAGCAGAAACTGTGACTCAGGTTTACTATTCCCCATATGATCTTCATCACCACACCATACAGTATCAAGCCTCTAGAGATTCTGTTGGCTCACAGATCTCAAATGTTTTTCCCTGTAAAAGAGAATTACTTCAGTAGCAGAAAGGGAAACGTTTCCACCATCAAGTCAGAAGACTTTGGTAATTTGGTGCTTTATCAAGAGACAGCTGAGGATCAGCTCTTTTAGGGTAAGGATCAGTGTCCGTAACAAGTGTTATAAACACTGACTTTTTTCTATAAAATGCCCACCATATAATTGCCCTTTCAATGAAAATAGAGTCTTACTGAGATATTTGAAAGAAAAGAGCATAGACACCCATCACTAGGAATGAGCCCAAAACATAGTAGGCATACCCCAGTTCCAGAAAATAGTTTCAAGTATAAGACAGAGTATTATACTGGCTAGTTGAGGGAAGCTTTATTGCTCTCAGATCCCACCCTGAGGCTCCCAGCCTCTACTCAGACACTTCAGAGGAAACCTGCATACCTAACATAGTCATTGGCATTTCATTTTGGGCATCAGACACCTAAGAAGTTAAGCCCTACATTGGATTTAATACAATTATTTTCACGGTATGCTGGCACAAACATGTGGATAAAGTAATGGATATTATATTACTGGCTTTAATTATCTAAAAGAAAACATATACTGTTCTCTCTGAAGATTAACTAAGATGCAATGAAAATTATTAAGTCCGCAGAGCCACTGTGCAGCTAACAGGGGAATAGAAATGTTATTTTACAGTGAATGATTATATTCATTAATACAGCTTACCAGAGAGTGACTTAAACCCTCATTTGGAACTTTCCATTTTTTTGTATTTGAAGACATGTTTCTATTAGCAACAGTAGTAATTCATTTGTTATGATGCATTTTTGAGTTATGGTAAGTAAGAAAAATCCTGTGTTACTGGTAATTTGCATATAGACAGTGAACTTCTGTACGATGAAAACCAAAATCAACCAATATGTGTATTTAAGTCATTTATCTATAGTCTTTAATTCTATGTTCATCTTGCTGCTTGAATTACTAGTTCATATTTACTTTTTAAAGGCTTTAATGCTATACATCCACTAGCTCTTCATATAAAGTACTCACTGGATACAAAACTTTTGATCCATTATGGATATTTTGTTCTATTATTGATTATTCACTTAAAAACTGAGAAAATTAATTTCTTCAAAATCATGCTGAGAAAATCAGCAGCTATTTGTTGCTACACACATTACTCTGCATCTCGGAGCATGTCAACAGACGATAATAAATGCCTTTCCTGATATAACTTAATCCTGTGTGGATACATATATTCCACTCAGAAAATTGACTATCCTAACAGGTCATTACTTCACAATGTTTCTCAATGTGATTTTGCAAGGTTATTTTCTAAGCCTATAAAATATTGATGTTTATTATCAGAGTCTCCTATCGTTTTGGTCTCTCCTAGAAACCCTTTATATAAATTTATTGCTATTTTTTACCTCTAAGTTCTACTTGCATCCCCAAGGCCCTCTTTTCCAGACTAATCCAAATCCCCAGTCTGGCCTTGCCACCATAAAGCCAGAGCCTATAAACTGGAACATCTTCCCTTACACTGCAGTTCAACCACTGTCTATGATCTTGATCAGCAGTTGACATTTGCCATGCAAAAGTAACCACACGTTTATTTTAAAGATGATTTTAAGATTATTTATTAATTCAGTTTACCTCTGCAAGACTAGGATCTCTTCATCCTATACACTTTGTGAAAATGCAGGATAGCTAATTTCCTGCTAAAAAAAGGCAGATTGGGAAGTGAATTTGCTGTAGCAAATTCTGCAAGGAGGAAGGCAGGCCAGATAAACCCAAAGAGGGAGCCCAGACAAGTCCAGTTTAGAGAGGGTTTAGACATTATGATTGTCCTCTGATTGTTTAGTACAGCATAAGTCTGTGGTACAATTTACAAATATACTCTCAAAATGCAAATATGAAGTTCCCTCACCTGAAACTTCACAAGACTTTAATAAGAAAGTACTGATATTTTTCCCATTAATGAAAAAATGAGCAGGTGCTATGAATATGTATTAAACACAACCTGAAAAATATAACTTGCAGGAAGGGCTTAGAACCCGAGGCAGTTATTCAGCCATTACATTAATACTGATGTGATATGACTTGCTTCAGTGAGGCCTTATGAAGAAAGTTCTGCATCCTAACACTCAGCATTTGGAACTCAGAAATTGGGCAAGCTTCATTATTTGGATTTATCCTAGTGAATTTATCCCTGATTCCTAGTTATCCACAAAAGTTTAGGTGGCAAAAATGCTTTCACAGAGCATAACTGAAGCTAACAAAGTACCTGCTGCATATCATATATTAATATCTAACATAGTATAAGCTTGGATTTGGCAGAGTAAGCCTAGGTAACAGTTCCAAAAATATCCAAATACAATACTGAAAACTTGAGAATTGATGGCAACTTTTACAATATGCAGCTTCTTATTCTTCTGCTCCAATATGACTTTTCTGGGTGAAAGATCTTCAGACTGTAAGCATAAAAGCTTTTACAACACAGCAAGTTTAAAAATGTTACTCAAAATTATTCTGTTGCTGAATGCTATAGCCTTTAAAATGCTCCATTTAGAACTGTCCCAGATAATTGACAGGGTGAAAGAACATTGTTTAGTTTGTTAAATTATCACATAGAAAATACTGTAAATAGATTGAATTTTCTCCATTTCCATGAATTGGCCTACCTTATTAGCTAATTACACAACATAGCAGGTTGTAAAATGCATACCTAGAAAAAAAAATAACCTGAATGAGGTCCAAAACCGTATTTATTTTTATCTGCTATAGTTCCATAAACTGCAATTCACACAGATATACCTTTTTACATTTAGACTTCAAAGTCTTATCTGCAAGTTACGGTCTGTAGAGCCTAAAGTACGGTTTAGTAAACAAAGTAGTAGAAAAGACTGACTACTGATAAAAGACAGAATCGTCCTGAGATAAGTTAGGATACAAACTTATGCAGGTATCTCTGTCCTCCAACTGACATTTGATAAATATTTCAATCTTTTTAAATCGTAGTACAGAATTTTACTTCTTGGCTAGCAAAGACTTTGAAAGAAACTGGAGCACATCAATCCTTCGTGGATTATAGTGGAAACAAACAGCCGTGTCTTTTGCTGGTGCCACAGAAATACATCTGCTGGCTGGCTAATTTTAATCCACAAGGACCCATGAAGCAAACATGTTCCAGTTGTTGTTTACTAGAAGATGCAGGATTCATTTTCTCCTTCTTATAGAAAGAACATTTTTTTTTTTTTTTTAATTATAGATTATTTTCAACACATAAGTAGCTCAAGATGATGGGCCTGTGATTGCTACAATGTGTTATGGGTTTGTCCTGGTTTGGACTGGAATAGAGTTAATGTTCTTTTTTGGTAACTAGAATAGTTCTGTGTTTTAGATTCAGCATTGGGTTTGGTATGAGAAGAATTCTGATAGAACACTGATGTTTTCAGCTGCTGCTGAGATTTCAAGGACTCTCCAACTCCCCATGTCCTGCCCATTCGCAAGTGCACAAGAAGCAGGGAGGCAGCAAGGCCAGAGCACCAGATCCAAACTAGCCAATGAAATATTCCATATCATGTAACATCATGCTCAGCATATAGAGGAGGGGCGGTCAGGAAGGGGCTCTCTCTCTTTATTCCAGGATTGCAACTGCAGGATCTTGGTCTTTTGGGATCACTAGCTGGGAATGGGCTGGGTATTGGTCAGCGGGTGGTGAGCAACTGCATTGTGCATTGCCCATTTATATTTTCTATTGCTGTCATTATTTTCATTTTATTAGTGTTATTAAACTGTTTCTATCTCAACCTGCGAGTCTCCCTTTACCCCTCCAATTCCCTCCCCCATTCCCAGGTTGGGGTGGAGGGTGGATGAGTGGCTGCAGAGTGGTTGACTGCTGACCAGTTTCAAACCATGACAGGGCTGCATAGCAGAGTCTGGGTGCATCTCTCTGCATCCCTATATCCTGTACACCATGTTAAAAGCCATTAGCAAGTTCTAGTTTATGCTGGCTATGAAAGGTCACAAAGGACCAAACTACAGAAAAGTTTTTCCTCCTATACTTCCTTTGATCTGCCATGATGATGATTCAGCACAAAAAAAACCCAAAAACTTTCAGAAGTTCACTTCCTCTTTAAAAAGATTCTGAAAATTTTTAGTTAAACCAATTTTTCATGGTTGTGCAATTCTGTTAAACTGAAATTCTTAAATCACCTTTTACTTAAGATTTAAACCAGCAAGCAAAAATTCTTGATTAAAAGATCAGTTTTAGTCCTTGCATTTGTACATTCTGCTATCTTTCACAAGGAGTAATTAAGTCTCATGATTTAGAAATTATTGACATGTACAGATTTGCAGGTAAATATAACCTTTGTTTTGAACTTGAAACTTGTCTTTGCTGACCAAAAGGGCATGATGTAGATATACCAGAAGTTATATAGTTTAGTGCACATGTATTCAGAATCTTAAAATTTAAGTTTTGTAATAAGTGAATAATACTTCTAACTAAAGATTAACAGACATGAGCTACAGATTAAAGCTGTTTTAAATGGTGTTACATGTCAAACTGTTCTAGAATAGAAACAAATTTAATGAATTTGAAGAAAACCACCATTTTATAACTGTTTTGTTATGTAACACAAGGGAGAAAGAATTATGTTTTGTGTTTAAAAACCAAACGGATTTATTAACCTATGGTAATAGGATCTGTATTTAATGAACTGAATTAATGGTTTGCAGGTCCTTCTGTCCTTCAGTGTTTCAGAACTCACTGGTAGCAATTAATTGCACACTTTATCCATGGATTCAAAGATGAAAAGAAGTTTTCATGCTTTTACAGTGAATTAAACAGAACATTCAAAACAGGGCATCTTGTCTGAGCTCATATTTACAAAAAGCTGGCTTGGCAGTCAAAAGCACTGTGGTGTCATATTTGTAGTCTGAGATTTCAACTAACTCAATTATATGATCCTCTGTAATGCAAAGTGTCAGTAAACATATATCATAGTCTGTCACTGATAAAATTGTAATTTCTTGAATTTTAAAGGAATGTTCTTATGTAATACGTGTACTTACCTAACACTGTAGGTTGCAGACAAAGGATTCACTCCACCATAATTCTTTTGTTTCAAGAATTGTTTAGGATATAACAGCATCAGAACAAGTTCTTCATAGCCCGTTAAGGCTGACAGATAGATTACCTTACAGTTTTTTGCCATAAAACTACCATAAATGAATCCCCCACTGATGTAATCTATTTAAAAGTCATGTTATATATTGCAAAGGAAGCAGCCATTTGTGAATGAAGCCTGTGTTAAATCTAAACTCAGTTTCAAGAAAACTCAAGAAATGTTCCCTGGGGTGAAAAAATTCCACATTTATAATAGCAAGGAAAACATTGAATCTGTACGTAAATCAATAGAACTCAGAGAATTCAGAGATAAATCAAAACCTGCCTCAGTACTCTCCACAGTTATTGAAAGTAAAATACAGAGCCATATAGACTGATAAAACTATGTTCCAGAGGGTTCTGCACTACTGGAACAAAAGAAGCACCCTGTGGTCTTATGCTTAAGCTTTCTAACTTATGTCAGCAATAAAGCAGGGTCTTCAATGTAAGTATGTAAGTAATAACGTAAGTTACTTTGAAGGATGACACCAGACTGATTTTTCTACAAACTATTTAATTATTCCCTTTGGAAATGAATGGCATTCTGGAAAAAAAAGGGTTAGTTTGTTAACACATGCATTTGTTGTTTTCTTAACTCCACTGTCTTCTATATTACATTATGAAACTATTTTTCAATAAAGGGTACTTGTTATCGAAAGTGCAGGAAGTAATATTAATAACTGGTACTTTGATTTCTAGTCAGCATAGATAGTTTAACATCTACAAGTTAATTATCAACCTCCTTGCATCTTCAAGTATAATTAATAAGTCTTTATTCTTACTGTCAAAAAGAGCTGTCTTGCATCAAAACTGATTACATCAAATGTTTTTCTAGCACAGTATCACAAAACAAAATCCTCATTCACCTTTTCTTGTATTGAGCTTGTTGTGTCTTTGCTGGTCTTTCAGTTTAGCACATTCTTGGGTTTTTTTCTGACAATCCCAGATTGAAATTTCCTTACCAGCCCAAGTGCAATGCCTCCTGACTGTCTAGATATGCAGAAGGGCTCAGACTGGGAAAAGCAGGTAAAGATAGAGGTTACAAACAATAAATACACCAAGTAGTTTGTAGAAAAGTTTTCTTTATGAGAGTCTGCGTGAAATCAAATGAGTTCATTGTGAAGATTCTCACAATACACAACACTGAGCAATTAAAACTCCAACATGACATTTCTGCATGGCAAGGCACATAATTAGCAACATGGTAGAGCCGTGCCAGTGTGCTCACCCACCACAGCAGCACAAGGCAGTGCTCCTCCCGGACAGCTTCAGCCTCCTCCTCAGCTAGGCTGAGCAGCATCTCGTTCCTTCTACTGAGTTATTGCATATAGCTGCTTGGGGGTTATATATACACAGAGCTGTGTCCACATGGACATAATCTGAGTAAAACAAATTTGTCGGATTCCTTAACTCCAAAGGACTTGAAAACTAAGCAACACCTGGAGTAAAATGGAACAAGAGAATGTGGCATAAGATGAATATCAAAATCACCTCCTTCATTCAGTTAACAGCATAGACTACAAGGTGTAATACATCCTTGAATATTAATGTTATAGGGCCCTACAGATGGCTATATATATGCTACACCGTTTACCCTAAGTACCATATATGATTGATCAAAGGGCTAAAGTAAGTGAGGCTTGAAATTTAAGACTGTATATCTCATGATGGAAGCAAGGAAACAAATGCAGGCTGAACTAAAGAGACTAGACACTAAAAGATTAATATGGCTAAAAAATAGGAGCATACGGTGAAACCAGAATGGCAAAATTAATGATGTAGCAGGTATGAAGATTGATGCAGAGTACCAGGAACCTGGGGATTTAGATGTAAGAGAAGAACTAAAAAAAATTACAGCCCTTCCCGAAACAGAAATCAGCAGGCTTGCCAGGGACCTCTCCTATATTTTTTCAATACTATTGAATACCTTTAGGTATTGAGCATCAAATAAACCTACCTGAGGATGAGTTGAGACCTGATTACCACGTCAAATATGGTTAAATTTGACACCATTATTAGAGACCCTTCCACCTGCCACAAAATCTAGGCAGCAACAGTATTTTGAATTTTCATCCAATATTGCTATTAGGCTTGACACTGAGAAGAAGTCATATGAAATTGTCCTCTCTAGAGAGTCTGACATGCAGCATTTTTACATAGGGGAAAGGTCCATGCTGCAAAGGCCTGGTGAGGTACAACTCTACACCTGTGACAACTTGGCTCTGAGAAATTATTGACTGCATTTATTGATCTGCTAGCTAGGCACCTGAGTGGTATTATGCATGTGTGTATTTACATATGTGTACATATCTAGAGATATGAATATATATCTACACACTCCCATATTTAAAAGGCAAGCAAAGAACATTGTTCTGCTTCAGTAAACTATTTATGCATACATTCCCCATTAGTGACCAAAGCATATAAACACACATTTAATCATGTGTCAGTCTCATTGAAATCAATAAGACTAAGTGAATTTCAAGTGGTCTGATGAAACAGAGCCCCATGAGGCAAAAATGAGGAGAGGGGAATTTAATATGTGTATATCTAAGACAACTTCTCTTTCTTTGGTATTTTCTTTGAGGATCTTATTCCAAAGGCATAAATAAATATAAAAACATTTGTGCGAGACCATAACAGAGCAAAAAACAATTTGGCAGCTGTTTCTGATCCAAGAAGCACTTCTGGCATCTCGAGTGTCTGTAACGAAGGTATTAATGGGAGATAGGGAAAGAGGGTGATCACTAGTTTAGTGATATGCTTTTTTGAGTTTTGATCCTGGACCAGTGGATTTTTAGGAAGCAACTTTGGAAAAATATTTTTATATATTTTTATAACTTTTTAGGTTTATTTTTATAATTTTTAATATTTTTTCTTTCTCTATTATCTTTTTGCATATATAAGTTCATTGTAGAAAAGCTTCCTTTTGTAGTTTAAAGTGTTAAGTTATTCAGGTTTTTCATTCAATTTGTGGCGAACACTCCTGTACATGGTTTAACCTCCAGTTAAATAATTTTAAAAATTAACTTAAATAAAATACAATTTTAAAAAATGTGAACTTAATCATATATATGTGAATCCTAACAGCATGGTTATAATAAATGTGAAAGTCTTAAATACATTGTGAATATTTGAGAAGAATAGATATACAAGCAGGAAGATGTAAAGGAAATCATAAAAGCAAAAAAGCCCACATGTCATTTAGCCATCTAGGCAGGAGTGACCATCAAGTGACATAACTTACTGCACTGATAGCGCTAGATGTTGGGTTGATTGGGAAATTGATTTTTGCATTTCTCCTAGGAAAGCTTTTTTGTAGAGAAATAATTTCTAGCCAAGGTGACAAGGTGATGCATTACTATCATTATATTCCTGAAAACATTTCACAATTAGATGCATTTGAAGTCTGCTTGCATGTGCTGAAATTAAATAATCTCCGATAAAGTATTTCAGACAAACTAAATCAAACAAATTTTTCTTTGATTTTGTGAACTACAGCTATGGTCTGCTCTTCTCACAGCAGTCTTAATGATATAGGTAGATGATTAGTTCCTTTCAAATAAATTAATTTATATATGTTACAAGTGCAGATTTAGACAAAAAATTTTTCCAATAATGAGACTACGTGTCATTTTGTGACCCAACTGCACCAGTTCAGATGAAGAAAAATTTCACTATTATCACAAATGTTTTATAATAGTCCTGGAATTTCTAAATTACTCTCCACTTAATTCGTGACTTCAGTAATCCCTCTCAATCTTGATTTTTAGGCTTTTTCCAGATTTTGCTGGTTTTCTTTACCTAGGTATCTCAAAAGATTGCATTATCTATTCTGTCATTCCACCCACATCTCAACATATTATACTTAAACTTCCCTTTTCAAAGCTTGACTCTAGCAACTTTTTTCTCTCTATTTGATACAATGCCACCAAAACAATTTTTGTAGATCCTCTATGCTCCTTCATTTAATCTCTCTGCTGGTAGCCCTTCTGTCCCTGCAAGTCTTCTCATTGCCCATTAAATCCTTGTATCATTTAGTCCAATCAAGTTGTAATTGAGTATCCCATTGTGATGGTCATCTCTAACATTGCCATGGCAGCATTCTTCCTGTTTATTGACCACCCATCAGCTTCACCCCTTGGCTTCTCTCATAGTAGAAACTTTATGGTTTTCCTCCTGATGTTTTTCTGGCCCAAGAAGAGCTCCCTCAAAAACATCCTTGAAGTCTCTTATACCTGGTTCACCTACACACACTGTAGTGATGAAACCTTGTAATTTATTGCTTAACAAGAAGATGGGGTTGTTATACTGATCTCCTGTAGGACTGCAAGGAGCAGCTTAGAGCACAACCATGAAAAGTGCTAGGTGAAAACTGTAACTAATTTTCTTCCCCCAGGAACCCTATGTCCATTTATGAAGAAATAGCTCTGGTGCTCCTTTAAAGGTCAAAAATCTAGTGCTAAAACACTCATCATGCTGCCCCAGTGCAGAGGGTGAACTGGTGGCCTTTGAACTGGAACAACAATATCACAGAATCACAGAACAGCCCAAGTTGCACCCTAGGGAAGAGAATAGAGCACCAGCAAGGACATGGGAAAACAATTTTAGTGTGACAGAAGAAAATAATTGGAGGAAGAACAAAGCTGTTCCTTATTAGCTCACTTTTCAACATTTTGTACTTCTGGTTTTCTACCTGAACGAGTCTATATAAGATGTCAGTTTCTATTTTCCATAAATCAGCCTTTGGCACACTTAGTAGACAGCTGAGGGCATGCTCTCCTACATAGCTAACACTTTTCTCAAACTGTACTTCTGGGCATTAATGTTTTACCTACCCTAGATTAATCCTATTGATAAAATCTGACTTATCCAGAAAACTATGGGTGTTTCCCAACATACACTAATATTCCTTACGTGACCAATTGGTAATCAGCATTTGTAGGGAAATAAGATATGATATATGGGATTCTTGCTATGGAGAACACAACCTATAAAATTATAGCACTTGCAATGTAATACAGCAATCGCAAGTATATTCAGTATTATACTATAAACACACATTTAATCTTGCAAACAAGAGTACTGAGGATTTCTAGCTAGACATTTGGCTACTCCAAATATTTGTAGGAGTGGTACCACATTGTTCATACAGTCATCTCATCCTGCATGAGCTGAAATCTGTGGGGTCTTGTTGGAGAATGGCTCAGAGACAAGGGTCCTGAGCCCACCGAGCAATTGTATGATCAGAGCCTGCTCTAGCTGCTGATGCTGAGCCTCACTAGGGTTTGTCTGCAGCTGCTCACAGCTGCTGATACAGGAGGAATGTCAAGGACGCTTCAGCCCTGTGTACCGTGGTGTGTCGAAAACAGGTTAAGGGGAATTAGGAATAGTGGTCTGAGAAACCCAGTGTTATGATAACGGTGGTCTGAGAAACACTGTGTTACGGTACTGTCGTGTATTGAAAACAAGTCAACAGGAATCAGAAATAGTAGCATGAGAAACTTAGTGTTGTGAGAGGGTTGTGCTGTAAGCTAACTGCAGGTGGGTGGACCGTGCGAATACGACCTTTGGAGCTTAAGCCAATCAGCTAGTGACTAGTAGGCATAATAATTATCATTGTCTGGATAAATATATGTACCCTGGACCAATAAAGACACACGTTGATTGATGCTCTATCACCCACACTGAACCCGTCTCGGCGTGTCGTTCGTCCGCGGCTCCGCAAGATGGCGCCCGAACAGGGACCTGCATAGAAGAATAACACAGACGGAGCGGCGGACCCAGGAAAAAAAAAAACAGCAACGACCGAGGAATTTGAGAACGGACCCGGAGAAACACCAAATACAGCAGCGCTCAGGGTCCACGAGCTGAGACGGAGAGGTGCCAGCCCCAGCAGCCCCGGGGGAGTACGCGGAGAGAAGCCGGCTGGACCGGCCCCGAGAGCCGAGGTGGAGCGGCCCCGAGAAATGGAGGCGGAGCGGCCCCGAGAGTGGAGGTGACCGGCCCCGCAGAGCAGAGGCAGACCGGCCCTGCAGAACGGAGGTGACCGGCCCCGGAGAGCGGAGGCGGAGCGGCCCCGAGACCAGAAGTGAGTGGCCCCACGAACGGAAGCAGAAAGACACCAAAGCTGACGTGGTAAGGAGCCGACTGCGGCAGCCCCGGGGGTGGACGCGAAGGGACACCACAGATGGACACTGAGCAGCCCCGGGGGCGGACGTGAGGGGGCGCTGGAGGCGAGCGCAGGGTGGCCCCAGAAGTGGAAGCGGGGGGGCGTCGGAACTGACGCAGAGGGGCGACGGAAGCTGACACAGAAAGGTGCTGCATACAGCGGCGGCAGAAACAAACGCTGGGAAATATCAGAGACAGCAGCGCCTAACCGAATCAAGAACGATCGGACAGTGGGCCTCCGACAGGTCGTTCCGAGGACCTGAACCGAGATAGAGGGTCGCTCTCTGCAAGGGCTGCTGGCAAGAGCTGCACCTGGTGCCTTAGTCATGGAGCATCAGCAACATATCAAAGGGGGTAATTTTTTTAGTGCCTTAAACAGGGAGCACAAGCCGGCGGGAGTATTTTTTAGTGCCTTAAACAGGGAGCACAGGCCGGCGGGAGTATTTTTTAGTGCCTTAAACAGGGAGCACAGGCCGGCGGGAGTATTTTTTAGTGCCTTAAACAGGGAGCACAAGCCGGCGGGAGTATTTTTTAGTGCCTTAAACAGGGAGCACAGGCCGGCGGGAGTATTTTTTAGTGCCTTAAACAGGGAGCACAGGCCGGCGGGAGTATTTTTTAGTGCCTTAAACAGGGAGCACAAGCCGGCGGGAGTATTTTTTAGTGCCTTAAACAGGGAGCACAGGCCGGCGGGAGTATTTTTTAGTGCCTTAAACAGGGAGCACAAGCCGGCGGGAGTATTTTTTAGTGCCTTAAACAGGGAGCACAAGCCGGCAGGAGTATTTTTAGTGCCTTAAACAGGGAGCACAGGCCGGCGGGAGTATTTTTTAGTGCCTTAAACAGGGAGCACAAGCCGGCGGGAGTATTTTTTTTGCCTTAAGCAGGGAGCAAAGGGCCGACGGTGCCTTAATCAGGGGTCGGTCGGCAGTAACGGTACTGTGCCTTATCCAGGGAGCACAGGACCGGAGGTGCCTTAACCAAGGAGCACCAGGTTGACGAGATGGGACAGGAGGTAGCCCTGGATTTATTACAGCGCTTTTTAGAAAAGCGGGGAGTGGATTGTATAAAATCACTCGTGGGTTTAGTAGCATTAGGACAGGTCAAAGGATGTTTTCAAGATCCTAATTCTCTTTTTGATGTCGAGGAGTGGAGACGATTAGGTGATGTTTTGTGGGATATGGCAATTGATGAGGATAAAGCTGCAAGGAAAATGATGAAACCATGGCGGGAGGTGGTGAATAATAGTGGGCGATGTCAGCTTGAAAAGAACCTTGCAGCTGTGGCAACTGCAAAGTTGGGGGGGGAAAGTTCCACTGTTACCCCAGATAGTGAGGCATCCGGATCTATGCTTTTTGACAGTGATCGTATTCCTGTACCATCAACAGGAGGGCCAGTTACAGTTAATGTGAATAGGGAAAGTCCGGAGGCCAGCCCCCCCCCCGTATCTTTACAGTCATGCCCCCCCCCCCCCCCCACCTCAGAGGCGGAGGGGCAGAGGGACGATGGCCCCTCGCTAATATGTAGCCAACAGGAGTGGCGCGAAGTAGGTGATTTATTGTGGGACGAGACTATCACTGGAGGCAATAAAGGCAGTGAAGCACGACAGCAAGGGGTGGTCTGGCGAACGATCGTAAAAGCCCTGAGGGACATGCCAGCAGAAAAGAAAGTAGCTGCTGCTGCTATGGCGGTTATCGGTGCTGTACCATCTCCACCGGTCCCTGCCGAAACCAATCGTCTGTCACGATTAGCCACCTTCTTCGGGTATAATCAACAGCTCTGCTCTATTAAGGACATGTCACCAAGTGTTCCTGTTTGCTCCACCGCACAAGAAGCAGCAGAGAAATCAGGCGGCGCGGGGGTACCGGGGGGAGCGGCGTGCCACCATAAACTCTGCCCGCCCCCCCGCCCTTCGGATGGTTCCTGCCCTGACGGCGCGTCAGCGTCTGGCTCGGAGAGAAAAACGGCGGCTCTGTCCGAATTAAAGCACCAGGGTCACACATCGGTAAGGGACAGTGACAGAGTCCAAGAACTTGAAAGAAAATTACAGAAGTTGAGCTACAGAACAGAACTCTGCATTTACAATTACAAGAAGAGGAAGCGCTGCCAGCAGCCCCCACCACACCCACTCCCATCACCTTTATCAGAACCAGCTCCGCTTTTAGCTCAGTCCCGATGGAGTGGGGTGATTCGTGATGCCTTGTTAAAAGTGGACTGGCATGCTGCTGGGGCGTTGGCCTGCCCGGTAGTGACAACGAATGGGGGACACCTGGGAACTCAAGATCACAAGATTCTCCTCGGGGGGTCTGGAGACTCCTTACGAACTTTACAACTCTGAACTGTCATTTGGGTGTTTCAACATCAACACTGGTATCAAAAACTTGTTCATGTAGTATCAGGTTCATTGTATGGTGTTTCAACATCGACACTGGTATCAAAAACTTGTTCATGTAGTATCAGATTCATTGTATGCTGTGGGTTCATTGCAATGTTTAAAACATAGCATGGTGAAACCTGTATTACATTCTGTATTGCATACTCTGTTGTTACAATTGCTGACACTTTTAAAACTGTAAGGATGGTTTTCTTGCTACATAAGACTGCATAAGATTGGAACATGGACTGACAGAATGGTTATGAGACTTGGGAATTTGGAAAATGGACTGATGATGGTTGCAAATCCACAAAACTTGGAAATTACTGGGTGGCTGAAAGCTTTGTTGATGCATGGACTGGTAATGCTGATTCTCATTATGATAGTCATGATGCTATTGGGGTCTGTGTGGAAATGCTTTATGAATGCTATGATTCAGACGTTAAAAGGAGTCTGGATTGTCCAAAAAAGAAAAAGGGGGAAAACCTGGTAGGAATTTTTTGTGCGGGGGGATCAGGGTTATGCACTGATCCTACAGGGTTTGGACAATCCAGGCTGGGTCTCTGATCAGAAAACTGCCACATGGTAATCCTGCCCTTGAGGTCACCTGGAAGGGCAAGAAGGAGGAAGTCAATCTAGTGCTTCCTCCCTGTTTGAATGCCTGGATGCACTAACCACAAAGTAGATTTAGTTTGTTCACGCGTGCTAACGATGCAGACCTATCACAGCACTTCCGGGTGCGTGATAAGTGCCTTTAGCCAGTAGATTGTAAGCCTGCATGCCTAAGTTGTGCCTTGTCATGTATTAAGAAAATCTTTGAACGAACGTTAGCGCAGGCTCTGCTCATACAAAAAGAAAAAGGGGGAATTGTTGGAGAATGGCTCAGAGACAAGGGTCCTGAGCCCACCGAGCAATTGTATGATCAGAGCCTGCTCTAGCTGCTGATGCTGAGCCTCACTAGGGTTTGCCTGCAGCTGCTCACAGCTGCTGATACAGGAGGAATGTCAAGGACGCTTCAGCCCTGTGTACCGTGGTGTGTCGAAAACAGGTTAAGGGGAATTAGGAATAGTGGTCTGAGAAACCCAGTGTTATGATAACGGTGGTCTGAGAAACATTGTGTTACGGTACTGTCGTGTATTGAAAACAAGTCAACAGGAATCAGAAATAGTAGCATGAGAAACTTAGTGTTGTGAGAGGCTTGTGCTGTAAGCTAACTGCAGGTGGGTGGACCGTGCGAATACGACCTTTGGAGCTTAAGCCAATCAGCTAGTGACTAGTAGGCATAATAATTATCATTGTCTGGATAAATATATGTACCCTGGACCAATAAAGACACACGTTGATTGATGCTCTATCACCCACACTGAACCCGTCTCGGCGTGTCGTTCGTCCGCGGCTCCGCAGGGTCTAAATTTGCAACAGCCTTACGAAAACAGCCCTTGTGCTTAATAAAGCAGCCAGGAAGCACAAGAGGAAAAGCTGCATTGTGTTGTATACAAGCAATAGCAGAGGATTCATCATGAGGATACAGCCCTTACTTTACAATTTGAGTAATATAAAACTTAATTTTCTTAAAAAAAAAAAAAAAAAGCAAACCTGTAGGGAAAGCAAATGATAAATATATATTGCTATTCCACCTAGCATTTGACATATAACTATCACTTTGATGTGTACTTTGCCCCCAAAAAACATATTGACACAACTGTAGATGTTGCAGTGTCAGAAGAGAAACATTAGCATTCATTAATAGGAAACACTAAAGAAAGACTACTTTAATGTTTTTCTTCTCTCATTGTTATTCATCTCCGTGCATAGTCACCTTGCAAAGCAGTCTTTAAGTTTATTTTTACAATGTTTAATTAGAATTTAGATTTGAAATAAGAATTTTAGATACAGGGAAAGAGTTGAACAGAATAAAAATTTTATCAGGTGTACTAAAGCTTAACTCTTGCTCATGATTCTTCTGTGTTGTACTGACTATTTATGCTGAAATGCCAATATTAATTGGTGGCACCAGAATACTGAGAAGCACAAGCAGAAATATAAAATACGCCTGCAATGGATGTGGTGGTGAATGGACACAAAAGTCTGGAAGATGACCCAAAAATATATACAGCTACTTCAGAGGGGGAGAAATAGAAAAGGTCTGTAGTCACAGGCTATCAATTAAGGAAAACATGCATACCTCATCTTAGAACCCTTTGTGTTTTTTTTCCCTTGTTTTCCCACAAGACTCTCTTATTAGGGAAATCTGCATTGCTCAGTACAAAAATTAAGCCAGTTAACAAATTTTCCATCTTCATTTGGTCCTTCTATACATGAATCATAGTAGTATGTATTGAATCAAATGTCCTTCAAACTCTGAACACGAATTACTTGTCTAAAAGCAATTTTAACAGTTATCTGTTTTAAGAGGCTCAGTGAACCTTAGAAAGAAATTACAAGAAACAGCTGAACTGATCCAAGATCTTGTTATTGTCTGAGTGGGAGATTTCCCTCATCCCTCCTGCCTCTCTTGGCCGGAGCCCACCCTGCACCATGACCACCCTTCAACGCCTGTTGGGGCTTGCTGCAAGCGGCAGCAACAGCCGGCCGAGAGCTGGCCTGGCCCGAAGGGAGAGCCTGCCTCCATGTGTGGCTATCTGAGGGAAGACAATAGCTTGTGGCTGGGTCAGTTGTGGAACTGCTTAAGTGCAGGATCCAGCAAGGTCTAGAGTCTCCCTTCTGGCAACAGATTGAGTGGTTAGATCAGCTCACACTGTCTCACACAACTCTAAAGCAAACACTTTTACATGGCAATCATTCTTATATTTTTTACTCCGAGTTGCTCACTCTCTCAACTTTACAAAGTGTTAACTATTGATGAAGAAATGCCTCAGATACCGTCCTCCCAAAGTGCTGTAGATGCACACCTCCCTCGCACATAGCCTGTCCCTGCATTGACAGTCAAACACCTATGTCCCTCTCCCACCATGAAAAGTCAGTGATAACCTCACTCGTGGGTCTGCTCTCCATTCCAGTTGTTTTGCTGCAGTTCTGTTGTGGCATACACAGAAAAAGTAGTTTAATGTTTTAGAAAGTAGTACTGGAATAAGCTATCACTTTTTGTACCTTGGAGTAAAAGAGGGGGAAAAGAAACTTAACCCTAAAGCCATTGCCTTCGAGCTCCATCAGTTGGAGCAAAGGATACTGAAAGTTTTCAGGGACAAACTCCATTCTGTGTGTGCTATATCTATATTTGTGTTCAGAAACATGGAAATAGTACAAAACCCATACCGGTGCCTAAGAAAAGGACACAGGACACTGTCAGAACTAGGAGAAGCATCTCACCCTTCAGCTTCAACTCAAAGAGATTTTTAACATTAATATTAGTCCACTGATTAAACCACCACTTTAAATTGCTCTTTCTTGTGACATTCAAAATGAGTAAAAGCTCATTTTAAAAATAAAGAGCGCCACACATAAAGAGGTTTAAGTGTCTTAAAAAAAATCAGTAGTATTTTTTCTTCATGGATACATATTTTACAAAATGGTTCAGTGCTAGAAAAGCTTCCAAGTAAAAAAGCCTACATTGCTTTCTTTGGCTTCATTTACAGAAATTTCTCTGAACATTATTATCAACAGGTGCTTTTCTTTCTGAAGTAAGATTTCACCTTTTTCAATTAAAATAAAATAAAAGTCCTATTTACCTGTGTTAACTATATTTTCAGTGATAAAGGAATTACTGACTAATGTAAACGGCAATAGAACCAGCATTACTATTTAAGCAAACAACAGCTGTAAAACAGAGGAAATCTACGTAGAAAAAACTAGGCCACAGTTACCAGAGGATATATTTTTGTCATGCAACCATAAGTTTCTGTTTCTATTATAATTGCAAAAGTCACTAGAAAATATTTGAGGGGTAAAGTATAACAAATTAAGCTAGATTTGCTATTTGCATCTTAATTAAATTGAGTTCCAGAATGTGATAATTTCATGAGCTCCCCAACTGAAGGAAGGGAAGTGCAGCACACCACTAATGATGCCCAGTTCTGGACAAAGCACAGCAGCCGACTCAGCCACAACGGATGGAGTCTGTGATGGTGGCTGCCTCTCCTGTTCCTAGCCACAGGTTGCTTTAGAATCACGAATGTCCTTTTTCAATGCACCTATACTTACCTTTTATGTTTTAGTACATGTTTTCCTTTCCTGTTTCCAGGGCTAACCACCTTGTCAGAGCAGGCTTGCATGCTGGACCATGAAATTCCCAGAAGAGTTACTTATTGTGGAGCTAATTGCAGCAACAACAAAACCAGGAAAACAATACTTTATGCATAATCCATATGTAGAACATCTAAAATTAATCCAGCAACAAAAAGTACAGCTAGAAAGAGTCCAACTGTTGCTATTCTGATACTGACACAGCTTTCAGAAGAACATCAAGTTTTATTTTAAATCATCCTGTATCTTTTGATTAGAGAGAACTTTAGGGCACAATCTGACCTTGCTGCAAGGTGATTAAAGTGGGTGAACCATGGTGTTTCAGTGTAGAACGCATTGCTGGCTTCCATCTGATGAAGGTACACTTTTAAGCCTACAAGTAAGTTAACATGCTACAGCTTTGATTTTGAAAATAGAGGACCACTTCTCAACTCAACAATTTTTCCAGTAAAGACAAAACAATTGGGAAATTTGAGGCATACAAAATGCAGTTCAGTCCTGCTCTGTTCAGCCAACCTTACTAACCACTGTTTTGGGAGGTAAAAGTTGTGAGTAGTCAGGAAAGCCAGTGACAGGGAATTAAGTGGCTCTCCCTCTGTCTTAGATCCATGTGATGTAACAAAACATTGATTATTTGTCAGGTACTCACACTGAGCTTTGACACAATGCTTAGAGCATACATTTATTTAATATACTAGTGCTACACTGCAGAACTAGGATAGAACATGCAAAGAAATACAGCTGGGGAAAAAAAATGCAAAATAATTATACTCCTGGAAAAGGCAAAATGGAGAGAATGACTCATGGGGGAAAGTTACAAAGGCAACAGTAATTAACTTTGCACTTATTGTTTATTCCATGTGAGGGGAAAACAAGGAATATACATAAACCAAAATAATAAGAAGAAAAAAATTACACACTTTACAACAGTCCACAAATGCGAAGATTTCCCCTTTACACCCTTTTCCCAGCAGCTCATTTTGAAACCAGGGCCAAATATTCCAATGCCACAAGCTCTTAGCACATCAGAGGACAGCTAACAAACCATCCACTTCTTTCTGTCTAACACTGTTCCAGATTGGGTTAGTGCAAACCAGCAGCATCTCCACCACCTATATCATCACAGGAGCAGAAACGAGGTTTGCTCCATGTATCCTCTCAACTGCTTTCCATAATCTAAGTGTAAGGAGAACACATGATATGTGCTAAGCCTAACAGGAAGGAATAAAAGCTGTCTTCTGCTCTTCTCCATGATACCTTATGATCACTTCTCCTTCAAACATTTGAATTCAGAAATGTTGTGGTACCTCCTGAGTAACACAGCTGGGTGCCTTCTGCTCTTATCCTGGCAGTGCCAACTCTTTTTGCAGGTTATGTTTCCATGCACATGGGGAGGGAAGCATGACACATCTGGGAATGCTTATCTAGGCATTTGTCAGATACATGAGCCATAAAAACCACTGAGACACAAGAAAAGTAAAATACAACTCCTACAAGGTGTTACCTCATCACACTTCAGTTACAGAATCAGAGCAGTCTTTCGCATATACAATAAGAAGCATTTGCTGTGAAAGAAAATAGCCAGAAAAATACAATTAAAGGTATGTTTGACCAGAATTACATAGAAAGAGCTCTCCACTTACAGGAGGTCCCCTGCATGCAACATAGGAATTATTCACAGCAAGGGAGCTGCAACTGGTTTCTCCTATACTTTCATAGTGCATAGGAGGATGAAACCAGGCTGTTTAAGGGAGGCTACTATTAGTTCTTGTATTGCTGTGTATTTAACCAGGAAATGCTGAAACTGAGAGGACTCTTGTAATTTGAACTTTACTTCATCTCCTTCACACTTGGGAAATTTAGATCAGGTCTAATAATTTAAGCAAGCATAGTCGTTCTGAGTATGTATAACCTAAACCCCACCTCTATTTGCATACATATCACTAGACTGAATCAATAATTTGTTAACAATAGCAATCAAAGGTATATAAGAAAAGGCTGCAATTGAATAAATTGTTTTCCTTTTGTGCTTCTTTATTATGACTCATGTATAAAATATGAACCTCTATATGGCCTACAGGTGTTGTGAATCATATATAATTTGAACATGCTTTTTACACACAGCAGACTGCTTATCCTGGAGACCTCTGGTGTCTACAGAAAAACTGACTTCCAACATTGCCTGTAAATCACTGAACCTTCAAAACAAAGCTCATTTACAGGATTCACAGTGATCTGCACTATTATGTTAGAGATACTCCAGCAGTAAGCAGCTACATTAATCTTTTTATGCTCAGCAAAAGAAAATTATTCTAGCAAAATGACACATTTTACTATTTTTTATTATCTGGGAATTATTCCAAGTGAATAAATGTTGAGGAGCTTCATTAATTTATTGTTCTGCTATTAGTATGAATTTGTAAAGATTTCTAAATCATTCTTAGAGTGGTTTGCCCAGGTGACAGTACTTCGACTTTAGCGTCAGGACAAACCAAAATAACACACATTATCAAGATAAAATATTAATGGAACCAAATGAGAGCTAGAAGCTTCAGGAATGTCTGGACAAAAAATAAAAACCTATTTAAGAAACTGTCTTCCTACTTTTGCAGATGTGCTCATCATGTTTTTGCCTCCAAACACAGACTACGGAATGCATCCTACAAAATGATCCTATTTTTAAATGATTGTCAAAAAGTTTATTAAGCAACCTTCTTTGGATTAAAATGTCTTAATTTAAGCAAATAATAAAAAAAAAAATAAAAATTCTGTTCAAAATATGTGACCTATTCTTAGATCAACATTAAAAAGTTACATTACCTTAGTAGAGAAGGTCTAGCAATTCTACAACCTAACCTAAAATTGCAACATCTCAAAATACTTTTAAAGACATCTTGCCTGTACAGTAAAATAGGAACAGAGTCTGTGAATGAGTATCAGCCCTCAAAACACACAAATTCCCATGTAGAACAATTAAAGAAGATTTTTATCTAAATCCTGATCTGTGGAATCTAAGAAGCTGACACTGAAAATAACTTGTTTTCAAAATAAATGCTTTCAGAAATAATCAACAATTCATCTGCAATGAGATAACTTCCTTGTCTGCAAAACTGCAAAATGAAGTAATAAGTTGTTTTTTTTTTTTAAAAAAAAAGGTGCTCAAATATCAAAAGACAAGCGTCATAACTATTATTAAGAAGAATTTAAATTGCCTTAATAAAAAACCACATGCAGTATGTAAATAGAGTTTTAACCTGTTCATCTCAAACCATTTAATTGTTTTCCAGTTATAGAAATGTAGATGTGCTTGCATGTCCATGTGGAACCAGAAAATTATGGCAAGCATGAGCGTGGCTCTGAAGCTCACTAGTTAGGGCACTCTTCTAGAAGAGGAGTGCTAGTTTATGGCTTCTGTTCTAGGAATGTTTCATTTGATTTCTAAAAAAATATTCAAAGAAGGAACTGGAACCATGGACTCTTCTCTCCAAGACAAATGCTCTAACTGCTGGTCTATAATGTTCTGATCTGACTTGACTGCACTTTCAGTCTCTTGAATCATTTTCTGCACAAAAGAGTAGATGAAAGTGGAGAGGGAAGGTGTTCCCACACTTGCTATGGTATGCAACCTGGTGTATTAGCACAGTCTTCTCACAGGTTATAAGAAGGAAGTTTAATTCTCTTTGATTTATTTAAATATTGAACTTCTCTTTCCTACACAAGTCCTCTAAATGCCATGTTAATGGATTTTGCAATAAGGAGGCAAGAAGGAAGAAAGTATTGCCCTATCATTATGAGAGAAGCTTAATCCTGTCAGTGAACATTAAGGCATTTTCTGAGAATGGCACATAGAGAGATTTTGCAGTAGCTGAAAAGCACATTGTCCACTTAAAACACTTCAAAAATCAAAATGTTAATGACTTGCAAGGCAATTTGATTTGAGAAGGGGAGAGAAGGAGAGTTAGATGAGACATGGCTGGAATTGATGTTGAAGAATTAAAACATTGTGCTTGAAAAGTTTCACTTACAGAGAAGCTCAGAACTATTAAATTGGCATTCAGAGGCACTCCTTGACATCCCTGGGCCAGCTTTCCATGAAATGTAATGTCCTTTGCAATATACTAAACTGTTAAATATAAGACAACTTATCAGATTTCCCTAACGTTCAGAACTTTTATTTCTAAAATATTAAGTAAATAAATGTGATTAAGCTTCATTTGAAAGACAGCACAGAGGTAAAGATGCTTTAACAAACAATTCATGCAAATGTGAGCTCTGCTAAGTGGAAAGGTTTATAGCTGAGAGCTCAAAGATGAGGTATTATTTTACTCATTTCATCAGCTGCACTGAGTATTTCTGTCAAACCCATGGTCCTCAGGAGGGACTGGTGGATCTGGCCCTGACATTTTTCTCATTTATTTCGTATGGGTTTATTGTTACAAACTCATTTACAATCAGAAGTCAAAGACAGTAATCAAGTGAATGAGCTCAGTCAGAGCACAATGCTAGTTGCAATTTTATTCCCACAGAGATTGCAGCGAACACCAATAATCAGATGTCCTTGTGGGAAGCAGCAAAAGAAGAAACCATAAATGTATGTAAGAAATGGCAAAAATGTTATTTTTAAGCTGAGATTAAAGAACTATTTACAGGAATAGGTTCAAGCAATCATTCTACATGGGAGACAACTGCAGAAATGCTAATCTGTACAATATTACACATCATCAACATCCAAGTCTTTCAAAACATTCCCAAATCACATAATTCTCTTTGTTTTCTAAAATTTTTGTCTGTGTTGCAAATTCACCCACACTCTCAGAATTTCAATCAGTTTTCCAACGCTCCCTTTGGCTGTCAGAGGGGGTCCAAGCTAATATAAGTTGATGGGCAATCTTTGCTGTTGTGCCTTGAGTTGGCAGTCTACACAGTTTAGCATCCATAAGATCAGAAAATAGGAATACCTTTATACCAAAGCAAGACAAGGAAGTGCACAGAACTCTTCCAGAAGCAGACAGGTTAGCCTGTTTCAAATTCCAGGTTCTCTCTTTTATAGATAACTCATGAGACCATGTCAATTCAGAAAATGATTGGCAGTTTGTTGGCTTGACTCTCTTGACTGCCTATACTTCTGGAGGCATAGAGCAAGATTAGTAGCCTTCAGTCTCAGAAAATGCAATGTTTTATTGTCTTTATTTATATTGTCTTTTATTTATTTAATCCCATGTCCTGAGAAAGATTCATGTAGACAACATGTAAGGAAAAGAATAAAAAGAAAGGATATTTATTTCTTTTTCAGGCTGGTAACAGTCTGGGCGTTGAGATTCACTGACTCATGGCTGAAATTACAGTGAATCATCAGGCTGAAATCTTGCTCTTGGGTGGAAGACAGGACCAGAGAAAACTCCTTTAGCCTAATGCAAAGATCACTATAGAGCAACTTCAGATGAACAAGCAGAATAAAATCTTTCTGTGGTCCTGAGACATGCCAGACAGTTGAGTTGGAGATTATATCCACTTGTGTTGTGTTTTGAGCTCAGAGGGTAACTGAGCACCACACAGCTACTCACTCTCCCCTATTCCCCCAGTGCTAGGAAGGATAAAATGAACCAAAGTCTCAGGAGTACAGATAAGGACAAGGAGGGATGACTCACCCATTACAGTCACAGGCAAAAGACAGACTCATTAGGGGAAGAAAAAAACAATATAAATTTAATACAGGCACTAACAACACTTTACAGACAGAGTAGGACAGTGAGAAGCATTACCACATCTTGAAAACACCCTCCTCTACCCATCCTTTCTTCCTGGGCTCAGTTTTGGTCTCGATATCTCTACCTCCTCCCCTTCAGCAGTGCAGAGGGCAGGGAGTGGGGGGTGCAGTGAGTGCTGTCACTTCTTCCATCTTGGAGCGGGTGTGGATCTTTTGGCATTCTCCCCCTGCTCCAGCAAGGTCCCCATCTCACAGGAGACAATCCTCCACAAACTTTCTCCAGTTTGAGTCCCCCACATGGGCTGCAGCATTTCCTTAGCTGCTCTGGCATGGGATACCAACTTTCTCCAACTTGAGTTCCTTCCACAGGTTGCAGCCGCAAATTACAGTCATCCCAGTACTGAACTATAACAGCAGGGGCTGCTTCTTCCCACAGGATCCTGGCCTCCTTTGGGCTCAGTCACCTTAAATAGAGTGGGGCCCTCCACAGACCACATGTCAGCATCTGTTCCACTGTAGCCCTCCACGGGTGGTGGTGGAGGGTGGCCCCTGCTGTCTCACCACAAAATACAGGGGGATCTCTGTTCTGGTGCACCTCCTCCCCCCTTTACCTCTTTGTTCTTCTACTGACCTTGGTGTTCACATAGATGTTGCAACTCATCCTCACAACTTCAACTCCTCCTCGCAGCTCCCTTTCTTAAATATATTATTGCAGAGGTGCAGCCACCATCTCTAATTGGCTCTACCTTGGTGCAGAGGTGGGTCTGACTTGGAGATGGGGAAGCTTTGAAAAGCTTCCCACAGAAGGCCGCAGCTGTAGCCCCCTGCCACAGTCCTCAAAAGCCCTGCTACTCACAAAAACCCAGCACTTCTTGTTAGGAAGGAATGGGTAGACATTCATAGACACAAACCCCAACCAAACCAATCCAAACCCCTCCAGATCCAAAGAGCAGCTCTGGCTTTTTCCAAGATGCAAACCTGTGAGTCAGCAGAGCCTTAACACAGCTCTTGAGCATCAGCCAAAACACACTGAGCAATCTGAATTCCTGTTTGACAGCACTACAACCACAGAGAGTCCAGATCTTGGAAAAAAAGATTACAAAAAAAGCATAAACCATGGGTTACTCAGTGCAATCTTGGGCATATAATTCTTAGGTCTTTTAATCCTACATATAAAGAGGTGACTAAATAAATCCCACAGTGAGGAAGTGGATGCAAAAGAACATTTAAAAACTATCATGAGAGGATTTTTATAAATACTGAAGTGCTGAAAAAAATCTTATCCTGGTTTAGCTTTATGAGATAGTAGACTAGTTGCATCATTCCTTTCAACAGTGTGAAGCTTTCAACTGGACAAACATATAGTGACTATTTTCCCTTCCTATTCTGTTATTTACAGAGCGTAATATACCTGTACACTAAGTCACTATAAATAAGTGGTGCCTTTTCAGCTTGTATCTGTGAGACATCATTTATTCCTACACTAAGCTGCTACCGTTCTTTAGATATTTTTCCTTCCTGTTCTTATCAGTTTAAGATGATAACGTTGTGATGATAACATTGTTATAGCTTTTAAAAACATGTTTATGATTATTTTATTCTAAGTGGCTCAACTGATTATTAGCTTTTTTCTTTTAGAAGAGGTTGTATTCTTAATTTTACTGTTCAGCAATGTGACTAGTACTTGTGAAGGAGTCAAGGCTCTCAAGGAAAGAGATTTGCATTCTCCAGTTATGGCACATAGTAGCAGTAACAAGCTTCTGCTTATTCACAAACTGATGACTATGTGAAAACTTGGAGGTGGTTGAGAAGACATCTCAGGTTTCATAGGCAAGACAACACTGGCCTTTTTCAGGTGAAGAGTAACATCATAAATCCAGAAATCTAGGATTCTTCTGGCTCCTGGATTAAGATGAACACCTGTTGTACATGATTATTTTAACATAGGATGTAACATAAATATCCACAGCTTTGATTTAGCTCTGCAAATTAGAAACTGAACTACTTAAAGACATAGTGTGTGTGTTTCCTAATGACTTAGAGAGTCAGGTTCTTTCTCCTGTTGCCAAATGTGCTTCATTTTCTCATCACTAGTCATCTGCATATTTACTCCTTCTTTTGGCTTTGGAATTTCCTTCAGACCCATTTTGTGTTTTTTTGTTTTGGTTTGGTTTGGTTTTTGTTTAATTTATTTATTTAAAACCCAAACCAAACAAAAAACAACAACAACAAAAAATACACCATTTAGGAAAAGAAACTCAAACCCCAAATCACAGCAAGCAATATGCAGTCCTCTAATGCTTTTATTTAACAATGATAAATTAAATAGGTGTGTTATGGTTTGTGCTAGTGCTACTACACATGTATACAACACAGAGTTGAGTAGTGAGCCAGATACATTCATGTGTGGAAAACAGGACTACAGAGGTCTTATATTGAAGCCTTCCCTTCCATAGCATGATATTAAATATTTAGTGTTTGCAACTGTGCATGTGCTTATGTACTTCTGTATTTGTGCTAGTGCAGGAGCCTTCTCTGCACTTCCCACACACTGTGTCAAATACCTTCTCTATTTCCTTTTTCAGTCCTGCATGCTTTGGGGATGAGGATCAAGCTCCACTATTCACTAATCAGCCATAGACTTACATTCTTTAAACTCTCCTTACTATTAGGGATGGAGGTTGCTCATTTAGGCTGGGGATAAAAGAGACTTCTAAAATAACAGTAAACATGTCAACAGCTGACCCATGCATCTTATAAAGCAAGTAAGTAGGATGGTATTAACACAAAACAAGAAACAGGAAATATAGACTAAGTGTTCTTACAGGAGGTTTCAAAACATTCTCCCCAGATATTCCTGTAATAGAAAAGCCCATCTGTTCTGTACAAAGCTAATGAAGTCACTTGGCATAACATGTCTTTATGGCCCTCCTCATTGCCCAAGAAGTCTTCCTCAACTTATAGACACCTATAATGTAATGTTGACCTCCATTCTTAAATTACCTTAATGGATAAATGCTTTTAATATAAGATCTTAAATATTTCATAAATTTAACTATTTAAGATATTAACAAAGAAGGGAAGTTAAAATTGATTTATCATGAGATCCAGGTCATTTTAAAATCAGATACATTAACAAGGATAATAGTTTCTTTTTTAGTCTAGATGAAGGCAATTTATGAGCACTAGGAAATTCTGCAGATTGCCTGTGGGTAGAGCTTGGCATCTGTGTAATTATGTGGGATCTCTGAAGGCATTTAAAGGCCAATTGACTGCTTTTAAATAATCTCTTTAAACTGGTGACAACTAGGATATAAAGATTTTGTGGCCAAATGAAAGAACTGTGTTTCAGCATTGCCAATTCTGGCCCAACAGTTCATGAGCCTTGAAAGTTCACCCCTGGTTGTATTTTACAGGATATACATTAAAAATTAATCACATAATTGATGTTGGAAAAGAGTAATTAATTAATTTTAAAAGAAAAGAAAACATTCTAGAGATGCTGGAGAGAAAAGTTGAATCAGTGAATGCTTTAATTATAGGAAGTAACTCACAAAGCTTGCCTGGTTACAGGGATCAGATCCAGGAAAAGCAGGTTTTCTTGGCCTGTTCTTCGTTTATTTCTTCATGTATGCCCGCCAGTATTAGCACTCTGGCTATCTATCAGAAGGGAATTACTGTGAACACAACTCTCAATCTGCTCATAATTACAGACTTCCCACACACACACACACTAACACATTCATTGACTCATTCCCAGTATCCAATTTTACTGCCTATTGTCTTTTAAAAAGTAGAAGCAGCCATTTCCTTCCTTCCCCCATGGCATTCATATTATATATAATAGATATATATCACCCTGTCACCTATTAGGGTTACAACAAGGTCCTGTACATTGGTTCAGTTCCTCCCAATTTCTACATTGCAACTGAGCTGGGTATTTTCTTATGGTTGCTAACAATAACTTTGGTTACATTAAAGGATATTATTGTATGTCTCAAATAGATTTTCAGTAAAAGCAGTTTTGAATGGGTGGTTCAGTGTACTAATAAGTGGAGGGGATAATTTTCTCACATAAGAAATACAATGATGGAGATCATTTCTGGCTGCTTCTACTTTACCTTCTAGCTTTACCATACCAGGAATCATACCACTTGGCACAGCATAGCACAAAGGCACTGAAGGGCAGAGTTTAACCGATAACAAGCATGTTACACTCAGATTCTCTACACCCACTCGTTAAATTCTCCTGCTTTTGACCACTAGCACCAGGCAGCTGGATGCAGTGTAGCAGCTGCTAATAAACAGTTCCTCCTGAGCCAGCCAGTCTATTTACAGTAGAAACCCAATACACCAGAATAGCTATACATGTTGCATGATGCTGAAAGGAAGGAGAAAAAAAAATAAATTGACACACTCCCATAAAGGCTGTCATTAAGCGTATCACACTTTGATCTTTCCTACAATTTTCTGCATTGCCTGTTATGAACTGCATCAGCGTGCATCTTTCATGTGTTATAAATCTGATTAATCTAGAACAATTTCCACCAAAATGTGAACAGAACAAACTATTACAGAAGCGATTTTTCTTCACTGAAAATTGCAAATGCTTGTATTATTTTTGATTAAAGCATAAAATTTAGGGTTCAGTGTTTGAAGAAATAAGGAATTAAAATACTCTGCTGTAAGAAGAAAAAAAAAATAAACCAGTTAATAATACTGATAGGAAAGTATAATTTATTTCACTGTAATTTATAGATGAAATGAACATATGTTTGTCTTTATGTGAAGCAAAAACTTCTTTCCTTTTACCGAACAAATAGGTTTTTAGCTACTCCTAATGATCTATTAGTCATTGCATCACAGAATTATGGAGTTGCAGGCAGCACTAGGAAATCATTGCAGAAATTCTATTTGCTTTGTTCCCAACAGATTTTTGTATATCTTGTTCTTTGAAGTCCCCCCTGATGAGGATTGTCTATCTTTCTCAGACAAGCTATCCCTGTGCTTAATTGTCCCCAGAGCCATAGAAACAGCAGGTTATGTTTAGATTATCATTTCTGACTAGTTCCTGTGATCAGTTGTACAACAGAGTGGAGGTCACTACAAGGAATTTGGTCTCAAAAATTCAGTTAACCAGTTGCCTTCTCTCCTAAGAAAGCAAACAACTCCTGTCTTCAAACTGATAAGTTTTACCATTACACATTGTAATTTGGAAAAATGAACCCCAAAGAAGCTGGCTTTTATAAACATGTGCAAGTTGCTAAATAGCAGTGTAGCTATCTGTCAGGTATTTATGGAACTCAAGAATGTAAATCAAGGAAATGCATAATTAAATGGAACTCCAAAGTAAAAGTATTCACTTGAGCTCAGAAGTATGCACTGATTTAAAAAAACCTCAACAGATCACTCAGATTATTCCTTCAGCAGTGATATTAAAATTGAAATTTTTCCAAGGAACAGGACTGGAGATAATATTTGCACAATGTTCCAAATAAAACAGTATCTGCTATTTCACCATATATTTTGGATCAACCTCTCTATATCATGTTCTCAATTCCTATTAGAAATACTTGGCTAAAATATCGTTCAGTTGAAAACTTATACTTAAGTGGTGATGAAAATATTTTAAGAAAAGATGTCTAGATTCCAAAATGAAGTTAAGATTTCTCTCCTTACCAATTACAAAACCTTACTGAAATATTGTCCTAGATGAAGCAGATATTAACCAGTGTCAGTTTTCATTTACTTGGAAAACTATGCAAATTGTCAAATAAGTAAATATTTCCTCTGCTCCAGTTCAGTTTCAGTAACTGTGGTATGCTCTCCAGCAGTACTGTTTTTACAGGTGAGATCAAATTCCTGAATTCATCATACTGTCTACAGAAGCAATCTTAGGGGGGCACTGAGATCATAAGAAAGAAGGAAGAGAGAAAAATTAAAAGATAGAAAAATAATTTAGTCAATAAAATAGTTATAATTACTTTGGATTTGCTTGAAATTGAAGCAGAATATTTAATTTCTTGAACTTTCCCAAAACGTTGTATTTCTAATGGTTTAAAAAATAAAAATGAATCAGCATCTTATTAGCACAGTTTTGCAGATGGCAGTTGCAGTTTGGGACCTTATTCTTTCTGAGGGTTCAGGTTCTAGGGCTTTATCATTTCATACTGCAATACATATTGCTCTCTAAACAAACTGCAAGGTGCTTTATAGAAGCTACAGAATAACATAGTTAGGTACATAGGAGGACTTGCATTTCTCAATTTAAAAAAAAAAAAAAAGTAATTGAAATGTCAGCATTTTGATATATTGGAATTTAAAGTGAGATGGAAATCCTACACACTATTTTGCTTTATCATCTTGTTCTTAGTATCACCTATTTTATCTGTGCAGAAACCTCAGGTTCAAACAAAAATCTTATGAGAACTTTACCAGCCTTGAGAATACAGCTGAAATAATTATGTAGAAATAGGTTTGAATAAAGAGAGTCAAAGTATTCAAAAACTGAAACCTGGATTTCTGGTTTCTGTTGTTATTCAAAAATATCGTAAGATTCTTAGCTCTGTCAGCAACCATGATGGTTTATGAATACAAGGTTGATACTAACATTAATTTTCTTATAATTAAGTACAATTACAGCAAAATATTTCTTTATGGAGTTTCTGTGTTTCTTTACAGAGTTTGTGACATAAAATTAGGGTAATTATATTTACTTCCTTTGTAAAGTGATTTGTGATCTATTGATGAAGCTGTTGTATAAAAGAAGTTGGTGTATTATTACTAAATCATATGGCTCAGTACATTAGCAATGCAATTATCTCTTCATAAGCAAGGAAAAGAATAAGTGGTTTCTTTGCTTGTGAAATGAATTCACAACATGATTTCCGCTGCTGCATCTCACCATTTAACAAAACTCTAACTGTCCAAGTCTCTCATCTATAGTATAGTTAAGAATTCATATATTTTTAGTGTTACAATATTTTTAAAATATCATAAGACTAATAAAAAAAACCCAAAATTAAAATTTCATCCATATTGTCACTCTAAAAATAGAGGACGATTTCAGTAGTTTTTTTGCGACCTAAAAGCTTATTTTTAAAATGCGTTTGTGGAGAAGTCTCATTCCAGATAAGTTGAAAACTTAACACAGAAGAAGTTTACCTAACTTTTAGAGTCCCAATTCCTAGAATAGAAGCAGAAGCCTACAGTAAGGCTGCTTGAAGATCCCCTGGCACGACTGACCTGATTACTGCTTTGTGTCAAATACTTGAGCACACACCAGCTCTCTGGAGTGACCATCTGGGCCTCGTGTATGAGCTCTGTGGCCACCATAGCCCCATCATCAGGATTAGAGAAAGGCCTCAATGTTTTCCTTGTTTTTGTCAAGGTTGGAATGAATTTATCTTGGACAGTTTGTTCTCATCACCTATTACCTTAAAAACAAGCAAGAGCAGCTATGCCTTTTGTTCTGCACAGTATGAGTTTTGCACTGACAGTGACAAACCCTTGTTAGGATCAACAACCTGAACTGCACAGCAGCCTTCTCACAATCATCTCCACTCAAATGCGAACTGGTCTAAGACCACCTGGCACCACTGGAAGTGGTATTAGTCTTTCAGTCATAGGACATATTGCTTATAGGCCATACTGCTTACACACCATCTCACCTATGTGTACTAAGCACCTTAGGGCGACGATCTCTGCACTGGAAAATTCTCCCTTAAATCTTCAGAGAAGCTACAGTCGTGTAGTCTGATCCAAACTAACTGAGAGAACAGTCAAGACCCCATTTGCTCAAATAGCAAATTCATCAACATATTCGTGACAATGTTTTTTTAAATTATACTGCGAAGTTGTCTCAGCTAACTCAGCCTCAGAAGACCATTAACTTCCCTAAAACTTGTTTCCTTTAAGAGTTTATTTACTACTGCTTGACAGATTTAACCTGTGCAATGCCTACAGGTCTATCCACAATGATTCTTACTTGTTTTGCATGTTTAAGGGAGTTGGAGAGTAAACCATAAATCAAGTAAATCAAGAATAAAAAGCATGTTTATTGGTACAGTTTAATTTCATGTTATAACCTTCACTGTTCCAAGATAGACTTTACTAAACAGCGAAATGACACCTAGTCTATCCAATCAATAGCATAAAATTAATTCATACAGCTGTCTGTGATTTAAATAAGGCAGTTTGCTATGATTTTTTTAATGGCAGAAGTGAATACAACTATCAGTAGCCATTGATGTTTCAGCTTAAGGTCAATTTAAGCATTAACAGCACAAGACTCTAAAAAAACAATTTAGTTTGGATCACAGTTTCAAATGATTTATTTAAGGTTCTGATGCCTTTCAAGATGCTGTTAGTTATTAAAACATTATTAACCTTCTGTCCCATTACAACCAAAAAGGATACCAATAATATACCAGATTTAATATTATATTTATTAGTTTTCTACAGCAGAGTAAAATAGAAAAGAAATATGGATAATCGTGACCTACATCCAGTTTTTAGTGTCTGGGTATAAAACTTAAAAATGTACTATGGATTAACGGTCTCTTCATATACCTCATGACAATTTCCTGACATGAGATGACCACAAATCATTTTGAGGCACAGACATTTCTTTAATGAAAAACTGACAAGGGCAAGTTGATATTTCTAAAGGGACAGGGAGTTGAAAATTGAGTTTTAACTGTACTGTGGACAATAAAATAACCTTTAGATTACAGGCATTGCACACTACAAGCCATGGTACAAATTAAATAGGAGGGCTTCTTTGATTCTGCATTAGTAAAAATCATGGCTTCTTTAAAAAAAAAAAGAAAGAGGGATTTAAAATTTAGGGTTTTTTCTCCGCTCCATAGTTAGAAATTATACCTGAGGTTCTTTATTGTATTTATCAAGTTAAGGATAAATAAGCTTATTCAATGACATTTCCCAGTTTTGGTGAATACTTTCTAAGAAATTGTCTTAAATACTATCACTAACATATCTCTTTAATGAAAGCTTTTGGCATTTTCTCAGCTATTCTTCAGAAAATAACTAACTCTCACGAATCCCCTTAAAACAGCCTTAAGTAATCCACTGTCCCTAGAAAATGTTACATTCCCTTAGTTTGCAAGTCATTCATTATGAAGAATGTGTACTTTTAAATCACCCACGTGCTCTGTGGAAACCAAGCAGAAAGGTTTCTTTTTAACTACACCAACCGCTAAAAGCAGTGAAATGAGTGCATCACCTGTAAGGCAAAACACATCCTTAGGAAGAAAGGGAATGTGTGTGGTTGCTCTGATGTAATTTCTACCCACAGTAAATCTGAAGACTAAGCCTCAGTGTAATTTTCTTTCTTCACAGTCTGCCTCTTAGAAATGTTCTTGAGATAGATGAGGGTGAGAAGAAAGTGCCAGCAGGTAGTCTAAATCTCCTTTATAGGCCAGTAACTGCTATTCATAAATTCATTGCCATTTGTGGCCAATGGTCCCTCCACACTAGAAGCTCAAAGGGGGCTAGGGCTGAGAAGTAAGAACAAGCAGGATGCTTGGGCTTGAAGAGGCACAGGATTTCAGCCAGAAGCCCACAAAGGCTTTGTACCTCTCCTTGATCCTGACCTTCTCACAGCTGCCCTTGGCTATTGCCAAAGCTCACTAAAGGGTCAGAACCTCAAAGACCATCTGGAAGACTGAATGCATTTTTGCAGTTATTATTCACTGTATGCTATCAATAATTAAATGAAATAAATATGTCCAAAAGTCATTCTCACATACTACACATGTATTTTTAAAAAGATCTATGTAGAATGTCTGTTAATATATTTCTATGAAAAGACCACTAATATGACATTTTTCTGGCTTTTCCTAGAGAAAACTGATGCAGAGCTAGCAAATGTGAAGTAATAAAAATGAGCAGTGCTTATAAGGATGAATTTCAGACCTTTAGTTACCTTTTATCATCATGAAGTTTTCATCTTGTTTTCTTCTAGATTTGCATGTCTAATATTAAGTAAGCAAAGTTTAAAAACTTATCTTTGAGTAGTATATTGACAAAAATTAATATCTAACTCTGTAAGATTTCTTGCACATAAATCATTGAGACATGTTAAGAAGAGGGAGTTTTAACAAGTGTAACAAAATCAAACAGTACTCTAAAATTTCCAATTTTCATGGATTATGACACATACATAAGACTTTCTCAGTGGTTGATTTTGAGGGTTTTATTACCTGGTCAGGTTAGAAAACTAATTTCTAATCATTCTTGTGGTTACTTCATTGATACAAGGTACTTGCCAGGCTGAAATCCAAACAGCATTTTCTTTACTTACATACCTAAATCACTGGATTGCATACCCACTGCCAAATGAACAAACATGCTTCATTTCTGTGCAATAGTTCTATCAAGTCTGAGACATACCAATAAAGAGATTAATTTCTATACATTCGCAGTTCTCAGATACTCAATTCCTCTGCATCCTCAGAGTACTCTGCATGGTGAGGAGCACCCAAAACTCCTTCTCCTATGCTTGTTGGGCAGAAACAGTTACAGGTTTAACATACTGGGCACATCATATTCCCTGAGGCTGGATCCGTATGTCTATGCCAAAGCAAACGTTTCTGCTCCCAGGTACTATCATCTCTTTTGGAGGAAAGTTGTTGCTATAAGGGCCAGGCTCAGATGGGACTATAACTGTTACACAGGCACTAGATCTGCACAGGGAAGAATCCTGCAGGTTTGAGAGAAAATAGCTCTGTTTACCTAAGTTAAGTGAAGATAAATATTACATATTAATTGCTGGTAGTTTTCCTCTCAAGTCTTACATTTTTAACTGCACAAGGTCACCACTTACATGATCAAGAATATACATCCCAGTAGATAACTCATAGCATAAACCAAACATGTTGTATGGGATACATACAATTTCAATTCACTGCTTTCAAGCGCAAGGGGTTTACAAAACACCAAGCTAATTGGAAGCCATAAAAATTGTTTTGTAATTAGTAAAAGGAAGCCACTCTTTTCCCAATCTGCATTCAGTTTCTAATTAAATACTAATTAGAAATCAACATTCCACTTAATTGACTTGTCATACAATTTTGCTCAGAGGCTCTTAATGTATTTTAAAGTATTCACAATTAGAGCAGAATTCCCACAAAACCTAGCAGTAACATGAACATATTGTAGTCTTAATGACAATTTATGAGCTGGCCTAAAGTACATTAGAATCCGTCGTTCCCAAGTCATCTCAGAACAGCATCTGACACCGAAAATATCAAGAATGTATTAGCTACTTGCTATATGACTGCTCATTCTTCTCCAGAAGAAGGAGTATTTCTGCAGAAAACATAATTTTGATAAATTTTTCTATGCTATTTATGAAGTAAATACACCGATTCTTTAACTGAAGGTGGGGGAAATCAAAGAGCTGAATACAAGGCCTCAAAAATGAGAACTCCTTGGTCTTGTGCCTGCAAGTTCACAGTCAGAAACTAATTCTCTCACCATTATAGGATCTTTCTAAAATATTTATTACTTTCTATCTTAGCAACACTGAACTTGCTCATACTCATATCTAGTACTTTTGCTTAGTTTTCTTTGTGGCTTTCATACTACGTCAGCCCTTAATTACCTATCCAAATTAAATAGTAAATGAATTTAGATCCATGTGACTATCACTGGCACTAACGCACTTGAAAATTTATTGTAATAATTATTTCTTGTATTTTATCACTGTGAAGTATTTCAGTGAAATGAGGATATAGATCACATTGTACAGTATCCTGAAATACTGTTTAAACAGAAAAAGAGAGGAGTTATGTTCTCCCGGTATTACCTGGCAGAAAATGGCTTCTTTTTGCTGTGCATCAGTACAACAAAGCATTCACATTGACAAGCCTGAAGGGCAGGAACCGTGCCAATGAATGAACCATTATTATGCTCTCTGTTATTATATAGTGCAACATTAGTAAATAAGCTCATATGATGACTTTCTGCATGGCACCCATAACAAAGATAAATTACAGGCTTAAGCATTAGTTAAGTTGTAACAAGCATTTAAATACCTTCTATAGGTCTAAAGACTTTAAAGAAAAAAGAATGCTGAATTAATTATTTTCTTGCTTGAAGCTAAATCCAGTATAAGTGACATGCCTGATGTGGAACCTTGCTATTTCTGTTGGAAGCGTTCTTGGAAAATACAAGGGTCTCAGAGGGACCAGCATAGCCTTCTTGGAAGGTCAGAATTCACCTAAGAACTAAAGTACAGCTTCAGAAAGTTTTATTTTTTGTTAATGCATAATTTTTGAGGAAAGCTGAGAAACAGTTGTTACCCTTAACTTTAATGGGATTATTTCATCATAGATGAAATTTCCATCGAATGCAGTATGGAACAGTTTAGACATAGATCTTCTGATGACTCTTATTCCCATAAAAGAAGAAAAGAATAAGTGCTCCTTTGAAAGACTTTATTAAATCAGGAAAGAGAACATTGACCATCATAGCAAGAAGCTTCCTCTCAGTGTAACAGTTTGACATATGTGCCATATAATGCAGTAGTAGTATTTTTAGATATGAAACAAACCAGCTGTTTTCCTGCTATTAATATACATAATAATGATGTCAGAGAAATCATCGACACTACACAAGCAAAAATGTGGGGTGAGAGGGGTGGGTGGCTTTTTTTATTTTTTTCAGTTTTACTTGGTTGTCTTCCACCTGAGATCTGAAAATAAAGAAGAGATGATGAATATAACTAGCTTTCCAATATGAAAATACTGGGTTTTGTTACTATGGTGTATATCATCACTAAAAAAAAATACATATAGAAGAATAAGACTGTATTTATTGATACAGATATAGTTATATGAATTATATTGCATGAATGGGGGATGAGTCAAAAATATCTGAAACATATCACTCAGGTGGGAATTAAATTTACATCAGGAACATTTTAGCTGAATATCAACAAGAAAATATATTACGCAGTGGAATAGACATAGTATCAGTGAGGCTGCAAAACTTCAGGAAACAATCCAGTAGTTGCAGACATCTGATCTGAATGACCGAGTTCATGTAACTAAAATTTTTTTTCAAAAGCTCCTATCACACCAGTCCTTATAGACTACACTTGGGAACTGACCTCTTAGTTTTCACTCAACTAAGATAACAACTGGAAATCATATACATGAACTTTATTGTAAATGTTCCTGCAAAGAATATAATTTGTTTGTCTATCTAGGAAGAAGGAAATATCTGAAGTCACTAATCCACCAGAACTCACATTTATAAACCTGGTGATAGCAGGAAATATTTCTACAATCTAAGATGCCAATTGTCAAAGAAGCTAACATCAAACACACAATTTGACCCCTGGAGGCTACAAGTTGAAAGTCAGGTTACTGTATCCTTAAATTCAAAGAGAGCAAACTATTACAATTTTCAAAAGCAGTTGTCTCCCAGCTCCCCATAGAAAAATCTTGAAATTCCTCAATAACACTTAAGTATTTAAGTGAATAAATAAAGAGAAGCAACTAGTTCAATAGATTAAAAAGCCAGCACAGGAGAGGGCAAACTGCAGTCAAAGAATTAGCATCCTGTTGTATGTAGAAAGGGAAATAGCCATGTTTTTACAAAGCAAAGAGAAATTCTGAAAGTAAGATCCTTTCACCAGGAATATCAGCTACATTGTACGTTGAAACTCACAAGAACGTGTATGTTGATTAAATGCTTAACTTCCATCTTTTCAAGCAGAAGCTTGTATATAAAGCCACAAAAAGTTTTACTATCTAGAGGACGGATTTAAGTCATACCACTTCAACTTTGCAAACCTGAAAATGCCAATTTCATTTCCATCAAATTCAGCAGAGGCTTTTAAAGTTCCAGCATTCTCATTTACACTTAATTAAAGCTTTATTCCTGGTCATGTTTAGAAATACTTCAGTCTTGACAGGGCTGAGCAGCTAGACTTAGTCAAAACTAACTCCTATTAATTGATTCTATGAATAAAGTTTTATTTCACATGAAGCAGTGAGTACATGCAAAGCATGCCTGTGTGTTAGAATATGAACAGAAGTATTGATTTGACAAAATAGGCATTAAGCAAAGAGGGCTTTTTGATCTGTTTTCTTTTTGGTTGGTTTTTGGTGGGTTTTTAAGTTGTTTTTTTTACAAGGGGGACATTTTAGAAGGGACAAAATTAACTATGGAATATGACACAAGAAGAATACATGTTAGATGAATGAAAGAAAACTTAAGCAACCATAAAATAGTTAAAATCTTACTAATGGTCTTCCAAAAAGAAAGGAAGCAACAAATAAACAGCAACATATGTGTCTTCAGAAAAGACACTTCTTCAAAAAGGATATGAGAATTAAACAGCTAGCAAATTACACAAGTAGGAAAAAGAGGAAGTGACAAACCAAGAACACATAGTGTATTAAATTTGATGGTGGTGGTGGTGTGAGGGGGAATCCTTCAAGAGGAAGTGGCACTAAAATCCCATGATTTAAGAAGCTCAAAATGAGATCCTTAAAAGCCAGGGAAAAATGGATGGGGAAAGTGTGTCTCTGATGATAAAGGAGGAGAACATGATAAAGAACATGTTAACATTACCAAATTATTAAAACTTTTGGTATAATATCCTGTAAGTATCATAAATGAAATGGTGAAGACAGGAAATACAAGAATAATGATAAAAACAAGAGGATGTTGAACATCAATTTATGCAAGCAGTTGAGAATGGAGAAGTAATTTAGCATATCAAAGATTACTGTTAACACAATTATATTTTTAAAACGCAGAAAAATAGAATAGTATCAGGTACTTGGAGGCAAAGACATTAGTAAAATACTAGTAAATAACATTCCAGTAAAATACCAAATGAAATATACAGAGAAGCTGAAATATTTTGAAAATGATGGAACCATCAACTTGATTTTCTAAAAACACATCCTTTAAACAACACGAATTCTTATTTTTTAGAGAATCAGGGGAGTCAGGGTGAAGGGGAGATGGATAAGGTAAATCTATCTATATTCCAGTCAAGCACTTGATATAGCAGGAGCAATTCCCCATTGCATCCCATCCCTTTGATACTACTCTAGCGATTTGAAAAGCTGCAAAAGAGGCAGAAATGGCCTAAAGCGTCCATCGGGCATAAAGATGAGGAACTAATGAAATGTTGTTTGTTGCCATAGCTTAAAGAATGAGAGTGTCGTTATAATTATTTTTTTTCTCAAGTTAGAGACAGGGCAATTCCCTAATACTGACAAGAGAGCAGGTAGCACAAGTGTGGTTTAACGTGCCAATTTGCAGCTCTTTTTCTAGACTTATACCAATAGTTTTCAGCTGCTATACATATTTTTCCTAGTATATAATGAAATTTTAACCTTAAAATAAACTTTCTTTGCTTTAGCAATGCATACTACTGGATCAAAAATAAAAATTAACAGCCAACTAATAGTTAAAAATATAAGCTAGGTACCTTAACATTCATAATATCCAGGGAAGAGTTTTAGTGAGGTTTTACTTTAACAGGTGGGGAAATGTTGGGTAAGTGTGAGGCAAAACCAAGAAGTTAAGGAAATCTGATAGCAAGGTTGTCACTGAAGAAAGTAATTTGACCTAGAAAGACTGGAAATTAAAGCAGAAAATAAACTGAGTAGGAACATGGCAAGTAGAGAGCATTATCCAGACAGCAACCACATCAAAGGAAAAGGAGGGAAGAAATGATAAAACAAGTTCTATTAAACCCAGAGTTAAAAAATGTAACATAGAAGCAAAAATCAGACTCGTGTTCATACAAGTGTCAGGGAGGCATGAATGTGGTGTAATCTTTTGTAAATAGATCTAACAGTAGACTATTTTAAATACTTATTTTTATTTATGATTTCTCAGTTAGTTCAAAAAAAAAAAAAAAAACAAACCCAAAACCCAAACAACCCAACCAAAAGTAAAGGAAAAACTATTTCTGAAAATTCCATTTACTTGAATTCTTCAGCTATGTTTTGGTAGTTGAGCGACAAATATAGGTGGGGAAACAAAGTAACTTAACTATGCACATAGGAGAGAGGAGAATTATAGGTCAAGAGAAAAAAAAAAGTAAAGAAATCAAATTACAAGGAAAAAGCTGAAATAAGATAAAAGGTAAAACTTAAGTTGAATGACACAAGAACACCCCACCTATGAGATGTATCATATTTCATTAGTCAGCTTAAAGCCTGTATCAGTGCAACTGAAAATCTGTTCCGTCTCAAACTTTGCTTGATTTTGCAACTTAAACTTGGAGCAGAGTAGTCTCATCAGACTCTGAAACACAAATCAGAACAGAAATCAGAAAGGCTATCACGCTGGCTGAGCATCTTGTCCACAATCCTTAACAATTGTTTCTTTGGTTCATTTCAGATATTTCTGTGCTCCATTTCTGTTTATGCTTTTCCAAGAAGTTTACAATGCTGCCTGGCAAAGACTTAGGACCATAGCTAAGGCAAGTGTCTGTGGAAACACTGTATTAAACTATGGTCATGCAGAAAAGCTGTACTGAAGTCCCCATCATCAAATTGAGGCTAAATGGTTGAATCATTTGAAATTCTTGGCTGCTCTGCTGTGGAGATGAGTATCAGGGCAGCAGAAAGGTAGCTTCACTGACTGAGAACATTCAGAGTCTACACTGTAACAGACGGTATTTTGAGAAACATCAGGTGCTGTGACTGGTATTTGCTGAGCTAAGAATTGGACTTGAGCTGAGATTTTGGAATAAATAACAAATATAAAGTGAAATAGAAAGCAGTTTCCAAATTAACGTAGTGAAAAAAATGCAAATGGAAAAGCTCCTTTCTGGACAGTTTTCCTTTCTTCTTAAATCTTTCAATGAGAATTCGGGAAGCTTTAGTGTATCTGGATCTTATGATCCTTACTGAACAAGTAATGCATAGACATCAATGATTTGCCAAACACTCTGGAAAAGACCAAGCATCAAAACCCCAAGTAAACAGAAGACACTTAATAACATTTGCTAGTTTTGCTCTGGGTATTTACAGTCATTGACCATCAACACAAACCCTACATAATAACCTAGGCTTATTGCTGCATTTCTGATTTCAATTATTTCTCCTCTCCACTTGTACTATAGCAGCACATTCAGATCAGTAATGTTTTGTATCTGCCGAAAGGGAGGTAGAAAAAAATATTCATTATGACAGAATAATCCACATTTCTGCTGTTCCTTCATTGGCTGGAAGCCAGAAAAGTAGAAGCTGTGAGTAATAACACCTATAGCAACCTTTTTTTTTCTTTTTTTTTGGAAACAGTCACAGCATTTTTATAGCTTAATATTCCTGGTTTATGTTATAATAGAATTTCTTTTGGGGGTATTTCTATGTTTTCTTCTATTGAGACAGGTTTCGCTATTCTAGTCAGTATTCAAGGCTTGTGTAAGTTTTTAAACTATTATATTACTTGAAATGTCATAAGGATGAATTAAAAGTAGATCATACTGTCAAATACTTAGATATAAAGCATGCTAAAAGTATCAGCTAATCATAAGGCAGAATGCAAATTCAGTGGGGAAAAATTACTTTATTATGAATAAATTTAAGCATTAGGGATGCTGAGGTGAAAGACAGAATACTACAAAGCAGCTGCCATAAAATTGTTATGACAGCACGATTTTATGGGCATCGAGTATTAGTTTGTTTTCTCAGCAATTTTCAGATAGGCTTACATAAGAGCCAAACATTATTTACTAAATGTGGTTTTAACAAGCATATACTTCTGATGTTATGCACACTATAATAAATTGATGCTCTTCATTATCCATACTAAAATAAATCTCTATCACTAAAATATTATCTTAAATAAGGTGTTGAGTAGAATGCATCACACTAGGATTTCTTGTTGGGGATTGTACTTGAGCATAACTTATTCTGGGCAAATTTCATTTAAAACATCTCCCATTATATTTTCCACATGCACCTTACATGTGCTGACTGTTACAGCATTTCTCTTAGAAGGATGCACAGGAAAAGCATTAATTTTGCAGGGCTCATTAGCTGCCTAAAGATGAAGGCAAGTAACTAAGGGAATTTTCAGAGTACTGAAGTGTCTTTAGGCAAGTAATGAGCTCTGAAAAGCTTGCTTAAGCATTTTACTTACTGCTTACTTATTTTATTCCTGTGGGTCAGCTAGCTTCATCTACATCTCAAATTAATTTCTAACCTCCTTTTCCTTCCAATATTTTTTTTCTTTAGTTTAATACATGGATTTCACCAGGAAAGACCAAAACAAATGCCACATAGGTAGCGTAATTCATTGCAGGATTCCTCACTCATGTCCCCAACAATGTTTTCTAAACCAACAGTATTTATAACCAGTGAAACTGCCAGGAACATACAAGCTGTCACCTTTAAATGCTTTGGATTGCTTTTTTTTTTTTTTATATATAATTTTCTGTATAGAAATTCAACTCTGATGCAAGAAATGTAGCATCTTATAACTTTGAAAGATGTCCAGCTATTAGCACCCTTATTCTCCTGTGGTAGTAACTTAGAGAACCTTCCTTAACAGCTAAGCAGAGTGCTCTAAGCAGCCTGGGGATATGATTCACACATTCTGCAACATGCAACATGGAAGTATCAGTATAATTTGCAGAGCTTTCCTTGATGATTTCAGCTGAGAAACCCCTGGTATTACAGCCAAAACATGCATAAAGCTTCCCTTTTCAGCTGGGTCCTGATACAAGTTGGTTCTTTTCACTGTATCTATACTGGCAATCTAGATATTTATGCCAAGCTTCACTTCCTAGAGTCCCATTATGTTAATTTTTTTTCCACCTGAAACTTGGATTTTCTTAAGTAAACTATAATTTCTCTGCTGCAGCTTCAGCAGCTTGTTTTTCTAACCTTATATCCAGAAGAGCTATAAGAAACCTGTAATAAAATCTGTTTCCATTTGCCTTTGGAAAACTGTTGAATAAATTTAATAGCAGTAGTACAGAAAACCACACCACTCGTACATGATGGGTAGCTCTCCTCTACTGCTCTTACACATGAAACTTGGCATACAACTTAAGGCCAGTTCAGCAACAGTTCTTCTCTGAGAGAGAGTATTTACTTGCTGAATTTGTAAATATTATTCTATTCATCTGCCTGTTAAAATTTCAGGGACTATTTTAAATGACCCAGGGTTTTGCAAACAAAACAAAATGCCAGTTATCCACACAACCCAGACTGCAGCTGCATCAGGAAATTCATGTACTAGAGGTATTTCTGCAAGTAATTCTGACTAATGATACAATGGCACTACATATTATACTGGGCCCAAGGCAGGGGAATCATTTATTGAGTTTCAGATATCTATTATAAATCTCTTTGCCAGGCTTTTATAAATCCTATTCAAAATATAGTTTGTCCAACATTGTTCTACTGTACTGTGTCACTCACCTTATATCTAAAACAACAATTATGCCTCCGGATACAAAATTTTAGACAAAAACCACCAAGAATTATGACTAAGACACAGAACTAGATCACAATTAAAAAATTACAAAATGACCACTCCCAATATTGTAAATAAGATCTCACATTAATGTCACTAAAGTATCAAAACAAGGTGTGTGAAGACAAGTCTTAATAAACAGATGATGATAATTCACCTTGAGACCTTTTAATTGGTTGTTTTCTCACTCTATAAGAGTCTTTTATCATGTACATGGAAAAAAAATAAAAGCAAATTACATTTCTTTTAGTTTAAACTGTGAACAGTTAGAACAATCAAGCAATATCTTGACTTATATCTTGACTTAATAAATAGTATTGCTGTTCTAAAGTTTCATGTTCCCAAAAAGCTTCATGCACTGTTGGATTTTTTCTGTGCTATTGTATATATACAACATCAAGAAAAAAGTTGGTTGCACATCTCCTAACAAGGTGATCCTTACTTCTAAACAGCTTATTTGAATGCCTTCTGGCTTCAAGTGGAAGCAGAATGAACAAATATGCAAACTTCTCTACTTCCTCTAGATATATCCCAAGGTATATATCTACTTTTTCTAGAAGATATCCTGAGGGTATTTTAAAAGTTTTCACAAAGTTATATTTAAAAGGAAGGAACAAAGGGGGAAAGAAGCACACTGGAGAGAAACTAGAATTAGAGAAAACAGCATCAGTAGAAATGGAGGAAAATGGAAAGGGAAGCAAAGGATGTGCAGCTTGCTCTGTTTTCTCATTCTCACTCTACATGCAGACTACCTCAATTCCTTACTTGGAGAGACGAAAAACTGCAGACTCTTACAATTAGAGGGAAATGTAATGCCTTCATACTCATGATGTTTTAGGTTCTTTTTCACATAAAATAAATGTCATCAACACTGAATATAAATCATCTCCTTGTGGACAGGAAACATTACAGAGATGGTTAGTAGAGAGAGGAATCAGGGAGTTTTACTGGTATTTACTAGTACTAATTTTACACAGGGCAGTATGGACACTTTGTTATCATCCGTCAGCAGAGATTTTCCAAATTAAAGAAGCTGAAATATAAAGTAAAAATAACTAGAAAACTGGTCTTCAAAGTAGTCAAATAATAGTATTTTATCAGAATTCAGAAAAAGAGAATAAAGAAAAAATGTTTTTGTGAAAGAGCTAGTTGCAAAAGGAACGGATTTTCATTGCAAATCACTCACCTTTTAACAAAGTGGGAAAAGTGGGATTACTATAAGTGGTGTCATGTACAAGAACCACAGTCTCATCTCTACTTACAAGCAAGTTCAGCCTGCTGTTAAACCCTTCGTGCTCTAGTTTTGCTTATCACTCAGAAAAAGACATGACACTGATTATAACTCTGTTCACAATGTCATGTCAGAAAGCAGAACAAGAGATACTTGTTTGCCTTTGCCTCATGTATGTTAAATGAATCATCTAAGAAAAGGTGCCTTTCCTTTAATGATAGGACCATGCTTTTACTACGTAAAAAAGAGGTTTGTCTGCTTCTTCCCATAGATGATATTGCATCACTTATCTGTAGTTAGTACTCTATGAGGAGGCAAATTTGCACCAACCCCACAGTAAGCTCAGTGATGAAAGGCTACATGGGCAAACAACACACATTTCTTAGATAGTATTATTCAACTTGAAAATTCATTTTAGTATGTTGTAGCAAGGAAATACTGTTCATTCCATCATTTCTGCTATCTTTTCCATCTCTTGCATAAGCCACATGATATAGATAACATCTTATTCTTCAGAGCACAAGCATTATGTTTCAGTACTGTTTCAGAAATTAATAGAAATAGTAGAAGTTAACTGAGAAATATGCCTCCAAACTCTTCCTAGAGCTACTTTTTCAAATAATCTAAGAATCGGGGCAAATTCCTATTAACACGAGCATTCAGCAAAGACCATGGACCATGTAAAGAGATCTGCTGGAGAAGAATGGGGTTTAGACCCAAACAAGCTGGTTGCATTCACAACCAGCCAAGTGTCAGAAACAGTTTAAAATACAGAACTTTTATCTACTGATAAAAAACAGTTTAGGATGTGCCTGCACAGCAGCTTGTATGACCCACTACCATATCTGGACAGCTGCTTCCACCACGCTGCCTAGTCACGTGTCAGTGCACTGTAAGATTTTAGGAAGCTATTTTCAGCATCGGATGCAGTGCCTGAAGGCCACTGCATACAGTAACATATTGCCAGCTTCTGTGAGAACTACAGCTCTTAGGAAAATATTAAGTCATCAAGCTTGAGTTACATTGGGTGGCTTTAAAAACTCTGTTTATTATTTTGTAATGTTTGCAGATGATGCAAAATTGATATAGACATATTACGTGAACAGGAGACATCAAACATTTATTGTACACATGACAGGTAGACTTGGAAACTGCAAAAGGAAGCACAACAGTGCTATACTAAATTTAAGTCATTTAAAAGTACTTTTTAATGTTTAAAATTATTGAAAAGCTTTGAAATGCCCTTTGGAATAGAATATTATACATTGAAGTACATTTTAAAGAAAATTATGCAACTAAAAAATACTGAAAAAATAAGACAGAAGTCATATACAAGTGAAAGCATTATTTTCTAAGATGTATCACAAAAAAAGTAACATGATTATGCTAAATCTAAGACATTCTCAAGCCTGATGAACAAGAATTTCATTAACCGTTGTATCCTCAACAAAGATTTCGATACCACAAAAAAAAGACTGAAACCCACACATTCCAAACTGTTTCTTCTGATCCATTAGTATAAAATATTTTTTTATATAAATCCCAGTCATGAAAAAGGAATAAGATTTTCTTTCTTAATTAAAAATAAGCAATATACCACTAGTAATAACTCTTCAGCCATCAAAATATGAATTACCACATCTTTCTTTATCTGCTCATGTCATATAAAAGTGAAGTATTTTTCTTTACACAGAAATAATACCATTTGAAAAAAAAGCATCCTTAACAGCACAGGACATTTGGAAACCAACCTTCCTCTAAGATACTCCCCGATAACATCTTCAAAATGAAAGTGTTCTACTCATGACAATATATATGTTGGTAGAGGTATACCAATGACTGATGCATCTTTGAACTGCAACTGGAAAAAGGGTCTTTAAAAGCATAGCAATTCCAGACCAAACCCTCTTCCAACAGAAGACCTGGAAGTGAGCTGGTTTTGTTCAGTCCTTTCATAAATAAAAACTTTTTGAGTCACTTGCCGTAAAAAGCATTCGGTACCTGCATGATTGGCATCGCTTCCCTGCAAGCCTGAATGGACACATGCAAACCCCAGAAAGAGAGGAGCGAAGAACTCTTCCTCAGCTCACCATGGCCTCTGGTTAGCTGAGAGGTAAACAGGGAGCTGTTTTGTACCCCTTTCTGAATTGTATGAAGAGCCTACATTTCGTCTCCTGTCTAAACCCCATCTAAAAATGCAAAGCCAAAGAGTAGCAGACATTAGGTCAATTTGCATTCCTTTTCTGATGTAGAAGTGGAATAGATATTTCAGACATGAAATATCAACAGAGCTTTCTGGCTATGCACTGTGTCCAGCTGAATGTACATACACCATCCTGCTGCAACAATACATTTCAGATCTCTTGTTTAGAAGCGTAGTACTTATATTTAGATAACTATCAATGTACAGCTGCACAACAAAAATAATCTTACATAGACTTTAGGCAATCAGCCTTCACATCAGTGTCAGCATGTCTCTTCTCTTTACTAGGTTTTATATATTGAAGAAGAAAATTCAGTAATATGGAACACTGAAAATATATTTCCTCCTACCTTTTCTTAAAGATGGAAAAATTTGCATTTTATTTTTCCATGAGAATATTTCACATAATTCCAATAATGTGTAGGAAATATAAGTTTTACATATCTACCTGATTTTTAAATTAAGAACGTCTAGCTCAGAAATGTTGAACATTTTGAAAACCAGACAAAATACTGTGGACTATAGCCATTTCATTGATCTTTTTTACTTGATCCAGTTAAAGAGTTTAGATTTGGCTTTGATGCAAGCACCTCCTTATCATATAGCAAAATTCAAGATTAACAATCTAGAGAAAAAAGCTACAAACTCCAATGATTGAAAGTTATTTTACACAATTTACAAGATTTATGGAGAGAAACAATTGTCCAAATCTCACAGGAGAAGGAAGATGGAACCACAAGTTTTTATTTTTCAAAAACATCCTTAAGATTTGAGCTGAGTTTTTGCTTTGTCATTAGAATTTTACTGCATTTAATAGCAGTGGAAATAAAATTATAGTTTAGAAACATACATCTATCTTTAAAGATGTGCACTGAATTAAGAGTGACTTTTTCTAATGCTTTGCAGCTCTTGTGCCTGAGGGATATTTGCACGATTTCAAGAGCTGGAGACACCCCTTGTGCATCTTTCCAAAAAGTGAGAAGCAAGTCCTATCTCATTTCTACACTTCTCTTAACTGCAGCACAGCTGTTTAAAGCACAGTTTCTAGTTGACTTTCCCAGCAGGTAGTCACAGACAGCAGTTATCTCTGAGTCACGCAGTTGTGAGTCTTCTTGGGGCTCCACTGCCAGTCAATATGAAGCCAATAAAAGGGGTTTAGGGTTCTCTCAATCCCTACTGTGACAGTCAGCTACTGTTTGTTTCCGAATTAAGGAATCTTATACCTTAAGCTGGAAAGTAGAGCAAATAAAACTTTCTTTTTTGAAAGGAAACATAAATGGGATGAAACACTGTTTCTTATTAGTATGAAATTTAAATTCTAAGAATATCCTTCACAACTCAATTGTTTTGCAGGTTTGAGCAAGAATGTTTTTGAGATTCAGAAAAGTTTCACCGATCATGACAAAAACAAACATATTCATTTGCATTAACAGATGCCAGGATTCAGGGACAGGTCAAAACTTCCCAATAGCACAGACATCATGTTTTGCCATGCCAAGGATTTTGCTGTCATTTCAACATCAAAAAAACCCTTGGGGTTTTGCAGTAATGACAGAGCAGAACAAGAATTTGCAGCTCTCAAAGGTTACTAGTTACAACAAAAATTTTGTTGCTGCTACTCTTAAATTCAGATAAAGGGAAAATTGGAAGAATATGTATCATCTGCCGATGAACAAATGCTCTTGATGCATCAACAAGCACTGCATTTGGCAAAATGAGAAGTGGGAATAATCTGTTCACAACAGCTGCTGTTCAAGCATTTCTCCGCTTGATTTATTAATATTATTTTTGAGAATGTCATTGAGTGAACACTGACAATCTACTGCTGTGATGGCTCTTGGGCACACACTTTCTACCATATGCTTCAGCCTTTAAGATCTCTGGTGTTAAGAGTGTTACCTCTGCTGTAGAGTTAATCAGCATAGTTCCAAATAAGAAAGGCTTTACAAATATCACTAAAGAGATGTCTAAATTAAGCTGTCACTTACTAACTACATTGCAAAAATGGCCAGATATTTGAGGACGTCCTATTGAAAGAAAGAAACATAACAGCATATCCAAGTCTGAGTTCTTTTTTTTTTTTTTTTTTTTTTTTTTTGTGTGTGTGTATCTGCCACATTATATTGTAGATTTGCTTCATGAAATATTGAATGTGGAATAGATGGGCTACATCTTCTCTGGTCACAGTCTGTATAAGAATTACTTACTTAAAATCGGATGTCTAATAGACTACTTAATACAGTCTGATATTTCACTGTCAAAATTGCAGTGAAAAGATGAGGAAACAAAGTATCATCAATCTTTTTTGTCACAAAATTGCATGAGAAAGATTAAAATTAACTGTGTTTGAAGAGTATCATGTCAGAGTGCTCTCTGAATGCATAATTTATGAGATTTGCAGCTGTTTTCATTTAGCTTGAAATAAGGCAGAAACAGCTTTGTGAAGAGAAAAGAAAGGGATTTATATTCTACAGCCTCTGTTCTTCAGCAAGATTGGTAGATCTTTAAACTGGGGTGGTAATCCACCATCTACTGCCATTAGTAGAATGAGTTACTAATATTGAAGAGTTGTTAATTTTCTGCTGAAAAATATTCTATTTTATGCTGAAGTATGAAAAAAACACTATTTGTGGTAGATGCAGAACTACTTGTAACTATTTGTAAAAATTCAAGATTAGAGTGTCTATTTAAAACAGTTCTTTTGACTTATTTACCTTATGAAACAAACACTAAGATACATTATTAAGATGCAAATAGCAAGGAATAAAGTCATTATTAGGCAAGACAAATGAACAAAATATTTGTTTCGTTAGTAGGGACTGGTCTGATTTGGATATTATTTGCAAATCTGCCGTTTCTCTTATATGCGACCTTAAGGACACATGGCACATTTAAGAATAAGTATATTGGCTTCTACATGTGTCCAGAGTATGGATAACACCACAAAGATGTTATCTCTGACTTGGAGAGACCTGGTACTACAGACTCCTTTGATAAGTCTATTGCAGAAGTATCACTGCATACTTGCCCTGATCCTCATTTTTGTCATGTTGCTGCTGGCTGCACTTGGAAACAGGATGCGAACCAGTGCGGACCTTTGGTCTGATCAATGTTGACCTTCTTGCATACTAATGCTTCTGTACTTGTGAAGATTACAGAATGAAGTCTCCAAGAGCAGCACAAGATGTTCACACACCATAGGAGACATTCAGATAGTCAAACACCTGTTTCACCATCCAGTTTATCTCCGAGACTTTTTTTCCTTTTCTTCTTCTTTTATTAGTTTCCTTGTTTTGTCAATCTTCCATCTCAGAAGAATAAAACAAAACTAATCTTACTGTCATTTATTTCATTTTAAAGTAGGACTGTCCCCAACATGATTACATCATCTACCCCTTGATGTTCCTAGAAGCATTTATAGGATTATTTTTGATTAATTCATTGCCATGTACTCTTAGTCATTTGGATAACAAACATTAACACAAATGAAGAACAAAACAAATTGAAGATTTACTATAAGCTACATGAGAAAATTAGAAATTTACCTCATCATTTGATTGAAGTCTTTGACTAACAAGTGGGTCCACATCTATATTTCTCGGTAACTGGAAGCAATAACAGAGGCCATTAATTCCTAGCCTACCGAAAATTATAGCCACAATGCCAAGATCACCAAATTACTTATCACCTATAAAGAGTTACACTGGAGGTTGGAAAAAGATGGAAAAGGCTTAGTAAAAAAAAATTAAAAAAAAGAAAAGAAAAAAAAAACACAAAAAGACCCCCCAAACACACAACCATCAAACTTCAGTAACTTCAGAAGATAAAACTACACTGCCAGATTTAAGTTACCTGTTCCAAGACAGGTTTCTAACCCTTACTTGCACTCCATGCATCAGTTCAAAAGCAAACTTCACTCGGATCACAGAAAAACTTGGACACCTACTTCCCCTTAGCCCATTTCAGCTTTCCCAGTGGATCACAGCAGGTTTTATGACTTAACGCACTTTTTGCTCCCATATCACCAGTATGGCCCTACGGATATGCTCATCTGCCCTAACTCATCTCTGGAAAGCAGCAAAACAGCTCTCCTGTTAATACTGCTCAGCACCTATTCATGTCAGGGGGACAAAGAGGTGACAGCTGGTGACTCTCATGGACCAGGACCACAGTTACATGCAAGATATTGATGAGAGAACACTGTCCAGGAAGCAACACGGGACAGCTGCTAGCACAACTGACACACCTTGACAGTACAAGTTTCAAAGCCCGATGTCTGCTTGATGCTGTGACATGGAAAGAAGACAGATTTCCAAGGCAGCTCCACTTCTGTGCCAGCATTACCAGGAACTACATGATATATTTTAGGAGGACATCAATAAAGCCTCTAGCTACCTATGGCTCTCTATAATCAGGGCTGGTCTCTACACAGTATAGGACTTCACAGGTCAGACCATCATTCATCTCTTCTTTCTGTGAAAAACACACATGGAAATACCGAACAACAGATCACATCTATTATAGCTCAGAAAACAACTTTTAGTGAGAATCTTGTCAGTGGAAGAAAAAGAAAGGAAGAGAGCACTCAGGCCAGGCTTTGTGACTACCAAGCAGAATGCAAACACCGCTGCAAAAATGTCTCCAGAAGTACTTCACGTCTCTTGCCATTTTGCATCCAAACACAGGGAAAATCAGAACCAAAATAACCAGTAATAGGTATGACACATTAAGCAAACCCTTTGCAGTCATACACGGGCAAGGGTATACCTTGCAAACGTTGCTTCTAAAGTATGGCTTGTCATACTTGGGCAAAAATCAGCTTTGGACTAGCCTTGACCCAGAGTTTGAAGCCTGCTCTCTGTAAGCTAAGTGGATTAAAAAAGAGTTTGAGGATCAGGTGATAACTGCAGTGCATCACTTGAGAGGCAGAGGGGGAAATCTAAACAGAAAGCAGAATCAGTACAAATGGATGGAATTAGAGTGGCTTATTAGTGATGCTGAACACAATCACAAAGCCAAGCAGAGAAACATTTGAGGTCTGGCACATGATAAATGGTTACTGTGTGGGTGTAGAAAATAAAAAGAACAAAACCCAGAAATACATATGAGGAATTAACAAATTTTTAACTCTTCAGAAACAAGCAAAATGACCTTATTCAACAGCTGAGACTGCACAAGAATTTTCAGACATTGATCTTAAATTTCTTAAGAAACTTTAGAATCTCTAAAGGTTTTGTGGGTTTTTTTGGTTTTTTTTTTTTTTTTTTTTTTAATCATGCACTAGAAAGTGTCAATGGAGTCCATAATATTGAACAGGTATAGGGCTTAATCTAAATTCCTTTTTTTCTGTTCGAGGTAATCTCTTCAATGCAATGAAGTAACCTATGGTCTTTATGACAAATGCTCCATGTGCTGCTGTGCCAGTGAAACAAATATTGCTGCACCAAATATGACAAGGCATCCTCAGCCTCAGGAATAAACAAAATCCTGAACCAATGTTGTTTTTCTGAAAGTCTGATTATATAACTCAAGTGACCTAATTCTGTGAGTTTTGAAAGCGTAGTTTCTCTCTAAGTGAATCTTGTACATTTGTCAAAGGTACTGCACTCTGTTATTTAGACCCAGAAATTAGATTAAAATTTCTGCTCCTAAACTTTGTTAATGTTAACATCTCCTTTCCCCACCTGCAAACTAGTAGTTTACAGGAATGACTAGCCACTACCAGTGCACTACTCAGATGAAACACTGGGATGAGGATGGTGCAGATCACAAGAATTGTCTATTTGTTTTCAGTCCAGACTTAATAAAACCCCTTTCCATTAGGGACAGATAAATTTATTATACCAAGGTTCGGTTTTGCGCCAGCAGTCAAACTGTTAAACAAAATATTTTTAATGAGATTCTTAATTGCTCCAGTTAGATAACTGATGATTGAAATAAAATATTATGGGTATTATGTAATGAAGCTAATGGAAACGCCTCAAAATAGAATATGATCAAAGACAACTGGCTATAAGCAGACCAGCAATGAGATGATATTGCAAAGAAAAACTGGAAATTTTTAGAGTATATTAAAGTTTCTTTTCCCTAGAGAGCAACTGAGGTGGAAAATGAAAGGCTCTCTGAAGTATGTCACAAAAATATTCAAACCAAAATCTTTTAATTTTTCAGCCTCTCTAAGAAGCAGTGCATATCCTTACCTCCTTTTTGTAGAGGAGTATTTAAAGTGTTGTGAAACAAATACTTAATAGTGTGACTAAACCAGCTGGTGTGGAAGAGAAGTTCAGTGATTGCATGAAATAGTTTGATGTCTCACTTGTGCTGCACACAACTCAGCACATTCTTCTAGGAACTGTGACAGAGCATCTCTGACCCATCCAGGCGTAACATGATAAATAATCTAACTCTTCAAAACCCCTCTGCTAAAGCACTTTTTAGTGTTATTAAGTAGTGTTCAAAGGAGAAGCATTTTAAGAAGTGAGCTGGGAGAAGGTGTTGCAGAATATGCTTGACACAGATGGTGTCTCCGTCATTGCTGAACACCAGGCGTCACCATGCTGTTTGTTAACACTAACATTTATTTGAATATGATGTTAGTTTCAGAGGAGGATAACTTTGCTAGTAAGAAGGAAATTTCAGAATACTGATACTCCACACTGAACAGGACTGTAGGCATCCTCCCCTTAGGATTGACCTTGTGCATTGCCTACCTACAAGCTTTACCTGAATGGAGCCCCAGCTTCAGTCAGTGCCTGGTGTCTGTGGAGGTGGCTGGTGAAGCTGCAAGGGCCAGGGAAGGATCAGATTCATTGAAAAATGTCTGAAAGGAGCCCTGTTGCTCTGCTTCAGTGGGAAGCTCAGCCTTCTGCAGAGCATATCCAGGGGACAACACTCTCTCCTGCTTAACCTTTCTTTTTGGAGGATGCTGAGTTATCACCCCTACTAAAAAGGCAGGTGTTTCTACTGCTTGAATACTTGTATTACAGAGCATACAGAGAACCATGATTTCTGTTATTATTTTGTGGTGGACAGATTGCAGCTGAAGTTGAGGCAGTTTCCCCATTAGAGGGTCAGGGTGGTTCATCTCCCATCCCTGCCCAGAGCAGTAGGAGCACATCACAGGCACGAACTTGTCCTCTGCAGGACCTGACAGGGACCTTCTCGGAGCCATCATCTGCTCACTGCATATAGCAAGTTTACAACTTCCAGAAGTTCTGCAGCCTGTATGTGGACAGTTTTACAATGTGTATCAAGGCCAGATGGGACAAGTGAATGAGGGGAAGAGAATGAGGCCACTAGAAACATTCAGAACAATCATTACATAACACGAAATCTTATTTTATGAAGTAACATTAAGTGATGTAATTTGATGTTTGTGCCTATTCCCCTACCAGTACTCTTAAAAAATATTTACCATATGTGACAGTAACATATACATTGACTTTAACTCATAAACTCATAACTGTGTGTTTACACAGAAAAACTTAAAATGACTTTTAGCTACATAATGATTATATATTACACAACTACACATTCATCCCACATGCAATTATGCCACATGCTCAATATGATTTCTGGTAAGGTCTTTAGTAGAATTTTTCTCATCAATCAAATCAAGAGTTGAGTGATGCTTGTGTTACAGGGAGATAAGAGTACTGATTGTTTATTATAGACTGCAAATGTTTTTTTAGCTAGTGCTACTTGAACAAATGGAATAAATTCATTGAATTTTTAAAAGCCCAAACTAATTTGGATAGAAGTTCATCATCATAATTTTATTCATTAATACAAATAAAATTATATAAGCAAATTGATGGGGTGAGGACACAGGCAAAAAATGTGAGTGGATATATACATCTAAATAGACGCACACAAAATCATACTATGTATGTGTATATATATTTTTTATATATAGTGTATATAAGTTTTTCTGTGTGTGCATCTTCAACAGAATATTATCTCTATTTTACATAGAAATTCAGTCAAATCAGAGGAGATGTATTTTGCCTTTTTGTTTCATATTCTGAGGAATTTCAATTTATATTCCATTTAGAGGTTGTATCAAATCTGTTCTAATTCTACAAAATTGTTCCTGAAACCTGACAACATCAGCAAGTATGATCAGCAGATGAAAATCTTTATTTTCTTAAACAGTGATTAGATTTTAAAAAGAAAAGGTAAATATTTCACCTTTTCACTAGAAGTTATCAACAGGCTTAATGCAAAACAGAGAATTTCTTGGCAAGTCTCCAGACGGGGGAAAAAAAGAAAAGACAAACCAAAACCACACACGGTGTTTTGAACACTATTCTGAGCATCAGATAAGATGTTACCTTGCTCAGGGTTATTATACACTATGGAGTTTCAGAGGTTTAGCTACTTTTTCATCCAGCTCTGGCACATAAAAAAAAATCATGTTCTATTATTCTTCTGAGCTGGCAGGTAGCTGCTTGGAGGTACTTGCTGTTTGGCATTCAATGTTCAGCCTCCAGGGTATCTTTTCAGTGAAACATTTTGCCTCAAGTAACATTTTAGTTAAATCAATAATTTATAGCAAAATATGACTAATAGTCATCTCCTCTTGTTATTAAGGGTGAGTTTTATTATATGCTTTTAAATATTCCTTAAATTCAATGATAGTCAGATAGTGGTGGCCAAAAATTACTAATTCCACTTCAATTTGAGTTTGTAGTTTTTAATGTAGAATTTGGGCACATCACCTTTTATTTGGAAAGTAAAAACTCTTAAAGCTTAATTTTTAAGAACCTGGATGAAACTGTTGCATGAAAACCATTAATGTTAATTCTGGTGTCAAATATGAGAATGTCATTTCAAGTGTGTCAGGCTGCAAGACAGTTTTCTATGCATTTAATAGCAAGTGTCATGGTGAAAAAAAATTCTGATCTTCACTTCAACATTCATTGTACAGGAAAGGACAGAGATAGGAAACAGACTTTATCAACTTTGATCAGCACAGTTAGACAAAACTAAAGGGACTCAAATGAAACAGCAGAGTTTATATCGCATTTGTGGGAGAAATATGGAAAAAATGAAGTTGATGATTTAGACTTTCTTAGAGTTTACATACAAGTAAATTTTTAGTTCAAAAAGGTTAAATCAAAATCATTTTGCTAGCTTAGCTTCACTTACAGGTTTTACACCATTGTTCCAAGTAGTAAACATGACCTCATAAACATGTGATAAAGCTCCAAGGTAGATACTGTGACTACAACCTAATCTCTTCCAGCATGGTCGTGTTTGCCAAAATAAATGCAGAGTTGTTCCCTCCATAGTGGAGAGAAAAGATCAGGGCCATCTTGAGACTACAGACCTCCCCACCAGAAATGGAGGACTGTAACAGACCTCATCACATTTCAGTAGATGTGCAAAGCTCATTGCCCTGACTTCCATTTCTTCGATTTAATACAGCACTGCACCAAATGTAAATGAGGCTCTGCTCTGCCTCTCCATTTACAACATGACTGAACCCAGCTCAGGGGACAAATAATCTATTAAGAAAAGAATAGGTAGAGCTAGATGTATTAATAATTATCATATAGTTGATTTCTTAGTGTTCTCCAGGCAACATTTCATTACTGCTGCACCTTTCCATCTAGGAAAGCAGTGAATAGTGAATAACTGTTCCTGTGGGTACCTTCCATGCTATGTAAAAACAGGTACTGTATTCTTAATATTGTAAAAATTGAAGAAATTGTTAGACTCCATAGAAGAAGGAGGAAAGTCTTACTGGCATATAATTTAATTGTCTATTATACAGTTTCTTTACAGTTTGTAAACATGGCTAGCCAATGCTGCTAGCAACTTTGATTGTCATTTGAAAATACATATAAACAGACTCATCAATGTGCCCAGATGAAAATGTATAACCCAGGACTAACATAAACATAACAGATAATGATTTCATAAACAGCATCCAAACGCCCACACCACCACTGCCAACTCATCCCCTGTGATAAAAGGGAAGGCAGGACATTAGCTAAAATGAAAAGAATTGGCCCAGCTGTTGTGGCCATTCAATCTTAATACCCATAAATGCATGTGAATTGTGTCAATGTATTATTTGGTATGGAAATAATTTATTATTTTTTTAAATAGACTCATGCATCAAGTTTTTCAAAAGCCAACACATGGTTGTTTTCTAAACAGACATATTATTTTCCCAGTTAAATTAATGGGATTCTTGTCACTGGCCTTGAAACAGAAAGATCTAGACCAATATGCTGAATACTACTGTTACAGAAGAATTCATACAAAACGCTAGGCTTTGTATAATGTATTACACCCATGTAGAAGGCTACTGGGAAAATATTAAAAAATATCAAATACAATCTAAAACACAGCTAATAAAATTGCAACTGTAAAAGTGGGGTAAACTTCAGCAAATATTTTCATGATTCTGCTATACCACAACTTCAAATATTTAGCTAAATTAAACTGCTTATATAGAATATTCAATTTGCACTTCCATTTACTAAGTCTTAGACACATTAAGTAGATACTAACTTTGCATTAAGCTAATGCATTCAGTGGAAATGTCACTGGCACAGCAGAGATAATTTTCCTCTTTAGCTTTGTCAGGACTTCCTTTATCTGTACAGAAATGAAAAGAGATATTCATTAACATCAATATCTTCCTGAGATTTGTATCTGAGTTTTGTGGCTCTCACCAAAGCAAACAAGCAAAACCCAATGCTAAATCAACCATACTTTTGTGTACTTTGTGGGTGTATATTTTTACTTTGGTCACCCAAAACAGGGCAATGAATTCCTTATGTTTCTTATCAGATAATTAAGGCTACACATATCTGCAAGTACAAACACTGCCCAGTTAGCCTACCATGTTCCACTTGTTAATTGAGTTTAATCAATTTGTTAACTTATATTTAACCCCCTTCACTTTCAAGATGCAATTCTGTCATTCTTGCTTGAATAGGACATTAGACAGCTTTTTGAAACTGCTATCATGCATTCATGCCTGCTTTCTAAAATTAAGATACAAAAACCCAAAAAAGTGTAGGTCAGGATGCTCCATGCTAGACCAATCCTCATTTAATCATTAATTTAATAGGATTATACACCATTATAAATTTACTGGTGGGCTACCTGCATCCATTAAAAACCATGAAACTGGCACATGATCCAATAGGGCTCTTGTCAACACAAAGCAAATGAGTGCAAATCAAATCCCATGTCAGTATTTCACTTCACTAGATCTTAGTATATTCTCCTTTGCAAAAATCTTAACAGATAGGGACAACAGTTTTTCAGGTACCAGTTTTGCTGCCCTCCATGAAATGGGACTAGCACAGGTCGGATAGGCACAAAGAACATAATGCTCCTGTTGGCATCCTGAACATGCAGTCCCTTGGTAGAAGAGCAAAGGAGGGTCTACCATGAGTAGTTTTCAGCTGCTTTGTAAAACACGGGCTTACTGGTCTGTCCTCCCAGAATGTTTAAAAAAAAATAAAAAAAGACTAAAACAAAAAAAACAACCATGCCAACCCACCAAACATCAAAACAAAGCAAAATGAACAAAACCCCCCAAAACAACAAGGGAGAAGGAAAAAAAAAACCATCATATTCTGAGCTTTTCCCTCCTCCCCTAAAGGCAGGCAGAGAAGTAATATACTTTGTCCTTTTGCTTCTGTGTTCTTCAGCTTTTATGCCACTGCTAATAGTGTGCGAGCAAATAAGCTGGAAAACATATAGGACTCAGATACATAACCTAGTTGGAAAGAATATCACTAGTGGACACACTTTTCTTTCACAGAGAAAATGATGTTGAAGAGATATTAATATACTGAACATCTGTGCGAGATTTAATCCACTCATCCTGTTATTCTAAAGGGGGATTTATCCATGATTTATGACTTCTTTTTTAAACAAGCCTTATAAATATGCATAATAAAGCAAAGAAAAATTCAAAGCCTTTCTAGTAGCAAAAGTACAATTAGAAATATATTTATCAGAGATTCAAAAAGACTTATAAATATTTTTTCAAATTTCAGATATTCATATCTGTGCAGAAAACAGTCTTGCCTCAAAACAGATTGTGAGGACCTGCAAAAGTTCTCAATAGGTGGATAAAATAAATGCTTACAATATTTTGAAACCTTCTAGAAAAAGAAAACATACACTCCTTTCAGCATTTACTAAGAGTAAAAAAAAAGTAAAAGTCAACAAAACAAAACAAAAAAACCCACCAAACAAAAAAAACCCTCAAGAATTTCAAGATGCAAAGAGGTCTGCACTATTGTAGGTCTAAGCTATTATAAGCTTTGATCTCTAGAGTAAACTACATTATTTTTCTGAGACACGGCACCAGAAATTCCTATCATAGCATGTCAGTAATGAAATCAGATCAACGTGCTATTTGAAGTGGGTATTAGTATTTGTAGTGTATTACAGTTTGTTTTAATACAGATTTTAAAAATAGTAAAATCTACTGATTTAATAAAATGCCATTAATATTGGTCAGTCCAAAGTCTTTGAGTATGCAGAACACTTAATTCCATGAAGTTGCTTCTACATAATCTCTAAGAAAATCTGTTAAGAAAAAAATTGAAGTATAAAAAACAAAACAACGAGACTACCCAACCATCACAAAGTGCAACTGCCTGCCCTGCCCATCCAAACTGGATTTGAAAATCTGCTATAATGAGAGTACAGAAGAGAATGTTGAAACACCAATAAGGCGCTTAAGAAAAATAGCATAAATCATTATATTGTTCCACTAAACATGAACACATATGAGATCATTCACCCTGTAAACACATGAGCTCATGCTTGTAAATCATTAGCCATCTATTCGTACGAGGCAGGAGAGAAAGGGGAAAACCCATGGTATGATTTAGGTAATCATGTTATGGCCAGAAAATTATGAATAGCAAACACTTCAAGCAATAAACAGCGATCAGTTGCTGAGCAATTCAGAATTTGAAATACGTTGTTCAGTGCTGCAGAACACAAACTGAATACGAAATAGGACAAAACAAATAGCAGACTTGGGTACAGGAACAGATTAGCCCCATGCAAATCTATAAAGCCAATCTTCTTTCCGCCTGTCCTTGGCAAGGCTTCAGTAGAAGTATCTTGTTGAATTTCAAGCACTACTTTCAAGGAAAGATTTGGATCAGGGATGGAAGAGCAGTAAGTGATCAGAGGTGCTAATCCCATGATCCATGAGAAACAGTTGCACAAACAATGCCTATGAAATCAAGGAAAGACAGGACTAGATGCAGGGATAAGTTTTATCCTCCACAAAATGTTGCCACAAAGAAAAGAGAATTTAAATGTTCTGCAAAGCAATTGTGCATAACTTCTATTGTAGATGTATAAGAAACAGTTGTATGCAGCAGCAAGAAAAGCTTATGTCAGGTATAAGCAGAACTTTTTAGCTGCAGCTGTAGTTAAATACAGAAAGAGGTTACCTAGGAGTTTTGTTAAGACAAGCTTGGACAAGTGGTTTAGAGTTAGCTGATCATGCCCTGGAGCAAGCAGCCAAACTAGCCAGTTTAGACATCTGTCTCCTAAATCTATTTTACAATTTGCATGCAAAAACTGCAAGAATATTTAAAACATATAAAAGTCAATATTCAAGTCAATCTATTCACAGGAATTTACAGACACAATTTTATTTAAGGCAGATAAGCAAATAGCAACAACTACACGGTTCCCCTCTCTTGGTGGTGAGCATTATTACTATATGTAATAGTTTTCTGGATATTAGAATGAGACTGCTCTAAACACGCCTAGCTGTTGGTGACTACATGTCAGGCACAGGAATATACAAGCTGTAATATGAAAACTCCTTCAAAATCAGTTCTACAAACACAGCAGGTCTGACAGCAGTATGACAGCAAACCAAGGCAGAGTCCTGACTGTGGCCAAATCTCATATTTAATTCTGCATCAGCAACACTGCTAGGTGCAATTAAAATACTACAGTGCTGCTTGAAAAAACAAAACAAAACAAAACAAAACAAAACCAGCTTCTTGTTGCTATGTCACCTCAGCCAACAAATCATCATTTTAAGGCAAGTAAACTACAGAATTATACTACTGTTCAAACAGATACTTAAAAATATTTCTGCATGAACGTTTGTGAATCTAGATACTGTCTGTGGTTTCTGAGGACAATTGTTAATAGTTTCTCAGGCAGAACTGGCTAGTTAAGTATGTGATTGCATAAATATTTATTTTATTTTTGTGTGACGCTGGGAGACATTTGTTTTCTGCTCCCGAAAACCAAGCTACAGGAGGTAGAGGTAGCGGGTATTGACATAATTTCATTATCATATGTAAAAATTTCTAACTCTGTTAATATATCATTAAGAACTGCTAGCCTTCTACTCAAAAATACGATCTCAGCTATTCTCCTCCAGAAATATATGGAGTTTTAAGGACTATTTTACCATATAATAGATATAAACTTTGAATTTAAAATATCATTATTATCTCTTTTCTATTCCATAGTCTAAAAAATCAGAGGTTCTCAGAAGCATCTTGATAAAATACTTTTATGGAGAATATTTAAAGCACAGACACTAGGGAAACAGATGCTAGAGTTACAGATTATTTGTAGAACTGACTCCAAGCCTCAGACTATTTGTATTCTGCTCTAATGTGACTGATTAGATTGCTTATTCACACCAACTAATAAAATAAAAGAAAGGTAACACCAGAATAATCAGATGAGCAGAAATATAAGGTAATCAAGCCCCAGGCAGAGTATTACACTTCAGTTCTAATCAAGTGCTAAAACCTTTCCTAAGCAGATTGTCTGTTAATGTGATATTTTATGCAAACTTTAAACTCGTTTACCTGTCAATAATTAACACCTACTGCTAAGATGTATGTTCTATTGCCTGAAATATTATTTGCTTCTAGACCTAATATTTATTAGTATTTGTTATTTTTGACAGTTACTGAAATCTCATTCAAGGCATTTGGAAAGAAATGCTCTAAACATTAGCAGGTTGATAATTTAAGATGGAAAATACCTAGTACTATCTTATTTCTATTTAGGATTACAAGATACATACTTTGGTTTTAACAATTACCCAAAGCATTTTGGTCCAGATTCTTGAAGATGTTAAGGCCCATTTTTTCCAGTGAGAATAAGCATTCATCAGGGGTCTATTAATTTTTGCAAGATAGCATCATTTGATGTTCTTAAGCAACTGGATTTTTTGATGCAATTATGAAAGATTAATGGCTATTTTAAGGACAAGTTTAATTTATTATTTAATATTTGTATTGTTTAAGCACCCATCTCTTTGAATCTTTATTTCTACATGCTGCCTATCTATGAGACTTGGGAAAACATATGAGGTTTGGAAAAAATTTTCAGGGAGAGTTTTAGGGGCAAGTACTGTCAGTTTTAAAAATCATTCTACATTATTGAAACGCTGCTTCAAAATTTTGTCTTAGGAACTAGCTTACCATGAAATAATTATATTCAAATAGCATAAATTCTGCAAAGTTCAAGATCAGCATTTTAAGACAACTTGGTAGAGGGGAAAAAATAAAATGAGCCAAAACCACAATATCTAGGAAAGGACAGATGTTTTGGGGCAAAAGATGGCTAAAAAGAAAGCTTTCTAAGTTGTAGTTGCAGAGTTTTCTATGTATTACCATATTATGAGATTTACTGAAGTATTACTTTTATACATCAAGCTTGTCTTAAAAAGAAATAAAAGGCAAGACACATTATGGTTTCTGTATTATACCCTTAATGTCTGTTGGAATAAGACTACTTCTTCAAGTTAAAAAGAAATATTTCAACATTTTCACACTGTTGTGGTTTGAGTTCAGAGGGCAACTAAGCACCACAAATGTCCCACTTTCCCCCTAGTGCTGAGAAGGAGAAAATAAGCTAAACTTGGGGTTTGAGATAGGACAGGGAGGGGCAAATCACCCATTATGGTCATGGGCAAAAGGCAGACTCTTTAGGGGAAGAAAAAAAGAACATAAATTTATTACAGACACTAACAACAACATCATTTACCAGGCAGAGTAGGACAGTGAGAATCTTTACCACATCTTGAAAACATCTTCCTGCATCCCTCCCTTCTTCCCAGGCTCAGCTTTGCTCCCAATTTCTCTGCCTTCTCCTCTCAGCAGTGCAGGGGGAAGGGAATGGGGGGTGCAGTCAGTGCTGCTGCCTCTTCCATCTTTGGGGGGGGGAGCTTCTGGAACTTATTCCCTCTGCTCCAGTGTGGTCCCCCTCTCACAGGAGACAGTCCTCCACAAAACTTTAATTGACTTGAGTCCCTCCCATGGGCCACAGCGTTTCCCTAGCTGCTCCAGCGTGAGACACCAACTTTCTTCAATTTTAGTACCTCCCATGGGATGCAGCCTGGCTGCTCTGGCATGGGACACCCCTACATGCTGCAATACTCCCAGTGCCAAACTACAACAGCAGGTGCTGCTTTTTGCCACAGGATCCTGGCCTTCTTCAGGTACAACCACCTTAATTTTCATGTGAGGCCCCACACAGGCCATATATCAGTGTCTGCTCCACCGTAGACCTTCATGGGTTGTGGGGGCTGCCCTGCTGTCTCACCACAAGGTAGAGAGGGCTCTCTGATCTGGCACACCTCCCCCCTTCTTTCTTCCTCTGTTCCTCCACTGATGTTGGTGTTCATGTAGATGTCACAACACCTCCTCACAAGTCCAACTCCTTCTCCCAGGTCCCTTCTTAAATACGTTATCACAGAGGCGCAGCTGATTGGCTTGACCTTGGTGCAGAGGTGGGGCCAACTTGGAGCTGGGGGAGCTTCGAGAAACTTCTCACAGGGGGCCACTGCTGTAGCCCCCTCTCCTGCTACCAAAAATCCCCTCCACTCACTCAAACCCAAGACAAACAGTTATTTATACATCTGCTTTTGCTTGAGAAGGTATATACACATCAGTAAGAGGAAAGGTTATCCATTTGGCCCAGAAATAATCACATTCTATAATCCTTAAGAAGCAGTTAGCACCATTCTTCAAAGTTAACATTCCCCTTTGACTTTCCAGGAGCTGGTCTTGATAAAAACCTTCAATTTAGTATGAAGAAAATGCCATGGTTTGACTTGACATTCACTTTTTATCATCTTTTTGACATCAGCTTTCAAAATAAAGAGAAAGAAGAGGAGGCAGTATTTTCTTAGTTAAAAAATAAGATCTTTTAAGGATTTAAGTCCCTTAAAGTCACAATAAGTAAAAATTTGTAAAGGAGAAGCATTTTGTTAGAAATTGTCCTTGTTACTACTTCCACGTAAAATAAGAAACATTGTTTTCCAGAGCCAGTGGGAATGATAGCTGTCCCCAAAACAGTCTCTGTGAGTATCATTGTCTTATTAATACACAGCTACAAATGGTAAACACATTCATGGCTAACTTATGAAATGTATTAAATAATCACTGTATGTAAGCATTTTAAGCCTCATCGTAGTTACACTGTAATGACAAATCATGAAAGTGATGTTTGCATTACATCTTTGACTTCTAATACTTTGGTTTGACAAGCTATTTAAAGGCAGATTACCCAAAACCGGATTACATGACTAATTTTAACCTGCTCACTGATATCAGCAGGGCTAACTTTAAATCCAAGTGTTTATTATTAAATCACTTTCCTTTAGGCATATATAAAGTTCAGCATACTTAATATTTTGCTCACTGTTGATAAACTCCTGGAGCAAGAACTTCAAATGGATGTGAACAGTGCCCAGTACTATAATGATCTCATCTTGTATGAACATTTGCCTTTTATTCTGTAGAGTTTTCCTGTAAAAATTATCAACATTATAAATTAAAAATGAAAGCACTCAAATGGGAAAAATCACTACTTCCTTTCATCAATAGACAAAACATGTAGTATTTTCCAGAACAATATAATACACTAGCCTAAAAATCATAATAGCATTCTAGGAGAAATTAATGACTTTCAAAAAGATAAAGGAAATACTTTGGATTTGAATTGCTGACTCTCTGATCATTTTACAGAGCTTCAAAAGTATCATTAATTTAAAATAAGAGCTGACAAACAGGCAGGTTGGAAGTCCAGAGAATCAGCTTTACCTTAGACACTGAAGAATAAGCATCAAAATAATTACATAAAAACCAGAAGCTATTGTTTTAAAGTAAAGCCTAGTTTCTTATTTTTTTTTTCTCATTTATAAGTATTGCAAGACAAAACACAGGCATTCTTTTTACCTAAAACAAGCCAAACAAGTCTTGCTGAGAAAACAGAATTATTCACAAGAGGGGAAGTAAGCACTGTAACTAGCGCTACTTTTGAAGATGCTGCTGCTAAAATCTCCAGCAGCAGTATTTCATGTATAAATACTGCTATATATAAAGACATGTGGTTCTGCTTGCAGTTTGCCCAGAAAACCCTATGCCAGTTAGAGCAAGATAAGAAAGTACTCGTGGATGTTATATCTTTATGAGCCCATGTGTTAACTTCACAAAATAGAAATTTTCAGAGCTGAAGAACAATTCTGGGGTTTCCCTTTTTCCTTTCCTTGTGCTCTGTAAGTCTAGCAGGCTCCAGTCTCATTCTGCATGTTGGCAGCTACACTGTCAGCAAATGCAGGTATAGTCCTTTCCTCCAGAACGAATTCAGGTTGGAAGGGAGTAGTTTGTCATTGGCATTGCTGTTCTCTGACAGCAAAACCCAGCTCTAACTTGTAGGAACATCAGTGAAACTTGCCAGTGTCTGCTTAGTGGAGACACAATGGTCAGCTGTCATTCCTGTCATATTATGTTTCATATGATTCTCATTCAGCTCCTCAATGCTTCAGTTATTCCCTTCAGGTAGAGAAGAAAACAGAGGCACCTCCCATCCCACAACCAAGTCCTATACAAGGACACCTGCTTGATAAAAGCTGTAGTAATATATAACTAAATACATTTCAAGACCTGTTTCAAAAATAGGTAAAAACATTGAGTGCATCTATTCATGAAGCACCTTTGGACTAATGGCTAGTATTTATCTTTAGTGCTCCAGGATCAGAAATTCATCTTTGTGTGTTCCTGGGACCTACTTCTTGGGTTTGCTGTGCACCTGCTGTAGCTTTTGGGCCATTAGATCAGATATTTTTCACTTCATTTCTTTCCTCAATTAAGATAATAGCAAGTTTCACTTAGAACTGCTGGCACAAGGTATAATTACAATGACAAAACAATTTTAGAAAGTTACCATAGCTGTACTCCATGTGGTTAGCAAATTAGTTATCTCACAAATCAGAGTGCCCATAAAGTACAAGCATTTCTTGATTGCCTACAGTAATTACCATTTTGTTCTTGCTGCAGATTTTTCCAAATATAAAATTTTGTCACTGATGTTTTGATTATTAACATTGGGGAGTGACATACATGTTTCCTCCTTATTTAACATGAGAAATGAGTAGTGAAAGTGAAACAAAAGAAATAACTACTGATAATGTCAACTATAGAGCCACAACAGCTTTCACTGTCTGATTTAAGTAACAACTGCAAGATTATTTGGGACATTCTTAATTCAGTTATATGAATGTGTTATATTTAAATGGTCAATAAATACTTGCGTAGAAGTACAATAGTCCTAAGGAACCAACTATGTCGCAAAGCTTTACACACCAAGTCTCATCTGGAACAAAGCAAAATTATTAAGATTTCCAGACTAATTTGTATTTATCTTTTACTATTTGAAATTCTGCAACCTGTGCTGCTCAGTTCCACCTCACTAGTTTCCAAATACAGCTCTAGTGCTAAGTATGTTCATTTACAAGAGGCACTTTCCTTATCTAAAATCTAAAAAGCATGCATTTATTATAGATAGCATGAAAACCTGTTCAGCAACTGTGAGCAGAAGGTTCAGAGAAAGATCCTTTTTGATATTCATCCCTGACTACTATATAGATATACAGATTATGTATTTTCCTCAGGTTGCAGCCAATGTATGTGGCTGAAGAGGTATGCTATGGAAGTCCATTTCCAAGATCATACTCAGGATTCAATACTAAAATCTGAGGCAATTTTAAAGCCCATTTTTGACAAAAGCAGTTGATCTTTTTTAAGAACCATCGAAAGATGAGAAACAATTTATTTTTTGAACAATGATAAAGTAAAATCCTGAGACTAGGGGCTGTTTTCCCTTTTTATTTAGAGAGGACCTGCATACAGAGGTTACTATTATTAATAGCCAGAATTATAACAAGTGCAGACAACTGAAAATTCTGTGTAATAATTTCATGATAGAAAACTTCCTTTATGCAAAGAACATGTATCCTTGACCAGAAAAATTTCCATTTGCTGTCAAAACACACAAACCCCAATTTACATTAGGCCATTCATTTAATTTCTCCCAAAATGTATCATGTTCCCTGAAAAATCTCTTGAAAGTTGGTTGGGTTTTTTTGTTTGTTGCTTGGTTTGTCTGGGTTTAAAATAACCAACTAACCAAACAAACCACGCAAACCAAACAAAACACAAATTTCCATTCCAGTTTGGAAGATGCAAGAATCTTTTTCAGCAAAAGATTTCCCTTTTCTTGACAGTTCTAACAATCATGAAATTACTTCTCTTTTTAATTTTCTCAGAAAACAGCTATTTAACATTTGCCATAGTTAAGAAATCCAAGAATGGAAGAGTCACAGCAATCATCTCAAGGACAAAAAGCTTTTGACTCTAACCTACTCACATCTACCCTGGTCTAACCATGAGAACAGAAAGGAAAATTTGTCCCTGATCTTTCCAAATACAGTTCCAAATGACCAGAGAAGTTCTAACAGCTCAGCTCAGCCAAGCAGCAATAGGATTAGATTTCTTTCCAAGTTTATTAATTTCAAAATAATTCTTAGTGAGTTCAATACTCTGACTAGCTTTTCTTCATTCTAATATCATCTGCAAAACACTAAAAGCTCTATTTAAGTTTTCGTTTTCCCTTTAGAAAACAATTCTCAAATAAAAACATACCCTTCATTTGAGAATTTATTGTAGCTTTGGAAACAGAAGATCAGACTAGAACTTATATATGGTTGCTTTTTATCACAAAATTCCATTAACCTCTTTAGAACTACTTGCTTGAAATAACTGATATTAAGATAAACAAGCATTAAAAAACCCCCAATTTATTAGCAGGGGTTGAATTTCAAAATGAAATATTTTCCCATTATTTATGTAGATTGCATGTTATATACTTCATAACAACAGATATACCCCCTGTTATAAAATTATCATCTTACAACAGTTATGTTCCAGTAAGAATTTCTGTGTAATATCTGAAAGATTCAGTTGTTCTTTAGATGCAGATTGTGACTTCAATAATTTGCTTCAGGTTTAGTGCATCTCAATCTGCTAGAAGGTATCTAAAATCGGTAACTGGGTTCCATGACATAAAAGAAATTACGGCTTACTGTTACTGTATTTTCTCTTAAAGGTTTGCAAGTCTGCTGGATCTCTGCTTACGGACTGAATTCTCTAACACAGAGTAGGAAATAGAGGTTTTAATCAGATAATTTGTCCTTGGATTTCCTGTAGAGATCAAAGCCTTCTATTATAAGGTTATTTTAAATAAATTGCCTATTTATTCTGTGCCTATAATACGAGGTTATTCTGTTTCTCTTTGGCATTACGTGTGTAAAACAAACTAAACAATCAACCGTATAGGATCTACAGAAAGGTCTTTGTTGATAAAAGAAAAAATAATTGTTTCTAAAAACTAAGTTACTTCTCAAAGAAAAGTTAGAAACCTCACAGAATCTCTTTCAACGGTGCCTCTAAATCTCTCTCTATTTTCAGTAGCTTTTCAGCTATCATAAATAGCTATATGCATACATATATATATAAAGGTAATGGATATACATATGTCCAATCCTTCTTATATATCTAGGATATATATGCATATACTGTATGTGTATACATTTAGATTTTCAGCTCCAGAAAGTTCCTTTGTGCTCTTTCAGTCATTCAAATCAATCTCCTGATTTCAAGCAGAGACTCCCTGGCACAGTGAATGCTGAGGTGGCCCAGAATCAGCATGGGATACACCTTGTAAGAGCAAGGCTGAAACATGGAGCTGGTACAACTGGTGTGCTGGGAAGCTGGTAAGAAGGGTGTTGACTGTACTGCAGTGATACACCGTGACTTGTAATAGCTTCAGAAAGTTCTAGAGACAATGCAAGGTGGATCATCGTAAGACTATTTTAATTCAGTCTCTAATTTAGTACAAGACTGTCTATAGGTATCTAATGCAAGTATCACCCTCACTTCCAAACAAAATTCTAGGTGAGGTTTGTAAAGCTTAGCTGCACTACGTGTGAAATTACATATGCAGTTGTGTTTATTCTGTAGTACACCTTCCATAACAAAACCTGTTTTTTAAGACTAACAATAATATCCACGTATTTAATGCCTTCATAATTATTCTCAGTTAACCTAGTCAGGCCCAAACACTTATCTATGTGCTGGTGAGAACAGCAAGTGCCAGAGAATTGGTTTAGTGATATAATAGAGGACTTCTTCCTTTAACGTGTCTGACTATTTCTAGCAGTTCTGCACCTCAGCATATGATAAGATTAGAAAATTCAATAGAAAATTCTCTAACACTGTCAAGGGAACACAACCTAATTATAACATCAAAAAGGGTCAGAACAGATCTTGTACAAAGAGCAAGAATGCCTCTCCTCATTCCTCCCCCAGGGAACCCTAAGACCTATCAGTATCTGAAAGAACATGATTGCGGGCAAAGCAAATTACAGCCAACTGGGTGTCAGGGCCAATCCTCTCCCCCCCATCTCTGCTTCATTCTCCAATATTCCCTTTTTTTCCTGAGTGGAATGGCCACAGAAACTCAAATCCCAAAACAATCTGTATGCCAAGAAGAAACGAGTATAATCTCAATCTGGGAAACACATTTTGTTAACATTGCAGTAGGACTGCAAATCACATCTCAAAGTGATATGATCAATAATGACATCATCCTGTAAATGTATAAAAGTAATTGGCACAACTCTCGGCATTTTGAATTCGCAACCTTTTCAAGACATTGGCATTTTGACCAAAGGCCTCCCCCACCATTCTGCAGCAGCCACCATTAGACTAATACTAATTTTTGGCCAGCTCTTCTCTAACTGCTGCCCCAGAGTACATGGGTCAAGATTGTTTCCTTAGCTGTAGTTCTAATACACGCTCTAATTAATGCAGCTCTGCATCAAACTATCAAACTGCTCCCTTTTCAGCACTCCAGTTTTCAGGCGTCTGGTGGACCATTGTAGTTTTTGTTCTATAATGGTAAATCTAGGATGCGTGCTGCACTTGGCATACCTACATCAACTGGGGGACTTTAATCTGGTTTTATTGTGCAGGTCCACAGGGACATGCACTGTTCACAGTACATAACCGCTTTGTTACCTCATATCAGATGTGGTAAATCTTTTACAAAGATACTATACAAGTGCTTACTGATATGGCACATCACAGATTTGCAGTTTCTTAATTCTGCGGATATGCCCATTTCTTCATAACTGCTGTCTTCCATTTTCACCGTATTGCAGCTATTTTCATTTACTTTGAAATTTTAACCTGCCTAGTCTTTTTCTACCTCCATAGGAGACAGAAGATAATTGTGTCTCCTTTATAAAGGAGAAATCAATAACAGTGCCATTTCAGATGGATGCATGGTGGTGATCTTCAAGAATGTTTTCTGCAGTAGTTATTTAACCGTCTCCCTTGGCAGGTCATTTCAGTGCTTTCCTGTTGCTACTTAGAGATTTTCCCAATCCCTAATAAACTATTTTTGTTGTAATTTAAGCACCCTGATCACTATTCGTACGCAGGGAGGGAATAGTTAAATCCTTCTTACCTTTCAACTTATCTGAAAACTGCAGTGCCATGATCTGAATTGTCTTTTGGTCTCTGGACAAATTCAGCATCAACTCCTGCGACCTTTCCTCACATGGCATTTTCTAGAAGTGATGGTTCTCAACATAAGTCTGTTCTGATCCCCTCTATTTGGTTCTTATATTATCTACTCCGATGGGACACAAACACCTAAAGCCCTATAAGAGCAGAGCAGAAGAAATAAATCATAGGTCTACTAAACAGCATTGCAGCTTCTACAGAGCCTTTGCCTTTTTCAACAGCACATCATAGATTCCTGTTCAACTCATTATCTGCTGTAAACTTCAGTCTCTGCACAAGTACCAACCACCAGCCAGTTGTTCCTTTCTCTGTAGGTGTACAGCCTATTATTCCTGTATACAGCCTCAGAGAGATGAAGCATCAGAGGCTGAGCAGATTAGTTAATGAAATTATTTCTATGCCAAATTTAAATTGCACATATACATATTTTTAGTCAAAACCATTCTGAAAGTTTACCCAACAGAAATAAAAGATTTGCTCACTGTCTTAACCTACTAAGCAGCTTTTGTCTGATCATACCAGAAATTACATCTGAGTGAACAGAAATTAAATTTTCACCCCAAAACATTTCTTGAACTATTATCAAATAAAAAGATAGCTCATCAGTAGAAGTAATTTTACACTTGCAGCATAGCAATCACACCTGGTCCCTTAAGCTACTAATGAAAGCAGCTTTTAAAGTACTGGTCTTTTTGAGCAATGAACATTTGGTGAGTCAGTCAAGACAAGAATTTCACAGTGGCTGCATGGCACGTTATAAAGGGTTCTTGCCAGCTGTGGTTAGACATTACTAAGCAAAGGACAGCAGTACAGCAATTTCTCAAATCTGTATCTCCACTATTCATTCTCCTTTCCTATGGTAGGAACTTTTCAGTGGTGCTGATACATCCATTTGCATGGTTACAGCTCAAACTGACAGAAGCTCAGGTAGGTACAAATATAGATATATTTTAAGCCAATTTGATTTCACAGTCCAGATGCTAGACATGGCACCCCAAGTCACACTAGCATAAATGAAGAGGTGATGTGAAGACCTAAAAAGGAGAGGCAAGCAGTAACATCAAAGGGCAGTGTTACTGCCAAACCCTGTGTAACAGCAAACCACAGCCAGAGACACACTGGCATCAGTGACAGATGTTTCCACCACTGTCTTACATCTCAGCAACTCTCCAGCAGTGGCAGCAGCACTGTTTTTCAGGCTGGACTATGAATTAGGAATGTAAAACTGAAGCAACCTATGTTAGAAATACCCTTCTCCCTAGTTTTAGAAATATTCAGTAATTCTGTAGAAGGAGGAAAGTTTAGGGATTTATTTTTAAACCAAAGGTCATTCCAGTGATATCATTTTCATTGTAGCCCTGTATCTATACTGACATAATTGAAGGTTGGTAGCCTGCAGCTCCAGAATGGAAACCAGCTGTCAAGAGCAGGAACATCTGGAAAGCCTGCAGCTACCCAAGGCTGCACCCCAGTGCTGGAGCACACCATCCTCAGACCTGCAGAGCTCAGCACTGTCATCACATGAGCTGGTGTGACAACCGTGCAGGAGGCAAATCACTGGTGGTTTTCATGATGTTTAAAGCCAAAGTACAGACAGCAGCTTTTAGCTATCATTTCATACAACACAAAGTCTCAGCTTTAAGGGAAGAGTACAGGATATAATAAAGAAAAAACATTAGACTAAGTCAGAAACAATCTGCCCTTGTTCTGGACACCATTTGTATGTCAGCCTTGCCTATTTTAACATCAGCTTGGCCTGAGTATTCCTTCACAAGTTGCAATTGTTGATAATATCTGATGTTACTTTCTAATATCTAGACTAAACTCAATTTCACTGTAGTGTGCTTGCTTAATGTCCTCATGTCATTACATTTAGGGACTGTCGTGGTTTAGGCCTGGTTGGCAGCCAACCACAATGCAGCACCTCTCTCTCCCTTCCCCTCCGGCAATGAGAAGGGACAGAGAGCCAGGCTTGGGGTTCAAGATAGGACTGGGATGGGGGAAAATCCCCCTTTTATGATCACGAGCAAAAGGCAGACTCGTTAGGGGAAGAAAAAAAAGAACATGCATTTATTACAGACACTAACAACACATAACAGAGTAAGACAGTGAGAAGCATTGCCACATCTTGAGAACACACCTTCCCCCCACCCCTCCCTTCTTCCCGGGCTCAGTTCTGCTCCCGATATCTCTACCTCCTCCCCCAGTGGCGCAGGGGCAGGGAATGGGGGGTGCAGTCAGTGCTGCCACTTCCTTCATGTTCGGTGAGGGGAGTGTCCAAAACTTGTTACCCCCTGATCCATCGTGGTCCCCCTCTCACAGGAGACAGTCCTCCACAAACTTGCTCTGACTTGAATTCCTCCCATGGGCCGCAGCGTTCCCCACACTGCTCCGTCATGGGTCACTAACTTCCTCCAACTGGATTCCCTCCCACGGCTGCAGCCCTTCCCGAGCTGCTCCGGCGTGGGACACCCCCGCATGCTGCAATCCTCCCAGCACTGAATTACAGCAGCGGGGCTACCTTTTCCCATGAGACCCCGGCCTTCTTCGGGCACAGAACCTTGATTATGCTGAGCAGGAACAACAGGCCATAAATCAATGTCTGCTCCACCGTAGATCTTCATGGGTGGCAGGGGGGGCCACCCTGCCGTCTCACCACAGGATACAGGAGGGTCTCTGCTCCGGCACACCTCCCCCCTCCTTTCTTCCTCCGTTCTTCCACTGACCTTGGTGCTCACGCAGCTGCAGCAACTCCTCCTCACAAGTCCCACTGCTCATCACCACGTCCCTTCTTAAATACGTTATCGCAGAGGCGCAGCTGATTGGCTCAATTTCCCAAACAGAAGTGGAGCTGACGTGGAGCTGGGGGAGCTTCGAGAAGCTTCTCACAGGGGGCCGCCCCGATAGCCCCCTCCCCTGCCACCAAAAAACTCCACCACTCACTCAACCCAGGACAGGGACACATGTACATTAGTGTCCTACTGCTTTCTACTGACACATTCCTAGCATTATCATCTCAAATCTTTAGCTTTCGATCATTAATCCAAGATTATCAGTTATTTTACCTATGACAATAATATATGGTATAAATTTGGTCTCTTTAGACTGATTGTAGGGGGACAAGTGCAGAAGGAGATCAGTTATAAATAAGGCAGAGAATATTATGAGTGCATTTTCAGCAACACTGATTAGGCTGAAAATTCACTAGGAGGGAAAAAAGCCTAAAGAAAAAAAAAAAAAAAAAAGAAAACCCCCAAAACAATCAAGCTTGTTAAATAATGGCAAATAAGCATTTATTTGCAGTTGTTTCCTTAGCATTAACCTCTGTTAGTCTTCGAAGTATCATAAACCAGTTATTGTTTATATTTTGGCAATACTCAGTCCTAATGAGGATTAAGAAATCATTATTCGAGACATTATACAAGCACAAACCAACCTACTCTGAACTGTGGCACAGTGAAAAGAAAGGATTCAAGATACAAGGACAGGAGCCAGGCAAACATTTCACAGTGATCTGAAAAGGCCCAGACTGTTCACTGCCTGTCTTAAACCCTCATCAAGAACAGTATAGAAAAGGAAGGAAAAAGGGAATGTGACAAGGAGCCCAAGGAAATGAACAGCAAGCACAGAAAAAGGGAAATGCATGGATTCTATACGTTACAACATACTAGATGCAGTCTCCAGATTGTTCCTTTTAGCACAGCCCTGCTTAGACAGTTTGTACACATTGTTTTCCAGGAGCCACAACTTCATTTTAAGATATCTATAGTATGGGATAAAAGTACACTTCTATAGACTGAAAAAGCAGGTTGGTGTTCTAAGGAACATACAATACACTTTACACACATACACACACACACAAATCAAGAAAATTCAAGTAGAAAATAGAGAAAGCATTCAGATATGTTGCTTTGTAACTGAATATGTAGTAATAAACAGAAATATACATTTTTTTCTTGGAAGATGCATGTTGTCAACATAATTTCAGAAACAGACTGAAGTGCAATGCAGTTATTGATATTAATCCTTCAGGAAGAGAACTGTGGAATATGCAGTCACTGACTACAGAAGGATTTTACCTGTGAAAGAACAAATAATTGCATGTGCTCCGCCAACATTCTGTCTATATCATGTATCGCTTCCTTCTCTAGAATCAATAGACTGGGATGAAACAACTTGTCCAAGAACATGCAGAGAAGCTTACAGATCAGTTTAGAAGCAAACCAGAACTCCTGAGATGCAGAGGACCAGCTTCCCTGTAAAATGCTATATGTTGGACTTATTAGAAAGTAGCATGCACTCTCAGCTCTGATGGCATACGACTTTTACAGACTTTCAGCATTTGGCACAATCAAACTCCAGGTAAGTTTTGCTAGCCAGTGTTTTTGAAAAATACACCCTGGAAAGAAAGATGTTCTTTATTTCTTATCTGACAGCACACTGCATCATAGCTTCCATTAAGTCTGATGAAAAAAGAGAGTCTGAAAGAATATATCTGTGCTTCATATCATTGAAAGTGATGCTTTCTTAACATTTTTAAATGAAAACACAGTTTAATGGAAAACTCGCTGGTTGAGAAAAAATAATCTCTAGCTAACTGAAAAGTTTTCTTGAGCTTTAAGTAGAGACGTTTATAATTGTTGCGCTTTTTAGCCTTTGAAAGATTGAGTGCAGTTAGTTTTCACTGAAACTCCACAACTTACAACAGCATCTGATGGAAGTCACACAACTCTCAAAGCTGACCATCTGCTTGCTTTCTACTGTGATTAAACTACCCGAATATTCAAAGTGGAACATGATCTTTTCTAAGAAGAAAATCTGAAAGATCATTACATCGGAGTTGTTTGCATGACACTGTTATGGTCAGCATAGAATCCAGTGGAAAGGAACGTTGAAGACTGACTGGATCTCTGAACTAGACCTCAAAATCTGTTCACTAGCAGTACATTATATTTAAGAGAATATTCTGTTTCCTCTATACTGTCCCTACCATGACTGTGTCTGTCAGCTACAAGGACAATCATTTGCAGAACATAATTTTCCCTTGTCTTCTGAAGTGCCTATATATGTTTATTTCAATAACAGTCATGGAGGATGAAAGTAAACAGCATTTTCTGGTTTCCTAGCAAAAACAGAACAATTATAAGAATGAAGCTATCGTAAATCAAAGGGTTCAAAGCAGCAGCTGAGGAAATATGCATGCACACACACACAAATATTCAATTCCAAATACAAAAACTTGGTTCTTTAGTGAGTGAGGAAAATGCTGAGTTTTGTTGAAGTTTTGTTGAAGTGATCAGCATGAGTTGATATTGAATTGATCTGAACAGGGGTTCTGTGCAAATTAGAAATACTGAAAATATTGAAATAAAAGTGTTGGGGTGAGAATACATTTTGTTTAATTATACTGAGACACTTTTGTAACAAAAAAAAATTTTTGGTGGATAAATCTTAGATCCTGGAGTGCAAGGACATAAGGGAGAAATATTCTAAACAGATTCTTTTTCTAGCCAAAGAAAACAACAGTGATTTTTATTTCTTCCCATTTTATAGGCATGTATCAGGACAGATCTTGACAAACAAACATCCCAAACAGATTTGATCAAGTGTACTAGAGCAAAGGGACGCTGCATGGTGCAAATGTATTGCATTGACCAGCACAGGCATCCTTTTTTGTCTTGTTTTTCAAACAGCTACAGAAGCTATGTTAACTGAAAATGCTGCCCAAGCCTGTCAGATGTCACCCAGAGGAGAGAAGGACATACCAAGAGAAAGTCACTAATGTTTGTAGCCTTTTGTTTAGTCAAACAACTGAATTCTTCCAAGATAAGTATCAGTGAAACAGGCTTTGGCAATTTATCCCTTGCATGCTCTTATTGTACTAGAAAATGTGCTGAAAATTAGGCAAAAGCTTCAAAACCCTTCTGCACATTGTTTCAGCTTTGCACTGATAATAGTTATTAACTCCTCAGGCTATGCAGCATCTGACAGCAATGCGCACCACAGCCTCAATACCTTACATATTCAATACATGCTTCATAAGGCAACATCTGTTATGCCCTATGGATATACCATATACGCATTTATCTTGAGGTTTTAAGATACATAGCCTGACTTAAAAATGCAATTAGTTTAGCACTTAAAGCACAAGTATGTCTCATCATTTCAATCCTCCTTCTAAGTGCAGCCCCTAAATAATTTTTCTTTAGAGGATGGGGATAAAAAAAAAATCTTACATGGAGCAATGCATATCTATCTGTTTCTTCAGCCAAAAGGATTATAAAGTCCTTGAAGCACATTGGCCATTAAATATTTCAGTGATTCTTTTTATTCCTGTAATATAAATTAGTCAGGAAATCGCTTACTTTCACACCAAAGCCTAAATATTTCTGGGCACTTGCCTAGATATTGCTATAGAAAAATCCCTATTTTTTTCCTATACAGTCTTTCCTGGATGTATCTAAGTTCACAGTCTGATTGAGACCACTGTGGAAGAAGTGAGTGATGACAAGAGGAGAAAATGTCTTCACATACCAGACATGTTCAAAGTTTAAATTAATTGTTGTTTCCCCAGTAGCAGAACACTTCAGCTTGCCCTTGTTATGTTACCCTGGATGTACCCTTAGCATAATCAGCATTAGTTCAGAGCTTTAATCACCTAGATGAAAATTTAAATTATTGCCTGTCTTCCTTCTGCTTCATAAAATATGAAGGCACTTGCCTGCCTTTCTCTGGCGAGGAGGAAGATATAAACGCATACAGCTTTTCTAATCCTACACACTATACCGTAGCAAGGGTTTACCTTAAAATTTATCCAAGAGGCAACAACTGGTAGCAAATTTATGAACTAAAAATACCTTGGCTTATATACTTCCATTTCCACTGAAGAGATGTTGCCATCTGAGGTTTTGGCTGGCATTCTCTTTACCAATCTCTCTATTAGTCACTGTTGTCTTTCACAGAGAATTATTATTCTTAATATTTATCCTATGTAAGCCCAAATTATCAAAATAGATACACATGATGTCACCCATCAAGAAGTTTCGCCTGGTAGTTTTTGTTTGGCTTTTTTTTTTGTTTGTTTTCTTGTTTTGTGTGGGGGTTTTGTTGCTGTTTTTGCACATTGTAATGAAGGGGTTTTTTTAATTTTAAAATCCAAATAATCTTAAGGTAGCTCTTACTTGCAGTAACTTTACTAAGCTTTACCAGTGGTGACATTATTAATAACACCTAATAATTTTTAAACTGTCGCAGAGGAATGTTTGTTTTTTTACCAAATAGCTCAACAAAAAAGGTGGAAATTTATATATATATTTATATGTGTGTATGTATTATATGAATAGTTATAAAATACTGTACTACTATCTTCTTAGTAGTGCATCACTTCATATTATGTCAAGAATTTCAAGAGCTGAAGAGATTAGAAAAGCATTTAGCAGTTCCTTGATATGACCTAGTCTAGTTGTAGCATCACAGGTCATGTTTACAGTCTTGGGTCATTCTGTCAGTACCTCAGAATTAATAGTTTAAATGGGTTGTACATGTGTGTCTGATGTAATCGTGCTTTCACATTCACCTGCCTTTTTTATTCTTTCAGTGGTCATTCAGATGGTTGTGCTCAAAACTGACTGTTAAACAAGTCATGAAATGGTTGGAGAGTGGATGAGAATCTTTGCTTCTCTTCATAGGGCATTATTTCTTATGTCAATGGAAATGAAGTAAAAAAAAAAATGCTTTTGAAAAACACATGAAAATTTTTAAGGATGCCAGTGAAGCCATTCTTCATGGATTAAAGCATTTGTATTTTCCTGAGATTTTAGTGATGTATTATTCAACTTCTATAGCTTTAGTACCAACAGCAAATCCAACAGTATGCATTGTTAACACAGTAATTACACTTTCCACTTCATAAACCAGCATGTCGTCATCTTGAGATCTGTGCCATCTGGAGGGCCAGCTGACAGCACAGTCACCTGGGATCCAGCAGGAAGCTGAGCTCCAATTGCATGTCTTGCTCACATTACATTATACAAGCAAATAACAAATTTTGTCAAGCCATTCATAGTGCCTTGTATTGAAAACACATTTTGTCAATTAAAATGTAACTATGAATGCTCATTCATTTAAAACAAGAAATGAATTATTCATACTTTTAACATTTCTTTTTCCAGACTCTCTTTGTTTCTTCTCATCCAGAATGATTAGAAGTAGCCTTGACTCTTGAGTGAAGGAAGGCCTTGTATATTATTATTTTGGTCTTTCTGATGGAAAATAAAATTTTTCAAAAGGACCTGCATAATTTTGGAACAGAACACACTTCTGAAATTAGAACAGGGCCACATATTCCAGATTATTATGCGCCTTGTCAAAAACAAATCTGGGAAATAACATCTCAAAAAAGTTGCACCTTGCCCTGAATCCCTCTCCAACTCTACAATTTTCATGTCAATAACCAAAAATTAACAAACTCTACTGACAAGTTTTGAATCCTGCTGTAAGATAGTTTGACATTTTTGTATTTTTTAATAACTACATGAAAAATCATCATCATAACTACTTCCCAGTAGGATAAATCAATTAGTTACTAAAAATACAAAATCAGATTCAGAGATTGTCAACTGATGCCTCTGTGGAACCCACATGCTCTGCAGCATCAGCTGTTATTATGCACGTTCTGGTAAAGCAACTAGATTTCTCTGCTTATGCTGCAGCTGACAATAAAGCTTCTTTTGGTTCTTCTGTTCAAGTTCTGCATAACGCTATAGGAAAATTTCCAATGTGGATAAGCTTTTAACTGGCAAGTTCTGCAATGTGTGAAGAAAACATTGCTTTTTTCAGTCTTAGGTTACCCCTAATTAAGAAAGTAATTTATACTTTGGATTTTTTTGAGATTCTGTGACTGTATCTAGCCAGCAGTTGAACAAGCAGAAGCCAGAGAATATATCTTATGACACTCTTGAACAACGCCATTGAAAATGTATACCTTATTTAAAGAACAGTGCAGCATAGGAAGACTTGACTTCTTAATCACTGAAGAGACTTGAATACACTAGTAATGATCTTGGAGTCACCAAAGTGGCTTAGTTCAAACCGTAATTATTTGCTCCTATACCTTAACAGTCGCTGACTATCTGTACTGAATAAGTACAGTCTGTACTTATAGTTGAGCACAATGAAACTTTGACACAGATTTCTTCTAACTGATCATTATCAGTAAAACTACTCTTACCTTTTCAAACTTTACTGCAGACCAACTAATTTTTTTCAGCATCTCAATAAATTCTTACCTCCTTCAGAAGCCTACAAAACATCTCAGCTCAGGCTGTGCAGATTAACTAAACATCAGGAACTATCAGTACCAGTTAAATACTTGTAAAAGCAAGATTTCAGAACCATGCAGGTCAGAATCACATTACCAAGGGAGCTCTTTGCCGCGACAGCAATAGCGCAATATTAAACAGAGATTAACACAAATGAACTGGCAGAGGTATGCTTGGTATAAATATATCACCCAGAAGAAACAAAGCTATGATAATAACAGTTTTCTCTGCATATCTGCAGCTTCATTAGGAATTTTGTGAGCACAGTGATATTGATCATGATTTATTGTTTCCCCTAGGGGACAGGATTTAAAGAGGATATTATCATTTTTCAAGTGTCATTCACATCTATGCAAACAATTTTCTTGTCTGAAGAGATAACTTTTTCTGTAGAACTCACAGCAGAAGTTTCAGGTAAGGCAGTCTGCTGACATCTTGCACTCCCCTCTGATTCTCAGTGACATGTCTTGGGTACAATTTCTTTTCCAGCCCTTGAGCAACCCAAGTTCTAAGACCGCAAGGCCAAGAAAGAGGTGAGACTGATTACCTATTCTTACATGCAACTATTCTGCAACACATCACTTGCAGTGTTTTCAAGGAAGAGTATTTCAACCTTTACCAAACTGTATGAAGAAGGTTCCTGCATAATGACTTTACTTCTTAGCATATGGATTTTCCTCCCTGGCATGCTACTATGATTCAGATTCCATTGGAGGGGAGCACGGGCGGGGGGTGTGGTGTGTACAGGAAATCACTAATTACTGGGGTAAAAAGCAAGTGCCCCATCTCATGAGCAGTCCTGTTTTCAGGTCTGCCTTCTATCAAATACATGTACCACAGCTTCGAAAAATTGCTGGAAGCAAGCTGATGACTGTAGTACACTCTGCCCAACACAGACACTACTCACTGCTCTTAGAGACTGGCTAGGGAACTATATGGTCCTCTGCTCTGAGCTTGTAATCTTATACCAAGAGCTTATTTTAAGAGCAAGATATTTTCAGTTAAGTAGCTATTATCCCAGAAATCATCCCACTCAATAACTCTCTTGAATACTAGAGGTGCTTGCTTAATGTTTTTAACTTGAAGTTCCCCCCCCCCCCCAAAAAAAAAGTTCAATCTATTATGTCTTACTCAATTTAAGTGGGGGGAAGAAAAAAGGGCCACAATAAGAAACAGAGTGAATAAACGGTGACTGGTGACTGTTTTTTTTGCCACCCCCCCCCCCTTTTTTTATTTTGATTAAGAGTTCTATAGAAATTTAAGATGAATTCTCTAAAAAGATGGGGGGGGGGGGTAAGGCAATCTGATGATGATACTAAATAGACATCTCTATTGCAGACTAGCACTCAGTGAATTAACAAGTCACAAAAAGACTCTCAACTACAAACTGAATGTTCAGAAAACATTCTGTTATAGGTGTGTGAGAAGATAAACAGGGGAAAAATGTAGAGACCTCAGTCTTTCAACATATTCACTAATACTGACATTTCCTATACCGTTTATTCCACCGTCTCAGAGCTTACTTTCCCAATAAATAGTTTCCACGTTCTTAATCTTTCCTTGGCATCATATTCAAGACAAGTAAGATTACTCAGTTATTAAAAATAGGGAAGTCTGCAGTCTTGGGCAGAAATCAATCATTATGTTAAACTTTTGCTCAATATTCAAATCAAGAATAAGGCATGTATCAAGGCAAGTGCCAAAGAAACATGAAATATCATTAAAGTTCTTTAAAAATTCCTTAGACGTTATTGATGCCTGACCTCCTGTATTATTGAAAAAAATCTGATTATTGGCCCTGGATGGTCTGGGCACAGATATATTAAGAATAACTCAGATAAGTTAGATTTGGTAATTTTTTTATCAGTGAGAACTGTCGTGAAGAAATATTACTGGAGAGATTTAGAAGGAAGAGATGGAGAGATCCTCTGGAAAAAACAGGAAGCCATTAGATCTTTTAATAGATTATCTTTTTCCTTGTAAACTATTGGAGTGTATCACAGGAAAAATCACATTACTGCCAGTTCCACAAATTCCATTAAGACAGTCATTGCTTTGCATTAATAGCCTCTTTTCAGAGAAATAACTGTTTGGATAATGGATGAAGACGGGCTTAAATTACACTGAAGGTTTTTTATAGAGCTGTGATTTGCCAAGGTAATTAAATTTTACAAGAAAAACCCTTTACGTTTTACAACTAGGCAGCACTGTCCAAATCAATGGTTATGTTCATGCTCATTTATCTGCTCATTAGACTGAGTTTTCTATTTAAGCAATTAGTTATATTTAGAATAATAACTGCCAATCTTCACAAGATTTTAAAATAGGAATTTTTGTAAAAAGAGATCCTATGCTAAAACAAAGGCTAAACCAAATTTCCTCTAATTTCAAGTACTGACATAGAAATTCTAGTCTGACAGAACTCAATGGCAAAATTCCCTTGGGCAGAGCCAGGGTTTGACTCACAATGCCAGCATTCATTAGTGGGACTACAGAAGTTTCCCCAAACTTTGACTTCTTTTAGTCCCTCTCCCCATCACACTAACACAAAAAAATTATTATAATATTCAAAGCAAGATGACCATTGACATTGTTAAGAACATAGCGGAGTTTTTCTCTGTCCAGTATATGTAGGCAAGGATTCATTACTTTACTGGCAGTGCTGCTCAGCATTTTGGAAACTGCCTGTTAGTAAGAAAGGAGACAACATAATGAATGAATCACCAGAGAATCAGTTTTCAAAAGCCTTCAAGCAGTAATCTATATGGTGGGACAGAATAAAGAAAAGCTGGCCCTTCCGAAAGGGCTGAAATTAGCTAGTTAGAGGTAATTTTGAAGAAGAAATGTATTGTATCTATTTTTAATGTTTTACTTCTATTTTATATACATATACGCTTATGTATTGTTTAAAATACTGTCTCGTGAGTAAAACAAGAGATATAATGGACAACATCTGATGCCTACTCAGCGGCTTTGGGAGGACATTCAATAGTAGACAGTGCCCCTTGGAGACAGATTGATGAGGTTGTTACGTGTCCATCATCTTAAGCAGAAAATTTTTATTCTTTATTAACTTTCAATGTATGTGGTCCAAAGCGCAAAATACACAGGATGTACTACAATTATTGACACACTGTCCATTAAAAAAGTTAAATACCAGTTTAAAAAAATATATATGTATCGATATAAACCCTAGAAAGGTAAATAATGGCTTCAATCCAGTCCATGTTGCTTGATAAACTAAATCTTTTGCCACAAGCCTGCTGCAGAGACGCACAAACCAGGTCCCCAGAACAAGGGACAAATGAATGGGCTTTATCAATGGCCCTGACTTTCAGGCACAGGGAGAAAACTCTTGCAGAGTCACAGGGACATGCCCATCTCATGCAGTTGTAACCTGTCTGAGAAAAAAATAGGGACACGCTGCACCTAATTCAGTGAGATAAAGCAAATGGGGAAAAGCATATAAGGGATTATAATGATACTAAATTTATATGATATATTTATTTGCTCCACAGACAAATAAGTATTGATCAATTTTGAGCAGACAATTCTTGCTCACTGTACTTTTGCACTGATCACTGCCAGTGGCAAGTTTCCCAGAAACATGGAATTGCTATTTCTGAAGAGACCATTAATAGTAATGCTATCCCCAGATACCTGAGAGTCTCTCGATTGATGCAGTCGTGCATGTTGACAGAGGTACAACTTCACTTCCTTCTTCTGCTTGACTGGATTTGGTCCCACATGCTCCCTATCCTGGAAATGTCCTGACCACAGCAATGCAGTAAAGTGTCCTGGCAAAGTCTCCGTTCAGTATCAATGCTTTGCCTCTATGCTTGCTTACCTTCCCCAAATATATGTAATATAGTCTAATGAGAGATGTTTTTCTGTATGCAAGCCAAAGTCTGTAGAGAAAATAATAAGATCACTGGAGCAGAGATTAAAAACCCTGTATCCTAATTTAAGAGTGCATTTTTGCCGTCAGGCTAAAAAGCTATTACTCCTGTTCTATCTCATCAGCTATTTAATTCTTGTATAAAAGACAGCACAGCTCTAACAGGAGGTCAGAGCATCCTCCTGGGTGGTAGAAGGACGTGATTTCCAGACCCCCACTTGCCAGTTAGATACCTTCACTACTGGATTATTACACAAGAGCAGCCTGTTCCTCCAGCACTAACAACACTGATCTTAGTTTTCTTTACTTGCAAGCGCACCAACATAAATTGTTCCACATGTAAAACACAGGTTTCATGACACCAGTTCAGGACAGAAAAATATATTGATTCAAATCTGGTTTGAGTGACTGTCTTTGATTTCTTCTTCTTCACCCCACAACAGATATAGGGGTGATGAGGACCATCATTTATTTCCATAGCCCCACTCACAGGACCCAAAGAGATTTCTGTAATGAAGCAAAACCCAGTTGGATCTGCTGAGGTCTCACAGGAGCTGCAAACCAAGGTCTCCAAGTATGGTGAATACAATTCTATGGGAGAGAACAGGCACAGGCCTGTGACCTGAAGAGTTGTACCCACATAGAGGCTACACAAAGGCTCAAAGAAACAGATTGCCCTCTACCAGACAAATCACATCACACCACTTTGGTTCGTTAATCCTTTTACAAACCACACATTTTCAGATGCAAACACAGCAAATGTTTTAGGGGAACTCTGCTAAAAGTACCCATAAACCAAATATTTCTCGATATTATGCAAATTGCAAATTATCTGAGTTTTGATTGACTAATCAGTTTCCTGAACAGAGCTCTCTATATACTATAATTACTGCCTCGATTAGAATTCAGCTTTGCCAACCTTCTCTATTTTAGTAAATCCATACATTTATCTTGAATAACAAATATTCTAGAGCTTTTCCTGTTGTTGTGATTGCCAAGTTGCTTTTTCCTTTAAATTATGTTTTTTATAAAAGTCATGTGTTGTCCAAGATCAGTAAAAGCTTTGATTTGATTGTGTTTAAGATGAAACATGGTCATATTTCGGCTAGCAACTCCTGTGACACATTCACAGTTTGGAAAGCATCTGAAAGGTTTTATTTAAGAGTGAATTTTCACTTCATGCTTACTTCTGCTCACAGCCCAGTTCTGAGGTCCTTAGACTTGACCCTTGTCTGGAAGAAGAGAGTGTTAATCTAGAAGCACTGTTGTTTTCAAATGACCTTCTCTCCTTGAAAAGCAATAGCTTTGAGGGAGCGACAAGTGTTCAAAGTAAAATGGAAATAAAATGAGAGCTCCTACTAGCTCCAACATCAGGAGATCCAGAAACAGTCTGCACCAAAGAGCTTAGCAGCTCTGGTAAATGGACTCTTGTGGATATATCACAATGCTCTCTGCAGTTCATGAGGATATCGTTCATCTCACTGAGAAAAGTTCCCATCATGTCAGAATGAACGCTAGCTAAGCAAAGCACACCAAAAAGCATGCACTGAATCTGCTGGAGCATCACTGGGGAAGTAACAGGGTGAACTGTACCAGCCACAACAGGTAAGAACTCATTTTCTTAGCGAGAGAGATAACATTTATGATTCAATTTGCATTTGTGCAAAACATTAAGATGACATGTAAACACCCTTTCTCCTATTGATCACACACATTACAAATAGATAATTAAATAAATCAGTTGCTTAACAGTACCACTGTCATCAGCTGTCAGATCCTCAAACTACCACTGGACAGGCTCACACAGATGATTCCCTGCACCCACTGAGCAGACTTGCACACCAAGCAGCAGGAACAGAAGCAGGGACATGCTCATCTGATGTGCATCAACCTAAGCCTGTGCAAACTAAGAGGTGGATGTGACAAAACGACTGTAGTGTTAGTAAAGCACAAATCCAGCACTGCAATCTTCAGAAATGCAGAGGATAGAGAGGATGGATTGAAGGGGTTTTGACACTTTAGGTTTTGCTTTATTTTTGTCAGGAAAGAATTAAATGATCATAGTCTGTCCACATCTTGAAGGCAGGGTGAAGGAGAACATCTTCTACCAAGAAATTAACAAGAGTGCCACATTCGGAGCAAGTAGACAACTTTTATTCATAAAAAGCCAAGTAAGCTTTTATGTTAATGAAAGAGAAATTTCAGGGGTTTTCTGCTATTCTTAATTTGTAGGACAATGAACAATACAACCAAATACATTGAAAACGTGGATCGTTACTCAACAAATAAATATATACCCAGATCTAATCTCCCCATGTCAACAATTCAAAGTCACTCTGTACATGCTTCATTTCCCACACCACAGTCAACGATGGGCAGCTGCTCACAGCTCTCCTCCACAAACTTTGCAAGCTCCAACTTTCAGATTACTTCCCGTGCCATCTCTCCCACTAGAAGCCTAAGTCTTATTCCTCTGGTACCCCAAAACAAAAAAAATCCACCTTATTTCTGTCCTAGCTTTGATCATGCAGCTGTCCTGCTGCTGGTATAGTTGGGCTACGTTTCTAGCTCTTCCCTCTCCTCTAGACCTACTACCTGATGTCTTTAAGGAAAGTAGATGGATCCTGTTTCACAGTCTTTGTGTTGCTAAGAAAACAAATGTGGCTGGGGAGGGGGGGCAATAAAAAATAAAATTTAGCTCTTTCATCAGGTCATGGCAGTAGCACCTGCAGCACTTATCAGTGGAAAAACTGAGCAACTTCTGAAAGTTGTTTTATGTCATGAAAGTTTACTTACTGATTTTCACTGTGAGTGAAGCTTTTGTCCACACTTTCTAAAGTCATGGGGAAAGACTGAGGTGGGAAAGGACAAAGCAATGTAGAAGGGGAAGAACAGATCCTAACTACTAGTCAATTGTTGCTTTAGGTCTTTTTTTGATATCTCACAAAAAGCTAAGGGAAAGGAAAAGAAAACCAAACCACAAGTAAGCTCAAGTGTAGAGAGACAAAGACAACAGCTACACAATAGCTTCACCACTCATCTACATCAGAGAAAGACAAAACACCTCAGTGATAACATGCAGAAAAAGGGAAGAAAGAACAACAGGAAAAAAAAATGCTAGAAGCAAATATTTTCATGAAGATGTGAGCTTTCTCTCCCCTACTGTTAATAGCAAGGAATACATCTGGCTTTCCTCCCACAGTGTTGCTTTTAGGATAGCAAGAGAGCAGTAAGAAGACACCATCTAGGTGTAATATTTTCCCCATCTAGGAAACAATTCAGATGGGGAAAATATACAATGCATATAAGGAAAAGCCAATTAAGTAAAAACTGAGAACAATAACAAAAGGTTCCATTCTTAACAATTCAAAATATTACATATGACACTGAACAAATTAGTCATAGGAGTAAACGATGACCATTTTCAGTTGCAAGAGAGCTCTTAAAAACCCTCTCATCCATCTGCTGTTATTATACAATCACTGAAGTTGGAGAAAATCCTTCCTTCCAGAATAATTTTGCTACATGGTAGTTAAATCACAGTTTCTTTTTTAATTTTTACAGCATACCTGGATTCTAACAGGAATTAAGTTGTCACTGAACTGTTTTTGTTTTTTTTTTTTTTTTTTTTTTTTTTGTTTTTTGTTTTGTTTTGTTTTTTGTTTTGTTTTGTTTTGGGGGGGGGGGGGGGGGGTGTTGTTGTTGGTTTGGCTTGGTTTTAGTTTCACTGTTAAGATTTAAGTCTTTTTCTTTCCAAAGATTGATAAAAGTTTTACTAACTTTTGCTTGGCAGGTCTCCTCAAGGCCACAGCAAATTAAGCATAAAAAGCCTTTGGATGACACCAATAACATCATGTGAAACAAAGCAGCCAGGAAGGCAAACAGAATGCTAATTGTGGAAGTGTAACTTATGTGAACAAAATGACAAACTTGTGTTTATTAACACTTGTCTACACTTGGAATTTTACCAGAATAGTTATCTCAAAATAACTGGTTTGGTTGAAACTAAAATAACTATTCCAGAATAATTACCAAAAAGGTTTCTTTGGTATATTTCCAAATACAAGCAAAATCTCAGCTCTTGGAACCAGTTTAGTATAATACATACAATTTTTATTTATTTTCTTTTTAATTCAATAAATGTGTTTGCACATCTCCCAGTATGAGATCACCATTTTATTACAGTCTTTGCTTATCCTCTGATATAACAAATAGTGGGACTTTCTATAAAGGCTTAATGACCTGCACTAGCTGAAAATACGAAACTAATTTCAACAGTAGGAAAAAAAAAAAGTCTGAAGAAAAGCTTAGTAAGAGTCAAAAAAATATTTATTTTACAACTGAGCTACTGAGATAACATATGCATTTGGTATCTCTGTTCTCCCATCAGATATACTACAACTAAAATAAACTGATAAAATGAAATTGTTACATAAATTTATAGAAAAAAATTGCTCCAGTGACAGCAGCTGCCTCTCAACATGGGGCACTGCAGCAGTGTTGAAACAAAAAAAGGAAGGAAAGTTTTGGCCTTTCTTAGAATTTTCACGTGTTTTACCACAGCAACCACAAGGTCTGCCACTGTAAAAGTATTTTTGTGTCTTTATAAAACAACCATAATAAAACGTGTATGGAATTATGTCAAAAAAAAAAAAAAAAGAAATCAGTGCTACAGTAATCCGTTTCAAGAAAAATAGCCTCAGATTACCTCCCAGAAATGTTAACACCTCAGTCACTTTTGCAGCTATATTTTCTCCACCAGCTTTGAACGTTCTCTGAAGATGACATTATTAAACAACGAAAGTTGTGTCAACGCAGTCACCTCTAAAAAGAAAGACTTACCATCAATGACTCAGGTAGCAAACAAGACTACAGTGCTAATATTATGCTAAACAGAAATAAGAAAGGAAAACACAAGTTGACAATCCTTTTGGGTATATTCTACAGTCCAAAAAAGTACCCACTTTTTATAGAGAAAATTAGTATGACTGTTGTTAAGACAAAATGCCTTGAATGACACTATGAGAAATTCTGCTTTGTAATTCTACCCTAAAAATGCAATGATACTAAGTTAGTAGTACATACTCTGCTCAGTACAGGGTCAAAGTATTGTTGCCAGTGAGGTAGGAAAAGACAAGCCTTCTGTACTAGAAACTCTGTATCATAACAATTTATAGTAAAACCTCCAAACTGAAAATAAGGGAGTGGACCAAGCAAGTAGAGGTTCCAGAGAAGTAGTCTGACACTTGAAAAGATTCAAGAGCAGAAGAAATTTGGGTTTCAACTGTCTAGTCTGAAAAGCTTAACTTGTATCATGTTGAGGAACCAAAATTTGAAACAGCCCTTGAGGAATATCACCTGCACAAGGAGACTTTAGCTCCGTCACAACTCATATGTCTGTTCCCAGAGAGGTGTCCTCACGATGTTCTGGGATTCCATGACTGATGGCAAAAACAATAAAAGGAGCAAGGCAAAAATTCATCAACAAATCTCAGAATATCAATACTCGATTAAGAGTTTCAAAATTATTTGAACAGAAATAAGCCTGTTCAATAGTTTTATGAAACCAGTAGATCTGCTCTCCTTTGTCTTCACTGTGGTCTTGATCTACTTTTATTATAAATATGCATGTTTGAGTTCCAGTCTAATGGTAATAGGCAGGTAGATTATTTCAGGCTGAATTTTTCTGGGGCACTAGTGAAGGCCAGCTAGCTGCCTTCCTTGTCTATTGCTGTGCTTCCCTTTGCAGTTCCCCCTTCACAGAGGGGTGGGAAATGCATATTCATTGCCTAATTGACTAGTCCCCCCTCTGCTTCCTTCCAAAGCAGTTAATTACAAAAGAATAGAGATCAGTGTTTCTGGAACAGACCAACAGTATCACTCAGCAAATGGTGCCATGACTAACTGAGGACACTGCTGTTTAAAATAGAAAGTAACACAAAGTGTAAGTACACCCATGAGTATCTCTTCCCTTATTTTGTGTGCCTATTTGTTTTGCTTACACCTGAGGCTGCCCTTACTCTTAGCAGGTTTTCTCCAGTTTGAACATATACATTTCAGAGGTGCAACCTTGAAGATACATGAAGTGCTGCACAGTTGGGGTAGAACAAAAACGACAACCAAAAGTACAAATAAACTGCAGTTATGTCAGGCCAAAGTACAAAACTGAAAAGCAGTAATCCATTGGGAGATTTTTTTTTTTAGTTTCAATTAAAACATTTGTACACTACTACATAAATTTAAATAAAAATATATTATCAGAAAAACACTAACAAATGCTATTAGTAATCTAGAAAGCTCATCAGAACACACTTCTATGATAAAGCATAGTTATGAAAAGTAGTTTTAAAAGTTTTATAACTAAGACAGACAAGTAAAATTATTTTGGAAAAGTTCAGTGTGTTCTGTGTTTAAAGGGAGAGGGGGTGATTGAAGCCAGAATAGTAAAGATATATATTTTAACACATTTTTCAGCTTTCACATCACATTAACTACATAGTCTCTGCAGTTCTCTTTCAGGTGTTCTTCTATTCAAGTGAAACTACATTTTTTGCTACCTCTCCACTATTAGTCTTCATTTCTACTCTAAACATGGTTAGGCATCAGGCACCAACAACAAATGAGACTATATTGTACTGGGCATCACAGATAGAGCAGCAAATAATCTAAGTGTTCCCAGTGCAAGTATATGTGACAAACAGGACGTGAAGAAAGGAATGTAGAGCAACAAATGCAATTGAAAATGACACATGCAAATCTGGAGTTTGCTGGGGGATAGATGTGGCTAAGAAGGTATGAGAGAGTCATGGGAAGTTAATGCAACTGGGTGGAAATGGAAAAACAGGACAAGACAAAGTGAAACCAAAGTGAAATGTTCAATTCTTAGCAATTATTCAGCTCAAACATATGGGCTGTGAAACTGCGAATAGTGAGTATGAACCCTGTCTGCATACAGAAGCTAAATCTCAGTTACCTGGAGTTGCTATTAAACTCACCTCATTCCATATCTATGGGAGCCTACCTCTGCTCAACTGCCACAGAGAGAATCTATTAAATTGTCATATTCACAGCATCCTGATTGTTTGATAAGTTTGGTTTTCAAAGATTTAGTTTGAACAATTTAGAAAACATTCTAGCAATTATTTTTGCTCCAGTTTCCACAAAGTTTTTCCCTTATAGGACTGTTTTCTTATCAGAAACAAGCTGCCTGCCTCTCATCATTACAGCTGTAGAACTGCTCTAAACAGGTTATAGTGTGTAGTCCTAAAAAGAGAAAAATAATATTTTGCACATATGTTCTCAAACCCAGAATATTGTGCTACAGTCTTTCTGGGAGTAAAAAAATAATAAAATAAAATAATAATAGAAAAAAACCACAAACCCAAAACCAAACAACTTTAAAAACCATACACATATACAAGAGCTAGAGAATGGAAACAGTGATTATAGTCTTTTCCATACCAATTTCAAAGCTTGAATGAGTGGTACAAAATTCTTCCTGCAATCAACCTGCTATTCTATAGCTCCCTTTGAAGGGATTGGAATGATCCAACTAATTTCACATCTGTGAGCAAGACCTGCTTGCCTACATTAGCCTTTCCTCAAGAATAACTCTGTTATCAGACAAGTCAGGAGGAAGTCATATGAGGATGTAAGACTTGCTCAGCCTACTTGGTACATACATTATTCTTTATGTTTGATGGTTCCTATTTTAACGGGATGCCATCTACATGAAGTTACTATCTATAAGCACCTTTGCAAATGAGAGAAATTTTGTAACTTAATCAGGATTAACTGCTCTTCACATGTATGCATAAAACCGAGTAAGAGGCATTCCTATGCATAAAACTCTGAAGCTGGAATATAAATAAAGTAAGCAAAATAGAAAAACACTCATGTAAGAAGCTACCTTCTGAACCAAAGAAATAATTGGAAATATAAAAAATTGCAAAAGCTAACTCTGAAGGTTGCCTCTTTTGCTTTTAATAAACTAGACTCTGACAGGATTACCTTACTAAAGAGCACAACCTCTGCTCAAGCCTTCAGAGTTTGTTTTGATGTTTGGTTTGGTTTTGTATTGTTTTGTTTGATTGGTTTGGGCTTTGTTATTATTGTTGTTTTTAATATATGTATTTATGTATCCTTAAAATGCAAAAGATATACATCCATGTTGAAATCCTCTAAGACTGCATCTACAAAAAGCCAATTTCTTCACAATCAGAAGTGTAAAGGATAAATGGTGTTCAAATGCCTCAGCTGTATCTGACTTAATTGAAGAAGTCATTCCGTAATAGCCCTATGTAATAGTTTGTGATTATCAATTAATTTCAGTGAGGCATGGTAGAAAAAGTGCATTTGAACCAGAAAAGGAAGCATAATTTTCCAGTGAGTTGCAGGGAATAGTGCATATCCAGACCAGACATCCAGACAGATATCCAGGCATAATAGTGATTGATATTTGCTGATATTATAGTCCTATCTCCTTAGACAAAATCCCAACAGAGCAGAAAATCACTTAGAATAAATTAATCTTATTTGGGCAACACAGGTAAACTTTAATTACTGATTAATCCTCCAAGAACCTTCCTTCTTCTGTTCCATGAATAGATAATCCATCATCATTTATGATTCTTCACTTGAATAAATGAGAGCCTTATTAAAAATCAGGGCGAAATATTATGTCAGACTTTCTCCAGTACATTTTGACTGAAAAGTTTGATTCTGAAGTTAAAAGCGCTTATGCTGCTTTTTGTTTGTGAATTTTTTTCAAGTTACTCCTAATAATTTAAGTTTAAGGTCAGCCATTTTACAGTTTGCCATACTCTTGCTTTGCCACAGATTAATTACTTGGAAAGTGTTTAAAACTTGAAAAGCATCTTAAAATTATAAATTAAAAGACAGAAGTACAGTAGATTACACGTTAACTGTTTTTTTTTGTTTTGTTTTGTTTTTCCCTTTGTTTTTAAACAGTATTATTATTTCTTTTATCCATTTAAAATGCTCTGGTATTTGAGCCAAAGCTGTTCCTTTAAAATCACCTTGTCTTGATGAAAACCTGATATAAAACTTTCCATATTCTCATTCTATGAACTACAAAGCATAATAGACATGGAGAGCCTTTCTCCTCAAACAGGGAAAGGACAAAGGCCACATCCAGCTTCATTTAAATCAGTCTTTTCATTAACATCAGTAGGCACTATTGTAGGATTTTTGTGAAAAACAAAACCAAACAAAAAAACCCCAACCCCCCCAATAGGTACATTAGTCTTCACATCCAAAGGTAGAAAATGCACCACTGCAGAGAACTAAGATTTCTGAGTGTCAGTGAGTCAAGTCTCAGAAAAAAGTCTGAGTAAAATCCCATTTTTTTCAAATTCTTTATATAGATTTGACTCATTTTCCAGATATGTTTCCAAAGCACTTTTTTCTGCATCATTGGAAGAGATACAATTGCTGAACCATTTGTTCTGCTCAGCTGTGCAAATCTATTGTATTTCACTAGTTATTTTCAGCAACAGAAATATTCTGTGTTTGTCTTCATAACTCCAGATAGGAAACAGAGAAGTGTCTGGCAAGGAATATTTGTCAAGACAATGACAAGCATAACACGACCTTTTTTCACCTCCCAACTCCTGAGTGTTAAAATCTCATCTGATGTCACAAATGATGAAAATCCTAAATGCATTTCCCATCCCCTTTCAAAGGGATTTAATTTACTAAAACATTCCTAGCTATCAAGTTTAACTAAACAGATGGTGTATCCTGTCACTTCCCAGATGATTGTAGTAATCTGACACTAAGATATCTGAGGTGGCAGATGTGACGTTATATTTCAGCATCAATTGTTTAAAAAAAATCATCAGTTAAGGGCAAAACAGTCAAAAATATTCCTGTGTCAAAATAGCTGATAAGAGCAGGATAACAGCATAGTTAGTTTGAAAACTATTTCAGGAGACAATAGATCACAGCTTCATATACGTACCTGTAAAGCTGCAAGCTTTTCCCTTACAGTGTTGAAGTCTACTACTTTTCAGTAGTCATAGGTTCAGTTGCAAAAGAGAATGAGGGCTGCCATCAACAGGAGCACATATTTGTATTTACTGACTCAGCAGGACTGAAATCGGTTGACACTAAATCTGTAAAAGACACACTACAGACGCTATCCTCTACTGACAGCAGGCCCAGTTTTCTACACACCATGGAATATGGATGGCATCACCCTCCATTCATGAAGGGCTGAGGGAGAAGAAAGCCACCAACAAAACAAAACAAACACCAACAAAACAAAACAAACACCAACAAAACAAAACAAACACCAACAAAACAAAACAAACACCAACAAAACAAAACAAACACCAACAAAACAAAACAAAACAAACACCAACAAAACAAAACAAACACCAACAAAACAAAACAAACACCAACAAAACAAAACAAACACCAACAAAACAAAACAAACACCAACAAAACAAAACAAACACCAACAAAACAAAACAAACACCAACAAAACAAAACAAACACCAACAAAACAAAACAAACACCAACAAAACAAAACAAACACCAACAAAACAAAACAAACACCAACAAAACAAAACAACAGGTAGAAAGATTGCTTTTAAGAATACAGAGGAAAGTACAATTCTGTTGTAGAGAGCCTACAACAGCAACCTCAATCCCATCAATAGTTTTTTCAGGGCAAATAACTTCAGCGACCTTTGGTCTCTTGTTATATGGATCACAGAGAGTAAAAGCAGAAAAAGTTTTAAGGCAAGGCTTAAAGTTTCAGGTTTTGACACTCAGTCTCAGCAGGTTCTTCAGGAAACTCTCCAGTTATTGGGCTATTTACTAATACAGTCAACCAAATTCAGGAGAAAGAGCAGCAAAAGATTAGAGCAGAAGTAACTTTAATTTCACTGCCTCCTGAAAAGACGCATTTCCAGGCCCACTTTAAATAAAGAGACTGAGAAGGTGAAATTATGAAGTTTGTCACATTATTCTAAGTTTCCAACTATTGTTTCCAAGGAAACAAAACTAACCATCCAGGTAAATAATCTCTAGCTCAGAGCTACCAGAATGCAGCAACGGAGAGCTAGCAATGACAAAAATAATGGCAGCTTATTCTGTGCAAGAGCAGCTCCACCAAGAGACAGAGGAAAGAGAGAAGGAGGAGATAAGTAGAAGAACAGATGACTGAACCCAACATCTGAGAAGATAGAGGAAATTATTCAGTGTGAAAAATACAGCTGACACAGAGATGAAACAATAAAACAGATCATCACTGTTCAGACAAACAAGAAAATAGACAGGTGAAAATCAGAGGAGATATGAGGAGCTGGCTGTGGTACAGATGAGTAGTGACCACAATCAGAGTATGTTTTGGATTATTATTAAATTACAATAGTAAAGTACTAGAAATGATGACATGGTTTACATATTAGTTCATTCCACATCACTTCTACAGCCTGGCTTAAACTTACCATGGCTCATTAACACTTAAGGGATGCTAGAAAATGATGTTCTGGTGTGATAATGCAAGTCTTCACAACAGTAACTCACATCACAGATACCTGTCTCACAGCCAGCTTAATTAAACTCTGCACAAGCACACTGCCTAATGACTTAGTCATAGATCATCCCAATAAAACATGAGGGATACTGAGAGTTAAAAAAAAGCAACAGCTAGCCAGTTAGGACCTTTTTTTTTTTTTTTTTTTTCTAGCAGACAATAGGTACAAAATGCTTTTCTTCCAAGTAATTGCTCATAAAGGGAGTCAATCCTCTAGTGTTTAAACATTAGAGGTGAAATGGCTACTTCCCCCTCCTCCTCCTTTTGGTCCTGGTCCCAGATGGCAATTGTATAACCATTTCCACCTTTCAGTTTTACAAATAGTAAATTTGCTGAAGGGAGATAGGTGAATATTGGCAAACCTTTTGTTTTAAGATAAACAATGAGACATACAATACTGGTTGTTGCATATGGACACACACTGGTTGAATGTTTCCTTTTTCATGTTTAACATTCTCATCCATCAAGTGATAATTTTTTTTTACTTGTCTCTTGAACTAGAAAATTTAATAAAAGAGTTTGCTCTAATATCTGTGTCACATGCTTGGAAAAAATTATCCATTTTTCCCACAACAGAAATGTTATTCCCTTCACCCCAAGCAGCACACAGAGGTATAACAACCTCCTTAATTTCTCAGGGGAGTTAGAGCACTAGAAGTTTGACCACTACACCAGAGAAATTTTTTCTTATTATTAACACATTGGCTCATACCTGTTTACATTACAACTCTACCAGACTGAGACCGAGCTGGCTCTGGACTTGTCTACTCCAGAAAAATTTCCATAATATCTATTATCTCAGAGTGACTACTTATGCAAATTATGGCACTAATACTTTACTCGTCTTTGTCTTTGATATTCTTCTACCGAGTCATTTTCCAGTTTTCATGGCCTATGGTCTGTTTTTTCTTGAAGTGATAGAGTCATATCAAAGAGTTAAGTCTTATTGCAAGGATTTAAGATTTAAAATAATGATGTGTGTAGGAGGAAGCTGAAAAGAAAGGGAGTCTGGAACAGCAATGTGACAAATGCCTTAGAAGATCTCATTACAATTGATACTTTATAACTTATTAAAAATAGGTACCAGACAACAGTTTATTTTTAATGCTACCTTATATAGATATGTACAAATATGCAAGTTTATGTGTTGTAGTGTTTTTATCACTTATTGAGTCACAGAGTCCCTTTAGAAAGTACTTTAGAATAAGCTAAAAGAAAAAAATAAAAGAGTATTCACATATGATGGTAATCATTATGCAAGTTGGCTCTTCATGATATTATCTCCTACACAAAAATGAGGCAGAGGTGGTAAAAATTTCTGGTAAGGTTAAGAATGGAAAACATTGACAAAGTGGCAAAATGCTGAAATTTCTGCATGTGGAGTATCACATTCTGGTGTCAACAGCATCATATCACCATAATCTCTTGAAAGTACCTTAGCAGCATGGGAGAATATTCAAGTGGGGCATTGGGGTGGATAGAATTACTCTGAGGTAAGGGAGATTTGAGGAGGATATTTCTGGTTTTGTTGGGGTTTTTTTGGGTTTGTTTTTTTTTGTCCGTTTCTTTCTCAGGAAGTTGAAAACAAAGAACAGCAAGAAACATACAACCTTACCAATCTGCCGAAAATAGACGTGAAACCTCAGGCTACCAGCTGAGTCGGAACTTTATTTGCACTGTTATTTTTTCAGCTTGTGGGTCTTGCAGAGTAAAGTGAAAAGCAATAATTGTTTATGCATGACAAAGGCACAAGTCATTATAGAGTAAAAAGGAAAAAAAAAAAAAAAGACCAATCCTCAGTGATTGAAGTCAACCAAGACTTGAGGCAGACAAATAAATAACTACTGTCTCCTCACTGGGACTAATATTGATATCCCTTCTCATGGCAATGAAGCAATGTATTTAAAAGGTTAGTTTCAGACTCATTAAACAGAGGATTGTGAATAATGTACAATACAGCAAAGACTGGGTATAAATTGAAAAATACAGACTAGAAATTCCAGGCCAAGAGAAAATTGAACTGTCAAATTATAAATAGATATTACTTGGCTGAGGGAGATGCATTTACTCAACATGGCTAAAATCCAGAGTTATGATAGTAAGTCACTTAATTGGCACATGCGTCAAGCTAATATGTTATACAATTATACAGAGAACCCTCCACAGGAAGACAAGATGCATATCACCACAGAGTCCCTCCGGTACAAGATATCTAGAGACCCCAAAGATTTACGTGCCAGTAGCAAGCACAAGATACAGACTTGCAAAGAAGCATTTCCTTGTACGTACAGGGATCTCATGTTTAAGAATGCCTGTAAATAACACAGCATGATACTGGAGAGAGAAACATCCAAGAAAATGAGCTCTGGACACCAATAGGTGCCATGAGGTCATCACTACCTAGCTGTACAGTGCCAGGTCTTCAGCTCCTTTACTTTTTACCACCTCATTACTTTCTCCTTATATACAGGAGATCTTAAGCAGAAATCCCCAAGGATACAGAGGTGGAACTATTTATGGCATGAAAGAAAAAGGAAGGATCTTATTTCTTCACTCATTTTAATAAGACCAAAATTCCACTTAGTTTACAATTTTAAAAAAAGCTTTCCAAATAAGACCCAGTTGAAGTTGTAATGATTAAGTTTAACATTAGAAAAGTCATAAACTACTCTTGTGCAAAATTGACAGCTATTGTAGCCATTCTACTGGAACTTTTTATTTTTTACTTTGGCTGTTTTCATAAAACACCAAATTATGACTTTTTCATAATCAGTTGAGATATATACTGAGTACAAGGTGGTAAGTTTAATTTTACTTTATATTATGACATTGTGTAAATGAAATACAGTTCAGTAGCATTGCTTACACAGAATTTATCAGGCACTGTAACACTGCTTAGAATGAAGAGAGCTTTCTGCCTGACCTGCAGACCAGGAATACGTAGAGGTAATAAAAATTCTGATTGGTCATTTTTGAGAGTTTAATTTTAGGGGACAGATGTTTAATAATAAAATTTTCAGGGGCATTATAGAGCTATCACACCTCAAAAGACAGCTGTCCTAGTCTCTTGGCAGAAAGGCACAGTGCTGCTGGGAGAAAGGGAATAATCATATTGGTGGATCCTTTACCATTTTGTAGCTATTGATATCTCACAATGTTTCATAGAGACACATCACTAACAGATGATAGACTTTTTTTCCCCCCATAAGTATTATCTATGACATACATGGGCATACTACAGGTGATGGGAAGCTCTTCAGACAGTGACAAAGCAAAGCTAAGCTGTTCCAAACAGGCAATTTATTTACAGGATATAATCAGAGGAATCACACAGAAAAAATAGTGTGCTTCAGTCAGCAATATCCAGGGAACATGCATTATAAAAAACACATATTGCCAACATTTCAAGCACAACTGTAACAGCTTCTACTGAATGACTTATGTATTCAAATTATATAACTGGAGCACTTGATTGGTATAAAAATATATATATGATACACACACATACACACTCTACATTCACAGGCTGTCCTACTCTTTGCATTTGAGCAGTTACAATGCTATAAAGCACAGTAGCAGTTATTTACTTTCACCTCAGTGAAACTCTCCTTCAAACATGTTTGCTGGCTCACTTTCAGTGTGAGATTTCTGCTGAGGAACTGAAGTTTGGCTGAAATAGCTAAAGTAAACAAATCCTTAGCAGCATCACAGGCAGAGCTTTTCCCTCTCTTCCCAGACCCAGAGATTGTTGCACCCACACATCGGTTTGGAGCACCGAGCCCTTTCTAGGAGCACTGACTTCTCTTGTCTCATGCTCCTACAAGTTCTTTAACAGGCTAATGCATGTATGCCATCATCTGTGATGTGGCCAAGGACCAGGAAATATTGGCAAGACACAAGAAGTAGAAACAAGGTGATCATCTATGCCCCAGTGACTGCACATTATGTGTTTTTCCTTATTTGGAAAGTTTCAGACTTTCTCCTTTTTAGATCTTTGCTGCCTGGCTATTAGCAGCTGCTCAGCCTTTTTCTAGCTCCCTGTACCTCACACACCTGATAAGCTTCACAGCTTTTTCTCCAGCTATATTGCAAACGGTGCTAGTGCTTGAGATGAAAAATGAGTGCTCTTATGTAGTACTGGTTTGCAGCCAGGAAGAGTCAAGAAAGGTGTTACTGATATGGATCTGAGCAACTTCATCCAAGAGGAAATGCAATCAATAATTCAATTTCCTAGACTTAATTAGATTAATTTTGTGTTTAGTAAGAATTTTTTTTTTAAAAGCACCTGCTTAATTCTCTCACTAACAATTCCCAGAAAAACCATATGTTTATTAAATACATACATTAGTATGTGATAACAAGAAAGTTAAAATGATGATGTGTCTTATTCCACCCCACCAGCACACTTCAAGACACCTTTCTTTAGCCCATCAGTTGTACTAAACACGCTTATCACAAAAGTTAGATGCATATGCATGCAGACATCCAGGTGAAGAGGAGAGGATCTAGGCAGAGAGATCAGGCTAACCTTAATGTGTAAAAAAAAAAAAAAAAAAAAAAAAAAAATCAAAACACCCCCCAATCCCCACCCTCCCCCCCCCCCCAAAAAAAAAACCACACAACACAACAACAACAAACCAAACCAAACCCAACATAAATGCTAATTTTAAGAGTCAATTAGAAGTATAAATAAATACGTAGCAACAGTAAGGTCAAGTATCATTTAGAATCAGAACTGTGAATATTGCAGTTACCTAGGCAACATCTGTTTCTTTTTCTATTTAGGTTTTCATCCATATAAAGTGATAGAAAAAGTAACTGAGGGTTTTCAGAAATTATTCATGTCTCTAATGGAAACCATAATACATATATATATATGTGTGTGTGTGTGTGTGTGTAAAGTATTGTCTTAAGGGGCATACATCAGATTTAAGCACAAAAATATTAATTTGAAAAATCCCAAAATATTATTTCATGAATTAAGAATGAAAAAAACTTTAACATATCTGAAGTTAATACCTAGGTCAAAAGAATTACCAAAATTATTTCAATACAGTGAATAACATTTGAATGATGTCATGGATAAATAAATCTCATTCATGAACTAGCTTTAGTTATCTCAGCATTTTAGATTTTTCTAAAAACAAAGAAAACTCCAACCAAGAAATAAAATTACTGTATCATGAAAATCTGTTAAGAGCATCCAAGAGCATGTCAGATTAGAAAGACCTATTCAACTTCAAAATCCAATGGGGTATACACTGAAATGTTTCAGAGTTAATTAAATGTTCACATCAACCACCTCTTGCAACTTGGGTAATGGAGTACTGTATGCAAAGAAATTATATGATTGAATTTGGTTTCCTTTAAGAGCAATATTTACTACTGTTAAAATCTTTCAGCTTAAAAAGAAAGTGCTCAAAAGCAAATTTGTATCCAGGAAGACAGATTACTGCAATAACTGAAATTCACCAATTTGTTCCTTGCTCCAATCTGATAACTATTCTTTTCATTTTGCAGCAAGAATACAATGACATGTCTGAGACATTAATCTTTACAAGATGTTAAATTACTTGTAAAAATATTGAGAAAAACAAATAAATTAGTCAGACTATCATTTTCTCAATAAATGAGAGTGACTGAGCTAGTTGGATTATGTAACATACTGAAGAATTATGTCCTCATTAAGTTTGGTGAATTAGTTAGTGGGGTTCAGTAAGGACAGCTGTCTTGTCATGGAGAAGCCATAAAAATAAAAATCAGCGTTTTTTTCCTGTCACCTGTTAATTTTGTCTATTTCATTTCCAACCTGGTCTCGAGCAATACTTTGTGATTCTGAAGAACATACGAACAAGACAGCACATAGACTTTTGGAGCAAGGTGAGAGAAAGGATTTGACTGCATACATTTATAGAAAAATCTCATATGGAAAACAGAAACAGCTAATTTCATATTGATAATAAAAATAGATAAAAACTTGGCTCATAGTTATACTGGTGATATCAATCCATTTGGATAATCACTGTACGTATCCTAAATCCAGGATAATTAACTCCATTGTCTGGCTGCACTCCTAAACCTGAATTATTCATAATATTCAAATTAGAGACTACTAAAGTCTTCACCCAACTACTATGAACTGTTTTTATTATGTCATTTTGAAGACATGACATACCTGTCCTTTATCTCTTTGAAAAGATACCTTGTTTATTGTTACCCAAGTGCAAATTATGGTTTTGAAATTGGCTTGTAATAATCTTCTAGTAGTCCTGTTCCATAGTTTGCTGGTTGCCCAATGACTTTTTTTTTTTTTTTAATGGTTAGAGTTTAAGAAACCTTTCCTCACCAGGTCTCCTCATTTTCTTGTGACTTTTTGTTAAGCATTTTCCTGTCAAAGTAGTGTTATTTGTCAGAACACCACTAGCCACAACAGTAAGAGTTCTGTCTGGGGAGAAACTGGTGGCTTTAACATTTGTTTTCATAGCATAGAAGAGGGAAGAGGAGACTTGAGAATGGGTGGAGAGGAGATGGGGAGGAACATCTTTCCCTAGTGACCAAAAGCCTATAGACAAGGAAGCCTAAGACAAGCGGTGAAGGTGCCTATCCGCCCTCAACCCCCACCCTGCTCTCCAGCATCAGGTGCACTGCATCAGCTGACAGCACATCAAAACCACTGCAAGCACAGCAATGGCTAAAGACAGACACTCAGTGCCTTTTATTTTCTCAGCTCCTCTGCTTCACCCCTTAGACTAAAGCTAAACCACAGATGCCTTGAAGGGTTCTGTCAAACTACCAGGCTCCACAGTTGCTTCCAAAGAAAACTCAGTGCTTCATCTTGGGCAATCTGTTAACATTTCAGACACACAAATTATGTCTATATAGACCAAACAGCCAGCTCCCAAACTACAATTGCACCTAAAATGCTTTAATGCTTACATATAAAATTCTCCAGCCTTTGATAATGAGCAGGCAGCACTCAGGACCAGCCAGGCACAGCCAAGACAGTTACATTTCAGTGTAGCCATTGTATAAGACTGCTTTATTGTCAGAACATAGAGGAGAGATGGTGTCAGCCGCTTCTATTAAAGGTGGAAGCGTGCATGAGCAAGGTGGGATATCTAAGAAGTGACAGTTACATTTTAACCTCATACACAGCAATTATTTACTGTATTTATTTTCATAGAATGGGTTGGGTGGAAAGAGACCTTAAAGATCATCTAGTTCCAAAACCCCTGCCATGGGCAGGGACACCTTTCACTGGACCAGGTTACTCAAAGCCCCGTCTAACCTGGACTTGAACACTTTCATGGAGGGGGCAGCTACAACTTCTCTGGTCAACCTGTGCCAGTGCCTCACTACCCTCACAGTAAAGAATTTCTTCCTGAGATTGGAGGTGGTGATCCTTGAATATTAACCAGCTTCCTTGGGTCCCTTTTCTCTCCAGAGCTTTATTTCATGGTACTCTGCTAAGCAGATCCTGGAAAAGGCTGGTCTGCTCTCCTGAAGTCCAGGGTAGTGAGCTTGATGCACACCTTCCTCACTTCCCTGAATATCTTATTCTCCACCTTTAGGTAGTCACTGCAGCCAAGGCTGTCCTTGAGCTTCACACTCCCCACCAGCCCCTCCTTGTTGGTGAGAACAAGGTTCAGCATAGCACATACTCTCATTGGCTCCTCTGTCACTTGGAGGAGGAAGTTATCATCAATGCATTCCAGGAACCTTCTGGATTGCTTATATCTTTCTGTGCTGGTCCTCCAGAAGGTATCAGGGTGATTGAAGTCACCTGTGAGGACTAGGGCTTTTGAACATGAGGCTGTTCCTGTCTGTCTAGAGAGGTCCTCATCCACTTTGTCTTCCTGGTTGGGTGGCCTGTAGCATACCCCCACTAGAACATCTCCTGTCCCTGCCCTCTCTTTAATCCTGACCCATAAGCTCTCAGTCAGGCAGTCTTTATACAAGCAAACACAGGAAGTAATTTTCCTGCTCAGACTCACCACATGCTGCTTCAGCAAATCTCAGGATCACCTTTGATGTAGGCAGCCCATCACTTGGCCTCATGTGGTCCAGCTGTGTGTCATCAGGCCAGGCTGCCAGCCCCTAGCCTCTCTTTGCAGCTTCTGCATTTGAGTCCTTAAGAGCACAGGCACAACAAGCTAAAAAAAAAAAAAAAAAAAAGTTCTCTATTATTTCTTGACACCTCCACCTTACCAGCTGTACTAGAGATGAAAGCAAAAATCCGTGCAGTATACTAAAAAAAAAAAACCAACACCTAATAGTCACTAGACCCTACATCAAACTCACCATCACACAAAAAGAGAGACCTTACAACCCTGCACATAAATCTGATCATAGCTGAGCCTCATAGTTTCACAGCAGAGTTTTGTTATGCTAGAATGCAGCTTTGATTATTTGTGTTTCAAGGCCGACATTTGAAACATTTTGTAGTCACTTGAAGCCATAGGGTTTGATTTTTGCCTTTGTAGTCAAGACTTGAAGATTTTGAGTAATATAGAACGAATCCTTTAAGTTGACTAATGTTCTGAATAGAAACACTGCAAAGTTATCTAGTGGAGGAAGGGAACAACTGTACAGCTTGAGAGCGAGACTGTAGAAACATCACATTTTTGACAAAATACAACATGCTTGAATTTTATTTGGAGTGACCACACAATTGGTTTCCACTTACAGTTATATGAGAAAAAGGAAAACAAAAAGTTCTGTTTATTATTTAGTTAAATTAACATCCTTTTATGTCTTAACAGTACCATAACATTTACCTACACATTTCTTTAAAAATCTGCTTGCTGAAATACAGACAGAAACAACATATTGCACTTGTGAAAGCCTGAAGATTAACACAAACTTAATGGAGTTTTTAGTCAAGTAGTCACTTCTACAGCACTAAACATGCAGCCCAATGCTCTAGGAAAAGCACTAGGTCTTTTCAACTGCTGCAGAAATAACTGTTCTTTGAAACCGCTCACTTTGGTTCTTATGTAAGCAGAGTACTCTTTGAAGTGAAATAAAGTTTTGCGAAACACGGGCTAAATAAGGATCAGAGAACCTCAAATATCTTTGGTATTTTTATCTTTTTCTGCACCACAGAAGATAAAGCCTACATCAGAAGTCACTTCAATAACCTCCCAGACAAACAGAAGAAACACTTTACAGATGAGAAAAATTATCATGCTCTCAAGAAAAAGATTTAACAAAAGATGTGAAGAGAAAATAAGTACCCAACTCTTACCTAGCAGAGGACTAAAGCTGCACTGATTCATAGAATGCCTTCAGCAGGCAGAGCCCCAAACTTGTGCTCAGTAGTGCAGACCAGCACCTGCTCCTCCAAGACTTTCTTTTCCCCTCTACATAGCACAGAGCAGACACTACAACATGCTGCCACACCACGCCCCTCTTCTCTCTGACCCCAGAAGACACAACTAGCTACTGACTTCAGCTGTCCTTAATGTCTCTTAGATCAGACAACCAATGCCTGAACAACTTCTCAGACATCAAATTACTCCTGCTGAGACACCTGTGAACTCTCACACCTTTAATGAATTTACCTCAGTAAATAATTCTGCTGAGAGTCCATAAATAGTAGCAAAGCCTACCTCACTTCCTATATGCTAGAAGACCTTATATTTGTCTTCAGAAATTTGTGAGGTGAAGAGTCTTTCTGTTTGTCTAGAGGTGAGAGAAAAGGACTTTTTCAATTTGTATGTGGCTTTCCACTTTAAAACATGTAAGCAGAAAGACTTCTAAATCACACCTTAAACTCTAAATAAGCTGCACTGTAAGGCAGTTCAGCAGCTTATTTTGTCAAAGCTAAAATGTTTTGTTCCTGTTTTGATCCAGCACTTTATTGAATAAATTAATAGGATTTTTTTTAAATAGGAAAAAAAACCCTCAAAGTATTTTTTTCCCAAAAGATCAATTGAACAAACTGCATCTACCATCAGTTTTCCATCCCCTCGGCTGGTTCTGTGTGTGAAGGTTTTAGCAGTTCCCCACAGTTCAGAAGGGAAGCCAGTGCAGGACCCAGCACAATACAGTTCACATCACTAGGTTTCATGAAATATTTTGAGATGTTTTCTCTCAAGAGCAAAAAAGCCCATAAGTTTCATTTTGTAATGCCTATATCTTTATACCATCCTATCCTTTTCAACACACTAGCTAAAGCCACCAAATTTGAATGTAGATTTCAAGTGCATAGATTGCATGTCAGAGAAGAAGCATTTAGAACAAGAAAACAAGAATTCTGGGGAAATTAATATCACCTAGTTTCTCTACCTGAACTTTGGTAAAGTTCAACTTTAGAGCTGAAGTTTGTGATTGCTTATATTAATAATAACATTATTATTATATTATTATTATTAATAATAATAACATTATCAAAGTTAACCCTTAACAATAATAAATACTGTGTTACATCTTGCCACTAATAAATTGCCAGATGCAATGGTACAAAATATGTCAGTTCATGATGCTGATTTAAAACAGTGGTTCTACTGAAAAAGCTAAAAGCAAGACTAAAACTAGAAAATCATTCTGTTTATAATACTCTGTGTCTTCTAATCTATGGGACATAGGAGGGAGAATCTGTCCTTAGCAGAGATATGACACTTGCTTCATTTAGTGTTTCAAACACATTCCACATAACACAAACCTCCTTAAAGTACAATTTCCCACTTCTCTGTGAGCAAACAAACAATATTTATGTAATTCAAACACCTCTAACCAATCACCTATTCTTACTAATCATCCAAGTGCTGTGCACCATTGTCTGGTCTTAAAGATTTCCTAATGTTAGTGTCATCACTGTTGGCAGAAATTGGTAAATCCTTCTGTTCTGACATGAGATTTTATAGTCTTATTTTATTTGTAACTGCTGTTTGTCTGAGATCCTCTAAAGTAATCTGCATATCCCATACTCTTACTCAGTCTGGTGATCTGCTGTTGAACATTTTTTCCTGATACCAATTAATTTTCACTTACCAAATTCCATAATCTACATTGTCTTCTCCATGTGGTCAAATAGCCAAAGCTAAAAATTCACACAAAGCTGCATCTGGTCTTCTTTCAAGCATTGACCCATACACTCATGCTACGATAGCAAAGATTAACCTTTCCAGCTCTACAATTTGTAGTATTCTGGCAGGTCTAAAAGAGACACCTTACACTTTCATTAAAAGCACAGAGTTTCCAGATGTTTCCTCAAAAGATTTCTATTCCCACTTTACAGAAAATGAGAGCCTGAACTGGTGAATAGGCATTGAAATGTGTACAGTTGATTCATAAACTTTGTACATGCATAAGAAGAAACTTTCAGTACCTTGGGTTCTCTTTAAATACAAACTCTGTCAGTCAGCTGTAATTCACACCTACTAGAGGTTCAGAATTTGGTCCTAAAGAAACCAGCCCACCGAATTTCTGTTGAACATTTCTAGTTCTAATATACTTCAAATTGTGGCATTTCAATTAGTTTTTATTCCTTAGTGCAAAAGCCAGATTTTCTTTTTAGTTCTTACATTTTGATTAAAAACAAACAAAATCCTGTGAATTCTAAGTAGTTATTTTGAATTGAAGTTTTTTTTATTGCCAGTTTTCAGCAAAAGGCTGATAATTAAAATAAAAAGTGGTTCATCTGAGTCTAACTGCCATTAAATTACGTTTTGCCTACATGAACTCCTCAATGAGAAAGACTGATAGGTAACTGCTCTGAACATGGCACATCAGTACCTCTAAGAAGGATAAACATCTAGCACGAGGCTAGGGAAGACAGTCTTACTTTCAGCTGTGGTAAAACCACATCTTGTTTTCCTGTATTAAATCATCCTTAAATGTTTTCACAAACTTGCTGAAGCATTTAATTCATGATGGCAAGATTATAGTATAGATCTGTATAGAAAGATTTTGTAGTTATTTTTCATGTCATTATTTCTAATGTAAGCCATTATTTGAGCTAACAAATAGACAACGTCTAATGGGTTTGAAGCCCACTTACTGCATTAGAAAAAAACTGTATATCTATCTTATTAACAGGATACTATTTATTCAAGTATTATCAATTGCAGTGATAAGATTAGTATGATTTACTGCATGATGACTTTCATCAGTGTGGATTATCTGGTATGGAATGAGATCATCCTGCAGTCTTTTCCTCTCTCCTCTGTCTGGATGCCTACTCACCAGGCAAATGGATGCAACAGACACAGACACAGCACACCCATCTGCTGAACGTTGTTGGGCTGACCTCCAAGCCACCAGGCACATGTTTTTAAATGCTGAGCCTAAAGAAAGCCCAGGAGTGGCCCCTGACCAGGTGCTCTAGATGTACTGCCAAGGTTTTTTAGATGTCACAAGAAATGCACAGATCTAGATACACTGACTTGCAAATATAGATCTTTCCAAACTTCAGCTTTGCCTACTGAAGAAAACAAGCAGGATTTTATTATTTCTGTTGTGGTTTGAGCCTGGTTGGCAGCCAACCACCACGCAGCCACTCTCTCTCCCTTCTCTACCAGCAATAAAAAGGGACAGAGAGCCAGGCTTTGGGTTCGAGATAGGACTGGCATGGGGAGAAAATCACCCCTTATGGTCACGAGCAAAAGGCAGACTAGTTAGGGGAATTAAAAAAGAACATATATTTATTACAAACACTAACAACACATAACAGAGTAGGACAGTGAGAAGCATTGCCACATCTTGAGAACACCTTCCCCCCACCCCTCCCTTCTTCCCGGGCTCAGTTCTGCTCCCGATATCTCCATCTCCTCCCCCCAGAGGCGCAGGGGCAGGGAATGGGGGGTGTGTGCGTGTGCAGTCAGTGCTGCTGCTTCTTCCATCTTCGGTGGGGGGGAGCTTCTGGAACTTGTTCCCCCTGCTCCATCGTGGTTCCCCTCTCACAGGAGACAGTCCTCCACAAACTTGCTCTGACATGAGTCCCTCCCACGGGCCACAGCGTTCCCCACACTGCTCCATTGTGGGTCACCAACATTCTCCGACTGGAGTCCATCCCATGGCTGCAGCCCTTCTCGAGCTGCTCCGGCGTGGGACTCCCCCGCATGCTGCAATCCTCCCAGTGCTGAATTACAGCAGTGGCTCTGCCTTTTCCCACAAGACCCTGGCCTTCTTCGGGCACAGCACCTTGATCAGCAAGGCGAAAAAACACAGGCCATAAATCAATGTCTGCTCCACCGTAGATCTTCATGGGTGGTAGGGGGGGGCCGCCCTGCCGTCTCACCACAGGATACAGGGGGGTCTCTGCTCCGGCACACCTCCCCCCTCCTTTCTTCCTCTGTTCCTCCACTGACCTTGGTGTTCATGCAGCTGCAGCAACTCCTCCTCACAAGTCCCACTGCTCGTCACCACGTCCCTTCTGAAATACGCTATCGCAGAGGCACAGCCGATTGGCTCAGTTTTTGAGCAGAGGTGGAGCTGACTTGGAGCTGGGGGAGCTTCAAGAAGCTTCTCATGGGGGGCTGCCCTTATAGCCCCCTCCCCTGCTATCAAAAAAACCCCACCAGTCACTCAAACCCAGGACATTTCTTAGGAAGGCACTGACGTATTTTGTTCTCTTTATTCCTTCTGATGAAAATATTTTAAAAATATTTTTTAGTCAAAAGGCAAACTAAGTTTTCAGGCAAAGATGAAGACAAAGACCTTGAAAAGAGAAAGTGTAAATTGTGATTAAGTTTCATGTTCAGGAAATTTTAGCAGTTTGAGGTATCTCTGGAGTTGTCTGGACAGACTCGCTGGAAGTTTTTCTTTCCTCTCTGTCAGTGTATCCAGATGTCTCACAGTACTCCCCACTCACAACACCACTACTTCCTGCAAGCAGATATGTAGGCACAAATCATGTTATAAGGAGCAGCAGCACAGAGTCTGAAACATTTTCTTTTGGCATCTGATTCAATCAAAAACTGAAGGCTCATCCCCAAATGTGAAAGGTTCTTAAACTCACAACTGCAAAACCAATTTTTTTAAAAACTTACTTCACCAGCAACGAAAGCGACTTGTCAACAGCAATTAGTAATTATTGATATATATTGGTAGTAAATAAGGCATAGACTAACCATCTCATAACCTGGAAAAACACTCTATTGCCCTATTCTTGGTAGCACTTTTATAATAAAACTCCCATTAGGAGATCTTTTTCTTTCCTCTCTGTACTTTTGTATAAAAACAAGCAAAAAAAAAAAATCAAACAAAAAGCTTGGGTTTTAGTCTTGAAGTTTCTTTAGGGGAGGTAGAAAGATATAGGATGTTTCAGTGCAGTCCTATTGTAATTTGGCAATCTCTGCAAGTGTTGCTGACCCACTTCAGCCCTTCCAAGAACAGATAACATTTTGTGAAGCATTATAATCCATTACGTGTGTTTCAGATAAACACGTAACAAAAAATAATAAAATAATAAAAATCTCGGATTATATCTGAAGCTAAAGAAAGAAGTACTAAATGAAAGTGGGAAATTTTCTAGAACCTCGTTAAAAAGTCTCAGCTCTTTTTTTCCTTATAGAAGGGAATCATACTAATACGATTCTGCTTCTCAGCCAAAGTGAAAGCTCAGCCTCTTATAAAAAAGCCCCTTTCATAGCTGCCCAAAAACTTCTCAAAAGAAGCCAGGATCATTTGAGATAAGGAACTGTGTACATTTCCACCCATGTTTTTCACCACTTCCCAGAATACTAAAGCCTGATTATCCTTTGGATTACTTAGTAAAATAGTTCTGGACTGCTTCTTATTTGCTCTTGCTTAAACAAAGAGCCTGTCAGGACACTCCAATAGTCCCTAAAGTCCTGCCCAGATTTCCCTGGGACTTGCTCCCACACCATGCTGTGGGATGGGCCCTGTTCTGTCATCCCCAGGACTCCCTTTGGCTCCCTGGTCCTCGCTGCACTCCAACAGAGCCATCAGGGAGAGAAGAGAAAACCACTGCACTATTCTGAAAAAGAAAATGTTAATGAAAGTGCAGGGCCCACAAACTTCTTACCAAATCTTCCCTTGCACCAGGCACAACACAAATCAGAGAGCTAGCTTGCATTCTGCAGAAACACAGCTGGTTCTCTGTCTTCAGTTTAATTTGCATCAGGTTTCTATAGGTGTCTCACCAGAGGATGTGTGACCCCAAAGAGAGCAGCAAAACTGCAAGGACAACTGGTGTTGCTCTTCTAACTTTAACATTCCCATCCCCAGCTCTCCTTTAGACACCTTTGCCTGCTGATTTTGAGATATATTTAATGACATAAAGGTCTTACTCTAACAACACCATGAATTGATAGGACATTTGCCCCCAAGTTCATAGCTGCCAGATGAATACTGATGATGATTTAGATGGGAAAAGGCACAAACTAATAGAAAAAGGTTACTGGGTGCTGAAATTTGTAAATCTTACTGTCAAAGAATATGTTCACTATGCAACTGAAAAGAACTGGGATTATCTCTAACCCTAACAATTTCATACCAAAAATGGAAAACAATGTTAAACAGTGGCCCTTCAAAAAGCAGAGTATTTACTAAAGAGCATCACTGGATACTTGCATGTTTTCCACAGTCACAGACATTTCAAACCATTGAACATATGCAACCTCTATGCTTAGAAGGTAACTTTTATTGTGATTCACAGCAATGATCTACATTGAGATCTGGGGGAGAATTATATGACCTGCACACTACTGTAGCCACCACAGTGGCTGTCTGTCCATCTCCCTGTTCCTTCTCAACCCCACCCCACCCCACCCCCACACAGCGAGTATTTGAACCATCATTGTAAAATGGAAAAAAGTCAATAGGACAAACTGAGAAGGGTATGGTAGTTAAGTGTGGGTTTTTTGAAATGGAGAAAACTAAGTAACCTATGACCATCAATAAAGTGTTAACTAAGGTGATCAAGGGCAAGAAATCTCCACTGTTGCCTCTTATTTTGTAATTCTAGCCTTCATTTCCTGGATTTATTACAAATGTTCCCAAATCAAGATTTCTATTTTGCATCAAGCAAAATGTTTTGTTCTGTGTAGAATAATATATGTTCTTGTTTATTCCAGAATCAATAAACTCAAAACTGATCTTACCTGATCATATTCTATTGATCTTCAAGGTGTTTTCCCCAGTTCAGTCCCCTCATTATCATCACATTAATAGCCATATTACTCTTGCAACCTCTGTGCCAATTCACCGAGATATCCGTGAGTGTCCAGCTCAGCTAAAAATCACTCTGCATATTCATTTGCTTAAACTCAAGCGAGTATCTGACTGAATCAAGGCCTAAATGGAAAAACAAGCTGATCTTCAGAACTGTCTTGAACATAACACAATCAAGTTATACAAAAAAGGAGGTAGAAAAACAATTGTATCTTCTTCCTTTTCCTAAAAAAATGTAAAGTTAATTATAATTAAGAGCCACAAAAGATCTTGAAATAAATTTGTTTAAAAAGACAGTTATACTAAATGCAAATTTCCTTAAATAGGAAAGCTTTTATATAGATGGCTTATAATATAGTCATTGACACAGATATAAATTAATTTACATAAGAAATAGCCCCTTTCAATAGCACTTGCCAAAACTGCTTGGGTTTATTATAAAATTAAGTCCTTATGAACGTTATACTTGGTTATACCTTGACCGCAGCAGGGAACAGATGCCTGCCATCTTTCTGTTTGTGAAAATACATACGTCCAAAAGCATTGTTATCTACCAGCTAATAGCTGCTATTTCAGACACATATAAAGACATCCTTCATTCAAACTACAATTCAGAGAATTCCTAATATAAAATTATGCTTCTCAGGAGAACCTTACCACCCAATGTTTACTGTATTTGGTAGTGCAGTTAAGGCTGTGCTCTCTAGCCAAAATAAAATACACAAATAATAGCTGTATACCATGGCAATTTAAACCAGTTTCTGATTTGTACAAGATCCAAAAGCAGAGACCAGAAATTCAAATGAGGCAGAGAAGACATGCATGAATAATATTGCTGCTCAGAAGCTGTGAAGAGTTCAGGACAGACGGATACTGAATTATAGAATTGTAGGATTTAGAAAGTTAGAAGACCTTCTTGACTGCTCATACATCTGCCTGCCAGTTCAGACTATCTCCCCAGGTACAGGTAGCCACTTCAAATGCAGACTAGGAAGGAAGGTCAAGACCCTTTACAGCAAGATCTACAAGCTAGAAACAGAAGAATGATAGAAATGGTTATAATTGCTTATGTATGCAATATACTTTTGTTCCAATAAATCAAATAGTTTTATTTCCTTAATCACTTATTCCCAGCTCTCATGTTTCTTGTGTTGCTTTTTCCACTTTTCAAGGTTATAGAAGACAAGTTCTTTGACTGGCTTAAGCTGATTTCAGCCCTTTGGAACTGGCCACTGATATTCAACACCATGTCCAAACCTATTCACCCCAGAGCTAACTTAAGCTATGCTTTTCTGGGTGTTGATGAGGTTCCTTTTCAAACTGAGCTGAAAATTCCACTTGCCTTTTTTACTCCTACCCAGGGATTGCCGAGTAGAATAATTTCTAATTATTGTCACATCACAGAATGTCTTCTGTGGGCTTCTACCTCCTCCCATAAAGCACATGAAACAGCATTGCATGCTGCTCTGTGGTGACATTGCAGACAACAGGAACAGTTACCAACAGCCTTTGCTTAAAGGTATTTGCCATTTGCCTACTTTAGGTTTGAAGGGAGTTGAGACCAGAATGATTCATATGGATATCAGACTGACTGGTGGCTTCTCAGTCTCAAATTTCTTTGATACTGTTAAGAAGAGACCAGAGTATTTAATTGAACCCACTGAGTTGTGTTTGGCTACAACATCTTTTCTAGAAAGGCCTGAGGACATCAAGCGGTGAGTTTACCTGATAGGCAAGAAATGCTTAAGCCTTCTGAGTCTAAAAAGTGGTGCCTAGTGTACTATTTGAATTGCCTTGGTCTCTGCACTCCTAAATACTGATTCAGGTCTTGACTCTTTTATTAAACTTAACATATTGGTGTCTGATATGAAACCCTGCAAAGGCTCCAAGACACTACGTTCCCCAAAACATTTGTCTCTTCTGTAAGTGACCTTGCATGCATTGCTGCTAGATGTGGAACTTTACATTTGTTTGCATTTAAAACACTTTTCAGCTGAATGGGCTCAGCTTAGTTCTGTGATTTACCTCTCAATGTAACAACCTGTTATTTGTAGAAGATTTCATATACCTTTCTCTGTTGTTTATAAAAAACAGTGAGTTGTATCAGATTAGCACCAGTCTTTACAGTTCCATTGGAAATGTTGTTGTTTAATGATAGTTTTCCACTAACAACAACTTTTGAAGAACTGCCAGTCCATATACCGTTTCTCCTAGGCTTTCCTATTTTCTTTTTTTTTTTTGTGTAAGTGACACAGTGAAGTCCCTGGATACTTAGAAATCGCTGGGATGCCTTTTGAGAAACATTACTGAATAGCATCTCCAGCTCTGTTTACAGTCCATAAGAGAAAGTTTCTTTCTCAGGATGTTTCTCATATAAAAAAGTGTGTGGGTGTATTATGATGTTGTGAAATGCATAAATAAGGGTCATCTAGAAACAACCTCATGACAACATTCAGCATGTAAGTGCTGCTACCACTTGAACTGCTGCTTAGGGCTGAAATTATCCCGTGAGTCCCAGAGGCACTTTAACAGAGGAGTTTTCACCTGACACTATTTTCGGTTTTGTGACAAAGGAAAACTAATCCGTTCACAAGGATACAGTTGAATTTCTGTGCCTAACACACTGGCACAAAAATCAGAGATTAACCACCCCAGTCAGTAAATCTTACCCAAGCATTGCAAGATCAGGCTGCCTTGAGAGAGGTTAGACTTTGACACAAGGAGATACTGAGCATGGGAACCCAGGGCTGGAGCATCGGCTATAGGAGGGACAACACGCTGCTCCGTAAACAAGCTAGGGTAGCTTTGCCTGGTACGATAATGTTCTCTGGCATCCATGTCTGAGACAGGCTGGGAGACTGTCTCTCAACTGTAATGAGAAACAGTTAAGCTGATGAGAGACTTAATTCAGATACAATTATTCCTCTACTAGGAGAACCTGCTTTGCAATCGTATATCCGATGATGTCAGATGTAAGGTTCAGAGCACTTCTGTAAATTGCCACATTCCCCTCATATTTGATAGATTATATTGTTAAGTAGTATAATGCTAATTGCTTTATGTTACAGATACTCCTCCAAAAGAGCTGATAATTCCTCAGTGTTCAGGATGGAGGCAGAATGTAACAGCCTTCTGCCCCCTCAGTGCCGCTCTGGGCTTTGGTGGAAGAAGGCACATAGAAAGGTGTAAGCAACACACAAGATGACAGCCATTTTGGGCATTTCCTCATTGACAGGATTCATTGTGCAAAGAGATACAGAACAGGCTAAAATCCTCAAGGGATCAGTGCAGAAAACACAGAACAAAACTGATAGCATATGTCTTCTGCAAATCCAAAAGCACTCAAGGGACTATTTGACCAAGAAGCAGCAAAACCAATTTCACACTATGGAAAAAAAATCACGCACTGTATGTGCTTTCAAAAGCTATTATTTTTCATAAAAATTCTGTTTACTGTCCCTTGCATTTGTGATTGGTTTGAATTTTACTTTTCATGTGAACATGATGGAAATTTCACTTAATTCTCTGATCACTATTTCCAACAGCACCAAGACCCTGTCATAGGTAGAGACAACACTAACAGGAATAACATAGTTTGAAATAGGGCACCTTGGAGTGAAAGAAAGAAGTTTTTTTCCTTTTCCTGCACATGTATACGCATCACACTGACAAGACATTCAAGACTCCTTTGAAACCAGCTTTGGTCAAATACTCCATAGGACAGTGTCCATAGTTCTGACACTAAGGCCAGCAGAAGCCTGCATGAGGAATATCATACCAACATTCACCTTCTCTCTCCCATAAGGACACACTTCTTCTGCAGCACGTTCAAATCTATTTTCCAGAAAAACCCCAAACAGTTGTACATGGAATTATTGATGTAAGGCCAACTGAGTTACAGGATTCTCAAATTCAGTAGTAAACAGTGAAATACCACAACATGTGAATTCTAGATGTTATTACAAAAAAAAAAAAAAAAAAAAAAAAGCGCATTAAGTTTGGAAAGAATCTGTAATTTTCAGACTCTTAAAGTAAATTATAACACATCATAACAGCCCCTTTCTAATCATTTACACCTGATTTTGAGTTCAGGCTGCTTTTTCATATCCTCCATGACATAGAAGGAAATCCTCCTGAAGATCTAATTATGCCATGTATTGTGGCAGTTATAATTAAATGAGAGGAAGCTTGATCTGTGTTCCATGACACTGTGTTGTTTAAAAGATTGAGTAATTGACTTAACTGAGAACAGCTGTAAAACTATGCTAACAACTCAGACAGAACAAAGATTTGGCTATCAAAATAGAATTTGGAGTTTGAAAATCTTTTTCTTCCCCAAATGCACGCACATATGCACTTTAGTTTATTTACCTTTTTTTGTGCTGTAGCACCCTAAAATGCAAAAAGGAGTTCCATAAAAATCTTAATTTAAAGGAAATTCCAATAAATGTTACTCAAACTGCCTCAAAATTAACTCCTTTTGACACATTAACATTTTCCAAGAATCCTTTCTTCCACTCAGTGGAAATCAGGACACAGAACTCTGAATGAGAAGGTTTAGCTGAGAGTTGGGACTTTCTTAGATTTTTTTCAAAGATAGCTTCATGTGTTTTTTCTAGGAGTTTTAAACAAACTAAAATGAATCCAAATACTGCCAAAGATAACAAATAATGCTATACTATACCACATCTTTTATCTGTTTGGCTCGAAGATAGATTTTCTCCCATTTTTTTTATAAGTTTTCTAAGAGAAACGTGTTTACCAAGGTGCACACCTCAGCACACATTAGATTATAAAGGAATGCAAGCCAAAAAAATACTTCGTACATAAATTGTGTGAAGACAAAGTAAGCTGCAAATCCTTTACCAGTACAAGGCTTTGCATGATATTTTTTTTTTTGTGTATCACTTAATGCAAGCTTCTAAGTGGGAAATCAAACAGGTTGAAATGAAGGTAGAGCCATATGATCTCTTCTGGAGTATTTTTGTTTGCAGAGCTAAGATAAGTGACCAAGGTCCACATTAGGGACAGTTGTTAGAGCCACATAAGCCTTTAATTTAGCATTGTTCCATGGACACTAATATATTTGCCTTTTAAGTCCTTAGATCAAGTAAACCACCAGTATCTGGGCAGAGTGGACGGTCCCTGGCTTAACCTTGGAGTAAGGCCATAGTAAGGCACTTCAGCTGTCCTTTCCACCACTCCAGCAACCTGTTGGTACAACCTAGAAGCAAAGCCTGTAACCAGGCAGAAAAAGGAGTGTACCTATCCCATCTCCAAACACTGTGATAGAGCAACCACTCAGCCAAGTGTTATCAGGCAGTGTCAGCAGCAGCTTCTTTCCTTTGTTTACACTTTCAACATACTTCAACAAAAGCAAAACCTGTATTTGAAGGAAAGGCTTTTCTTTATGGAGTTTAGGGCAATTTCTCCCTCTTTCTGCATGATTGTATAGAAGGTAGTTCAGCAGACAGCACTTGGTTTATGGTCTGTATAAATCAAAGAAGGGGCCTTTGATGGGCTGCACACAACCTAATTTGTCTGGGATCCCCAAAAGTTTGCTAAACACTAGAAGATTTGCACTTCTCACCCTGGTGACTAGAATGTGCCTTCAACACTGATAAATATTCAGAGACTATCAGCTGCTGACTTCTTGCTGTGGTTCCACAGAACTGTGCAGATTAACTCCATAGGGGGTCTGCAGGGGACACAAGCCTAAACTATATAAATTTTGAGATTTCAGCATGCTGCAGGGACTGAGCAAGCCACAAGTTTAAGAATTCAGGGAGACTTCTCTCCAAAACAGTTATGAAGGGGAGTACAAATGCTGCGCTCTCACAATAGACTGTTTGAAGAATATTCAGAGGTATTCTTTACCATAAATCTAGAATTCTTATTTGTTCATAGTTACATGGATATAGTGTTTCCTGAAGAATATAAGAACAGATACCATCGCTCACCTCTACCTCAGAAACAGTGTTATAGGGTATCAGTTGTTCCAAGTGAACGAGAAACACATCAGTTCTTCAGAAACATTAACTTTATTAACTATTTCAGCACTAAATGCTTTCCCAGTATCCTGTTAGAATTATTATCCATAATTCCAACACATTTCCCATAACTCCTAAAACACCAAGGACACAACTGGTCATCCACCACCCAGAAATTAAGATTTAAATTTTTTGTTGCCTTTTTTAAATGAAACTGTTACTGGAATTATGGTGCGAGTCAATTCAGATATCTAGATAAAGACATACAAACAGAAAAATAAATCACAGAAAATACAACTGGCAAAAAAGTAATCCCCACATTCCTCCCCCTCTCTGTCTTTTTAATTTACTTCACATTTCATACTATCTGCTCTCTCACCAGACTAGATAAATTTGTCTAAATGTACCTCTGCTGCTAACTGTAATAATCCTGGGGAAACTCCAGCCTTAATTCAGAAGCAGAGCTCAATACTGGTAGACAGCAAAAAACACTTTATTCTTCCTCTACACATCAGTCTAAGCCCCTGTTCTCTCTTATGTCACCTGTGGAACTTGTGATCAGCTGATCCTGTTCACTAAATCAGCAGAAACACATATCTCATGCAACAACCACCACAGCAGACTATTAGCTGAAACATCTTGAATTTCAGGTGTGACAAATCAAGATTTGCTTTGCAGGCACATACTGCTGTTGCCCAAAAACATCCACAGTGAGCTTGCTATATGTTCTGTGTTTGAAAGCAAAGACATGAAGTTTGTAATGCTGCTCCATCACTCGTTTTCACTGGAAGATCTTCACTGAGGTACAGTCTTGTGGACCAAGATTTTGATATTAGTAAGACAAATGACCAGAACTATAGCTAATAGAATAACATGGTTTTGTCCTAGAAAAGTCTGGTGAGAGCACTGAGGAGAATTGATGCTTTTCTAAGAAAAAAAATTACCTTCAGTTTTATCTGCTAATATTGGAAAACTATGGCTGGAACAAATCTTGTAACAATTCTTTTTTATTCTCCCTACAGAGTAAAATTATGCTCCGTTTTACACAAAGTAAAAATTCACCTCCTGATCAAAAGAATTTTTATGTTCATTTATAGATTTTATTTACTGTTATGTATCCCTAGAAAGCCTGGAATCTCATAGTTAAAAACAGATGAAAATTACTTTCTTAGCATTTTCCTTACAAGTACATAAATCTCTTTTTGTGTAGCAAATATTTGTCTCTAGAGAAAACGTGTTTAAACTTCCCTGGAGATCACAAAAGCTCCACTAAAGCAAAAAGCTGTTCTACCACATCCAAAATGACATCTAAATCAACCCCAGTCCACTGACTAGTGGCCAAAGCTTCTCACGCCCTCTGAGCTTGGCCAGTGCCCCTGTTGCACCACAGGGCAGAACAGTGCCTCGGAGCCGAGACCCCTGCCCCTACTCACCCTGGCTAACCCACAGTACTCTGGGAAGAAAGATGCTAGCGGTCACCTCCAAATCAATCACCAGTGTGCCTGGTCTCCAGCAAGAGCCAGTAACAAGCTGCCGACAACTATCATTGCTAACTAATTACATCAGCTACTCCTGCTGACTTTCAGGCTGAAAGAGAGTACAGTGTACCTACTGTTCATCAGCGCAGCTGGGCTGATGGACAGGCTCAGGACCCCATGGACCACTCCTGCTCCATGTGGGCTCTGCACCCAGCCACATCCTCCGGTGCCTCTACGCTGTGCTCCTGCCACAGCTGTAGTAGTTGTCCACCCCCTCACCAAGCTGATCCCTTTTTCCTCAACCCACAGAAAAATCAATTTGCTTTGTTCCTGGGTTAGTTTCCCGTGGTTCCCCAAATGGTCTGTTGGATGCTGGTATCAGCACTAGAAATGGGAGCCAGAAGAGGGACAGTAGGGGCACAAGACTTCTGTGTCAGACAGCGACAGGCCACTAGATCAGCTCACCAGAATCCCATTCTCTGGCACTGTCAAGCAGAGTAACCATGAAGCATCCATTGGATCAGCAGAACAGTTGTACCTCTTTGTCACACAAGGGTTTGTTCAGCCCTTAAATAATGAGGGATGACATCTGGCCAACGAAGAGACATTTGCACTTCTGAGAAAATGTCAGGGACATTCATTCTCATGTCAGGCAAAAACCTACAAGCAGTTCCAGAATAATGAAGAATCAGCAACTTCTGATTTAATTATGAGTAGATCAGGCCTGTCTTTTCTATATTGGATGTTTTATTTACATTTTACTGTAAGTTGGCTAGAGCTCAGTCATATCAATGTAACTGAATAATGAGAAGCCATTCCTCAGCCATGGATCTGATAAATTTATGAAGTGGCCAAAATAAGGCAGAAAAGCTCTAAATTCTCATACAGGACAAAGATTACAAACAGAAGAGATGTCACTTATTAGAATAACTTGTACAGATGTAAGAATTAGACAAGCCTTTAGACATGTAAGCCTTCCTTCATAAGGACAATTACATCCTTAGACCACCATGGCTACTACAAATATTGTATGTTGGATGGTATACGTGCTACATATATCTCCATGCCATGATATAGCATAGAAGACAAAAAATTTGCTGTATAAAGCAGTAACTAAAAAGTAGGGCCTGAGTCTTTGTGGGCACAAGCTTGTCTGACCTTTCCAGAAATATCTGTCAGTCTAAAAAATATCTCAAAGGTATTACCTCTATTTACAGATCTTGTTCTGCCTGTGTCTTTGGTCCACCATAGCTACAGCAAAATATCACAAGTTTTAGCACAGACTTCAGATCCCATAGAACATAATACGCCATGAAGATCTGAAGCAGGTGGAACTGGAGCATGATGGTGACCACCGGAGAGACAGACCTCTTCCTCCAAATGGGGATAACTGAAAGAGAGCGCAGGGGATGAGCAGAGATCTAGAAAACATGACCTTTCCTGGAAGGCTCAACATCAGAGAACTCTAAAGGCTATCTTTAAATATGTAAAGGAGCTATAAAGGGGTTATATCCTATGAAGACAGAACAAGGAATAATGAACTGGTATTGTAACAGGGAGATCTAGAGGGCAGGGAAATCTAAGGGTAAAGAGAATGAACTCTTGGACTAGATTTCCAGAAGGGTCTGGACTCACACTCTGGAGGGCTTTGGTACTGGATGGGGCTGCTGCCTGTCACAGATGCAGCAGAGCAACCCCATTCTTGGAAAACTCATCTAGCCCAACACTCTTCCAGTCTCTTATTCCTATAGCTTTTGCTTTTTCTTTTATCTTACTTCTAGTTCTACATGCTGCCATTCTTCAGGCCATTTTGACTCCACTCAGTAACCTTTTCCCTAACATTTCATGGAGATAATCCATCCTTGTTTTCCCTTAATTTTCTGTTGTTAAGTTTACTGAAACACTCAAAATTCATGTGTTTTTTGTAAGGCATTTGAAGTCAGCAAGATCAAAACAAATGTGAAATGTTTATGACTAGATATTTTCTGAAGTTTGTGTTTTTTAAAAGGGAAAAATAAATTTTGCAGAGATATGCAATGTAGGAGATGTTCTGATGATTGTTTCCTGCAAAGGTTGACTACTGTTGAAGTTAAAAATTAGCTTTATCCTTTCCAGAGGTGTGCTATTCTTTTGTGCTTTTGTCATAACCTTCTAACAGAGATGACACCTGACAGCCTGCAGACACTGCTAATCTTTATTACAGGAAAATTACATCACTGACTGTAGAATGTCTTTTTGCTGATGGGCAACTTAAATAATACCACCTCAGATTTTTAGCCTCAAGTTCCTACCTTTCCCGGCTTCACAGATAAATTCACAGCTTTCAGGGAATGGCTTTGACAGAATACAGATCAGACAAGGGAGAAGTAGGAATTCAGATTTCTGCCATGCTGTGTTTTTTATTCTTACTGGCCACTGCTGGATCTCCATGAGGTTTCTCTGATCCCAAAAGTGCTGACACCATAACTGAGCAAGAGAAAGCTGATGTTGCATTGTGGAGACAGTCTTGTAGAACTGCTTTGTGTCAAAAGGTTTATGGTGTTCACTAAAGGCAAGTGGCTAGAAAAGGGGCAGTTTAATTCATTTGTTTTTCATCCCTTCATTGTTTGGAGTGCTACAAATAAGGACTGCAGAGACTGAGTACTCATTGATGAAAAACTGTTTAAAATACCCAAGGTGGCCTAATCTTTATGATTCTGCTGATTTTGAGGCTATGCAGCAGCTTCTCCAGCTCCTTGTTTAAATAAAATCAGTGTAAGCATTTGCCCATCAATTAATCTCTGACAACACCAGCAAGTAATTCAGTCCTTTAGGACTTTTGTTTCATCATTGTCCGTGAAACAGTAACTTTTTGCTATATTTGCAGACTCTAAACCACAGGTTTCTTACTTTCATTCAGAACTCTCAGGTTGTATCTCCTAAAGTATTTGCTTCTGAATACAGTCCCTCATGAAGTCACAGGGCTAACTTCTGCTTGCAGGCAAAGTTCTGTGGAAGCCAACACAATCGTGTACAATTGCATTTAAGAAGAGGTTTTGGCATGCTGTAGTTAACATAGCAGTCAGTCAGGGCAGATTGAATAATATAACAGTCATTTTATTTATCACACAAGCAATTTGTTCCAACTCAATTTACAGATTAAATCACCTTGCAATCTGGGATAGGACACCCTAGCAAAAAGGTATGTATGTTCCCAACATAACGATGAGGTTTCCTTTTTCTGCCTCAATCCTGTCGTTGTTTAACCCCCACTGTCAACTAAGACCTACACAGCCACTTGCTCCCTCCCCCCCAGTGGGATGGAGGAGAGAATAGGAAGGGTAAAAGTGCTAAAACTCATGGGCCGAGATAAAAACAGTTTATTAGGTAAAGCAAAAGCCACACGCAATACAAGGAATTGATTCACCACTTCCCATCAGCAAGAAGGAGTTCAGCCATCTCCAGGACAGCTGGGCTCCGGTCACACATAATGGTTACTTGGGAAGACAAATGCCATCACTCTGAAGGTCCCCCAGCTTCATATACTGGGCATGACGCCATATGGCATGGAACATCCCTTTGGTCAGTAGGGGTCAGCTGTCCCATCTGTTTCCCCTCCCAACTCCTTGTGCACCCCCCAGCCTAGTCACTGGTGGGGTGGGGTGAGGAGCAGAAAAGGCCTTGGCTCTGTGTAAGCATTGCTCAGCAATAACAAAAACATCCCTGAATTATCAACAGGGTTCTCAGCACAAGTCCAAAACATAACCCCATAATAGCTACTGTGAAGAAAATTAACTCTATCCCAGACAAAACCATCACAGTCCTTAGTGTGCATATCTTTGAATTGCAGCACTGCAAAAAAAAGCTGTGAGGTATGAAAAGATAATTCCATTATCTAAAAATTTTAACCATAAAAATGACATAAGAGGCAAAACAAAAGTCAGAAGAATGAAAGGCAGTGAGACAGAGACAGGTATCAATACTTCCAAGAGATGTTCAAGACAGAGCATGTGATGAAAAATATAAACTCTAATATAACATTTTTGGCTAGATTGAAATACCCCATTATTAAAGAGCCCTCTTTTACCCCTAACTTTATCTTGTCTGCTGTAGAGGTTACAGAGTCCATAGCTGTATCAGTTAGTGTTCATCTTGCTTTTTACCTGTAGAGCATTGACCTACAAACAATATATTTTCCCTAGTGCTGTAACATTAAAGCAATGCAGAGATGAGAAAGGTCACTTTACAGAGGATTTTGAAGGTTTTTTTCTTAAGTAAAAATTAAATTTCAACAGCTTTGGGAATTAAATATTACAAATGTGTTTGAATCAGAGTATTTAATTTCTGTAAACCAAAAATGATAAGCAAATATGGCTCGCATAAAGCATATATATATCTTTTGCTAGAACATAGATGTCTACATCTCACAACACTGAAATGTTTAAGTTATAAAGTACTTAGTATTTTGGCAATATCTGTATAACAGAAATTTCTTCTTTTATCACTTATGTTTATTGCATTAGCAAACAGGAGTCAATCCTTAAATGAAATTCAACCTCAGGGTTTTTCTTTGAAAAGCTGTCATGAGAGTTGAAGAGACTGACTGTACTTGTTATTTCATTTTTTATAACTCATTTGCATCACTAGAGTCTGACTATGTTTATGGAGTTTAATTTACAAGGAAAAGAAAACTTTCTTTGTGTGAGATTGTTCAAGAGATTTCCCATTGGGAACTCAGTGTTCCAGCTTTGCTTAAGCAGTAGCTGCAGGAATAAGCATTCCACTGGGCCTTTTTTCATAAGCAAAAATTTTAACAGTCAGTATTGGTGGTGAGAGCCTCTATCTAATCATCTTAATACTATTAATAGATGCTAAAGGAAATTAACGCTGTGTGGCATTTCACACACTGATATCATATACTTAAAAAGATGACATATATTAATCTCAAAGCATTTTCTCCAGAATCTATTTCAAAACGGTTGAAATCCTTGTTTGAAAAACAAAGATTATTCAAATTTATTATTTGGGTAATATGTTTCAGCTGGCTAAACTGTTTGGAAAGAAAAACATCCAGAACATCTTGGACACAGACTTTCCACAAAGCAGTCATTTTCCTAAGTTTAGAATAATTCATCGAACACTGAAAGCAAACAAACCACTTTTTCTTAGTGGCTGTGGAGTGCCTAGTGCTCTGAAAGCTGCATACCAGATGATTTACACATCATAAGGGGAAAACTTAAACACATGACTGGAAAGTAGACTCTTTCTCCTGACCTTACATCACAGTTAATGAAAGACAGAAACACTTTAACGAGCAAGAAGGCAGAATGTGTTCAAGTGAAATGTTTCCTGGGATGTTCCAGTTGTGTTTTTTCTTAAGACGAATGCATTTTATTTAAGTACCCACACAAGCCTCATGTTTAATGATATCAGATCAGGACTAGTGACATTCCTTTCTGCCAAGCGACAAATAAGTGACTTTTTCAAATGCGTGTGAGCATAGAGGCATTTCTGTAAACCCACTTTCATCAAGAATTCAGTCATTGCCTTTACTTCAACACTCAGCTATGCTCAAAGCATAAAATCACTTCAAAGCCACTTTTTAAAGACTTTTCCATTACAGAAGCACTGTGCTCCTTCTGTGGGGACTAAAGGCACAGGCTTTTTCATCTTGTCTCCAAATGCCTCTTCCCTCATCAACATCTAAAACCATGTCCAAACATGGATGGATCATAAAGCCAGAGTTTCTTGTGGGAGAAAGAGATGATGTCAATCTGTGCAGCATCATCTCAGCTGTCACTGAAACCTATCTGTTCCCACAGAACTTTCTTCCAATAAGGAAACACTTGGATTTTGATCTTAACATCTATTTCGGAGGAGGAGATTGTGACTGTATGTGTGTGGAGCAAAGTCTGAGACTGCCACACTCCTCTTGCATTTAGAAGTCAAATTGCAGTTCCGCTGAAATCGGTGACATGGTCTAAATAATCAAAACCAGAAGTAGCATCATGTTAAATGCTGAGAGGCTAGTCTTGCTGGAAGTAAGTGCAGGTAATTTAATTCCGCTTATCACTGGGCAATAGGGAGCTCAGATACTTTGGGGAAATAACAAGTCAGCAAGTTTATCTGTTCCTTAGCTGACTGCTGTACTGTGCCCATGGGGCGGTGCTAGATGAAAACACTGTAGCATCCCAGCAAGTTGCAGAGAGATGTCTAGCTTGCTAGAAACATCCTCACAAGCTAGACAGCACTGAAAAGAAGCTGGGTAGCAATAACATCTCTCTTGCACGCATCCCCTTGCAAAGCCTCAACTCAGATGGAACCCACTGACAACACAGTGTTTTAAGAACATTGTCAATAGCTTTGTAAGATATTAAGTCTCTGTCCTGGGTTGAGTGAGTGGTGGAGTTTTTTGGTGGCAGGGGAGGGGGCTATTGGGGCGGCCCCCTGTGAGAAGCTTCTCAAGGCTCCCCCAGCTCCACGTCAGCTCCACTTCTGTTTGGGAAATTGAGCCAATCGGCTGCGTCTCTGCGATAACGTATTTAAGAAGGGACGTGGTGACGGGCAGTGGGACTTGTGAGGAGGAGTTGCTGCAGCTGCGTGAGCACCAAGGTCAGTGGAGGAACGGAGGAAGAAAGGAGGGGGGAGGTGTGCCGGAGCAGAGACCCCCTGTATCCTGTGGTGAGACGGCAGGGCAGCCCCCTCTGCCACCCATGAAGATCTACGGTGGAGCAGACATTGATTTATGGCCTGTTGTTCCTGCTCAGCATAATCAAGGTTCTGTGCCCGAAGAAGGCAGGGGTCTCATGGGAAAAGGTAGCCCCGCTGCTGTAATTCAGTGCTGGGAGGATTGCAGCATGCGGGGGTGTCCCACACCAGAGCAGCTCGGGAAGGGCTGCAGCCGTGGGAGAGAATCCAGTTGGAGGAAGTTAGTGACCCATGACGGAGCAGTGTGGGGAACGCTGCGGCCCATGGGAGGAATTCAAGTCAGAGCAAGTTTGTGGAGGACTGTCTCCTGTGAGAGGGGGACCACGATGGAGCAGGGGGAACAAGTTTTGGACACTCCCCTCACCGATCATGAAGGAAGTGGCAGCGCTGACTACAACCCCCATTCCCTGCCCCTGCGCCACTGGGGGAGGAGGTAGAGATATCGGGAGCAGAACTGAGCCCGGGAAGAAGGGAGGGGTGGGGGGAAGGTGTTCTCAAGATGTGGCAATGCTTCTCACTGTCCTACTCTGTTATCTGTTGTTAGTGTCTGTAATAAATGTATGTTCTTTTTTTCTTCCCCTAACGAGTCTGCCTTTTGCTCGTGATCATAAAAGGGGGATTTTCCCCCATCCCAGTCCTATCTTGAACCCCAAGCCTGGCTCTCTGTCCCTTCTCATTGCCGGAGGGGAAGGGAGAGAGAGGTGCTGCATTGTGGTTGGCTGCCAACCAGGCCTAAACCACGACAGTCTCAGAGGTTAAACATCAGAGGTTGTCAAACTGATAGAACTGTTGTGTTAAGTTTTGCAATTACTTTTATTTTTTCTTTTTTTTAGCAAAGCAACCGCTTTTCCCTGACTGTTGTATATTAAGAAAATGCACACAAATAAGTCTGAGTCTCACCAAACACTGTGACATTTTATAAGGTCAATTTTGTAGCAACAAAGCACAAGGTCAGCATAATAAATGCACTACAGCCCGTTTTAATTTTTTTGTATAGGCTGTTCTTGTGATAAAAATGCTCTTTTTTTTAAAAAAAAATAGTGCTTTTGTGATGTAATTGCATATCATGAAACGTTTGGTACAGATGATAGCTCTGTTAACATCTCTTGTTCCAAGCTGTTCACTCTCACCCCTACTCTGCCTCTAATGTCATATGATCAATAACTTGCAGATTTCTGGAATAGAAATATTTGCTCAAGTAATTTGCAGATTGCAGTTATTCAGGGTCAGTTTCAATGGCCTCACTGATCACTTCAAGCTGTAGTGTTTCATTTTGCAATCTGGTCCTGAAGCATTCTGCTGTCTACTGGAAAAATTTGCCCAGGTCTCATTAATTCTGGAAGGACATAAGTTTTTATCTGATTGGATTCCTTTTTTCTAGGTACTTCTGCCTCCCATGTTGGGTTTTGTTTGTTGGGGTTTTTTTGCTTGTTTGTTTTGTTTTCCCTTTCCAGTGCTATCCTAAAACCCAAACCAGAATAAGTAATATGGGATAGAAGTAGCAGACACATTTCCCTGTGGAGTAAGACAGGGCATCTATCACCTTAAAGTCAAATAAAACTTTCAAAACCAGTTTCTGCTGAACTTCAAACAGTGTTATCTTGTAACTATTACCATTTTTTTAACCTGTTCCACATGTAAGAACAATGATTTCAAATGCACCTACTTCTAAGTTCCTTGTTTAGGTACTTGTGTAGTAGGTGCTTGTCTTTCAGTGGAGTTATGAATGTTGAGTTCCTCCTGAGATCACTACTAACTTTCATGTTGGCATCTACATGCAGATGTCTGTGGCTAAAACCAAGTTAAACTTTCAAAGTTCAAGTTTTTAATGAAGTAATTAAATATAAGCAGGTATTTTCTGTGATTTTTTTTCATCAATCATTTTCTCCAGAACACAAACCTGGATATCACAAGCCTACAAGCGAGCAAAAAGGTTGTTTGTACAGCAACAAATACTGTGATTCTGTCTTCTTCAGAAAATATAACCATATAATTCTATTGCCAGCTGCTTTTAAGGCAATTCACTCCTGTCAAACACTCTCAAGTACTCACTCATGTCAGCTTCCTTCCATGCTTCTATCCTTTCAGCAATTGAATCCATAGTAGATTTCATGAGGTCATATTGCCAGCCAAGAACCTTTCAACTGGCTCAGCCAACTAACCCAAAGTTTTAAAGGTCACTGAGGGGAGGATAAATATTAGGGGTTTTACACAGAGACTGTGCATTCATTCTTGGTGTTACTTTGAGGCAATAACAGATGTCAGAGTAAAAACAGTATTTAAGAACTATTGATCACAGATGACAAGGAAAGAACATCTAAATCTTCCTTGATTATCATGCACACAGAAGCATAGTTGGATAGCTTTCTCCAAACATACACAGTCAAAATTACCCAATTTACATGAGGTCTCCAAAGAGAGACCTCATGTATACCTGCTCATAAAGGTACAATACCTCATGTATATCTGCTCATAAAGGTACAATACCTTAAGAAGATCTAAAAGAGACGTGCTGTTTAATTTACTGAGGTATTTTATTTACACAAGCTGCCTCTCCTTTATCCATTTTTTTTTTTTTTAGCCAGATTTTTCTATTCTCTCTAATCTGACATGAAAGGACACCGATGCATCACATTAGCAATTCATCTATGATTAAAAGGACTCCTGTTTAAAAGCAAATCACACTTTAAACAGTCAGAAATTATCTGAAAGATATGCAAGCTCATTTTACCCAAATCATCTAGTTATTTAACGAATTGAAGAAGTTGGTCTTTCAGTTAAACTCCAGAAAATTGTCTTTGTTTCCAGACAAGATTTTCAGAACTCATCTTTCAGCAGCAACTGGAGAGCACACAGAAGCTTCAGTGCCCAACAGAAAAGGTACAATTTGGCATTTTTATGTTATAAAATAAGCCAAAGCTTGCTTTTCAGAATATTCCGTATTTTCACAGATCATTCAAAAATAAGTGTTATAGCACTTACACAAAGTGCATTCGAAGTCCCTATAGCAGAATACTGGGTTTGTTTAGTGTCAGGATCTCTAGGGAAAAAAAACGGGGGGAAAGTCCAACTTTATTATTGGATCCAGCAACTTTGGAAACAAACTCTTCCTTAACAAATCTGATCTCATACTTTTTCTTAAGCCTTGGAGGACCTCTAGTTCTGCCCAATTAATTTTACAATGGAAGTATCCTTTATCTCTGTTAAAAGAGAAAAGTATATAAACTCCTGTGAAATATTACTGTGCAGCAATGCATGAACAGGTTAAAATAGACATCAGTACATACGAACCAATATATCTCAGAATCCTGACCTAAGAAGCAACATCCTGTATAACAGTGCTATAGATGTTGATTGTTTGTGGACATGGGTAGTGTCACAGTAGCAGGGAAAAAAGATTGGGAGGAATTTGCCAAGAGAACTTAGTCCAGCAGGGTCCCGGTTCTGCACTTTTGATGAAGCTTGGCTAAATGGGCTGAAAAGTGGGTTAGTTTAAAACAAAATAAAACCTTCTGCCCCCCTGCACATCTCGGGTGAAACTCCCGGCGTGGAGACCGGTGACCTCAAGCAGTGCCTCGGCGCCATGTCCCGGGGAGGGTGCTGTCGTGCGTGAGGCACACGGTAACCGGCTTTGTAGAGACCCAGGCAGCAGGTTTTGTTCAAAATATTTTTATTTTTCTTCTCTCACAGCACTGTTCAAGTCTCATGAATGTTCAAGCACTTGCATTATCTAGAGGAGGCTATCATATTACTGAGTCACACCAAAAATATTCTGCTCCCTTTTCTCACTCCCTAACTCCAGAAACAGCTACTCTCACTCCATGAGCTGTCTGATCAAATGGTGCCACTGCTTCTCCTTGTTTTCTTTTGCCAAAGAGAAAAGCCTGACCTATATGAAGTTGTGTCCTCATATTCTCCTTCCAGAAGCCTTCATTATGTCTGCAATTGGAGTGCCATGAGGATGGCAAAAGAAAAAGTGTTTGTGGCAAACAAGCTGAAGTTGAGCAAGAAAACTTGGAAAAGTTGGGGAAGCTTGACACATGTATAGCATGGGCTATTTTCTAAGAATTATCCCTCACAGCATGACATGACTTGCTCAGGAACTATTCAACGACAATGGTGTTCCTGTACAAGGCACTTCGCAGGATTCGGGTGTTACATACTGCAGAAGAGTTTGCTTCCTTGTATGTGGAAAACAAAACACCAAAGAAGTGAGGCCAAGTCTTAAAAGAGTTATTAAAGTTATAAGGATATAAACTTATTCTCTTGGGAAACAGAAACTTAATTTTAAGTATCAGAAGTTTTCAATGCATAGAAGAGATTGATAATGAACTAGGTTGTCCTATTTCAGATAGTTTCAAAAGCTAGATTTACTCAAATGGGGGGGAGGGGGTGGGCAGGGATCTGGGGGGAAGCAAAACAGTGGAAGTCACTGTTGCTACCCCAGGAAACTTTCCTTTATGCAATTTGAGTTCTCTTAGCATATCAGCACTGAATGAGCCGATTTCATATATAGAAGCTTGTATTCCCCTCTTCAGCCAATGATGCACAGTGATACATGCATCACACAACATTGTTGGAGTACAAACTTCCTACTTTCAAGGAAGTTCTGAAGAGAACAAGGAAAATTTAAGTATTACCAGATGTCTTCTCCATGTCAAAATATAGACCACATTTCCATTAAATGGTGCTTGCCTTGGTCTTTGCTAGGTGAGGAATTGAGCTCTCCTCCATTAATAGACTAACACTGTTCTCCTTGCTCTGCAAGCTAGTTTATGAACCTTAACCTAAAGTAAGACTAAAATAAAGAGGAAGCATATTCATGGTTCAATAAGCTACAGTACTTATCATGAAGAGTCAGAAGGCAAAAGAGAGATGATGTCCTAAAACATCTTTTTGCTTCATTCTCCAGAGGAGCTGAAAGAAAGACAAAACCAAGCTAGATTCAATATTGACCAGGAAAAAAATTATTTCCCATTACTTCCCGAGAACTGAAAGTGAACACCTTTCTAGGCAACAGTATCAAAAAACCTGCTTTTGGGGATTTTTTTTTTTTCCTTCATATCACACCCATGTTCTTCCTGCTCAGGAAATAGTTGATAATCCTGACATAGACAAAGGAGGTACACAAAATATGATCTATTTTCTAGGCTACTGACATATAAGCTCAAACTCCAAGAGCTGTAGGATGTACAGAAATCATAATCCTTTGACCAAAGCAAAGGGAGAATGCTCTATTTCTGTATACATTAAAAATTGGTAACAATTGAGTTTAATAATAAAGTCCACACCTATGAAAAAAGCTAATTCAGTGCAGTTCTTGCAATTACAAAGGGTACCCTAGGGACAAAAAATAGAATAAGTGCAATAGACAAATTTTTTGTGCATGTATATACAGCTATTCTAATGCCAGACTATATTGAAAACACCCATTCAAATTACTTCCAGAAAAAAACAGGTTTTTCTATAGCCTCCAGATAGCTCAGCAACACTGACAGAAATTTAGTAAATACAAGAACTCAGAAAAACTGGCAATACAGGTAGAGTTATGGTGGCATTCCTGAGTGTCACAGTAGCTTTACTAAATTCAGAGATTCTACTTCCCGGTTAGCTGCACAGATAACTAAATTACAATTTACTGGAGTGATTGAGATAAACTCTGTTAAATGTTTTGTCACTTGCTATTTACCCACAAAATCAGAAACAAGTGCAAATTATTTGAAACTGAAATTTTGTATTTGATATGGAGAACAAACATTATCAATCAGTAATTTCCAGAGACTTAAAGGGCTGAAGATATTTCTATTACTTCCACACATTTGAATCAATAAAGAAATCAAACATGCAACAATCAAGTAATTCAGCATTCTTCCAATCTGGCATTTACCTTGGAAATGTTTTTTGGTTACATAAGAGCTATAAGGCCATTTGATGATTTAATGATAAGCAATCAAACTGTCATTCAAGGCAACATGATGATATATGAATTTCACTGCAGGCAAGTGCAAGGTTATACACGATGGAAGAAACAATTCAGCTAAAAAGGCACATACGGATGGGTTCTAAAATTAACTGAAACTATTCAGAAAAAAACAACAAAAGTTAAGGGTCAAGATGAATAGCTGACTGAGAACACCTGCTAAAAATGGAGAAAACTAGACAAAATGTTAAGAGAAAGAAAAAGAATAAATATTCCAAGTACTGTCCCGTTGTTTAAGACCAATACAGGATTTCACCTTGTATATTTACTGTCTTCAGCTATGAGACTTCTGTAAAATGAGCAACTAGCACCTACGTGAGGTAGGAATATTCACTGACATGCTTTTCTATAGCCTTGAAAAAGATCAATCCAGGTATCTGGACCACAGATAGCAGTGTTGGGGTTTGAGCTCAGAGGGCAACTGGACACCACACAGATGCTCACTTCCCCCTTCACCCCCAGCACTGAAAAGGAGAAAACAAAGAAAAAGACTTGGTGGTTTGAGCTCAGAAAGCAACTGAGCACCATGCAGTCACTCACTTGCCCCTTCCCCCTGCCATCACTGAGAAGGAGAAAATAAGCAAAGGCTTGGGGCTTAAGATAGGACAGGGAGAAATGACTTGCCTATTAAGGTCACAGGCAAAATACACTCATTAAGGGAAGAAAACAACATAAATGTCCTGGGTTTGAGTGACTGATGGGGATTTTGGTAGCAGGGGAGGGGGCTATAGGGGTGGCTCCCTGTGAGAAGCTTCTCGAAGCTCCCCCAGCTCCAAGTCAGCTCCACCTCTGCACCAAAACTGAGCCAATCAGCTGCGCCTCTACGATAACGTATTTAAGGGACATGGTGACGAGCAGTGGGACTTGTGAGGAGGAGTTGCTGCAGCTGCATGAACACCAAAGTCAGTGGAGGAACGGAGGAAGAAAGGAGGGGGGAGGTGTGCCGGAGCAGAGACCCCCCTGTATCCTGTGGTGAGACAGCAGGGCGGCTCCCCCCGCCACCCATGAAGATCTATGGTGTAGCAGACACTGATTTATGGCCTGTTGCTCCTGCTCTGATGATCAAGGTTCTGTGCCCGAAGAAGGCTGGGGTTGTGTGGGAAAAGGCAGAGCCACTGCTATAAATCAGAGCTGGGAGGATTGCAGCATGCGGGGGAGTCCCACGCCAGAGCAGCTCGAGAAGGGCTGCAGCCATGGGAGAGAATCCAGTCGGAGAAAGTTGGTGACCCATGAGGGAGCAGTGTGGGGAATGCTGTGGCCCGTAGGAGGGACTCATGTCAGAGCAAGTTTGTGGAGGACTGTCTCCTGTGAGAGGGGGACCGTGATGGAGCAGGGGGAACAAGTTCCAGAAGCTCCCCCCCACCAAAGATGGAAGAAGCAGCAGCACTGACTGCAGCATACTGAACCAGTATGTTTGGAGGAAGGGAGGAGAGGCAAATCTCAGACTGGATGTTGACAGAGAAATTCTGAAACATTTTTGCAGTGAAGTCAATACCAAACTTCAAAAGGCATTCTTGTAGACAAGATACTCTTCCTGTGGTGCTAAACGCTATGTATGTGCAAAACAGATTGACAAGGAAACCTTTTATACAGAAAGATATCATGGAATCATAGATATAATGGGTGAAATAGACCAAAATGCAGTAATAATCAAAATAAGCCAATACTCCGCGTAAAAACAATGTTGTATGGTTGGCATTAATCCAAGCAATTAAAATAGCTTCATGAGCAACAAGTAAATGATCACTTACTGGGATTGTCTTGCTTCATCCATGTCAAAAGCAGGTCATTGTCAAGGTAATTTCAGCTTTTTCTGAACGATGACCAGTACTGGTCTTCAAACAATGTGAAATCCTATGAAATACAGTCACTGCTTGTGACTTAAGTAAATGCTACATTGATGAAACCAGAAGTGTCTTATATGTTTACTCAGTCACTGATTATAAGCTGAAACCTCACTATATATTGTTGTTTTAGTTGAGCAGAACTGGATCATTAAAATAAAATGTCAAATGTCTGAGAGTGGGTCACTTCTAATAGCAAATTATAACTATTTATGGCTATTAGAATCCTCAAAGAAAGAATATTATGCTTATAAATTACTTAATTTATAAGAGTAAATAGAAGACAGTTAAAACCCCAAGAGATGAAAAATATTTCTCTACATAGTGCCAATTCCTTAATTTTGTCCCTTCACAGAATTTTTTTTTAATCTTTTTAAAGAATTTAAGGATGTACAGGTTTTGATGTGTACTCATTTTTTTTTCCACTTAAACTTATGGTAGGTATATTGGCCATCTGAAAAAAAAGCAACTTAAACCATTCCAGAAAGGCATAGTTCCTACTGCACAATGGATAAGTTAACACTTCCGAAGACACCATTCCTTGAAAAAAAATATGGTTCAGAAGCGAGCTTTCTTGAACAGTATTTCAGCTTTAATGGACTCAGAACCAGAAACCATCAGAACAACTCTGTACATCTATATACAGACTTTGGAACATAACTATTATTTCCTATATACAATCAATTGAAATAGTACAATGGAAATATGCTTTGAGTAGGAAATACAAACATGCTTTTGCAAGATTATTTAGCTGGTTTTGATCGTAGATGTCGCTTGATGATTAGATGATCACTTTCCTTCTCTCTTTGTTCTATAAAGACCTGAAAAATATGATATTTCAAGAGTTACTCAGCATTTCTTCAGAGACAAATGACATGCACTTCTATACCCATAACTGATAACATGATTTTTCCCAGAAGCTGTTTTCAGAATGAAATTTCAGAATATCTTTTAGTCAGAGGTCTCCAAGATAGAGAGACCACTTCAGTGCATCATAATAAGCAACTAGTACTGGGAACATACAGAATTCTGTTTTTTCTGAGACAAATACTGAAGTCCAAAGAAAAAAAGTGACCTGAAAGCAGCTCTCATTTCTAATCTATAATACTCATTTTGTGAAACAGGAAGTGTTCAGAAAAATTTTTAGCTTAAATGTCTTCATCTTTCTCTGACTTGCCCAGGATTCAGTCTTTCGCTTTTCCTTTCACTTCCAAGCTTCTTAACTTCGTTTGCTCTGCATTTCTGTCATTTTCTTCATCCTCTTATGGACAGCATTTTCATTTATACTGCATCCATTCATACAGTTTTTTACAAAAAAGTAAACATAATATATCTCAGTACGGGCAAACGCTCACCATAGTGAAGGGAAGAAAAGATTGAACAGAATGAAGAGATGTACTTCTAACAAAGCAAGAGTATGATCAGCACTATAGTTACTGTCAAAACCATTAAGTTGGATTTCAGAAACAATACATCAAGCCCTGGCCTATAAGACTCTTTATAGGCTTGCTTAGACAAGACAAGACAACACAATTTAAACACACCCAGAAGACTATTTAAATTGTGCTTTGCAAAGCATGGATGTATCCACATCCTAAACTAATCCTAATATCAGCTAGGCATAAATAGAATTGGAAATTACCTTAGGTGTTCACTCGTCCTGCAAAGTTAATTGTACATGCAGACACTTAACTTTAGTGTTTCATTCATGCTATTCCAAATCTATGGATTCCTTAGTGGTCTCTATTCCTCTTCTCCCTTTATGCTACACTTAAATGAACAGTGACTTGAATACTAACTAGTGAAAAAACAAATAAAGACTCAACTGCTGTAGCAGAGGAAAAAGTAATCCTCCACATACCATAACTAAGGTTTCTACAAATCCAAATGTGAAGATATCTCTGTGACTGTTGTATCACCTCTACAGTAAGTCAGCAGTCAAACACAGAGAAGATAGGTGAGAAAACAGAGAAAGTTAAGCAAAACATCCGGAAAAGATCAAAAGGAATGGTTAGGTAGAATCAAGTCAGTACTTTCAAACCTCTTCTGCAACTTCATTAGACCTTCAGATTTGTTCTGTCCCCCTACTAGTTTATTTTAAGTCAAGATTACAGAAATAGATTATAGTGGACAGAACACCAACGCGTAATCACTTACTGAAGAAGCAGAGATATCTAGAGGGCAAGAAATGTCAGTTGAATACAACTTTCTCTTTGCTCGTTTTGGCTTGAGATCATTTTCTTTGATGATTTCTGGTTCTGCAGACTTGGGAGAGCTTATTGTTGCAATCAGCTTCTTTGCTAGAAGAAAAATTTTATCATAAATCAGTGTCTTACTGGTTTTGAGAGCCTCAAAATTAATGAATAAAGCTTTATTAAAAACAGTTTTAAAATGAAACAGATATTGTCTGATGTTTGCATATAAAAATTCAGAAGTGGTATTTGACTAACAGTTTTCTACAGCTTCAGATGCAAGAGCTTAAAAGACACATTTAAATATCACATTAAAAATCAATTAGAATTCAGATTTCACGGGAAGTTAAACACTTCAAGAAGTTGAACAACAGGCTTAACTTCTTTGGACTGACAGAGAAGCACAAGGTTTAGTCAATTTTCTCTATATACTTGTATAGTTTTATCAAAGTAGTACTAGCTCTAGAGAGATGAGTGCATGTATATTATGAGCTGGGAGGAAGTAAGAAATCCTGAACAATACTAAATTATGCAAAAGAAGGAAAAAATACAGGACATGGTAACAAAGATTACCAACTAGAACTCATTTGCTAAAATTAAGTATTTTTAGGGTGAAATTTTAAGTAGTCTGAACTTGGCTTCCTTTGATAACGATATGTTGTCCTCATGGAACCACTCTGACAAATGTGGAAAACTTTAAAAATCCCACTATCATGATTTAGACTGTCTTACAGCAGGTAAGATGTACTCTCTAGCAAGTCAAGTTGGTACAGAGATCTTTATTCAGTGTGGACAATTAAAATTATGACTTTGTTTTAACCAGCCCAATAATACTGTCTTCTAGAATTTAACCCTGGTGATTCCTTGTGCCCTCTGATAATCTTTTTTTTTAAAAACCCAGTAACTCTGATATCATGTCTTACTGTAGAAAAGAATAAAAATATATTCTTTAATGGAAAGTCCTGGCAGCTAATCTTCCCAAGGTTATGCTTAAACATAATGAAATCCATTAATTGCTTCACAGCTAGTTTAATCAAGTCTTCCATATATTTTCAGGAGACACCAGCTTTCAGATATGGTAGAATTAATCTTCCCCTCCCACATTCATACATACATCAGAAAACATTAATACAGTTTCCACAGAAACAATGCGGGAGGCAGGTAGGGACTGTTTATATAATAAGGTAAGATTTGGAATTTAAATTCAACACTTGATTTTTTTTTAGATCAGCAAGGCAAGTTTCTGAAATTGCCTTTAACTGTTTTGCTGTAAGCAAGAACAAAATAAGTCAAACATTTTAAGTCTAACAGTTATTGTTTTTATAAGTCTATATGCTCATATTCCACACTGCATCCTTTCATTCCACCTAGTTTATCTTCCACACTTAACCTAAACTTTAGAACTGTGTAGTCCTTGTAATCAGCCTCTTCTACTCTGCAAGATTCAATATAGTAAGACCCAGCTCAGATACCATTATTTCATAAACAAAGTAACAACTTAATGCAGCAGACATGTCCTTTAACAGCATACACATTAACAGATTACAGTAAAAAAAAAAAAAAGGGCATTTTACAATGCCCAGAGAACATGAAATAAGACTTATTTATTTCATACAAACCTTTAGAGTGAATAATAGTAGGAGAACTTTGGAAAAAATCTCCAATTTTTTGTAGTGTTCCATCTTTCTTTTTAGCTGACTTTTTACATGAAGTAGATACTTGCTTTCTTAAGGAGTATTCTTTCCTAAATGACTGTGTAGAAGACATCTGTAGAGAAATACAAGGTCATTGTTCAAGTTGAAAATTGACTGATCTTTGAGTTTAATTCCATTTTATTTGACTTCAATGTTATTTTTATTTTCAAGCTAACATGTTGAGCTTTGCTACTGACACCTCTGTTCATTATACTAATGATACTAGCACAGCAAGCATTGTAGACAACCGTATCTTATAGCCAAAAGAAAATAAATTGTCACAGTTTCACAGAACACATTTAAAGGCATGAGTAATACAGGAAACAAATAGTTTCTTCTAATAAAGTAGATTCAAAGATTTAGAGGACTTCATTAGCCAAGCTGTTCTAGTTATAAATAAAACAGGAGGAAACCAATGGGGAAAACCAATCCACTATCTACCCTCTGAACCTACCGAGGTTACTACTAAGGCTTAAAAATCATCTTTTTATAATTGTCATGCATATATATGACATGAGCCTTAGTATTACCTCAAAGACATTGCCCATAGCATCACATATACTAAGAGTATGTTCAAACTAGTCTTCATAACTATTCGATATGCAACATCGTTCTACAAATCATACACTGCAGGTAGTACACATTCTTGGCAAATACAGACTTACTCTCTTTGGTCAGCTTATAAAGTTTAGTAGGAAGACAACCTAAGTATTTAAGAATCCTGTTTAAGTACATAGATAAGTATAAAATACCACTGCATAAGAATGATTGCTCTTTTCACAACTCCACCACAGAAAAGGTGGACTTGTAAAAGGAGAAACTAACGCCAAAACCAGAACAAAAACAAACCGTTTTTTTGCTGCTTGTAGAAGGTGAATTAGTCATTGCAGGTTTTGCATTTTTCTTGTTCTCACTTCTCACAAAATCCTAGGAAAATAAACATGACAAATTTTAACTAGGATTCTTCTGGAAAGAACAATTATTTATATTACAGAAGCATCCACTGTTTAAATGCTATGACTGACAGTAGGGAGGCATTGACTAATACTGGATAGAGCTAACTACTTCAATGTGAATTAAATACTAAAAAAACTTGGGGAAGGGAACTAGAAATACCCATAGTCAAACCATTCTGACATTTACTATTTTCTTATTTCTTCTGGCTTTAAGAGATTTGACAGGCAAACACAAAAAATTGAAATTAACTCAATAAATCTAAATGTAAATTCAGATTTATGGTGACAAGTATAAAAACAGGTTGGTAGCATAGTACCATTGTTACAGTGTCATTAAAAGACATATTCTATCTTGAAGTGGTGCCAAGTGATTTCAGATAACTGATAGCCATACAGATTGGTAACAGTGTCAGAAAACGGAAAAAGGATTTTGGTTTTTGTTTATTTAGAATGGAATCTCTGCAAAAGATTTGGTGGCATTTGTTTCTAAAAAAAAAAGGGGGTTGGTTTTATTTTTTAAAAATAAAATATGACATGAGCAGTATGTGGTTATTTTAGCAGCACGCGTTTCCCCCCTGTCTTTAGTTTTAGTGCTGACAAAGTGTTTTTCAGTTTTAGGAAATTTATAAAACAAATTGTGTCTTCAGTAGACTTGTGACAGTTAAAAATTACTGAATCATTTTATTATCTATTTCTGTTTGGCATATGTAACATGAAAATAATATTTAAGAGTAACATTCAGGTGAATAAAAGAATAATAAGGTACTTTTAAAATTAGTTCCATGTTAATGAAAAGTTACTTAGATAAATGTTATCACATAAGGGTATGAACATCTACTACACTATGAAAAGATTTATAAATGGATTGGTAAAACAGTCTTCTTGAAACATGGATAACTACGTTAGATGAAATATATTAATCTGTAGATAACGTTCAGTACTTTTTCCAGTGCCTTCAGAAGGATGGTTATTTTTACACCTACTTTTCCAGCAACCTGGCAGAATACTATTCTCAAAGAAAACTGGCTCAAGACACAAGAAGTTTAAATCAACTCTGGACATTATTCTAGAATGCAGTGTTCTATTCCAGATGAATTAACTCACACAGCTTTTATCAGTTATTTTTGCAATCCAAGTTTAACAAAATGAATTTATTGAAGTACTACTGAACACTAATCACTGAAGTGATTATTTGCCTTAATTATTTTACTAAGAGATTAAAAAATACATCACTTGGGAATGCTCAAATGAGAAATGCTAAACTGATACTTCACTCTCCAGCTGAGACAAGCTCACTCAAAGCAATCACTTACCACTTAGCTAAATCATCCACAGGTCATCTCCCTTATATTCACCTGTCAGCTTCAGAAGTCCTTAGAAGTATAGAGATTCATAAGCCCCACAAGTAGGATTACAAGTATCTAAGCACCACCACAATGTGGTCTTAAGATTTTCATAGCCTTTGGAAGTGTCCTAGAGATAGCTGTGTTGGTGCTAATGCTGATGAAAGGCAGACGGAAAAACCCATGCTGTTCAGGTAGGACAAGTAAAGATTTTTACCAGCCCGAACTGCTGTGAAGCCTTTGTCTCACATGTAAACACCACAGCACAGTTAGAAAGCTGGAGCACAACTGAAAGAAAGAGGAATTAACATCTACAGAAAACAAGGAGATTCAGGTGCTGGTGCAATTAGTTCTGTACAGTCCTAAGTACAAAAAGATCAAAGAAAACACAGGCTGGAAAAATAGTCAAAGGAAGTGGTCCTGAAACTCTGAAATGCATTGATTAAGCCCATGGCTTTAACTTGTAATTGCCTATTAGAAGAGATTATAATTGATACCAATGATTGCATAAACAAAAAGAAGCAATTCTTTAGAACTGGTCTTTAAACCCACAGATCAGAGCTAGATACAGAAGCAAATGGTACCAGAAGGGAGAGAAATGTAAAAGGTAAAGTACACAGCAGGCACAAGGGGCCAGAAACTAGATAAATTGAAGTCTATGACTTGATTCAACACAGGTCAGAGATCCACCACTTGGTGCGGGGGAGGTGAGGGGAAGAGGTTTAAATGTGCCCTAAATATACCCCTAGGATCTCAGTGCGTATCAGGAGATAAAGATAGTATTTTAACAAGCGATCAGAGTAATAAATTGAAAAACTGCACAACATATTTTGTCAATTGATGTAGGTCATACCTCATCCATCTCTTCACTCTTCCTTTTCTTTCTTGGTCTGAGCATTTTAACTGTAACTGGTAAGGTGCTGCCCTGGTGCCTCACTTCCATCTTATTTGGTTGCAGAGGTGTGAACTGGATTTCCATCTCTGGTTTTGGGAACCGACTAGTTTTTCCATTTTCTGTAGACACTTCAGAAGAGTCAAGGACAATTTCTGAATGGTCCTGCAAACATATGGAAATTTTAAGAAAACAAGTTTTAAAGTAACTGTGAGTTTAAAAACTGTCATACATATCGCTCTCCCGTGGATTGCAAAGTAAGCATTCCATTTTCCAGCTGTTAGCTTTCAGAACAGTTATAATAGAGTGAAGAAATCAACTTCAACTATAGCAGAGTTTAACTCTTATTTTCTAACACCTTTTTGTTAATTTTTAAAAGTTAATGTTTCTATACTTGAACTCAGCCTGATACTTTGTTTCCAAGTCATTTTGCTCAAGGGCAGAGACAGCTAGTCAGAGTTTTCACAACTAGCACTAGTAGAATTGACATTATTTTCTTCACCTTAACTCTGCTGCTCCTTAGGAGCTGGGCAATAATAGCAGCTTTTGAGAGAAAAGTATTATCTTTCTCTAGCTTATCTTTAGGGAGCTTCCCCTTGTTTTTCTACATTAGAGAAGTTAATTGTGTAAGTATCAAGGTCCATTTGGCAAGCTACAAGCCAGATTCAACCTATGAGAGGCTTCCACATCACTATCTGTCCTTTGGAGGAAGAGCAGGCATTCAGGCAGCACCACCGCCCACAAGCGGAAGACCTTGTCTTGTACCTGCTTACAGCCAAACAGCAAGAACTGCACAGTGAGGCTGGGATGGAAAAGTTAGTTCACACAACTCTTCCTCAACAGCACTTAACTTCCACCATCCACCCAACCCTATTTTTCTTAGCAAAACCAGCAAGAAAGCCAGATCTGTGGTCTCCCTGGCTCCTGCATCTCTGTGGAAGCAGTTCAGCTTCTGGCTAGCATACAAAAATTAACTCAGCAGCCATTGAATGAATCCTGGCAGATAGGCTGCTCAGGTGGTTGGTGCTGAGAGATCACAGGTGGCTGCTACTACTGTTGCTCGTAGGGTCCCAAACAGACTAGATGCTGCTGCTTCTTGAAGGGTACCTTCCTCCTCTCAAAAGGAAAATGATCAAAGCTCATAGAAAGCCAAAAGGTAATCACCTTCAGACTCTGCTGGGATTATGAGTGGTAATACAAGCACCATTGCATTCCCAAGAATGGAGTTTGTGAATAAAAACATTTTTCTTTATAAGTGCTACTTCATGAGAGTTAGCAATCAAAAAGTTACATAGGAATGGTTAGTGTCATTAGCTAACAAAGGTGTACACAGGAATCCTGCAGTGGAAGGATGAAAATCCAATTTGTCCGACTATTGCTCATCCATTTAAAAGGGTGTTGTGGTTTTTTTTTTCCAGGTGACTTATCTAATAATCAGCCACTTCATAAGCAATGGAGAGGCAAGATTTCAAGAGTATGCAATTGAAAACAGATGTAATTATTCACATGATTATGTTACACAGCTTTTATTTCTACCAAAAGCCACTAAATTAGGTGATCTGATTACCAAGAAAGGTATTTGCACAAAAAGCTTTGGAATTGTTCACACAACCAAACACATTTTATTCCCTCTTATGCATTTAGCTAAATCCATACAATTTCATAGAATTTTTAACTTTAAGTTTTATACCAACCTCATTTAATGAAGAGGCACTGCTAGGACATCGAGATAATGAACAATTCTCTTTAACTTCATTATATCTTACTGGAATACTTTGTCCAGGTATAGGATTAGTCTTTCTTTGTTTTCCCATAAACTGTAAATATTTGGAATGAGAAAAGATTATGCTAGACTGTAACACTCAAAATATTTTGAATTTTCTAAAGCTACAATATAAAAGCTCAAGTGCAGACAGCTGATGAACACCTAGCCTGAATGACAACACAAGTTTAAGGCAGTAGCACCTACTCACAATGCCATCTTAAAATGTGCCTTGCTGGATCTCACCAACAGCTCATTTGTTTCAACATTCTGCCTCCAAGAGTAGCAAAGGGAAATGCTATTTAAGCATAACATGTGTGATCCTGTTCACCTTGTCATCTGTTCACTCCATACTCTCCCATCATTCTTAGTTGTTCCATTAGAAGTTTAAGAGGCTACACCTCTGTCTAATCCTCAAAGTATCCATTTACAAATACATTTATGGATTTGTACTACAAAATTTTCTAATTTCTGCTGACAGTACCTGTTTCCACCACATCCAGAAGATCACTAGCTGCTTCATATAGGAATAGGTTATTTTAACTGTTTTAAAAGTCTGTGCTACTGGTTTCATCAGCTGCTGCCCAGTTCTTGCAGGATTTTAGGAAGGACAGTTCTGCCTTCTGCTTACCCACTACAATCATGATTTTGGAAGCCTCAGCTCCATAACCCTCTGGTAGCCTTAACTTCTCCTAATTAGAGTGCCAGCTTCTTAGCCTCTCCTTACAAGGCAAGAGACACATATCACCTTGACCACTTTAGATTTTCTTCTTTATCTCCACTATATCTTCCTTGAGAATTGACTGACTACCCCCAAAAACTTTACCCCATTCACCTCACCACCACTGTAACAGCTTCTCATACAACAATCCTGTTAACAGCCTCTCCTTACTCATAACACCAAGTACCAAGGCTACTGGCTTGAGATAAATACTTCAGCACCAACTGTTCATAACAATTCTTCTCTATAATTATTTTTATAGCAAAAATAACTAATTTATGGTGCTCTCTTAGCTGCTGTTCCAAAGCTGTATAAAGCAGTAATGCTTCTGAGAGCTATTCTGTCCCCCCTCAAACATCACAATCTTTATCTATTCCGCACTAGCTGAATCAATGAAGTAGCAAGAAACTAGCCAGCCGGTCTTATTTGGCAGCAGACGGGAAAGAGCTGAAGAGATGCATTTTGTCATTCAGCTCAGCTCTGCAGCAAGAAGAGAACTGCATCTTCTGGCAGCCAGGGGAAGGTCTGCTAGGAAATCCATGTTCAGCTCCGTTCATTATTAATTAGCTATAGAGCCATAATGCATTAATTCAGTTTAGCAGGAGAACTACATTAAATGCTGTTCATGAAGAACAAAGTTTTGGTCAGAATCAGGAGTCTCAGTACAATTGCAAGCCTTTCAATTTTTGTTCAGGAAATAAGCAAAGTGGATGCTTTCTTTGCATAAACTTCAAATATCATTTTAGTTTGGTTTTAAGTGGGAGGCAAGATACTGTTTCCTTCTTGTGAAACCCCATATGGACTGCCAGATCTAATTACAGAATCATCTCTATTACCATACTACAGGTGATATCAGAAAAGTTGTTTGAGCTGAAATCCCCTTAACACTGACATAACCAAACTGAGATGACATTACAAATATCGTGTCTTCAAGTTTCTAGAACCTGAATTAGTTAACTAGTTTTTCCTTCAGATACGTAAGTTTTTACGGTGTATTGAGAAGTGGTATTCTATGAACTAAAGTACATTTTTTTTTTTTTCTGAGTGCAAGCTTGAAAGAGGGAAAGAGAAAGAATGAACAATAACTCAGAACTGAAGACACAGTTAAAATACGAAGAACTGCGAAAAGTACCTTCTGGGAGATTCCCCATGCTGCTGAAATACATACTGACAAAACAACAAAATAAAACTTATTAACAACATACCATTAGTACATACTTTCTATAAACAGAACTAACATACCTTTTCATTGACAGACTCGTCTATTTCATCTTGTCCTTCAGGTAAAGGTACTTCTGCCAAAGACTGATTACTTTCACTGTTAATGCGTTGTTTCAGTTCCTTTATGAAATCATCTTTCTTGGCCAGCTGTTTCCTTAGTTCTTCTGTATCAGTTTCCTTATCCTAATAAACGTAGCAAAAATTGCCACAAATTGGAGGATTGACAAATAACATGTACATGAGCATCATTACAATTACTTTGTAGCATCAGTTTTAGAATTGCAGGCTAAAATAGCCAACTGTCCAACAAAAAGCCAATAATTTCATATATGGGTGGCCACTATTTAAAGTGAAGAAAAGTCGTAACAGCCCGGGAAGATGTAATGCAAAATTTTTTATTTTACTCTACTTCCATTGTTATAACAAGTTCACCTTCCACTTGTTCATGAAATTTAGTGCTGTGAAAAAGGCAGCTGATGTGATAGTTTATTCCGATTTCCAGTCCAATCAAATTGCAATCTAATGATCAAATAGACTTGAGTGTTTATCTAAACTACTAAGTATTTTGAAACATCAGTTACTGTTACGAATTCAGTTTCAAAAAAAGTTTTTTTTTTTAAATTAGCTGCAAACAATTTCAATGACAGTGTTTAAGAACAAAAAATAGAGCAAAACCACAAAGAGCATATGTAGTGTTTTGCAGAATTAATGGATTAAAAACCAAAAAAAAAAAAGAAACAAACCACCAAAAAACCCCCAAACAATAAACAGCCTAAAAACAAACAAACAATAAATCACAGGAACATGAAAGGTAGAGAAAAAGAGAAGACCTTTCCTGAATCCTTTACTGCAGCTTGTTTCAGTTCTGCTATTTCTTTATCTTTTTGTATGATGTTAGAAGACAAAGTCTTGAGCTGTACTTCCAAAGCTTCTACTAATTTATCTCTTTCTTCACGCCACTTTTGAAGATTGCTGTCCTTTTCTACCAGCTGTGCAGCAAGTCTTTCCTAAATAGTGACAAAAATAAGTTAGAATTCAACACCACTTCTACACACCATGTGAACTGTTCCGATAGTTTGGTTTTATATAGCTCGTACTATTTTACAGCCTTAGTATACTTGAGAGCCTATGCAGATCTTTAAAAGCTCACATATAACTAGTTTCACTACAAGTATGCAAAAGCAAACCGTGCTTCAAATAAGAAAATTCTGTATTTGTTTTTATACTCTTTGTGAAGAGAATTTTTGGTAAGAACCACCATTCCTGTTTGCTCACTTTGAGATTTTATTATTAGTAAGTCTCAGGCAAGCAGTCACAGAAAGTGAAAGTAGTCCTAAGCTCCTAACATCCTCCTTTACTGATTGCAGATCCAGAAAGTCATTTGTAACTACTTCTAGATGCAAATATAGTCTTTGTTTCATTGATTCATAGTCTTTGTTTCATAGATTCAAATAATAATTTAATACGCTTAAAAAATTACAAACTTGATGCAGTCCAGTGAACAGGCAAGGTATCCACCTTGTTATTAACCATCAGTCAAGTGATAGGTGAGCAAAACCACTAGCATTTTGACCAAGTATTTTTACACTACATCTGGAATGAAGCCTTTTTTGTGAACTCCTGCTTGCTTTTTTTCTTTTTTCTAAAGCCTCATAGGCTTTTTTTTTTTTTTCCAGAAAGGCAAGCAACAGATCTTGGTTTTCAAATTATGTTTTCTTAGCTTCATTAAGTACCAGTTCATTTAAATGTAGGTTACTTATTTGTGTTTTACACACAAGGTGAATTACGAAGAATTCATATTGAGGTAGTGATGCGAGAAAGCAACAAGCATGTTTAATTGCATTACATATTGCGCTTTTTCATCTTGTGACAATTTCATTTTTACCTTCTCCTATTGAGAAAATCTCATGTAGGCTTTGCCATATAATAAAGTGAGGGGACTTTGTTAACACTTGGCATGAGATTTGCTCTGTACTAAAGACTTGGACTAGAGGAACCTGCTGAGACCTCCAGTCACTTACAACTTCTGCTTGTTGCTGTACATGACGTTCTCGGTCTTCCGCAAATTTTCTCATTTCTCTGTTGCGATGGCTCTCAGCTTCTTTTACTTGACTTATGAGTCTCATTTTTTCCTCCAGCCACTTCTTTCTATCAGTTTGATATTTTGCCTCATTTTCCTATTTTAATGAGACCAGAAATAAAGCCATAGGCAAATAAGCAAAGGAAATTAAAAACTCAGGTCTTAAAATCCAGATTACCGTTAAACATTCATTTAAAAAGTAACAAACACTACCACAGTTTTACTCCAGCATATTCCCAAGGGCAAGTATTACTCTCCCATTTGTTCTTCTCCATTGGGAAAAACAAACAAACAAACAAATTTTCAGCACTTCTTATTCAGACTGGCACATCTTCATGGAACAGAATTTTTTTTCCTCTAGAAATGCTCTGGACAAGTCACAAACAGTATTAAAGTTACACCAAAAGTAATGGTCAAGAGACCCTTTTTACTTACAAATTCCCCATCTTTTATACTGCCTTACAAGGCATGTTAGAAACCTTACTTCTGTGTCAAGACTGAAAGACAAAGAATGTGGTACCATTTGAATGTTAGACAGAGATAGCACGTACCTAAAGACGTCACTTCAATCCACAGCAACTTTGCCTCCTTTTCTATCACAATCAAATCTCTTGCTAGACATTATCCCACATAAGACAGAAGGCACCTAAAAAGGTGCTTGGAACAAAAAGTCTACTTTCTAATCCAAGGAGAATTAGAGGCAAATCTTCAGCCTAACAGGAAGGGCTTACAGGCCATATAGAAAGCACAAGATCTTTAAAGAGTTTGATTTAGTTGCCCAGGCAGCTGACAAGAAAGAGGTTTGGAACAGATATCAGGAGTTGGATTGTTTAAGGCAACTGTAAGAGGAACCCATCTACAGAAGCACCGTCCATGGTTGCATAATGTGGTGAAGGGTACACTCCATTATGAGGCATCAGTGACGTGTGTTACAAAGATATTGCATCCAGACTCCACTGCACTGATGCACTGCAGCTTTTAGAGGATGTTTCCTTTACTCGCGTAACAACCTGACATATCATGTCCTAGGTCTTCAAGAGAGCGACACCAAAAAAAAAAAAATCTAGACTCCTAAATGAAAGTTCTGGCTTTAAACCTAAGTATGAATTACATGACCATATTTTACCTGCAGTTCTTTTTGCAGCTTCATTATTTCCTCATTGTCATTTATGTTTTTCTCCTCATTTTTGCTCATCTTTTGCTGCCCGTCACTATAGCTTTGGTTATTCAGCTCTCCATACTTCTGCTTCCATGCTTCCAGTTCTAGTCAGTACACAAAACGAGGTTACGTAATGTATAGTTTTAAATGTGTATTTGACCACATTCACATACTTCTACTAAAGTTACTTGGATTTATCAGCTATGACCACAAAGGGACAAAAGAAACCTTTAACTGTTAGAAGTTTATGTACTACATAAAGTTAATGCCTAAATAACAGTAACAAAACAAAACAGTAATTTAAAGCAGCTATCACAATACATCAAAACCAATTTTGCCTCGTTGTTCATTTTCCAGTGAGAGATTACCCCAAACTAATCTGTTGGTCTCTTCTAATTTGGCTTCAAGCACTTTATCTTGTTCAGTCTGAGTCTGTTCTTGTTCTTCTAATGTCATCCGCATATCTTCAATTATTTTTTCCTTTGCACACAGATCTGAAGATTTGAAAATAAGTTTACACATAAGCCCCCATACTAGTTCTCACCATTCCCTCCCAAAGTGTCTTAATTACAGGTCATTTCCCTCATTTCCTGAGATCAAAAGCTCTATTAGAAAGAAATAAAGTATCTCTACTGAACTACCCAAATCCAGAATTCTTAAGTGATTTTCAACAATTTGATAGAGGTGAGCATTTCAGTGTTAATATCAGTCAGCCTATGGTTTATATTACATGAAAAACTAACCATTGTTCAACTGCTACATGTTTATCAAACCTGCAAAAACCTGTTTTTGTGCTAGTTCATGTTTCAGTGTTTGATTTTCTTAACATGGCCAGCTGAAGTGGCAAATAAATACCAGCATTTAGTAAGTTAACACTGGTACAGCAAATCCACTCTTTCTCTGGGGCTTATGTTTGTTATTCTGAGACTGTTTCTTTACTTTCAAATATTCCTGTTAACAATGATTCAATAAAAATTAATTCCTGACTCTAACATTTTAATGTCCAGGATGGAGTTTCTCGGTATCTTAAAATATAAATATACTAGACTCTTGAAATTAGTTGACAGCACGACAACTCATATATGTTGTCATTCCACACTCAAAAAAATGGAACAATAATGGCTTTTTCTGACCTTTACGTGTTTTCTCATACTGTTTGGACATTTCTTCCAGCTTCTCATTATTCACCTGCTCCTACATATTACATTGAAAGCAAATTAAAGAAAACATGTTGAAAGAAACAAATACACATGCTAGAAATTAGTAGCTTTTCATTCCTAGCTTTAATAAGTATTTAAGATTAACAGTCCAGAATAAATAAGTTTAACATATAATGTAAAGGAGCATTCAAACTGATTAAAAAAAATGTTTAGAGGAAGACATTACTACTAACTTATTTAAGTGTCACTAACCAGAATCATGGTATCTGCAGGTATTAAGTGTGTATTTACTAAGCAGATTATTTAAAATAATTTGACAATGTCGTGCAGTGAGAAGTTCTTTACACATGTAATTCATCCATTAAAACTAATTTCAGCTGGCTACTCGTTTTTACCCCAATTTCTGTAAGATTTCTCCCACTGGTTAGAAAACTTGCCTCATTAATAGATTAAAAAAATTAGAAGCAAGTAAAATTAAAGAAAAAAATAAAATACCTTTTTGAGTTGCAGGATTATGCGTTGTTTGATCTCTAATTCTTCACTAAACTGGCTTTTAATTTTCTGAAGTTCATTAATTCTGTTCCTCAGGGATTTCTCCTCAGAACGCATTGTACACACCTGTAACAATGCACAAAGACAACAAGCAAAGCTAACATTTAGCTATAAGCCTTCTACAATCTCTATAAGTTATACAAACCAGATACTTAAGAGTCAAATTTTTGCAAGCATCTTAGCTAAATTTCAAGGGCAGGAAGTGCACTATACTGTACATCCTTCCTAGAGAAAGATTTTTCATGATAGAGTATTAACTACAGCATGGGGGGGGGGGGGGGGGGGGAAACACCACCACAAAAGAAACCCCCACAAATACAAAACCCCATGAACAACCAACCAACCAAAACACACACCATACCATCATGAAATAGCCTAACCAGACTACAAATTCTGTTGTCCTTTTAAAAAAAAAAAAAAATTTTTTTCTGACACAGGATCCCATTCACACCTCACTACTTCTCAAACAGAGGATTATACACTGAATGGTTGAGTAGGGAAAATGTCTACTGTGGAAGGCATTAATATTTTTTTAAGGCTTCACTTTCAATCCCAAACTGTTGCAATAGTCTTTTGGGTTCCTAGGATATCCCATGAGGTTCTAAGAAATTCTACTGCTTGATATCTAAAATACTAACAATTAACATCAGTAAAAGTTACTTCATATTTTCATTTCTGGTCCCCAACCTTAATAGAAAACTTAGCTCAGATTTTAGAAAGTCTCTACACATTGCTGCTTTCCTTTCCAATTAATCCATCTTTTCCTACCAGAGATAAACTTTTTCCAAAAGTCTGAATTCTGAAGCTTTGAAGTCAGCACAAATAACAACGTAAGGCTACTGTTGTTATGAAGTCATTCGCCATAACCAGATTAGCCTTAATTCTCACAAGATGGTTTTCAAGTGTATTAATAAAATTTACTTACCCCCTTCAATATTTGTACTATTCCACGTTTTGACATCTGGTCTTAACTGTAGCATACAGCTTCCATGGCAATGTAACTTAAAATTCACTGTTACTCTAAATGTATCACTGAAAATAGCCCTATTACATATCATTTTTAACATTCATAGCTTGAAATTTGTGAAAACAGGTTTTAGTAACAGAACCCCAAGCATAAACTTGCAGAAGAAACATTTGGCCTATGGTTATGTACCTCTTTTTCTACTTGCTGAATTTGTTTCTTGGCATCAGAAAACTTCTCTTTCAAATCTGCATATTCTTCCTCTTTCCTCTGCAAATCTTTTTTCAAATTCCGTACAAGATCAGAGCTCTCAGAAAGATCTTTACGTAGCCTTATGTTAGAAATTGAGACATAAATAACATTAGTGCTACACATAAAGAAATAGTTGTTTGGGGTTTTTTGTTTGTTTTTGGGTGTTTTTTTTTTTTTTTTTTTTACACATTAACTCAGGCTCTTTGATGGCTGGTTTCATTCATTAATAAAATCTCAGATTTATCAGCTCAATGACAAGCTTTATAATTTTACTTTTGGATTTCAGCTTCTGACTATACGATCCTGAAGTAACAAACTGAACAAACTGCTCAGAATCACTTTTGAACACTGGAATTTGAAATATTTTTAAGCGCAGTAGAGCAACCATTTTTATCATTAGGTGTCCTTACAAAGCAACAAAATGAAAAATGTTAATAGCATGCAAGTCTAAACTTGCTATTTACATGCCAGACCTTGTAAGGATAAAAACAAATAAAAATCGGAAGTAGAAAAAACCCAATAACATTGTAACACATCTTGCTGTTACAAGTGCTATGAAGTAATTAAGAAGTTTGATCGGTTTATTTTTAAACGGTCATAACTATTTTAAGTTTACAGTGAGAAAACTTGGATTTTTACATTAAAACTAACAGGTTTTTTTAGACTGTAATTATCAATACAAAACAAGGCCTTACAAAAGGAAAACCTCTGAAATATTTACAAGCACAGTGTCAGGAATCCCCAGACCCTCATGCTAAATTCTACTTTAGAGTACATGCAGGTACTCACAGATATGGTACTAAAGAAACCCTAGTCAGGAGAAGGATTGCATAGCATCTTAAAGCTGTTTTTACATGATTGCAATTCCCTGACCATATAGTAAATACAATCTCTTAGTCACATTTAATCTCTTATTCCTTAAAGATTTAAAAAGTAGATGGGGCCAGCGAAAGTTCTACCCTTCTACATCCATTATTCCTTCAAGTTCTTATAGTAGACTGTGTTCACTTAGAATAGCTACTACCAAAACCAGCTGTTTACTGTTTAATCCCTAGATCCCTAGGCTTTTTTTTTCCCCTTTCTTCTTTTCCTCCTTACCATTCAGTCTTTTCCAAAGAAAACGCCTGCTTTTTTACAAGTTACAGGATGTAACATTAAACTACAGAAAATTTCCTCCAGAGAAGGTATGCAACATAAAACTATTAGACAACCCCAAATAATTAATCATTTCCTTACATGCTCCTGTTTTCCCCTACAACAGTTCCACATGACTTAGATCTATATTTTTGTAAGAATATACAAACAGATAAGGAAAACATAGCTAGCAGAATATGCAAATATAAAATTCAAGTAGTGTATTAACAGTTCTTAAAGAAGCAGTTCGGTTAATTAAGGTGACAAACATGCAAATGTGTTACGTTAAAATAAACTGATATTCACAAAAGGTAGTTTTAACTTGAGTATATTCTCAAAGGGTTAGGAGTTCTCATTATTTACTTACAATTCCATAGATTGTATTTGCTCATCCTCATTTTTCTCCTTTTCCTGAAGAGACTGCTTCATGTTCTCCAAGCTGTTCATCAACTGCACAATTTCCTCTCTTAGATTTGCTTCTTGATTATTTAATTCTTTCAGTTTTTTGTCTGAATTGGAACATTCCTCTTGCAGAGCTACTATATTACTTTCTAGATTTGAAATAATAGATTCTTTTTCTTTAAGTACTTCTTCTAACTTTGTCATGCTGTCATCTTTAGCTCTAAAAGCCTCTAAGAGGCATTCAAGTTCTCTTATTTTTCCCTTGTAGCTAGTAACTTCCTCTTCAAACTGTGCAATTCCTCTGTGATCTTTTGTAGCCTGTTTTTCAAAACCTTGGGTTTTCTTCTGGATTTGCTCTTGTAACTCATTAGTAAGATCTTCCTTTATGGACTGACAATCTTGATTTGCAGTCTCATTTAACTTTACTTTTCGGTGATTATTATAATTGTCAGTGTCATCAAGTTCCTTCTTTAAGTCTTCAACTTGTTGAAGTAGTTCTTGAATCCGCTGACTTTTTTGTGAAGAAGCCTTAATAATATTTTTGCATTCTTCCCAAAGGGTTTCAACACTGCAGTGAAAGGAGCCCTCATGTCTCAGATCTGCAGTAGAAGTCTGGGACTGCATGCATACAGGACTCATTTCAGAGCTCTCTGATTCATCTTTTTGAGAGTCTAAGGAATCCTTTAGATTAAGTAAATCGATATCCATAGCATAAGACTCTAAGTGACATTTAAACAACTCATCTACTTTTGACTGCATTGTTTTAATTAGTGACACTTTATCAATTATATTTTGTTTGTCACCTTCTATTTTGTTATTCAGCCAAATAATCTTTTCTTCTTGTTCCCTGTTTATAGTTTTCTGTTTGTCCAATTCAGAAACAATCTCCTGATAGTCAGCTCGACACTGATGAAGTTCTTCACTTAAGCCAGAAGCTCTTTCTTCAGAAGCAGAGAGCTTGAGATGCAGGTTTGTTATTTGTGCATTGAACTCTTCTTTTTTGTTTTTTTCTCTTCTGAATTGTTCTTCAAGTGCAGCTAGCTGACCTTCCAAAGTTTCATTTTTTTCCTTCAGTGCTAATATTTCTGCATAGTTCTCAGAAGTATTTGTTCTCATGTATTCAGTTCTCTTTTGCTCTAGAAAATCATCTTCCCAATTCTCCTTTACATCTCCTAAAAAAAAAAAAACAACCCATACAACCCAGGTCAATTAAAATCAATAGTCCAAATCACTAGCAATACTAAACCGCAGTTACTATATGGAAAATGATCACCATCTGAAATCCCCGCACTCATATATGGCATTTTGAAGTCTTGAAGTAAAGCCCCCTCAACAGCTTAACATGAAATAGTTGCCTCTTAGGCTTCTAGACATAGTTTGCAGAAAGAGGTGTTCAGGAGCCTTAAAGAACATTTTGCCATGGCTCTATTCCAGCCTTCTACTCTCTACCACTACAGAAAAATTTAGGTAGTTTTACCAACATGTTGTAATACTTATGAGCTAGATAACGTTCACCGTTGTCTAGTTTCCATTTTCACTGGTTCAACAATTCTTTTAATACCGCCAACTATCATCCATTCTATATTTAGAAGAGCAATGGTATTGTATGCTTCTCTAAGAAGTTTCTTTCATACTCAGTATCTCCTTACTATAAAAGTTAAGCTAAAAATCCAGCCCAAGTTTTTCACTTAGTGTTTGGGACCTTCTCTTTTTTTCAATCGGTTTCTAAACTAAACCAGATACAAGAGTAACCGTGCCCACAGCTAATATGTTGCAAGTAAGGTTCTCCCAGAAAAAATATACAGCACTGTCACAACCACAAATTTCCATGAACATTTTGTTAGTTTAAGACTGTTTTCTCCCTGAGTAATGATCAATTCTAACTAGAATCACATGCGTTTCACCACCTGGATAATTTACTCCAGCTGTGTTTTACACAGGTGCTTTAGAATCCAACTTTGTCCATTTAGTAACATGCATACATGTTTTAGTATTAAAATCAAGCCTGACTATCTCTAAAGGATTATGTCATCACAACTATGTACTCCAGGGAGATACTATGGATTCTTGAGAGTACTGCCACTACAGTAAAGTGAAGTTTGGCAATCATCTCACTTGGGGAGCATTAAGCACATAGATATGTCTGTACTGCATGGAAACAACCTCTGAACAGATCTAACTAGTTTCATCGAGTCACTAACAAAAAGTCACACTGAAGCATTAGCAACAGTCTTTTACATCTCAATTCACATTTTGCATTCTGATTATTTTTAGAGTATTCAAATTCCACAGGACACCTTTTTCCTCCTGCTCTTCAGTACCTTTTCTGTTCTATTCAGACACATCAAGTGATCCTGTTAGGTCACATAAAACAGCAGCTTTACTTTGGCTTCTAAAGTCATGCTTTTAAGTACTAAAAGATTAAAACCTTTGGATTGGGAGATGGTTTTCTCTGAAAGCCCAGTTGTGTGGTCCCAAGAAAGCATATCAGACAAAACACTACATACTCCTTCCACTAGATCTGAAGTTTACTTATTTCACAAAAAGGGGAAGGTGCTAAGGTATCTTAAAACCTATTTTGTGATCTAAGGCGCCAAGGTGAAAGTAGTAACAGAACTTAGTCCAACAGCTATTGTGAGAAGAGTATGATCATTCACAAGAAGATTTAGAGCTGATCTAAATGATTTGTACTGACAACTACAATCATGGAGCAAAGCAGGATAAATGCAAGAACATGTAGTGCAAGACCATATATGGTATGCGATTCAGTCCAGAAGCTTTTAATGTAGAAAATATTAAGAAAGAAAAAGCCACACCTCAAAACATGGGAGGCAAGTCCTAGATCAAAGTACAAAAACCTGAACTTCAAAACAGGATAACCTATTTTCTCCCAAAACATGCTTTGGTCATAGACCACTAGCATATCTAAATTCTACAATGAAGCCATCACAAGGTAGCTATGCTCATCGTTCTATTCTGCCAACTATATTTAATAACAGTTAAATCTAAGTATAGGTAAGTGTGATCATTATGGAGCATCTAACAACTCAGTTTTCAAGTCAGATGCCATGTCTTCAATACCTACAAAAGAAGCCTATTTAACATGACTGAAAAGCCCACTATTCCCAACAGAAAAATCTCAGGTCCACCATTAATTGGCATTGTTAGTTATCCACTTTAAGGTCTTGTTTGGGAATAGCCCTTCACTATGTTTTTTGTTTGTTTAAATGAGCTTCAATTATGAAATAACAAACCTACTACAATCTAGTATATCAAGGGGTGTACATCAGCTTCGTTACCCACCCCTTCCTGTAGCGTTTATAGAGGTGGCACCATCAAATGGTCATGCTAGTACCCAATATTCATCCCATCCCAAGATGGTAGAGACAGATCAGAAAGGTACCTGACACAGAGACAGAAGCTTCTCTTAAAGTTCAAATCATACTTGTTTGAACAGGTAGTATAAACATCAGAAATGCCCTACTGGATCACACACCAGCAGTTGACCTAGCTTAATATTTTATCTTCTCTTGTTACTGTTGGCAGGCCCAGCCACTTCCTCCAAACCTTTTCTGACATAGAACAATTGGGCATGTTGAAGGAATAGGAGACAATACACCCCTGTGCTTAACCCTTTTCAGTATCTATGCACAAACTTTATGGCTGGTAGCTTGTCTAACAATACCTGGAATCTGAGTATTATCTGCCTCTCACCTTCTAGGGCAGCAAGTATTAGAAGTTCAATACCCACTGCATCAAGTGCTTTGTTCCATAAACTTAAACTGATCTTCTAGATTGAGTGTTCCCTTGTTCTTTCACTGCAGTGATGAAAGACAGTCCAGCATTCAGTTTATTTACCATCTGTATCCTCAGTTTTCTGTCATCATATGAATTTGACAATTCTCCTTTTAACATATTTTATCCCTCTTTATGGAAATAGATATTTTCTGATTCTCATTTTTAATCTTATTTCTCTTTTTCTATCCCATCCTCACCCAAACAATTGCCTGGAAGATTTTCTTACTTGCACCTATTCTGCAAGAAGAAGGCAAGAAAATAAGGGACACAAAGGGAAGACTTTTCATTCTCCTTTCATATCTGCTTTCCATAGTTCTATGAGAAACTGAAGGCCAGCTGTCTCCTGAAGTCAAGTTAAAGGTAGGCAGATATTACAAATACCATTTTGCACAAGTCAGTCCCATACAGCTCAATCTCACTGATTAATAGACTTCAATGAAATGGATAACATAAGTAGTGGTGTCATTTTAAGATTCACTCTTATTCTTGAACATCTTCAACTGTAGCTAGTTTCTTCACCTCACTCTAAGTCTGGTAAGCACACAGATAAAGCAAGGAAAGCAAAAAGATTGGAAGTGCAAGTGTGAGAGCTGCACAAAATATGTATTCATGGACTTAAAATAATTTCATTTCCATTCAGGTAGAAAGCTTTTCTCCTTTGGCAGCACTGTCACCTTGACCAAAGCTGATGTATTCACAATATGCATAGAGTGAAACATCAAGTTTCACAGCACATGCTATATGACTGAACAATCAGTATGTCATTTACACGTTTGATGCTTGCTTAGATAATTTTTGAAAACTTGAGCAGAGGATGCTACTTGCCCAGAAGCCCCGCAACAGGACGTTTCATACAAAAACATGTTAAGAAAGTGCTTAAGAAGTACAGCTGAGTCTGCAAGTAGATTAACAGATGAGAAAAAGCAGCAGAAAGGAAAGAGTCTAAAAACTAACTTTTATTTTAAGCATTTAGGAGTGAACAGTATAGGACCTTCAACAAAACCAGCTGATATTTACATAACAGTTACTTTGATTTACAGTTTAACATAGCAGATTTTCTCCTCATAACATAACGTTTACGCTTCACAGTTTTTTGCTTCTGTTCTGGAATAGCAATCAAGTTTTTTTGGAAGGCCCTCTGTTGAGTGATGGTAGAAATTATACCTTTCTTTGTAGGTGGCTCTTCTTCCACGGTAGATTTATTTTCAAAGCAGCGTTTTCTTCCTACTTCCAATACAGTTTCCTCACAATCCTTGAATTGGCTGCTTTCAGTCACTTTGTTAGAGTTCTTTTCAGCCAATTTTCTTTTAATGTTAGTTATAGTGTTGTCCTGTGTTAAAATAAGGTCAATTACTTCGAAGTTTTACAAAGTGAGCACTTAAAAGGCTTAGTAGTCTTTTATACACAAATATTTTTTACAAAACTATCTGGGTAACCTTGTGTAGAGGTTGTCAGAGAAACGAGTCATTTACAGATCAGTTACTTAAGCCAAAAGCTTGAGTACACCTTCAGATAGTAATACGCACAGTGCTTTGCACTGTAGAGAAAGTAGAACAAGAGACTAGGGAACTACAAAATGCAAGATGAGTTTGTTTGCCACCTGAAATTTTCAGTATCAAAAGAGTTGATAAAATTCCTGATTTGCTCAAGAGGTCAACAGTCAGCTCTACAAGTCCGTTACTTTATTGTCGTAGTTGGTGGAGTTAGGAGTTTTAACTGCCTTCAGTAAAGCCACAGATCATTTTTATCATGACAGATCTGAGGCAATTTGAAAGCCTGGTCAGTTCTGCCATACATACTTTATTTGACCAATAATAAACTCTCTTTACTTGCAAAACGACACCAAGTGGCAAGCCATGCTGGTTGCCAAGGACCAATTAATCATTTAAGTACTTGATTAAAAAAGAAAAAAAAAAAAAAAAAAAAAAAAATCTCTGGAGTAGCCTTGAGGTTTGCGGTCATGTTTTACATTTCATGCCACAGTCTCACAGAAACACTGGACAGTTGGAAGCTTGCTCTTGGAAGAGGTAGTAATAGGAAATAGTCATCACCACTCTTATCGCTCTGAACAAACTATTGAAAAGCTAAGTTACTGTGGGGCAGAGAGAAAGAACAGAAGATTAAGTATGGCCAAAGCCTTAAGTTTACAGTGGAAGAGAAAAATTAAGAGTGCTGACTAAGTTTCACTTAAAGTTCTCCGAACTATACTTCAGGTTACTGGACATCAGACTCAAAAAAACCCCCAAAAACTTAAAAATAATCAAAACATGAAATTAACTTGTATACATTTAGCAAAGCTAGTCTCTCAGCATTCAGCAGCTAGCAGTAGACAAGCCAGGTCAAGCTTTGTTAATTGCATCAAAATCAGAAATATCCTGTCCATCCACTCTTAGTTCAAACTCTTATCAATATACTCATATTCTTGCTCTTCCTTTGAAAGTGTGTGTGTTTGGTGGTAGTGGGTAGAACACACTGATCTTTGTTGCCAATTCACCTTCTCATTATTAACTAACTTTGATTAAATTTGACATTTTGCCACAGCAAAACCTTCTTTCCTTCCTCTTCCATTTAGGTAAAAATAAAGAGACAGTGACATAATTCCTCCGTTGCCACTGCTTAAATCCTTCCAGTTGGAGGTGTCAATTTGTTTCCTCACTGTGGCTCTTTATAGTCTCATCTACATTCCTCCAATAATAACTCCTGATCACTGCTTCCAAAAGTCCCATTTTTCACACACACCCCCACACACATTTTCCTGTAACTTTAGTTTCAATGACAACTTCACCTGCTACCATTTCAAGCAAGTAGCAATTACTTACAGAAAATTTCATTTTTCCAAAGTAGTGCATTATAAGCATAAGTTCCAATTATTTTTTTGTAAAAAGAAGATTGAGATGTCTAAGACTTACATAGTCTTTTACAGTTTCTTCTAAATGGGATATCAACTCTTGTAGTCTTGTAATAACATCATCTTTTTGCTCCACAATGTTCATTAGTTCTTGAATCCTTTTATTCTGTGTATTCATTTTCTTAGAGAAGAAAGAATACTAGTTCAGTCAATGTTAAATTGCTGATTCATAAGATGCATTTAAGAAGCAAGATCAGTTAAGCTAAGCTTGATATAAAAAAAGCTATAAGCTTACCATAATAGCCTTTTAAGTTACTAAAATTTTGTATTAAACCAAATAGTTTCGCACAAGTTTTTCCTTAAGAAAGTTACCTCGGTTGCTTCTTTAAGCTGCTCAGCTGACTCATCCAATTTAATCATCTGCTTTTCAATGTCTGTAACAGGAAAAGAAGCCTGCATCAAGTAAGCAGCAATTACATAGTTTATTCAGTGATCCATTTTTCCAGATCTTCTGGTACCTCAGTAGGTTTTGAAGAGATTGAATTGTTTTCATGTTGACGACTTCTTATAGGACATTTCAAAGGTTTTTTACGTATTTTTGAATAAGAGAATTGGGCCTTGCAACCCATATAAAATATAGATCACATGAAGAGACTTCTGCTGAAATTATACTATGAGGTATTGTTACCTTTTCATTGACAAGTGTTCCACAGAATACCTGAAAATACTGCATCAGCAAAATGTAAGTGCAGGGATTACAATATAACCATGAAATCAAAAGTCAATAATGTCGAAATTTTAGTCCACCATTCAGAACTCTGCAATTAACAGTTCTAAGTCTTGTCTTAAAAATTAAATAACTAAAGCCTGTGGAATGGTTCAACCTCAGTAGACACAGAACAACTGGTTACCGCCACTATACATACGATTTGGTTCCAAAATCCTGCTCAAGTGGATTATTAATTCTATTTTACAGCAGTCAGTCACTTATTTTTTTTCTGCCTTTCACATCACACACACACAGCTCACCTTTGGTTTTCTGTGTCAGCTCTTCTTCGGTTTTGATTAGTTCATTGGTTTTCTTTGTCAGCTCTTCTTTGGTCTGATTTAGTTCAGTGGTAATTTTTCCCAGTTGTTTTTCCAGCCAACCTACAGCTTCATGTCTGTCCTCTAGGGACACAATATATCTGTGTGCTTCTTCTGTCTGATTTTTGATATCCATTACATCATGCTGCAGAGAATCAAAAATGCCCTCAAGATCACTGTAGGTGCCTGGCCCTAAGCTATGCTCTTCACCCTGAAAGGTAATTTATATCCACTTAGAAATAGCAAGTAATTGCACAATAGCCATTACTTCTATTCAAAATTTGGAAGATCATTATCAATGCCAACGTGTAAGTACAGTTAATTCTGGCTTCAAAGCCATCTTGTCGATTTATATGCAATTTGATTGCCAGTTTCTGTCTACCTTCACACACAAGTCCTTGATATCAGGTAGTAGCTACTCTATTTTTAAAGCATTTAATGGCCTATCATCACCTTCCCTTTTATAATCACCACAAAAGCATTCCCTCCAAATTTAATATAAAAGCTAGCATTTTTTTACTTGATGAGAACATTGCACAAACACAGCAAGGCAACAGTTATACAAGAAATACACCTGAAATTTTCATATATCAGTAAGAGTGTGTGAGGTCAAAGAAGGTTGTGGTAGTTTATCAAATTAAGTTGATAAGTTCAAAACACTGATTTTTTTTTTTTTTATTATTATATATTTCCTCTTAGTTTTTTAAAAACAAAGGGTTCCAAACTCCAAGGCCAGCCTCAAATTATGAATCTAGTTATGGCTTAAGTGTATATACAATTCTCATTGCTTCAGTTGTAGCTACAATAGCCTTAAAACTGTAAAAGTCTCTGGGACCACTCCAGTACAGTCCGTATGTAACACCTAATACGTCAGCTTCAAATACATTAAATAGGCACTTAATGCAATTGTTTATACCATAATTGTAGCTTTTTCCCCAGTTTCTTTGTATACAGTAATTTTCACTCTGTGTTGCAGAAGTACAGAAAATCTCAAAGATTTTAAACGCATATCTGAGTCTTAGCAACTCTTCCTATTTCACGTAATAAATGTTTCTTCCTGAGGACAGTTACACAGCATGCAATTCCTTGAAAAAATTCTTCTAATCCTCAAACATACCATCACCTTAACAGGCATTTAGTGAAAGGGATGTTATTGGGGAGGGGAAATAAAAATACCAGAGGTTCAGCTTGTTCACTGCAAGGCTGATCCTTTAATTTCTTTTCTTCATCTGCATTATTAGTAAAACCATTTACAAGTTCCTTGAAGATTTCCAGGCGTCTTTCAGAATTTTCTTCAAGCCGTTCTCGTTCTTGAGAAAGGCACTCTCTATAATAGGAAAAATAAGTCAGCTAAAAGCTAGCCAATGAGCTACTAAGGTGTTATTAGTACAGCTGCCCAGAAACAAAGATAATTTTTGTTTTTATTTCGGCACAGCAGAACAATATACAAAATGGTGTTGTTATACCAAAATATATTTCCCACACACACATCCCCTGAACACTTAGGGAGAAATATATATACACCAATTATGGATAATATTTAACTACAAGCATTTTTTCCAATCTTCTTAAGCCAGAATACCTGTTTGGAGTATCACTAAGACTGCAGCAACAGAAGAATTTGGAAGTGTCACTCTTACTATAGACATCTTATCAACAAACCTCTTTTAGAGAGAGCTCTACAGTAACAAACACTGCTTAGAGATTACACACATACACCCTCACCCCCCAAAATAAAAGCCTTTCCTACCCAGTATTTTTCCTAAACTCATAGTCCAAACAGAAACTGATCTATTGACAGAGGCAGAAAGTCTAGCGGAAGAGTATGGTCTCTTATGGCCAAGAAACAGATTTAGAAAAAGAGTGAATTCACTTCCCTTTTTTTTTAACCATTAACTTTACAACCACTTAAAGCTAACTTACTTGAAATCTATTTCCCGCTCAGCATAATATTGGGCAAATTCTTGTGTCACCTCTTCACGAATTTTTAGTTCCAGCAGTAACTTAGTCTTCTTCTCAGTAATAAGTTTGTTCTTCAACTCTTCTATAAGACTCAGCATCGTCTAGAATTACCATTAGCATTAAGTTTTTCATTAAGAAATAGTTTCCCAGAAGAGAGTTTTCTCATTCCTCAAACACTACACCACCACTTTATTCTTCCAGCTGACTAAACTTCTTCCTGTTCTTTTATTAACTTATTCATAAACAGAAAAATTTGAGTAGATTGAAGTATCTGCTTGGTACTAATGCAGCAATTTGTAAGTTTGCACAGAGCGGGCATTTGCAGAGAACAAAGTTTATTACAACAGCTTCAAGAATTCTTGTAAACAGGCTTAAGCTCCACAAGATTTGGCTCTTTTCCAGACACTTGTTTTTGAGGCAACATTAATGAAACCTCCACAAAGTCTCTAGTCCTCTTCCCTCCTTGTCTTCCCCTAGAAGTGACTAAATCTGCTGTTACTTAAAGAACAGTTTTCTAAGTTTTCTTATGCATAAAATACAAAAGTAACAGTCTTCTGTATTGCTAAAACCAGGTAATACTTGTCATGCATTGATCCCAGGCTACCCAAAGGAAAGAAAGCCATATCTGCAATTCTCACTGCTCAGTCTATATTTAGACACAGTATAGAGTTTTCCCAAACCAGGCACAACATCTTGAGTAATCCCACTTCTAGTTCTTAATGCTGGATTTAGGTAGAATAAGAGTGATTAGAGATAAAGAAAAAAAAAATAGCTGAGAGATGGGGAAAACCAGGAGAATACTTTGCTTCAAGACTCCATGCTATACTAATTCTTAAAGTAGCCCTGACACATACCATGTATTCTTCTTTTCCAATAACAACTTGATTTTCTTCATGTTCCTGCACTGCTTCTTCTCTTGACATACTATGCTGTTCCTCCACCTCATCATCATCATCTTCAATCACATCTTCTAAGCTCCTGTCCCACAGGATAGTAGCTCTTTTCCTTGGAATTGGCATTTTAGTGTGACTAAGTAGCGAAGATTCTCTTGATTTCTGACCAAATGACTGATCTTGGGGAAGAATAGATGTGTCCATAACTAAAATCTGCCCAGAAAATAAAGAACAACGTCTTCAGTATTTTTGAAACCTCTACTGGCACTTCCAAGATACACCTGTTGTACCTTCCTACAGGTCTCCTGAGCATAGTACTCCCCCAGCTTAGCCTCTGTTCAGTCACTACTTAGACCAATTTCGAGCTAGAGTACAAAGGAGTTGCTTCATAGTCTGACCCTTCTTTTCATCCCAGCAACACCAGGTTTCACTCGCTCAACAACCTACAAGAAGGTTGCCACCTCATGTACCAACAGATTTCTGTATTTCTTATACTTTGAGTTTCCATTTGCATTACACAAATGCCATCCTACAAATCTATTTATTGAAAATCTGTATCACCCTTACTGTCTGTTCCTTTCAGTATTGTACTTAACCTGATTAGATGAGCCCACATTCTGAAGGCCTGGATCTATTGTCCTTTGAACCTATTTAATTGTCAGTAAAAGTTTTCCATGGCTTCTGTTAAAGCTGCACCCTATACTTTTGTCTTCCAACTTTGCCAGGGTTATATCACTGCACTTACTCCTACTCATTCTGCTTAACCTCCACTCTCCCACTGAAGCTTCTATAGATATAAAGATAACTTCCAAAAGTCTTTGGTGCTCAACATATTTCATCAGTATTTCAGGTAAGCAGTATTCCAAATTAAGATAGCAGCAGTATATGGGCCACCTGTAATTGCTCCTATGTGAGACCATGTTATGATTACACAAGAAAAATTCACCTAGATCTCAGGAATTTCTTCCAAATATAGCAAGTGTCTTGTTAGACTGAACATTTTATGGGAATTCTGGATTTTCAGTAAGAGATGCTCCCACTCCAAAGAAAAAAGTGTATGCCCCCAACAAAGCCCCAACAAATGGTTAAAAAATTAGAAAATATGATTGCAACATGAAACAGAAAAATCCAATTCATATTCTTCGAAGTGAGGGAACCTGCTCTTTAAATGCATATCAGAAGTACTGAACAGCCAGATAAACTATAACACACTTACTTTTTGTGCAATGGCAGAGAACTTTAACACATTGAGTGTTTCATCATATGCTGAGGCACACTGGCTTATGTTTACTATCATGTATACCTTCCCCTTTCCACTGAAGAATCCTTGAAGGAAATGAGTTAACTTACTTTCCCGAAAGGGTATGTGCTGCTGTAACCTTTAAAGACAAAAGAACAGATGACCAGAAGTTTAATAATTTTTAGTCAGTGTAAGAGCTATCCAGCCTGAAGACTTAAAAATATTTATTAAAGCGGTTAAAATTGTTTGTGAACAGACTGTGTGGCTGTTGTGACTGCCGCTTTAGTCATTACCTCAAATAGGCTGTAACAATGCAATCAATAGGAGTGCTTAAACCAAAAGCATGTTCAACATTTAGCCTCGTTTAGGTCACATGGCCTCACACTACAAACTACACCCCACCTCTCTCTCCCCTTCTACGTTCATGAAAACAACATATCTAGCTCCAGGCATGCAGTATCCAACATTATCAGCAATCTCTCTCAATCAGTATCCTGCCTCTGGGAATGGACAATATCAAGTGCCTAGGCAAGAAAGTGAGTATACATCAAACACACAGAGATAATTCTCATAACTTTTTTCCCTAATCTCCCAGCAGTTTGGTATTTCCTAAAGTCAGAAGTTGTACCCTTAAATTTAACAGCTGGTGATGTAGTTTTTGATGCTTATAGGAAATTTTATGAAAGTTCCTAAAACCTGACTAAACACACACATGCCACTGAATAGATTGACTGCATTTGGACATGACAGCTGTTCAGTTATACGAATAGCACTACAGAACTCAGCAAGGTAGTGACACTCCTGCCAGAGCACATATACAGCTCGTAAGTAGCTTTGCTGAACTGATAAACCAGAATAATTTTAAGAAAGTTACTGCTTCCTATTCAACTTGCAAGGAGCATCTGTGAATACTTTATAAGATCATGCTTTAGAACATATCTATATTCTTAAAATTCAAAGTTATTAGGATCAGAAAAAGACATTCTGAATACAGTAACAGCCCTCTAAGCAGCTACCAGCTTTAATGCATCCTTCCTATCTGGAAAAGACAGGAAGGTGAGACACACTGCAAATTCACAAAACGTAATCAGGAACACACACTAGCAAAGCTTTCTCATCTTAAGGTGTGATAAAGTTTGAATAGGCTGTCAAGAACAGTATTATGGGGTAAGTGATTTTGGCAAAGCACATTCAGCACACATAGGTCATTTAACTTCTGGAACAGAAATAGATCTTCATATGAGAACCTGGGGAAAAAGCAGTTCCTGAACAGTTACATCCAGCTATGACTATATACTATATTGGTTTTTAGACAACTCTTTGTATTATTTCACTCTTATTTAGATCCCCAAGCTAGGGCAGAAATAGTAGGAAGGCTTTCTTTTGTCTGCATCTGGTTAGATGGTTCAGGAGAAGAGTGATAAAGTTAAAAAGATTTAGACAAAACAGACAAATTTTGTCAAAGGGTACACAGCTATGATAGCACAGTAGTATCCTGCTGATAAAAAATGTTACGCTACAAGTAGAAAATGGAGTCAGTTCATAAAGGAGTAATAAAAGGCTGAAAATTTGACTCTTACCACAGTGAAAATGGGGCCTTAAACTTATTCCAAAGTTTGTTTCATAGACCAAGCTCAGAAAAATAAAGTTAAATTGATAAAAATCTATGGTAGCATGTTTAAATATTAGAATTTAGATGCTTTAACAAGTAAAACAAGGCAAGTTTAAGATAACTTTGGTAGATGAACAAGACTCAATGTTAGCATTGTATATTTTACACATTAGCTTTTAAATGTTGTAGGCAATACTGGAAAACCACAACCAGTTAGCAATTTGTAAAAGAACTTACTTTGACTGTTGACAGTTCTTGAGTGCATTAATACACTTGCCTAGAATCAAGAGAGAGGTGTTTATATTTCCACTCTCTTTCAATCTATCACCTTCATTGCGGGTCTTGGTACATCTTTCTGAGCCAGCAAGATCACACATAGACAATCTGAAAGCAGATAAGGAAAATCCCCTTTGTTTACCTTAGAACATGCACAAAACACTCAGCTTAAAAAACAATCACTTCTCTTAGAGGAATAATTTCTTGATCTTCACCTGCATGAACCCTTCCATCCTTTTCAATGCTGCTTCCCCAATCAAATTTTACACTACTTCCTGCCAAATCCTTTCCCAACACACTTATTTCCTCTCCCCCTGCCTCCACTCCCTTATGAGGACTTAGATGAGTTCAGGTGTATAGCAGACTGCACAACCTTGTACTGAACAGTGGGGACAAGATATAGAACAGCACTGCAACCTGATCGCTTAGGGCCAAGTACTGTATGAGCATAGGAAGTGCAGAAACCACCACATATGCTTGAGGGTCTACCAGGAATCACTGGGTATATAGTGCAGTACCAGTACACCAACATGTAAGATAACTGACAAGATCATCACAAAAGAAGAGGGGCTCTCTGCTCTGAACTTACTCATTGACTCTGGTCACTCGTGGTGCTCCTGAATCTTCAATTTTCAGTATCTTAACTGTGAATATGCTGTGACTAAAAGGAAAAATTTAAATCAGCAGCGAAGTGATAGAATAGACCAAAACATTTAAAGTATTTTTAGCCTCCATAACATCTGTTCAAAACATTGTTAAATCTGTCAATATGTCTAACCATATACTCTATCAGATACAAACTTTTACAAGAAATGCTTATGGCATTTATTAAATGGAGTAAAACTAAGTGCTTTTGATCAAGAAAGAGTATTTTATACAATGCTGTTAGCTTTTGTGTGTTCATCTTATTGAAGGAGTGAATCCCTTTGGCTTAAAGCATTGGGTCCCATAGCACTACTGGAGACCAAACCTGAAACCTAGATATTTAGACCTTGTTAAAGACTCTTCCCTTCCTAAAAGCCACAATTCATATTTTAGTTTCCTCCTTCCTCCCACACACCACCCTATGCCCAATGTTACTCAAAATGTTTCTCACCTCCTGCTGGAGCAAGTATTTAGTTTCGTGCTTGCAATACTCTGGTGTTTCAACCCCAGTTTTAGAAGTCTAAAAGCTTCTTTAGAATCAGAAATCTGAACCCACTGCAGATCTTTAGGAAGAAGAAACATGATCATCTCATAAATAACATTATCAAAAAGTAATAAAGAAGGAATTAAGGGATTGTATATGCACACAAAGAACAATAAATACATTTACTTGAGACATACAAATGTTTTACTAAGCCTGCTTCAGACAGAAGTACAATCAAGATTCCTCATTCCATGGGAAAGGAAGCACAAGTATCTCTCAATTTCATCCTATTATGTTCCATCCAAATCAAATGAGAAACCTTTGCCTACACTCTGAAAAGCCAAAGTGTAGGTTCTAATACAAGTATGAAAGTCCTATGTGGATATTCAGCAAGGTAGAATTCTACCTCAACAGCTTCTCTGGTTTAGCCTATGATTTTGAGGGTGTGGGGGAAATTTGGAGACCTTTCAGGAACACCAACTGAAAAAAAATCAGTGAAGAATTTTGTCTGCAGTATGACAACTGCATATCATCTTGGTATGTGCAAGAGTAAATTCCTACAACCCTAAGAATATAACTTAAAATATGAACATTATGTCCTCTGTCAAAATAGAGGTGACCAAAATTGTACTAGCAAAAATACCAGATGTAACTAAGGAAAACAAGAAAATCATTAGCTAGTTTTCCTCAACAGCATCAGGAACAGCCTTACACTTCCAAATGTTATAAACAAAGATTACGCTGAAGCATAGCTCAAAGCAGAGTCTATTTCCTACTTCACACATTTTTCTAGTCTTTGAAGAAATGAGGGAGTTGAGTTTATTGTCTGACTCAGCTTTTTCAATCTATAGTTTGGCATATGAAAGATTGAAGTAGCAGGCCAAACACCTACAAAAAAGGCTTTAATCTAGAATTGGTGCCTTGATTGTCCAAAGAACCTGTAACAAATGAAGCATTTCAAACACTATTTTTATCATGGCCAGAAGCAAACACTGACCTGTTATTTTGAGTTCTATTAATTCCCCACCTCCCCCAGCCCAAAACATATTAAACCATAGGTTTGATTAAACTAGAGTACTGTAAAATGTAATTTGTAGTCAGACTGAAGTTTCTCACATATTTTCTGAAGTGTTTCTCTACAGAAAACACTAACAATCAGAACTGTTGAACCAGTTATACATTTAAGAATTTTTAAGAAAATGGAAAAATCTCTAAAACACTAAATTATTTGACAGTTGTTTTCAATATTTCTCCCATCTCAAAAAAATATCAAGGCTTTTTAGAGTTAAGCTATGAATAAAGAGAAAAAGCTATTAAAGGTACAGCTACTTCTATGTATGTAAATTGTTGCCTTTCACACTCAAGGTAGACATTTCTAGTGCCACAATGAACGCAGTTATGACTTTTCTCGTCTAGAATGAAACATGATTATAAGACTGATTCTTCGAATTAGATATTTGTCAGTTTCCAATGTATTCTAATCACCTTTTACATAAGAACATCCCTTGATGTCTTGAGCAAGGCGTAGTGTTTTTCTTTTCTTGTCATTTGATATAGGAATCAGTAGATCATAAAAACATTCATTATAAATCTCAAAAAATGAAACCCAAACAGAAAACTTCATGTCATTTTTTACAGTTGTGCTAGATTGTTCTGAGTCTTTTAAGAGTTCTTCCAAATCTGCCAAGTACAAAATACAACAAGTCAGTATAGACCTAGTACAATTAATTTAAAGATTAGTATGTGAAAATTGGTATTACAGCAGCCTTCTAAATAACACCACAGAAAAAAATACCTTGAAGTTTCCCCCCTTTTCTTAAATATCTGGAAGTCACATGCTTACCCTACACATTCGCAAGAGACACCTACTCTACCACTTCCTTTCCCACTTGCAAATTCTATCAAAAACATACAGCTTGCTTAGAATTATTCAAGTCTCCAGTATCTTTCTAAAACAGGTAATTGAACTGGCAAGTACACTTCATTCTGACATTTTAAAGCAAACGTAGTACCTAAGTATTTTTTAAATGGTAGAATTGGTTTTATCTAATTACACAGGGTCAGGATACCACTAGACTCCATAACATAAGTAATACCACTTTTCCCTGCTGTAGTTTCATTTCATTTAATACATGTTCAGGTATACTTCTAACCATTTTATCCTTGTGTTTTCTGCCCAGATAACCTGCTTACTGTCCAATTTATAGGCATATAAAAACGCCAAGTAGTCATTTTATTAATAACATTGGCCAGAAGTCAGTTGTTGACCTTAGGAAAGCTTCTTCTCAGGCTTTAATTGTAATAAGTATAAAACGTACCGTTAGAATCAATTGGTGCTTTGTTGTTAGTGCTATTTTGATGGTCTACCTACAAAGGAGAACAGACTTTAAGATATATCCTTGACAGTACATCACCAGTTACTCTTCCAACAGCTCTATTGTCCTTCTACATAGTAAAACAGTGAAGTTGCAATATGCCAGTACAAAGATCCTGAATACACATGTCTAGTTCAATGCTATCGGAAGTACAGTTCTTACCTTAATACTCATTCCTGACACTTCCCTTACATCAGGCCCTATTACAGTATACAGCATTTCAGCTTGCTGAACCAGAGGAAAATTAGCCATAGAAAAATAGAGGGATGGGAGCTCACAGAAAAACAGGGTGATTTAACAGGATGATTTGTGGGAGTCTGGTTGCAGTTTACACATTACTCTTAACCTGGTGAATCTAGAGTCCTGAAAATTTTTATTAATGGTGTTTTGCTAACTCAGGATTGCATATCTTACAGCTTCCTAAGTTAATCCTCAAAAACAGAGATAAATGTAGAACACTCGTTCACTTCATATATGAAGTGAGCAACTTATTACTTCATGATACAGGCAGTATCACAGTTGAAATAAAGCCTAGCTATTAGAAAAAGAAGAAAAACTTAATTCTGTTGAGCTCTAAAAAAATTTAAAACAAATCCCTACAGCTAGAGGTTACAAGGTTCATACACATATACTCCATTCCCACTCTTAGTCCTGGCTGGTTGTTTTTTCTTTAGGCACAGAACTGCAAATAAGAGCAACTCATCTACCAAACCCAGTATGCTGAAGACAAGAAACATGGATTAAAAAAAACAGGTGTGGTTTGGGTTGGGCTTTAAGTGTTTTGTCAGGAGTATATTTCATATAAGGCTGAGATCCTATGAAGTGAATCCTGAACTAGTTAAATATTTAAGTAATTGGAAGTTTTAGGTTTAAGCTTTACACATATAAAACACCCACCCAAACCTGTCTCTGTTGAAGTAGATGCAAACTTTGAAAACTGTTGTTATAAAAACAATACTTCAGCTCGTAAATTTGGTGGCAAACCTACAGGGACATATATGTGTATTTAAACACATATACATGACAGGTTTTTCTGAAATCCTTAAAGACTGCTAGAGTAAGATATAACATATGCCTGTGCTTTTGAAGTGAAGTCTTGAAGAATTTTGCTGCCACCTGCCTTCACACTAGAGAAGTCCAGTTAACTAACAGGTAAAAATCAAGGTAATGGATATATTCCATCTCACAACAGCCACAACACCCTATTATAACCTAGCATACCACTAGGAAGACAGATAATTCTTTTCACTAGAGTTGAAAAAAATGCGCAATAATCCCTTTCTAGTTCCAATTCCTAGCCTATGCTCAGTTTTACATTGTTCCATTCATTGCAAAATTAAGGACACCAAGAGAAAGTTATGTTTATACAAAATACAAGTGCCCCATAATAGTAATTGAACTAATCAGCTTTAGAATTCCAGGCAACTCATAAAACTGAAGTACGTTTATTTTTAAACAGATCACTGTTGAGCAGTCCATGAAGACCAGCAGAAACTTGTTTTAATTGAGATCTTTAGAAATCCACCAGCTTTATACCTTTACTGTTTCAAAAAAAAAAAAAAAAAACCAAACCAAAACACACTTGCTCCCTTTGAGGTTATTTGCCAAACTGAAAAAAGGAACGAACTTGAAATCATTTTCTTTCTAGTACCCTGAAGGACAGTAAATCGTTTAAAGGAGCAGACCTACTAGCATCCCCACAGATTGAGAGACTTTGTATTTGGTCCTTATTAAGCACAAGGAAGCCCAGAGGCTAAATTATTAGGTGCCCAAGCCATAGAAAAAAAAAAAAGCTTAGAGTTTACATCCTATCAAGTATTCAGCCACAAGGCAGAAATTCACAGAAAATCAGGGTCCATCAGCTCTATTGCTCACTGTTGCTAATCTGAAGAGCTGGCTGACAGCAAATGGCCACATTGATGCTTAAATACATATAGTTGTTTCCCATTGAAATTGAGCTATCTAAAGATGCATTTACTCATCAGTACAGAAAGAAGTGCTCCTCTACCTCTTTTGTTAGGCGAAGTATTGAATTTTTAATAGTAGTTTCTTCTCTCACTTGGTCTTTAGTCAGCTTTATATAATCTCTACACCGATATGGTTTGAGATCCATTGCCGTGTATAGCTTCCCTTGAATACTTTTAAACAACATATCCATAGTCCTTGGCAGAATACCAATGTCATCTTCTGTCCCTGAAAGCAACACAGCAAAGAAATATCCTAATTATTACTGTAAACAAGGTACACAGGTAAGTGAAGACAAAGATAAGCAATTCTAATCTCGAGGCATAGATGAGAAATTTGGAGGACACTTACAGCATGAAGCAGTGGGTTTTTGTATTCTCAAGGTAACAAGTGTCATTAGTGTTTTGAAAGGTATTTGGCTTTCAGCAACAGCTCATGCTTTACCCTCTAGACAGTAAGAGGGTAACATAAAACAAAAACTGCTGGGATATTCTGCATAAGCTTAGCCTTAAAGAAAAAGAAACAAACCAGAACTAACAAACATTTAGATATTTGCAGTTTTTCAATTGCAGTTCATAGACTGCCTTCACTCTCTCAAGGAATTAATCTTGAAATACAACTGATGGCTCAGTTCTCAGCTGCAGTCCCATACTAATTCCACAGACCCTACTAAAAATATTCTAGAAGCCTTGTGGAGACTCATTCCTTTCCCTGTCCCAGATCCTCTTCTACCAGACCATAATACTTTTGCACCCAAGAGGCAAAAACGAGCCAAATGCCTCAGTACACACTTGATCTTTCTGAATCCAAATGCAAGTTAAAAAAATGTTTACCTAACTTTTCCCTTCTCTCTGGTTTAGAAATCAGAGAAGGGAGAGCAGAAGAGAAACAACTGTCCTGTCTCAGACTTACAGTATCATCTTCCAGCCTCTGATAATTTCTCTTACTCCCAAAACAGGTGGGCTTTCAACTAATTATAGCACTAGCTGTGTTGCCTAAGTCAGAACCTATGTAAAATCTGGTTGGCACTCAAACACCAAGCTAGTAGCCAACATATTAAATTGAAATACTGTTGCATTACATTTATTTCTCCTCATCTACTCTTATTTTTCTTGACACTTGTAATTCAACTTAACAGAGACAAAGTAAATCACTGGTGAACAATGAACAGTCCTAAAACCTGCCTCATCTTTCACTTAGGTCCTTTGCCAGTGAATGAATACAGGCTCCCATGTAATGCCAAAATTGAAAGGCTATTTTGACCATACTGGGAATAACAGAAGAAGCAATCATGGAACCCAGTAAGCAACATGCTGCCCTGCCATTTCTTATCACAAGTTGATAGTTAAGCCTTAAAAGAATATATGAAAAGGTCTCCAGAGTCTGAAAAGACACCAATCAAAAATTTTTGAAAAACCACATCAGTATACCCCAAACTAGTCAAGCACAGGGGACTATACACTAGGAATTTGGGGGTTTGTTATTTGCCTATTATTTATTAGGACAGGAAAGAGCATCCCATTATTGCCCCAGATTAATGGTAACTGAAATTACTGGCAGTAGTCTTTAATTATAATTCACCTAGCATGATCACTTAGAAGACAGTGTCACTTCAATAAAGATGAATTTCATATTGCACAAAACTCACTGGTCTTCTACTTCTGTGTATAAAATAAGCAGTGCAGCATCTAAAACTGCCATTTCATTATAGGACAAACTGTTTCCATGGGAATCCAATTACCTTATTTGTTAAAATGTTTTGAAAAATAATTGAAGAATGACATCATCTGACCAGAAAGGATATTGAGCTTTAACAGTACAGAAATAGTACATCAGGAGACAAGGTCTCCTAGGATATTATTGATAAACTCAGAAACTTGAGACAAGACAGAAATACTTAAAAGTAATCAAACTTTTCAAAACGTTTATTCTCTGCCTGTAGTAACTGAAACAGATTCAAATACTACTCCTTATTTGAAGGCAGTGCATATAAAATGCATATGACCTCTATAATAACGATAGAAAAATAACAAAATGCTAGTCTGGTGTAGAGTAACTTAGACACTTCTCACATTCTGATATATAAAACATGTATTTTCTTAACTCCCTCTCCTCCCTGACATTGTAGACACTTGGAGAAAGAAAGAAGTCACACACTTCGTTGAAATTATTAGCCTGACAAAGAACTATCACTATATGTTTATGTAAACTCTGACAGTGACTCTGTCATTTGGCAGTTTAGTGATATTTGTTATGGAAGGAGACTTTCAAAAGCTATTTATTAATGTTCAAGAGAAGCCAGTGTATAGGGACTACAGTTGAAATGAAGGAAAGAGGTATATTTCTGCTAGGAGTAATCCTTTCTTTAAAAAAAAGTAGTTCATTCAAGGAGAACACATTGCTACTTATACCTTGGAATGTGTAAGTTTTCCCAGCATTTGTAACACCATATGTAAAAATAAGACGATTATATCCATCTAAGAAATCTTGCACTGGTTGCTTCATGGTACCTTCAAAGAATTCTTCTTGAGTTGTTTCAGGTCCAAACACCTAAGCATTACCAAGAAACACCTTTATACTTTCAAGTGATCATTAGAAACTTCTAAAGAATCCTTTAAATTCTGTCTGTTTATAATGTTAATGAGTATTGGCAGTTTAAAAATCTAGTTTGCTTGGTATTAAATAATGTAAGTTAAACAATTTCTTCCAAGAATAAATTAAAAACTTTTGAAGACAAGTCATTTACTCGTGAAAAAGTGAACTTCTGTATCATCTGTCCAGCAGATTTTTCACTTAGTCGACTCAAAGAGTTTTTGGGTGGCTTCAGTATGATGCTTGTTGAGTCTTCAAGTGAAACGCAGTTCTATTAAAAAGAAGCACAAGTAATGCAGGCATGAAAACAGTACAAAAAGCTCAGCTTACAGGAGGGAAAAAAATAAAAACAACCACAACACAACATGCAGAACACCCCAAACATACATTTGAAGTATTTTTAAACTGTCACACCTGCAATTCATTTTCTCTTTCCAATGATGTAAATGGTCTAATACGCAGGCAAACTTGTATGTGTCCCTTAGAGTCCAAACTGCTCCTCTTAAATTATAAAAAAAAAAGAAAAATTAAGAAAGTTAGAAATGTGACTAGATTGTTTGTTAACTAGCATGTTAAGGCAGTTTTATCTTCATCAGGCTATTTTGAACAGAATTATCTGATGACAAGGGAAACAAAAGCAATTCACTACATCAGTTTTCACAAGTGCTTTGGTTCCTGGAAAAGTTCACTGTGATAACTTTAAGAGTTAATACTCTTGCAGCACATATATATGTATATGCACACATTCAGGCCAACTAGAGATCTAGAATGAAACCCACAAAAACAATCTATAATTAGGCTGCTCTGAATTGGCAATTAGCTTCATTGAAAGAAGACTCATGCATCCAATAAGGTATCGATGCAGTGCCACACAACTTGGTCTAATCCTATATATCTCCTCCAAATTAAAAACATGCTAAAGATGGTTTTTATGTTCCCAGTAAAATTCTGATCTTATTGATGAAAGGACTAAGCTTATTAAAAAAAATAAATCCAAACAATGCCAACATTAAAGCTTTCTTACCTGGCTTGTGTCTGAGCTTGAAGAAACCAAAGAAAATTCAGCAGAGAGATCTGCTTTAAGATCTTCAACATTTATTGGTCCTGTCCTTTGTGGCTCAACACTAGCAACATAGGATGGTCTGAAAATTTTCTCATTATCCAAAGTCAGTTCCATCCTGCAAGATAAAACTATTTTTTTTTCTCTCTGATCACATAACGTAGAGCTTCTGAAGTCTTTCAGAAAACAAATCAATTTGAAACCAATAGCCACAATTTCTTTAAGGAAAAAGCTTTCTTTATCTTATTCATAATTTACATTACATGTTTCTGATAACTGGGCTGAGGGTCTGCAGTGGGGTTCGCAGCATGATGAAACAAGAACAGCCCTTCTTCTTCCAGTTAAAAGCAACTACTTACCAGGGAGAAGCATTACACATATACCACAGCCTTGTTAAAAGCCATGTCTGACAAGGAAGATATAATTAAAAACAAACAAAACAATCATATTGTTCCATATCCATTTCTCCATCATCCCTCTGCAGTGTCCATTTAGAAAAAAAGCTCATTGCAAGAGTAACCAAACTTCACTGTTAGCTCTGCAGGACCTCATAAATAGTTGGTATTATAAAGGTAACACTATGTAGCTTAATACAAGACAGAGTTCAGAAACATTCTGAAGACTAACATATAGTTTTAGCTATTAAGGTAACACTACAAAATTACAAGACCTTAATGCAGAGTACAAGTTGAAGTACTGCTTTATAGTAATTTTTGCAGTCATTTCACAAATCAGCAATTCTTTTATTAATGCCTCATTTAATGATTTTTGCGCATCTCATTCTGAGCAGTGAAAATCTGCTACAGAAAATGAAAACAAATGGATTCAGTGTTGATTGTAGACAAGTAAATTTCAGAAACAACCTGTAAAAGTGCATTTTATTTACAAATATTAGTGTATTTTCTCTGCACTTTACTCTCCAATTGCTTTTTCCTGTGATATTACACATGTGACTTGGCAGCTTTTCTAATGGGTTAAGTTTAATAGAACTTACTGTGTAATTATTCATAGACTACAGCAGTAAGCGTTCTAGCAATTAGACACCTATCACATGGCCCCCTACAGTTTTTAAACTTCAGACACAACAATTCTATGGTCTTCCAATATCACATTCCCATTTCTACACTACAATGATGCATAGAATTCTCTCTAAATACTAATGGATAACATAGAGTGTCCATTAAAAGAGTGGATATACAAGGGTGTGTTATGTTCAAAGCACTTTCACTAGGGAAAAGGATTGCCTATTATGCAGTTGTTACATTTTTGCTCCCCCCAGCAAAAAACCTGAAATATGCCTGCACTTTGGTGACAAAACACTTAACAGCTCGGTCCTCCTATCTAGACTAGTTGAAGGCAAACAAAGGTCACCAAGATGCAAATGAGGTAAAGCTATACATAAAATAAGCAGCAATGTTTATTTTGTTTCTTCTGATCCGATGTTTTCATTTTTGTAAGACAATCATATGAAAACCAGGAAAAACTTGGCCTGTAATATTATCAAAGCTTGAACAAACACTGACCTGGGAATAAGCTACTACCAGAAAGAAACATACCTGTGCTGCCATGATCTAGAAGTCTTATTCATCAGCTACACGAAGTCACACTACAAAATTCTTACCAGGCCTTGACAGGAAACATATTTACTAGATAACTGACATTTTAGTTGGTTTAAATATAACAACTTGCACTTGAAACTAAGCTTAAGATTATGCTCTCATTATGTGTCTTTTTACGTAAGGGGCCAAAGCCAAACATTAATTTATGTATGCAAAACTGGAACTCAAAAGCATTCACATGAACCCAGCACTCCAATCAGTAAGGTTTAACCCCAGACAGCATGCAAAACGTAAGATGCAGACTATCCATCTGTCTCCACATTGCATCATAACAGCATTGTAATTACCTTAGCTGTTCCAGTGTAAACAGATGCATTGCCTGGCTTTAGCCAATAAAAACCACTGGTATACTGGGATATGGCATTATAACTCTGCTTACAGTGACATCAGTTTAGAGCTACAAGGCACTCGCAGAGAAGGGGATCCAGAGTAGCACACAAAGGAAAGTATGGTCACAGTACACGCACAGACTAGCACAGACTGTCAGGCAGCACAAGGAAGGGTTAAAAAGGCTCCAAACCACACAGCTAGCAGCTTATAGAAAACATAAAGAGTAAAAAAAAAAACCTTCCCTCTGCAAATATCCATCTCGCACTTGCAGGCTGCGCCCTGTTTTCCCGTTCTTATAGGGACGCTGCCGCATGGCTTTGTCAGCATCACGGCCCTGGGCCGGGCGTTACCCGCGACTTGCAGGCTCCACAGCAGTACCAAAAAGTTTGCCCCCCACCCGCCCTCCTGACGTCTCACCCCCCGCAACGCTAGTAACCACAAAGGCCGCGAGTGGAAGCGGCCTCAGCATCGCCCGCCAGGCAAGCCCCCTACACTGCTCCCCAGCTCCGCGACCCGCCGGCCGCAACCACCGCCTCCTGCCTTCCTCAAGCGAGGGCCCAGCGGCCCCGCAACCCACATGGGCTTACCTCGCTTGGCGTAGGCTCTCAGCGAAGTAAGTCCAACCGCCGACCCCCTCCGCGCGAAGTCCGCTGCGCTGCCCGGTCAAGCCCCGCCGCTGCCCCGCGCACCGCAGCGTACCACCTACGGCCGCGGCTTCTTTTCAAATCTGGCCAATGGCAGGGCACGGCGCCGCGCGGCCTTAGGGGAGGGCGGACGTTGCCGCGGCGAAAGGCTCGACGGGAAATGTAGTCTCAGGTGGGGCGGGAAAGCGGCGCGGGACGAGGTTTCCCCTCGGGCGGCGGCGGGGCTTTGCCATGCGGGTGGGTTTGCTGAGGTTTCTGTGTTGCACGTACACGGAGCCGTCAGGGCCTGCCCTCTCAGTGGCGGCAGGCCTTCGACTGCCACTGGAAGGCGCCCTGGCCTCGCCGGGCCTGCCCCGCGGCCTGCCCTCACCTGCCCCTCTCGCCGTCTGCAGTGGTCGGGGCTTTGCCTCCCTCGGGCCTGGCAGAAGGATATATGTAAGTTCGAGCTCGTCGGTTCTCTGGGTGGTTGCACTGATGCTATTTCCACAGGCGTTTTGCAGGCTGAGTGGCAAGATCAGGCTTTGCAGTCTGTATGTAAGCAGAATAATCACTGTTTGCGGGCAGTGAAAGGGAAAGGGCCGGGTGATCTGCTCAGGCTGCAGATGCCCTATATCAGAACTTGGATCAGCAGAATTGGGAAACTTCAGTTTTAAGTTCAGGCTGTGCTTGTTCCTCACACTGGGTTACAATACTGATGGAGTGACAGCTGTGCAAAACACTTAGTAAGGTATCTTTGGTTAAAACTTTCCCCAGGTAGAAATTAATGTTTAGTACCAGGTTTGCATGATACGGATTTAATTTCTTAAACAGCAGTGAGAGAAATCCTTCCGCTTTATTTTCAAAACAGTGTCATAATGCCAAACATATCATCATTTTTCCAGAATGTCAGGGTACGGAAATGTACAGGTTTTGGTAACATAAATCACCGTAAGTTTCTCTTTAGACCCAGGCAGGAATTCTTTGAACTTTAATAAGGAGTGTCTGCCTGTTTTAAATTGAAATAAAAGAAAAAGTAACTTGAAAGTAGTCAGTAACTACCAAAACCAAATGTTTGTTTTTCATTTGAAGAAAATGCCAGCTAGTGCAAGCAATTCTATAAAAGAATAATTTTACACAGATCCTGCACTGGCTGCTTTGATGAGGTTGTCTTTAAGATTATATCCCATCTTTCTTTAAACAGAGGTTATGTCATATCAGTAAAAGATGTGTGCTTGATTTCAATTCAGATGCAGGCCATGTTGCAAGAGTTGGTGTGTTTTAACAGCAGAAAATTATGCAATTTTGAATTTGAAACTGTTTGCCAAACAAAACTGAAAAGCTCATGTAGACATTCTTCAAGACTTAGGCAAACTCTAAAAAAAAAAAAGTATCTTTGTTTCTATCCTGAACAGAACAGTGAATTCAAACTACTGAACTAACCTAATACTAAACCACCTTTTTCATACCAGGAGGGGAATGAGAATGGCTCTCAAAGAAAGGGGAAAATTAGCTCCTGCAAGCAAAGCTGAAAGTTGTTCTCTTCTACTTGTTGGAAAGGAAAACTGAAGATCTCAGAATATTTTGCAAGGTATATTCCTAAAAGGGTTAGGGGCTATTTCCTGCAGAAAATTGTTCTTGCTAAGTTGGGGCATAACAAAGCTCATGGTACAAGCAATATTTTGGTGTTGTTTGAATATTAGATTTCTGAAACTGTTTTTATAATACTGCACATGCTGCATAATTTAAACTATTATCTCAAAGGACTACCATAAAAGAGCAAACAAAAACACAATCTAACACGTGCTCCTAGTCTCACCCAAACCATGATAAAGAAAACATGAGATCAGCATAATCAACCCAGCCTGTTCTGGAGTGGGAGATGATGAAACTCCATCTATGTAAATAACCTTTATGGCTTTCCACCAATATATTCTCCTTAAAGTGGTTTGTGCAAGGGCAGCCAGTTGCAACAAAAATATCTGCTGCCAAAACTGTTAACTCATTAGCCACTGGAATTTGATTATGTTTCTTTTCAAAATCTCTGTAACTTGTGGAGCAAGGTTGCCACTCCCCAAGAGGAAGAGTTTTTTTATAAATGACTTGTTACAACTCTCACTATTACCCTTAGAAACTTATGCTGCTTATATTTGGGACAGGATTCAAAAGTTGTGGCTAGTCTACTCATCTGAATGATGAGATGATGCCCTGTGAGACAGCATATCTCAGCTAGCTTCTACACTGCTGTCAGAAGTAATCAGAGACACAGTCAACACTTCTGGGACTTGGCCCAGCATCCTTCAGCACATCTGAGCAGCAGCCAAACCAGGACTGGCTTCAGCTTCTTTGTACTCAACTCACCTTCCACAGGGAACTGATAAAGCACTTCAGTGTCCTCCCAGCACTCCTGGTTCTGCTGTGCTTCCCCACGCCACGACAGCGCTGCCTTCCCATCCTGCTTGGAGGCAGAAGAGTCCTTCTGCAGGCTTTGTTTGGAGCCAGCTGGCAAGAAAACTCCCGTTCCTTGTCACAGAGGTGTATTGGAGGAAAATGGTGTGTTCCGTGATCTTCTCGGTAGTCTGCCACATCAGCCCCTTTTCAGTCCTACCTTTCAGGGCAGTATGTGTAATTTGTTATTTGCACAGCCCTGTGGATGCATTTCACACTTGCTTTAATTTGAGCCTATATAGTGGTTCCCTCGCTGTCCCACTCCCATCAGTTGCCTTCAGGTGACGTTATTTCTAGCTGGCTTTATGAACTCCCATCTTTGCAGGCTGTTCATTTGCTTATTTTTCTTTAGTAATATAGGTAAGTTTTCCTTTATTTCTTCTAAGCAATGAGCTACTTCTTCAGTCTCATATTTCCCCATTTGTTCAGTATAGTTTTTCTGTGACTTTTGATTCTTTACCCATTTCCTTGTTTCCTGCTCAACACTAGCTTGAAAAGTGCAAACTTACAAGAAAAATGGCTTGGGATTGTCAGTGTAGTTTTTGTGCTTTAGCATGCATATGTTCAAGTTTTTCCCTGATCAGGGCAGCACAGAGGCCAGTCACGGGAAGTAAATAGTCGTTCACGGTGCCGGCCCGATTAAGTTGGCCAGCACAGCATTTCTTCCTTCATACAGACGTGAACGCACGTCACACTACTTGCGGAAGACAAGCTGACGCGGCCCAGAGCGTGAGGCCCGCCGTAAGCTCCAGCACCAGGGCCTCGGCTCGGCCGCGCAGGCCCCACCGGCGCCGCTCGCCCGGCAGCACTGGCGGAAGCCGCCGGGCGGGGAGGGGAGCGCGCAGCCCGGCCCCGCCGCGCTCTGGGGCCGACCCCCGGCCGCAGGCGCCCGGCTTGGCAGCAGAGCCCGGCCCGGGGGGAGCCGGGCGGGGCCCGGGGGCGGCCTGCAGTAGTCCCCGGCGGTGCGGGGCCGCGTCTCCAGGCGCCGCAGCGAGGCGGGCGGCGAAGGACGTGTGAGCGGGGTTTCGGGGCCCTTTCCCCGGAGGGGCAGGGGCGTTCCACCAGCCCCCGGCCTGCAAATGCTGCGGCTGTTTCGTGGCTGATTTGGTTAACTGGGGAGTTGTGGGATTTCGGGCGGGGCGGGAGGAAACAGTTACTGGAGGGTGCTTGCGGATGGTCGTGAGGCCCCTCCCTTGAGGTGCTCTGGGAGCATAAAATACAGTCTGGAAAATGAATCCTAGACACACCGGCAGAGAGGGGGCTTGAGCAGCACATGCCAGTGTGAGATAGGCAGCCAGGGGCCTGGGCAGGACAGAGGGGATCGCTGATGGGCAGCTGGAGGCAAGCCATAGCGCCTGGTGCTGGACTTGGGCCTTGACACTTGGCTTTTGTCCACTTCCCAAGGCCAGAGCTGGCTGCTCCAGCAAGTAAGATGTTGGGGTTGCCTGTGCCCTGTAGTCATGGTTGTTTAAAAAGTCATTCACTGAAGAGAGAAGAGACAGAGAGCTCACAGCTGGATACATGGTTGTGATAAGGCGGCGTGTTTAGGTACTGCTCTGTTTGTGCTTCTCATAGATGCAGTGAGGCCACCTGGTCCTGTGCCAGTCTTCTGTGTAATGAAAATGTGCTACGTGTGCTCAGCATAACTTTTTTAAATTTTCATAGCTTCATTTGAAAACCTGGACATGACAAACAGTATTATTCTTTGAGCAGGAGGTGGATTGTTTTACATAGAAGATTTGAATTATATTTACTAAGATGTGTTTTGTTCAGTTTGCATAACTCAAGGCTTAGTCTTTGGAAAGAAGGCAATGGACACAAAGTTATTGCTGCTTCTTCGTACTTCTCTCTCAACCCTCTGGTTATTCCTTCTATCCTTCTTTGAATTATTGCATAATTCTCTGATGAACTAAAGAGATCATTTCAGCTGTAACCAACCTTTTAATCTTGTAATTAAACCAAAAAGTCTCAAAATCGATTATTCTCTGTAATATGGTCATTTAAATGATCACCATTCTGAAGGTCAGATCTAGCATTTTGAAATCAGAACCTTCTACCTCTCATCAACAAGCTTCAAACATACCTGAAGACATAATTGTGTGTCTTGGATCATTATGCTTACCCAGTGTATGAGTATACTTGGGTTCTCAGGTTATTTTAATTTGAACAGCTCTTTAATAAGCATTTGTAACAAAGTGCCTCATAGTAATAGTGTTCTATAGTGTCTCTAGTGACTAAAACAAGTGAATGGTTTAGATATTCTGAGGAATTAGTAATGTGTTTTTTTTTTTTTTTCAGTATTAGTCTGCTGTATATTTTCTCCACCCATCCATATTTAAATCTTTTGCTCTTATGAACAGAAAGCTTTTCAAGGCAGGATCTTTAGGGCCTTCAATTAGGGCAGTTGTACTCATGTTTTCCTAATATAGTGGAATTTTCAACCTCATGGGCTTTTTAACATCACAGCATAAATGATGATAAAATATATTTTTTAAATGTTTCTGTGAAATACCCTAATCATTTGAACTGCCGATTTGGAGTAAAATTTAATAGGCTGTCAAGGTGAATAATAATTGAGAAATATTTTGCGTGTGTGTGTGTGTATATAAATATTTATGTTTTACTACTGAAGGAAACTGAAGCTTTACTAACTGAAGGGCAAAAAAGAAATCTATTTTTTTTTCTTCTGCGTTTTCCAGGGTCTTTCTGTAACTCTGGCACAGATGCTGTGAGATCACTAATGATGGCTAAGTATTTTGCTGCTTTATTGCTGAAAGGGGCTGAAGCGTTTAGACATGAGTTGGTTGATCAAGCCGAACAACACAATATCACAATATAACAGCAAAAGTGGCTTCAGTTGGAGAAAATGGTAAGAACTGTTTTCACATTGTGACAAAATTATTTGTCCTATAAATGTATCAGCTGTTTTGTCTGACTGATTCATAGTTATGTGGCAAATAGTGTAGTTAGTTATCAGGTGTTGAAAGTACATGCTGTGAATAGTAAAACTATTGTTTAAAAAATATACAGTCAGAGGTCTTTTTGTGAAAGCATATTTATATGAGAAAAGATGACTGATCTTAAACTGTGTGCTGTCTTATTTTTAAGAACAAGTCTGCGTAGATGGCTTTTCCATAGACCTGGTTGTTAAATGCAGTTTCTGGGGCATTTATGTGCCCCAGAAAATTAGCTCCATCCCAGCTAGACCCAGTACACTGTCTCACTTTGGGTTGCGATCATGCTGAATCATGTAAACCAGGCATTTTTGAGCTACAGGTAGTCACATAATTGGGAACCTTGACAGAGAATCCACAAGCAGAAAGACTGACGGTTGGTATTGACTAGGTGTGTAACATTCTTCCCTCCTAGTCAAGATTATACTGATATCTCAGGACTTACTGTTAGAAATTAGTTTACTGCTGGAATATTAAATTGAATCCTGTACTGAGAGAAGTCAGTATGAGTTTTGCCACTGTTTTCACATAGCCGTCTTAGTTTTCCCATGGGCTTCAAGTCCTTGTATCCTTTGGACATAAAAATTGAGTAATATTGTTGATACAGAAGGACAGATACAGTCCAGGAACATTGGCTACTTCAGAAAATATTTTTTTTATATGTGCCGCTTATATTTCATGAAGGATGTTTGAACTGTGTATCCAGATTTTGTTTGATCCCCTGAAATACCTGTTCTTGTTTCTTCTTTTTTTCTTTTTTTTTTTTTTTTTTTATTATTTCTAAACCCGTGCCTAAGTATTTGCATGATGTCTTTTTAGCTCCAAGTCTGGAACTAGGCCTGTTGCCACTTTTTGCCATGCACAATGTTAATTTCTTTTTTTTGTAGACAGCGTGTTAGCTTGTAACCTTCAGGTTAAGGGCTGGGGATGAATTCCAAATCTTATTAGTAAAACTATTTCTCTCCATGTGTTGTTGATTCTTTTTCAATCATCCACAGAGCTGTATAAATACCAACATGGGTAACCATAATTTAAAGGTAAAATCTCAGGATTGACTTTCCTAAAATGAAACATATGTTTGAATTTTATTTCAATTGAGGTTTCAGAAGTTTTATTTCAGTTCCAGGCTGCTTATGGAAATTCTTCGTGGCGTAAGAAATTCAAGCTTTATTCCTTAGGATTACTTTTCTGATAATATTGTTTCTTCTTTTGTAGTGTTACATAAAATACAGCTGTAAATAGCTGTCTAATGGTCCCAGAGCCCTCAGAACAACCCCAGAAAATTTTACCAAAGACATTCTGTTGATTGTTACATTCTAAACTGTTGCTGTCATCTTACTAGAAACTTAACAAGGTAAATAAATTGGAACATGAAGTCAGTACATATCTAGAGTAATGCAATTCTGAAACAGGGAAACTGGCCAAGATACCAAGTTATATCTAAATATATATCAGATACATATCTGATAGCTGAAGAAACTGAAAGATTTCCACTAAAGGTGTGGGTGTCTACATGTATATATGCAAGTTCTGTGTACATGCCAGGAGACTGGATACTTCTGTCTCAAAAATATAAGAAGCCTCAAAATGATGTGGTTCAAGAACAAGAAGCTTACTGCTCATGTAACATGGGCTAAAACCAAGGAGCAGGATATATTACAGTGTAGCCATTACAGTATTTCGGTGTAGTATTACTCATCTTTCTGGCTCTGACACCCAAGACAGAGCTTCTTTTATCCTTGGCAAGTGTCAACTATCTGTCTTGACCTCAGAAACTAGTGCTGTTCTCTGACATTATGTACCATTCCTGAGAATGTCATCATGGCTTTGGGAACTCGGGGCTTCTCCTTGAACTGATGCGAAGATGTGATTGGAGTGAGATAGTCACACCATTGACCTTCAGATGTTTTAACTTGGGCTTCCTGTAGAGCCAGTGGCGAGAAATGCTCAGAATAGTTTCAGGCCTAAATTAAATTCTTGTTCTGGAAGTGCAGAAGTTATGCTACATGGTACAGCTAAGCAATATAACTGTAACCTGACTTGCTCTCTGGAGGAACCTTGCTTTCTTCACTAGCCTCTTAGTTTAGATATTAAAATTAATGTCTAGTATTAGGTAACACAGTTAGCGTACAGCATGATAAAAGGGCAGGGAATGAACACTTAGACTTATCTTTAAAGAACTTAAAAATAATGTCTCTTTGACAATAGCAAGTGTCCTAGGGCATTTCTTGTTTTGATCTGAGCTAATCTTTTGGGGGGTTTTGTATGGTTTTTGGTTTTGGTTTGGTTTTTGGGTTTGGGTTTGTTTTGGTTTTTTTTTTTTTTTTTGTAAGCTTGTATTTTATTAATATTTCAGGCTGGGCATTGCCCATCCTGTAGGAAAAAGAGAGGGCAGGGAGCTTAACACATGCTAGACATCTGCCCTGCATAGAATGAAGTCATACTCCTGAAAAGAAGAGCCTGAATTTGTGCCTACAGTACTCTTTGCAGTCCTTGAAGAGAAGCACAGTCTTCTTCTCTGAAAGTGGACCAGCAGATGAAAGATGATGAAAACTCATGAGGTCTCAGTCGCTTCTCAAAGGGTGGATTAATGAGCAGCTAATATTTTAAACATATTCTTATACCATTACTTTTAGCCAAGTCAGCAAGTAGATCTACGTGGCCAAACAGGTGCTGGTACAGCAGATGAGCAGGCAGAAATGCTTGTGGGACAAAAGGGCAGGGCTGCGTCTCCTCTGTTAGGCAGTTGGCTAAGTTGCTTGTGAAGTTGCATCTTTGGCAATTCTTCAGCAAGGACTCAAATATGCAGGTGGCTGGCTGGATTGCAGCCTTTGGGCATATCCAAACTTGCAGAGTTAGAGTATTTCCAAACAGGTTCAACATAAAGTTCTCAATTTGATGCTGCCCAGATGTAGTCACAACATGCTGCAGCCAAGGATAAGCAGAATTTTGAAGGAGGCCAGGCTTCCTTACTGAAAGTTTGCTCACAGATGAAATCTGAAGAAACTGAAAGATTTCCACTGAAATGATGAGTGCTACCAAGCGTTGGCTGATCTTACCATATGTAGTCAGAATAAACTCTGTTTTGTAAAAACTGAGATGTAAACAGTGAAATTCCACTGTTAATAATTCAGTTTTGTGCATGTGAATTTCCCTTTGCTGTTTCAACACATTATAGGATCTGACTGCAGTTCCAGTCAGGTGCTTTTGTATAGTGTTGCCAAGTACTGTCATACTATCACACTTCATCATCTATGTGGGTGCACTGAAGAATGCACAGATGTTTATAAAGCATTGTAAGATCTTTCTGGGTGAATGGCATTATGCAAAGAAGATAATTATTCTAAAAATTAGTCCAAATATTCTGTATAAAGCAGATTTTGGCATTGTGAAAAGAACCAAAACATGCAACGATTTAGAGGTAGAGGAGGAATCCTTTTATTTTAAGGATAATATTGTTATAAAGTTAGAAATGAGTCATTCTCTAACTTATTTCTAACTGGGTGACTCGTGCTCTTGGCAAATTAATTGTCCAAGACAAGTGACTCAGATGCTATAGTTTTACTATTTTTTTAAACACATGGCTACTGCTATTACAAATAAACATGAGACTCGATTTCAGGTATAACAGATGTATCTATACCCTGCAAACTATGCCACAGTGCTGCTTGAGTATGTGTTACACATGCTGCATTTTTTTATCTTATGTTTTGTTTTCAGTTTTAGGTGGATGGTGTATGAGTTACAGGGTGTCCAAAGCAGCCATGGCCACCAAGAGTCTCAGCACTGAACTTGGACGAGGCAAATCTAGTGTGGTATGTACTTCCTTCTATCCAGGAACTGTGATTTATTAAAGCCTCATCACAGGAACATTCCCATGAATAAACTTTTCACCTCAGAATTCTTAGTAAGTTGTTTGATTAATATTACTGAGAATATTGATATGGGGATGATGGGAAGATCCATGCCATCTTTGTTTGGGATGGATATAGTGCCTTATTGTTGGCTGTAACCCTCTCTCTGTTTTCTTTCTTTTTTTCTACCTGCCCTCCCACCTCTGCCTTGGCTGCAGCTTGTAAGGTAGTATCACAGTGCAGATCTGATCTGATGAAACCACAACTAATACTGATGCCTGCCTATGATGGGAAGAGAACACAGACCACAAACTTGGGATTTCTGGCCTCTTATTAGGCAAGTCTGTTCCTCATCTTCCCCTTCGTGCCCCAGTTCCCTTTTGTTCCTTACCTTCGTCTGAATCATTAACTCATACTGAAGTTCATGTTACTGGTTGCTGGGAACCCAGTTTCATTTGGCTATATACACTCTTCCCTAAAAAACTCACATATCACCTACATGTTGAACATTCATCATGCAGTGAAAATATGGAACACAATTTTATTGTAATGGTTCTGAGTGATTTTCTGATGAAGAAATGAAGGGGAAAGTCTGGCACATTTTAGTGAGATGTTCATGTTTCTTGACTATGATTCATAAATTGGGAGTTTAAATTTCTAGTAAGTTTAGAAGTTATTCATGTTCATTTCAGATACCCATACATCCTTATTCTTAAAAAGTAGGCTATTTGCTAGTATAGTTGAAATTATTCCTGTACTGAGACAGGAGAATGTTTGAAGAAAACTGCATTGAGTAATAGTTTATATGCTCTTTATTTTGTTCAGTTGTAAATACAGTAGACAACAGATGAAATAACTATTGACGTAGAGAATAACACAAATTATGTCAAACAAGGACTTCAAACTGTGTGTTTTGAGGTCAGTAACCTGTGTGCATAGAACTTTGATCACATTGGTAACAGCTAAATGACATAACTTATGTGGATGTACGTGCAAAGATAAATAGGTAGCTTTTCACTGAATTTTTCAAGCAGAACAGGAAAATGTCAGTGAAGCGAAAATATAGGTTTCCAGCAGGCTCAAGGAGCTTCAACAAAGGAAGCAAATACTGATGAGTTAATTTGCTGAAACGGCAAGCAAGGGGTTTTTTTCTGCTTGTTTGTTTTTTAAACCTAAATGGATCCTGTTTTCAATAAGCAGCATAAAGGAGGATTCTTTCCAGGGCCCTGCCATATCAAATAGAAGACAGCATGTACTGTCTGGTGAAATGTAAGTTTGACTGCTAATCAGCCAACCCAAAGCATTGCTAAATTAAAAGCCAGTTTTCTTGAGAATACAACTTCTGGGGAACTGAAGCTATTTCTTGATTCTGTGACTGGCTTAGAAAAATGGGAATTCCTTTTAAGAAAATGAAGATGTTATGATTTTTTCAAACAGAAGTCTTTCAGATTTCCATGTCAGCACTGACCTGCCTAGTCAAATGAATTAAAAACATGACAGTGACTCTGGAACAATGCAACTGAATTTTCCAGTAGCGGGACATGGGTATTATTTCCATTTTGGGTCAAACTGATCCAAGTATGGGTTTCAGTTTGGAGGTGGGACCTGTCTGCAAGTCCTTTCTCAGCTCTCTCACTACTTTTTGTTTTAGCACTGTTGCTTTTATTTCTTTAAATGGGAGGTGAGATGAGCAGTTATTCACAGTTTGTAAAGTGTCTGAAGATCTGTGGGTACAAAGCACTACATAAGTGCAAAATATTTAAATTCAAAACTATGTTATGTCTTCTTCCTTTTTCCTTATGCCAGTCTGTGCTGTGACTGAAATCAATCTGCTTATAATCAAATTTAAACTTGGTTGCTGAATAGAGGTGGAGAATTTTTTTATGTTTTAACCACAGACTTTCTAGTTCACTGCAACTAGGGTTCCAGTCTGATTTCTCTCTGCAGGGAAGATATATATATATGTATGTATATATATTTGGTTTTCAATGTTTTCATTGATCGGGTGGGCTTGGCTAGTCCTATGAAAAGTTGTGATGTGTCAATCCAGTGCTGTTTGCATTTGCTTCAAAATGTGGGAATTAATCTGCTCTAAAAATGGCTTGGTTTATGCATGCATTGTTTAGTTTATACATTCTGGGAGGATCAAAGGACTGAAAAATGGCAATAATAAGGAGGTCGTAAATCACACAAGTTGTCTTGGTTTAGGATTTTAGGTCAGGCATATCAATTCCATCTTATACTAGATTGCAGTTGTACCTGTGAATAGAGACTAAATCATGTCATGTAATTTCTGGGGATTCTCTTATTTGCAATCCATGATTACTGATGCCTCATAACCACTGCAGCAGTATTTTCCTCATACCTTCATCTGATGGGGTACCTGTATCTTTCTTTCTAGCTTATGTTCTTGTTGTCTCTCTTTTTTTTTTTTTTTTTTTTTTTTTTTTTTTTTTTTATTCTAAGAGGAATTGGAATTAAGATAAGATATACGTCTTGTTTGGCATTATAAGTACATTTTATAAAGGGTGGAAAAGCAAATCAATTGGTGCTTGACACATGCAGAGCAAAAGTATGAGGGATCGATGTCTTAGCCCTTGATCAGTTCTGTTTTCAGTGAATATATAGAGGCTTTGTAAACAAAAAAGGTACCTTTGTCTCCTGTTGTACGGGAAATACACAGTGCTTTTGTTTTCTCTTCCCATGTGTGAAATGGCTGGCACCAAAAGTAACTCTGAGGCTTCTTTATCTGACTTCCATGTCACAATTAAGGATAAATTCAACAAATTTGGTTAGCAGTGTTCATGGGATCAAGGAGTCTGATGTACCATTCTGGGTTAAAAAATACAATATATGTGTATAATTAGGACTTTATATATGAGTATCAGAATAATGCTTTTGTCCAAAGGTGTTCAGTTATACGTTATGAGAGAATAGAAAAATATTTTGTGCTCTTGTGGTATGCATGGCATATATGTTTCTTAGACCCTTTCAGGTTAATCATTGATTCAGAGAACTTGTTTTGATGACCCAGATGGTCTCTTTCAGTCTTAAATTCCCATTAGACTAAGTGTGTGTTTGTATTAGTTAAGCTTTATTGCAAGAAAACAAATATTTTGGTGACACTAAGGTTCTTGAGTGAAATGCAGGTTGCCTTCTATGCAGGAGACACCCTGGAAGTTACTTTCTATTGTGTTTTTTTTTCACAGTGTATCTAATGAAAAGACAGACGTCTATGATTGTTGTTCTGTTTTTTTTTTTTTTGTGTGTGTGTGTGTGTACATAGTTTATGTTGAACTTCTGAAAACCTGAAAGCTCTAAATTGGCCTCTTGAACAAAATGAAATGCGTTGCACAGAACAGACTATTCACTGTAGTATTTACTCTGAAAGGTCACCAGTCCCAGAAATATCAGAGGATGTAACTATGGCAAACCAATCCAGTGTTAGCATAATGTTTGGTTGTTTGCTGCCTTTGTTACTAGGTAGTTGAAGCCTTTAGGAACAAATTTGTCATTCATAGCACAGTCCCTTCCTACACAGGATTCTCATTCTTTGCAAACTTGGGTAAAAAAGATATTTTTTAAAAGATTAGCATTTGAGTTTTATTGTCCGTGGCTTCAGCTTAATCTCACGAGGACATATTAAATGTTACCTCAGCATCAAAAACCTAAGCAAATCTTTGGTTTATCTATCTGATAGCAAAGTCTTATTGATCGAGTACTAAAATCTTAACTCCAGATTAGTTGTGGTGTTTGGATATAAACCTGTGCTTAAATGATCTTTCAGACATACACTTTCCCACTACTGAAGGTGATTGAGAAATACCAAAGGTATGGTGTGTTTCTGTTTTGCACCAAGTCCCATCTGTGGGCTATTTTGGAAGAAGGAAAATAAAATCTCTGTGTCCTTTCTAGCCTTTGATGGGCACTCTGTGTTCCCTTCTGGATTAGAGGAGTAATCCAGTTTTGTCTGGTTTGGAAGTATGTATGTCTAGCTAGAAGAGTTCAGAGATGTTTTTTTTTCCTCTTCCACATACAGGCATAGAAAGTCTGGTTCCCTGTTGCTACTCGATTCATAATCATTAATATCCATAGGAACTTCATGTCGACATTTAAGCTCTGGGAATATAGACCAATGCAAGTGAAAAAATCTCCATGCAGCTGAGTATTGATAGGAGAACCAGTTTCTCCTCTTCAGATGTGGCAGTGCTGAAAGGGGAAGAGAGAGAGTCTTCTGTAATTGTCAGGCATTCTGTTGTGCTTGTTTGAAACTGTTACTTCCCTCCTGATGTCATTAAGAAGGACCATAAAGAAATGCTGAATTGGAAAAAAACAAGAAAAAAAAAAAAAAAAAAAAGAAGGCATTTAGCCAGGCAAAACCAGTATGTATACATACATGAGGGTAATTGTCTGTGGGGGAGCAGTCAGGAGCCAAGGCCATTGTTTTCTCTACCAAATGCTCTGCCACTTGTGCAATCATTTTTACGATAATGAACAGTAATTCTTAATCACTGGGTTGTTAACTTGCCTGTTTTCCAATTACATTTCGTATATTTAAGTTTTGTAGTTAAAGATAAGCAGCAGTACACTGAGCCAAATACTTAGGTATGAGGTATAGTAGATGGCAGCAAAGGAGAGTGTATTTGAAATTAGATTTTTAGGTTTTTTACATATCTAGTGGTTTGAATCAATTGCCTGGCTTTTCATTTTTTACAAAGTCTCAGCAGAATGGAAACTGTGGCATGAAAAAAAGATGATTCACCCGCAAAGCCTACTTGATCTTCACTGGCTTGTAATCCTAAACAATAATCAAGGACTCGATTTTAAATGTTTACTGATTTGGGGAGTTTTATTTTAAATGTCTGAACTAAGGCACTGAAGGTTTTTGTTTCCTGTCAAAAATGGGCATCAACAGCTCTGCCAAGGGCCAGTTAAAGTTGTGGAGAGTAAATGCACCTGCAAGTTAAGTTGTAATTGTCTAGCTGGACACATTGGCAGAAAAAGCTTTAGAAGGAAAAGATTCTCACTGTTTTGTGGCTGCTGGGTGCTTTTTTTCAGTTGGGATGAAAGAGAGCAACCACAATCTCTAACCTCATCTCAGAACTTCCAGAGGGTAACTGTAGAAACCACTTGGGCCACTGCAAAACCTGGCCTCAGGGATGGGCAGGCTGGTAAGACCAGACTACACCTGTGTACTCTTCTGACTGTTATTCCCTAGTCTTGGCTGTTGTTTTTAGGTACGTAAGTAGTGTTCTAGTCCAGACAACTTTTTCCAGGTAGCATTCATACTGCCTTGTCTGGACACTCAGAATGGCGCTTGGGCCAGGAGATCTATCTATGCCCTATTTGTTATCAGTGAAGTGGAAGAACATACCTCCTGAGGGCTGTTCAGACCACCAAAGCTAAGTTACTGCTTAGACAGAATGCCTTTCTCTACCTTTCTCTCCCTTTATGAAAGTGAAGGGGAGATGAGCTTCAACTCTGTGCAGGGGAACAGGGCTTTTTATTACATCAACAGGTTTTGTTTAAGTGTCACAGAAGGCATAATTGAAAGGAGCCTGCACTGGAAGATGGGTGGGGAGGGAAGGAACCAATAGTCTCAATATAATCCTTCTTGGCCTCAATCTCACAAAGATTTAGGCATACAACTAAATTTATGCCCTTCACTTCCTCTATCATCTGCAATCAGTTTCCCCTTTCAGATGTGCTAGTGTTGAGGGAAAGCAGAATTCCCTTGCTAGCTAGCTGTTGTCAGCTTTCCTGTGATCACACTGATAATACTAGAGCCCTTTGGGTCCCTTTCTAAATACTCTGTCATTGCATTTTCCAGATAAGAATTCTACACAGCTTTAGAGCTGTTTTGTCCCATTTTGTTTACACATCTGTCGTTTGTCATTATTAATTTGATTAATTGATTTTTCTGTAATACAGAAAAAGGATAAACATAGAAGTAACTTGAATAGAAATGTAAACAGAAATGGCAGAGTGCCAACAACCCCTTAAACATAAATCTGCAAGCAATTATGCCAGAATGCTGTTTCATTAAACTCTTTGCATTGGTTAATATAGTTTGTATGCAAGAAGATGTGTACATGTTCCTCATTACTACTTCTCTCCAAAATATGACCAAAGCTTTGTAGCTGGCTGGCTTTGAATTTGAATAACACCACTGGTGCTCTGTAAGATTTTTTTCTGGTTCTTGGGTGATGGATTTACATGTGGACTGCACCTGTTTGGTGCTTGCTTTAGCTTAGCCTCAGACCAGGGACATGGGAGGTCCACAGAATGAGGAGGGGAGGAGCCTAAAAATTTCAGGCTAGGTTGCCTGTGATAACATGCCTGAAAGGGTGGTTTGTTTTGTTTTGCTTTTTAGTTCCATTGGTTTTGAAACTGTAAGGGCTGGCGCACAGCACTTCTGATCCTGTGGCAGAGTATCTTAACCACAAGGTAGTCATTAGTTTGATGAAGCTGACTCATAGAGTTACAGAATTGCAGCCTGGCTCTCTGTGTTTATAAACAAATAAATAGAGGTGATATAAAGCTGGGTGTCTGAAGTGCAGGTGGGTAGGGAATAATCCATGAAATGTTTGCTGTGCAAATGTGTAATATGCAGTGAGTCAGTATAGCAGACCTGTTCACTGTTCTGAGTCCATTTGTGTCCTGGATTTCTTCAGCATTCGATGTGTTTGTAGTCCTTTTCCTACCAGATTGCTGGTTTGCAGTGAAATATATAGGAAAATATTTTAAAATAAACAAGTAGTTTCCACCTACTCCTGTTCAGAAAGGAAGACAGAAATCCTGAGTAAGCATTAATATTGAAAGAGCTGGAAGCATCCTCAATTTTGTTTGTCAGTATTGCACCTCTACGTGGATTGTTTTCTTGGCAATTTAGACTGAAAACTGAACTGGCTCACAGAATTTGTTTAGAAAGTTAGGGTAAAAGGAAGAGGAAAACTTTGGTTACATCAAAGTGTTAGAAACTGAACCTGTTATACATGCCATGACTTCATTGATGGATGTTGTATGTTCCACCTAGTTCGTGATTTACAGCAACTTATGTAAAATATACAGGAATTAATATAAAGGAATGTAGGGTAGGCAGTAACATACTGAATGTGTAAATGTTGGATGAAGGCAAGAGAGCTCAGTACCTCTTAAAAGCAATACCTGCTTTCAGGCAGTTGTGCTGTGATGCATTGTCTCATAAATAGTACGGGTAAAAAAAAACAGCAGACAGCAGGTCTTGAGCCAACTGCTCAACTGTGAGAGTAGCAGGTTAGTTTACTTCTGCTTTTTGTCTTGTTTTGAAGAGGTGACATTATAATTTCTGTCATATTTCTTCTGGATTGTGTTTTCTATGGCATTCCAGATTTTCAAATACTAAGTATAATGCGAGACCTTCATGTCACCAATTTAGCCCCCATGCAGAATAGCAGAAGAGCACAGGCTGTCTGCATCAGGCAGTGAGTTCATGAAATGTTGTGCTGTGATTCACCGCTGATACAGAATATGGTGAACAGTTCATCTGCCCCAGTTTCAACTTTATTAATGCAAAAGGCTCAGGTCTTTTTCCCCTGAATGCCAAATGGATTGCACTGTAGTTTGCTCAAAATAAGCAATGCCATATACAACTGAGGACATGAGATTCCTTCATTTTAAACACTTAGAGATGATCACATAATACTTTAAACACTCTAGTTTTATTCCCATTGTCTCAGTTTACATTTCAGAACAGCTGAATAATTCTGAACTCAGAATTAAAGAGGGTATGTAAAACCTTTCGAAAAGCTTATTCCAAAATGAAACAAGTGTAAACAAAAATAATATGAAAAAAGTAGTATTTTGCAGTGCAGAAATCAGTTCATGTGATATTCATCAGTACAAGAGTCTGAAATTGCTGCTTTATCAAAACGCATTGGTTTGAAACTTAATCTTTCCACAACAAAACAAAACATTTGGCAAATATTTTCTTCCATTCCTGCTGGAGAGCTTACAAGGTCAGGGAAACTTGCACACTTAGTGAATCTGTCCCTGTACATAAAACCTGTCAGTTGATTTGGACCGTCTTTAACATTTTTCTGGGTTTATATTTTCTTCAGCGTTCTTTGATGTGACATTTGTTGTTGTTATATGCCACTCGTCTACACTGCCCCTGAACTTGTGAGTGAGTTAGATCATATCCTAAAAGTGTTTTCGTGACCTGTGTCTTCTATTCATCACAGTCTAGTCTGCTTCTATCCTGGGCATAATTGTGCAATATTTACAGTAAATTATTAGGGAAATATTTAATTAGCAATAAAAGATTGGAAAGAACCTCACTAAGGTGTCTAGGCATGCCCTGTCCTTGCTCTAATTCAGCATCAGCTCTACCTAGACTGTTCCTCACAGATATTTAACTTTTCGTAAAAACTTGCAGCAATGGATAGTTGAGTCGTCCAGTGGAGTCTAATGCTTGTCTTACTCCATTCTAGGAAATGTCTGAAGTCTAAAGTGACTTTCCCTTACTGTAGTTACCGCTTATGAATTCCTTCTAGTTTCTCAGCAACTGATGTATCTCCTTTGCTGTTACCTGTACCAGATTTGAATATCCCTTCAAATCTTTCATTTCCTAGGCTCTAAAACTTGATGTTTAATCCTTTCTTAGTTATTCCAGAAGTTTAGTGCCAGGCACAGTACTCAAAACAGCTGCTGCATTCTATTGCAGAGTCAGTGGACTGCAGTGGTACCACACAGAAGTGTAAGGGTGCAATGAAAGGTGGCTTTGCTTTTGTTGGAGTAAGGTAAAAAGTTGCCACTCTTCAGCTGAGATACAGTAACTGCCTACCCATCCCCTCTGTCACCCTGGAGTTGCAGAGAAAACAGGTTTGTAGGAATGATCCTCTGTTCTGCATTGGGGCTGGTTGTTATGTTCAGTCAGTTTCTGTGTCAGGGAAGAGAAGGGGACAACCACTGCCAGCTGGGGCCAGTAGCAGCAAGGATTCCTCATGCCCTGGGAGGTCTGAATTAACAAGGAAAGTTCATAAAGCATAATGAGCCAGCTGCCTAGAACTGCCAACAAGTGGTATAAGGTCCCTGCCAGTCTAGGCAGCAGCATTCTGTTCTTTAGTTTAAACATAAATCAGTAAGTTAGGGAGTTCTCAAAAAAATTCACAGTTTTGGAAGCAATACGGCTCCTTCTAGCAGTAAACATATACAGCCTGCCTGCCTTCCTGCCCTTTTCAGGGCAATTGCATTTGGGCTGGCAATTACAGCAGTTGCTGATGCATTAGGGTATGAGGAAAATTTGGTGTTTTAATCATCTTCACAACATTGGATATTGTTTTTTAGAAAGAAAATTTTGCTTGTTCTTTGTTCTCAAACATGCTTTCTCCATTTCCTCAGTTTCATGCACATTTTTTTCTGTGGCTTGTGCTCACCTACTTAAATATAATGTTCTGGTCCCATCTGAGAAGTGGAGAGAACGTCCCTCTCACTAAGCAGTTTCTTAATACAGTATCCCTTTCTGGAGGCAATTAGAATAGCTCTTCATTCTTTGTAGGTGTTTTACTGGGGAGGGCCTGTGTCCTGTACTAATTTTAGGTGTAAGGAGGAGACACTATGTGACCTGTGTTTACTTTAAGGACAATCATCCATGTAGTGGCTGGCAGCTTGTATAAAGAAAAGACCTTACTGCACAGGGCCAAAATTTAATTACTGTTTCTTTTCAAGTATGCACATGATGCCACAGCACAGTTCACCGTTTTATTTTATGTCTGCTTGATATTTAATACATCTCATTCAGAAAATGTGTTTTTACACTTGGATGTCTCAGAGGTCAGAGAGTAAATCACAGTCACAAGATTATCAGTGCTGCACAGGGAAAGCCAAGAAACTAAAAAAGCACGAGGTCAGACTCACTCAAGGTCACATTTAGTCCCCCTAAGCTGTTGAGGAAACACGTGACAATGTGGACAAAAACTTGAACGTTGATGTTGATGCACAAATAACTTTGTGCGAAGTACAAGGCAGACCTGGGGTCACGCGCACAGAAGCCCCCGGGACACAGATACCTGAGTCCCACGCATGTGCCGGGTGGGCGGCCTGAAGCAAAAACGTCAGGGCAGCCGGTTACCGGGGCGGGCCTGCCCGGGGTGCGCCAGCGAGCGAAGCCACACGGAAATTGCGCCGGGTGCCGGCTTCCCCTGTGACCGTGGGTCCCGCCGCCGGCCGGCACCGTGCGAGTGGGGGCCGCCCGCAGCCCCCCAGCCCCGGCGCGCTCCCGGGGCTGCTCGGGGAGCCCCGCAGGGGCCGGGAACGCGCACGTTGGCCTCGGGGTGGGGGGGGGTCGTCGCGTCCCCGGCGGAGGGCGGTGGCCGCCCCTCTGCAGCGCGCTGCGGGCAGGACGCCTGCGCCGTGCGCCGGCGGCGGCGGGGGGGCGGGCGCCGCATCCCCGGCGCACGGAGCTGCGGGCACGGGCGCCGGCATGAGCGGAGGCTCCGCCGCGCCCAGCCGGAGCTGAGCCGGGAGACAAAGGGGAGAGAGCGGCTGCCGCCATGGGGGAGCAGCTCCGCGCACAGCCCGCCGCCCCGGTGGGGCCGCCACCGCCCGCTGCCGCCTCCTGCTCGCTGCCCGGCGGGCTGCTGCAGAACGGTTTCCACCCGCCGAGCCAGCCGCTGAGCAACGGCGGCTGCGGGGAGGCGCCGCACCCGCTGCTGCTCCGCCCGGAGCTGCCGCCGCTCAGCCACGGCTCCCCGGCCAAGAAATGCAGGCTGCGCCGGAGGGTGGACTCGGGCCGGCGGCACAGGCCACGTAAGTGATGAGCTCGGCGGGGCGGCGCTGGCTCGGCTCGGCGGCGCGGCCCTCTCCGCGCGGCGCTGCCGCAGCCGGGCCTCGGCATCGGGCGGCCGCGGGTCCTGCGCCGCCTCCCCTGCGGAGCGCCGCCCGGCCGGAGCTGGCGGCCGCCCTGCTCCCGCGCCGCGGGCGTTCCCCCACCCCCCCCCACCCTCTCTCCAGTCCCCGCCGCAGGCGGGCGGGCGGGCCGGGCGGGCGGAGCGAGGGCCCCCGGCGCCGGCCAATGCGGCGGCAGCGCCCGGGCACGGCCCCGCTGCCGCGTGGGCTGGGCCCGCCCTGCGCCAATGGGGCGGCGGCGGGCGGGGAGCGGCGGCCCGGCACAAACGCGGGCGGGCGACGGGCGGCAGCTTCGCGCCTCGCCGTGCACCGCGTCGGGCGGTGCCCCGGGTCCTGCCGGGTCCTGCCGGCCCCCGCCGCGCCCATGAAGCTCATAGAGGCCAAGCAGCGCTGTAAGTAACGGCCGGGCGGGGGTTCGACCTGGGCGCCGCTGTGCCTTGGCGACTTACTTACACGCTTTTTCTCCTTCCTCAAACGTCGTCAAAATTAAGAAAAAAGTAGATCTGCTAGTTGAGTGTAAATTTTTCTGACTGGGTGGGGAAGGGGGGGGGAGTATATTATTGCAAACACGATAAATTTGTAATGTGCTCTTTATGAGCATCATGTGTGGCTTTTGCTTGGTTGGTTTGAGAGGTGTTTGTGAACTGGCTGTCTATTTCATGTTTTGTTTTAAGGCTGTGAGTCTCAGACATCCATGTTTGTAATGTACTTAACTGCATATAGTTTGTTGATTAATAGTATGCTTTACTCACATAGTCATAGCTAACTTCCTATGTGTAGGTATGCAGATATTGAATAATTCCATGGTAAACTCTAAAAGTAAAGCAGTCCCGTGGAATTGGAGTACTTTGTTTCCTTACACTCTCACTTGGTAGCCCTTCAAGTAAAGCCTGCGAATGTTTGCTTCTTTGTTAAAAGTTTGGCATGTTCCAAAAGGGTAATCAGAGATGGTTAGGATCACAGCTACCCGCTGCCAAAACTTAAAGATGTTTCTACTCAATAGGAGGTAGTGTATATTCAGCTACTCTGGTTTATTTTTTTCCTTTCTTTCTTTTGAAAGTAATACTAAATAAACTTTTTTGTATAAGCAGAACAAAATAGTCATAAGGAGCCTTGAAGAGCTGCAGCTTTCACGAGGCTACTTATTAGCCAGTGCCATCTCTGGCTTTTAAAATGTTTTTGCTGAGCTACACATGCCACTTTCCGTTAGAATGTTCTCAGTATTGATTAATCACGTGTTGCTTACAGTATCTATAGATAATTAATTTAGTCTTCTACCAAATTTAACATATTGGTAACCAAATCATTCTCTATCACAAACTTGTTTTTTAGTCTTCGCCCAGATTCACGTTTCCATTCAGGAACAAAAACTGCAGAACTTGTACTAACACTACATTTTGAATTGGTGTAACTAAGAAGAGTCAGCACTTGCATATCAAACTCTTCATAATATTAAAAACTCTTTTGAAGCAAAGAACAAGGCTTTTAGACATTCATGTAATCACTTGAATAAGAAAGAATGGGCAATTTGGAATTTCTTTCTTATCTTGAGGGGGAAAAGAGCTCATCAAAGTAAAAAGCGTAGGTGACTGTCTATATTGCCCAAGATGTATGACAACTGAGTCTTCAGTTGTGGGGTTTTAATGACATGAGGCTTTGATGAAAACAGCAGGTGAGCCAAGTGTTTTACAGAACTATTTTGTGGGCACTTTCTTTGATGAATGGAAGACACGAATACTTTTTGAATTATATGGCTAATTTTGTACAAGAATAATTTGCAATTTAGTATTAGTATTGCAGGGAAATATGATAGCACGTTGTCACCAGCTTAAAAAATTCAATATATTATACTCAGATTCTCCTAGTACTGCATAACTTCCCACTGTATCCATATCCAGAGAATACTACACAGTCCCGTTTTACTGGTTTATGTGTTTAATCCTGGCCTTTGTAGATGTTTGTTATATGCTTAAGGACACATTGCAAAATGAAGTGCAGTTGCCACATGCCATGTAAGACTTGAGTATTGATTGTGGGATTTGCTTTGACTGGTAGAGAAGATAACGACATAATTGGCATTTCCCAATATTTCAACAAATGAAACCTATCTTTTTGCAGTGATTATTCCTTTAAATCCTTATAAATTATATGTTTTCTTGATTGTTTTTGCTTTCTGCCAAAGCGGGGTAGATTTATATATTCCCAAGTTTTTGCTTCCCTCTCAGAGCGGAAGATTCCCTGTGAAACCAGTGTGCTTTGCTGATTAGCCTGTGGTGAGAGAGGATCTGGGGACTAACCTATCTTCCTTTTGACTCATATTCTGCTTAGAAGGTCATATTTGCTTTGTGTTTCTTCTTAGATGAATTAGATGAGTTGTCAGGGATGATAGGTTTATGTCAGTTTTCTGGTTCAAATAATTAGTGCAGACCCTCTGTGAGACTAGGGTTTATGTTACTTTTCTGTATGGCAGTACAGTGTAATGAATACAGATAAGTATCTGTTATGGTGCCTTGCGCTGTGAAGCACTTCATAAGAGAATAAAATACTGAAACTGTGTGAATTCTGCAGATTTCGAAAGCTTGCTAAAGTGTCATGTTTTTCAGCTTAAATGTGATCTTTGAACAGAAGAAAGAAAAAGAGCAGTTAAATGGCTTCATCAGTCGCTGTGAAACAGCATTGTAGCCAAGTAAGGACAAAGATATCAGCATGGCAGTTAACTAGGCTGGTGCTTCGCAGCATTATTCTGCATCAGACATGGGGCAGAAGCCAGCTGGACATTTTATTTCTATTGCTTTTCTTAAATTGAGATAAAGCTTTCTCTATTCAAATCAACATCTTGCATCTCCAAGTCAGCTGGTAATTGTTAGGGGTTGAAGAATGTGTATTTTGAGGCATTGTGACCACTTAGTCATGGCAGTTATAATGCATATTGGTTGTAATTACCAATCCCTTCGAGTTGTAGCTTTGCAGTAAAGAATACTTTTGGCCAATATTTAGGTTGTTACACCTGTGATGTTTGGCTGCAGCATGATTATGTAGTACTAGTTAAAACCAGGTGCAAATTACCGAAAACCTAGGCGGCTTCAGCTGCAGTGATGTTAAATGTGAAATGCCATGATTATATAGTATATTTTGGTGAAGAATACAGGAGTGAAAAATGGGTTTGGTCGTGCTATTTGAAAGTGAGTACAATCTTACTGGTTACTGGATTTTTGTTCAAGGCATTGGAATATCCCACAATCTCTTAATCTGAAGAATTGCTTCAGGTGACACGCTGCTTAAAGTTAGTGTCCACTTGATTTTAATGTAGGTGGGAGTAAGGGTTGCCAAAGGAATAGGACTGGTTGTAACAAACTGAATTAACTGGTGTGCTGTGGTCCAGCATCCTGGGAGTTAAAACTGCATATCAACCTTGCCAACAGGAATGGGAAACATGCAAATCACTTCCATCAGGCTTGGTGCTGTCAGATGCAAGAATGAGTTTCTTGAAAGCTCATCACTGCTTTTTGTAGGTTTCTAAGTTTGGCTTTTATTTCTTAAGGTTTTTCAATTAATCTGTCCAGGTTAGGTAATGACCTAGTGTCCCAGTACTATCTTCAGAAATCAGTTTGTGGTAATATGACTGTGTGTGTGTTAATGGCCACAACTGTTTAACAAATAGTTCTGTACTTCTGGGCTTGAAGTTTTTTGGTTGTCAGGGCTGTGTGTGTGGTGTTTTTTGTTTTTGTTTTTTGTTAATTCTCTGGTGAGGCAGTAGACATTCAGTAAACCCTTGCTGCTGAAAATTAACTGGAAGGCTTTGCCTGATATGCGTGCATGCTTTACTTAGCTCTAGCTTTGTAAAGGTTGAAGAAACTTCCATTGCTAAGCAGATATAATTAATTTTTAAAGATATTTTTTTTTCCAAAGGAAAAATATACTTACATTTTGCAATGTGTTTGGATTGCTCAAAATAAGTGTGAAATAGGAAGAAGTAAATGAAAAATATATGGATATATGTAAGATATATTATCAGTTAATTTTTTAATAGAAAGCAGCTTTCAGAAGCTGTGAGAATACTATCCCATCTTATTTGTGACTCTTGTTTTGATTTTTTTTTTTGTTCTTATTTTTGGTGATTTCTCCCATCTTCCAGTCCCAATTAAAACAGGAAGTTATTAGATCATCAAAGCATTAAGCAATGCAAATTAAATGCAAATGAAAAATGTAAATGAAGTAGTAGGATTGCATCATATATGTGTCCAGGAAGAAAAGCCGCTTGACCCAAGATACTTCATTTGAGGTATTTGAGTAAGATATCAGAGTATTGATACCACCATTCGAATTACTGATTAAAAAAAAAATAGATACTGTGGCTGTGTTCAAGGAAATTCAGGTCTTGTAAGAGGGATGTATAAGCTGAACCTGTTTTGGCATAAGAAGAAACTGCCGAAAATTTAAAAATTGTTCATGGATAAATGTAGGGTTCAGGTAGAGAGGACAAAGTACTAACTAGCAGGATTCAGGTACAATCTCTTTCTGAGTTGAGGAGTAAAAAGGTTCAGCTAACCTTATGTGGTAGTTGCTTAAACATATGAAAAGGATTACCCCTGGTTATCCCCTTTAATGGAGGGGAATATTACTTAGTGACCTATAACTCCTCTTTCTTGCTTCCTCTAATCTTGTCCATATTGTGATTTCATATTTGCCCTCTACGCCCCCTTCCTATATTTTATGTTAAGCATAGGGTTTTTTTAAAAATAAAATGCGCTTGGTTCTGAATGTAATAGGCTTTATAGGAGTAGCCTTAAATGTTCATACTCTTCAAAGTCTGCAGAAACTAGGTAAAATGTATCCTGGAATTTCTCATGAGTGAACCTTTCCCCCAGATAACACAGCTGTTGGCGTGCATCAGATTACCTCATTATGCAATGCTGTAGATACCTTCTGTTTGTGTTGTCACATGCTTCTGCAGCTAAATTTTGGAGTAATGGAGATTTTTATCTCAAGATAACAAAACAGTAAGTAGTTGGTGTAGTTTAACAAAAAGAGAATTAATATTCTTAAGAAGATAAGCATAGTCTTTTGATTTATGCTAGACTTTTAAGAGCGCATGGTTCAACTTCATGTTTTCTCTGTTGTATGAGACCGAGAACGAGATTGTATAGTCTTATTTTTTGACTTACTGCAATGTATCAATACAGTAGAATAGTTTTATTTTCTCCACAATAATAGATTGCATTGATCCAACAGGTATATTGCATACTGACTGAGAAGAAAGAAATCAGTTCGTAACAATCTTATCAGAGAATTTTACTTAAGAAGTGTATTTTTTACACTGTGAAAACATTTCTGCAATATAGCCAGTGGCTTAATTTTTCATAGTAAATTACACAGTTTTGAATAACCATTATCAGCCTGAGGTGTGGATGTGAGAGATTTCACTTTCTACTTTTTGCCTTCCTGGCTTTTAATAACTCAAGAAACTAGACATTTATTCAGGTTATCAGTTAAATGCCAAACTTCCAGTTTAAAACAGACAAAAACCCATACAACCCCAAAAAACAACAAAAACAAACAAAAAAACCCAGACCCACTATTCCCTGCCCCGTTTTCCCTCAGATCTCTGGATCCTGTATCTACACAAATACCTTTCTTCATATCCCCTGGCTGTAGCAGTGAGTAATAATTTTGGGGGCCTCTGAACGGCCTTACTCTCTTGTGTTCAGGGAGGCAGCGAAACCCAGCAGCACCTTGCAGCACACTGCCATTAGGACCACATTCAGTGGTGTCAGGAAGGTTGAAGTGTATAGGTACCAGCTAAGGTGAGTTATCTGAAGATACTGAAAGAGCTGATCGTGCTTCAGTGATACATTTTGTTTTGGAACATACTGATAGTAACAAAAGACAGAACAAATAAATGTAAAAAACAACCACTGGAATACAGAAATGTTTCCACTGTCATTACAGTTGTACGGAACGTACATGAATTTCAGTGGGACTTCGTCAGGAACTTTAAGACTTGTTTTTTTTCCTAATTGGTCCACCAGTCAAAGTAGTTGTCATCTTTATTGTGAGTGATTCCAAAAGATAACTGTTGTTAGCAGCTGTGAAGAAAACAAAGCTGCTGTTCTGTGTAACTGGAATATTGGTTATTGTGGACTGATGTGCTCTTTATTTGTGCTAAAGAAAACTGCTGCTGTTCTAAGAGCAAAGTTCTTTCTGAAGCTCTCCATTTGGCCCACAACAAAATGAAAGGAGCTTAAATTCACAGAGAGAATAAACTTAAAAAAAAGTCTCTTGGCATTTCTGCTTGCTTTTTAAATGTGAGCACTATGTGTATCTACCCCAAGAATTACACAGACTTGAAATAACTTCACAGTTGTTTTCTATAGTACTCATTCTTTGTTAATGATTTAGTTATGACTTCTCAGAATGTTAAGATATAAAAGTAAATGTCTTGGCAGTCATTTACGTATAACTCTTAGCTGTTAGTACTTAACGCTTCTGTTGCGGGGCTTGTGTTTGATAGGAGGATGGAATGCTTCTTCCTTCTCTTAAAGATTAAATCTACACTATAGCTTTAAAGCAACTGTTGCTGCAGGTAGACTGTAGCAGATTTGATGCCCTTAATGCAGTTTATTGGAAATTGGTTTGCGCTTAGTTAGAGGCTGGTTCTGTATGGCACAGTCCAACCATGCTGCTTTGAAAATTAAACTTCCTGCTTGCATAGTTAAAATATGTCCAAGGAGGAGACTTATTGTTCCAGTGAGACAGGTGATTAAAGTTCTCAGTAGCTTAAAGATTTGTGTAAATCTTTAATGTGATTGGTATCCTGAGCTCCATTTCGTTATTGTGTTGTACAGTGTGGACCATAGCACTTTTGCTTAACAATTTACCTTGCACTTTTAAAAGGATTTGAGATACAGGTTAGTGTATGGTAACATATTTTTCCTCTTTAAAATAAAGCCTATTTTAAAAACACTTGTTTCAAATTCTTCCCATTTCAGGGAGCTTTTGTGCATCTGCGTACGATACATCTTCCCAAACCTCAAATTAGACTTAATTTCAGTGTCTTTGTGTCTTGCAGTTTGTAGGGCATGGAAAAAGAAATCAGACTTTGTGATAGATAACAGTAGATGCTTTTAGAAAAACTGAACTGGAAGCAAGCTACTTCATGGGAGTTCATGCATTATGCCTGCCTTGTCCTTAGGGAAAGAGAACTAAAACTGATGATTCAGTTATTTGGTATACAGCAATGTAGCCAAATAATGGTTTTAAACACCTGACAGTTAGAGATTGGTTGGGGGGGGGGAATGGAGGATGTATTAATAATTGTAAAATTTAGACTTTTGAATTCTTCAGACAGACAAGAATGACACTGAGACCCTATGTTAAGAAGTAAAAGACTCTAAGCTCCTTTCAGCCTGAAGTTGAGCGACTTTATACTGAGATTTGATTACCTGAGGAAGAACAGTGTGATCAGTACCTCCTGTGTTTATTAAAATCTTTGCCCTGAGTTGTTAACGTTCAGATTTACTGACAGAAATATTAGTAATGCATATGGTGCCCATTGTTTGGAGTTTGTATCAATACTAAGTTGGAATGCCCTACTTGGTAAATCACATTTCTAGCAAGTCCGCCTGATCGTCCCTAAAAGCAGAGAGGCGAGGTGACTGTGTGACTACAATTTTAAAAATGGATCTTAGGTGTTAGCCACATACTCAGTACTTTTAATTTCTCTAAGAAACATTACTAGTGGCCTCGTTCTGCAATAACTGTATTGCTTTTGTATTCTTACTTCTTATTGCTTCATAAAGTTACTTGGCTTACTATATAAAATATATGCATGTATAAATAAGGATATCAGGCACACCAACCTGGTTCAGTTAAGTATCTTCTGTCTGCATGTTCTCCATAGTGATATTCTCTTGCTTTTAATGGAACAAAGGCTTTGGTAGACCTAGGCTGGCTGTGGCAAATGTATATATGCTGAGAAGCAAATAGTGGCATTTCTTGTATAGCTGTATGATAGGCTAACAGACATACCAGCAGAGGGAATATGTGCTCAAAGAAAAGGACTGTCAGTAGTAAATATTAAACTTAAAACAGCTCGTTCTCTTCCTGCTAATATATGCAGGTGGTGTAGTTCCAACAGAGCTGCTAGTTCTGGTGGGTTGAAGTCTGGAGACTCCCAGAATAATGGGAGAGTTATGTATTGCTGCTCCTCATACAGAGCCTTGTGACTGTAGAAATTCCAACTGGTCTTGGAAAGGCAATTGTAGATGTTACACAGTGGAAATGTGACTTGAGAAATCTTCTCCTGTTTGGTTGTTTCTTCCTCCTCCCCTCAGTCTATTTTAAGAACTGGTCCCAGGAGTCAGGCTGGGTGAAATGTAGTAAATGTGCTCTGTCGAGATGCTGACTGAAGAGGAAAAAGTTTTCCTGGGAAAACATATTTTCACTTTATTAAAACCTGCTTCTTCAGAGAGGTGTATTTGAGATTTTCTTTATTCTTTTACTTAACTGAGTCTTTATGAAGTCTTAACTTAGAGGCGTTTAATATATGTGAATTGGACACATAAGTGACCACCAGCTTTCAGGAGCAGATGCTGCTACTGTCACAACACTGAATTGTTCTTCAGTAAATGTTTTAAGTGATATGGCTAACCTGTATACTTATAGTGACTTTCTCTTTCTTCCTTCTCAATCCCCTTGTCCTTAGCGTTTCCATGGTTTGGAATGGATATCGGTGGAACATTGGTTAAACTGGTCTACTTTGAACCTAAGGACATTACTGCAGAAGAGGAACAGGAGGAGGTAGAAAACCTGAAAAGCATTAGGAAATACTTGACGTCCAATACAGCCTATGGTAAAACTGGCATTCGCGATGTCCATCTTGAACTGAAAAATTTGACTATGTGTGGACGCAAAGGAAACCTGCACTTCATCCGCTTTCCCAGCTGTGCCATGCACAGGTTCATACAGATGGGTAGTGAAAAGAACTTCTCCAGTTTGCACACTACGCTCTGTGCCACGGGAGGTGGAGCTTACAAGTTTGAGGAGGACTTTAGAACGGTATGTGAACAGTTCATAAGGGTTCAGTGTGAAGTACTTTGGGAAAACATCATGGGAGTCCTATTAAAACTTGCAGAGAAAGTAACATTTTTTTGTCCATCCTAACTGGTTAAGACTAAGAGAATCAATTCACATTTGTTAACTGGTAGGATTGCTGAGAACATGGGGGAGGATATTCTACTTGCTGGGTATTCTACTGAAGTATTATTGCAGAGCATGTCTTCGGTAAATGTAGTGGGTTTTTTTAGAGTACAGGTGTGATGATCGGATGTCTTATAATCAGCTTGAGGGTGTGTTATGACAACCCAGAAGCCTGAGACTAGGTATTCATTTTGCAAACTGGATATCTGTTAGAAAACCAGAAATTAAACCATACAGACTAAAAATTAAATTCAAGTTCATTTCCCCTTGTATTAGTCTTCAAGCAGAATTAAGTCAAGAGTCCAGAAGACCAAGTGTGGAGCAGGGAGAGAAACAGTGTATGGAAGCATGATAATAGCAGCTAGCTTTTGATATCAATTCTGGGAGTACGTCACGTGAAGAAAGGCGGGTCATGAGGTGACTAGGTCCCAGATCTCCTAGATTTTAACAATAACCTCTGCAGGGAGCTCCAGAAGCTGATGTACGTCTGAAGAATTGGGATGCTGCTGTTTGTATGAGCTTCAGCAATAGTCCTAGCTCCAGAATGAGTGCAGTGCAAAAATTGTTTGTGGCTACAGGCATAGAGAACTGTTGTATAAACTGCATTAGAGAGTAGTAGTCATTCAGGAGTCAGTTGCCTGTTGTGTATGTGTCTCCACTGGGGCACATCTTAAATTATTTTCTGTAAAAGAATTACTAGTCTGGCTATACCAGATCAGTTTCACTAAAATTAATGTGAATGATTTACTTGGCAGATGGGTCTGACGCTTCTGTCCCTAGCTTTTGACCTGATCTTGTGGGTGAGGGATGGCTGCTGGGTATGACAGGTTACATCAGTTGCTTTTCTGTCTTTGCTTCAGTCTACAGAGCACTGATTTACCAACTGCTGTTGACTACAGTCTTTGGGTTTGTGTGCTTTTAACTCCCGGCATCCATTCCTGCAGTACAAGAGGTTTTTTCATTGTCAATACCCCTCACCTACCAGATGACCAACATCCTCTGGGGGAGGAGAATGTTGTAAGAGATCAAGGTGAATTCTGACTGTCATACTTTTGTGCAGTCAATTTCAGTAAATGTTGGCCATGGAAGCAGCTAGGCTAACGAAGGGCTGTCAAGTTTCTGAATTGCTGTAGTAGTCCACTGTTAGTGCCAGATTTCTTGTCCTTTAGGCTGAGTGCAAGTCTCTTAACTATTAGGGTCTACTGATGATTGAGTTCTTAAAGTTTTAGTTTGTCTCACATTGTGTAAGGAAGTTGGCACCACAGTAGGAGGTGAGTTCTAGTGTATGTGACCTCAGTTGAGGTTTTCAAATGTCCTTCCATGTGTCCAGGAGGTGATTCAGGTCATGTTCTCTAGTGACAATGGGAGGTCACTTTGAGACTTTCTGAAGAGGCTGACTCTTCTTTTGGAGTGGTTAGTCCTACCAAATTCATCTTTCCTGCCTCATGTAATAGCAGCTGGAGTTGCTTATTTAATAAGGAAGTTCATGGCCCTTGTTGCCCTGGCTGTAGATTTGAACTGGAAGTTACCCAGTGGCTCACAGCTAAGCATTTCTCTCCATAGTTTTGGCTTTATCTGGCATAATTATGCCATTTCCAGTGAGGGACCATTCTCTGTCATCTCAGCTGCAATATAGTCAACATGGCACTGGAAGCCATAGCTGAAGTTAGGGCTCTTTTGCTAGGTATTGCACAAAAATACGAGGTCACATAGCAAGCTACTGGTGGACTTAGCATGAAATCCCACATCTTGGCAATGTTAGTTAACACTGTGTGCTGCAACACTTGTAGGTAGTTTAAGAAAAACACTATAAAGTTTGGCTGGGGTGTTTTGTACCATAGAGCAACCACTGAAGTGCACTCACACCAGCTATCCACTTCCACAGCTTCTGTTACAGCAAGTGTTTCTTGGCTCAAACTATAATATTCATAGAGTATTACAGAAGCAAAGTTCTATCCATTACATGAAGGTTTGCTTGCTTAATCTCTCTCAAAGGGCTGAGTGTCCTGGGTACAGGCACTTAAATTGTCACACTTCATTAGCTATTGTAACAGCAGCTGGTTGTCTCAGTGTGTTCAGCTGACTGCACATTGACATTGCACAACAGCTTCAAGATTGTGCTTTCAAAGCACTGAAATGTCTGTTTCAAATATTTGATCACTAATGCACCTGCAGAAGTAGAGAATGAATGCCAAGTATAATATCCTGCTGTTGCTGGATTCAGTACTGTATATTATCATATATGGAGGAGGCTTTAAATGTTCTCATTTCTGTTACTTAGAAGCAATGTAGAGAAACTAAAGTATGCTTGTGAAAGTAGTTTGTGTCATTAAAAATCTGGCTAAATTCTAGGAAACTCATGAAACTGATATAGGTAATATGCTTTTATTTTGGCCCTTTACTTCCTTGTGTACATGCTTTTAAGTTGTCTTTCATGGTATTTCTAAATGCTTATGGGACTTTCAGGATTGCATAAATTTAGGCCAAAAGATCCAACATATTGCAAAAGAGCATTCAAATCCCAAAAAAGGGATACTTCTAAGATTACAACAGCTTTTTCTTCTTAAAATAGACAGACACCCTGGTGTTACTTTTCTGTTCCAGTATCTAATTTTGAATCCTTAAATGAGTTAAATTGGTTTGATCTAGACATCTCTGCTTTCAGGTGTTGTAAAATAAAATTGGGAGGCATCTTCTGTTTACCTTGGGCCTGTGTTCTGTGCCATAGGAAGGCAACTATATCAACAAAACTAGCTAGGTTTAGCTGTCTGACCACCTCCTCATGTGATCAGCAGTGCTGGATAGGAAGAGACCTTGAGAAGTCTCCATTGACTGCTTGGTGACTGCTGGCAATAATGATGAGTAGCTTGGCAAATCATTTGATTCATTCTTAAGATCTAAATGCTTCTCCTAGAACTAGGGAAACTGACTATTCATTAAGCTAGACCACAGAAATAATTACACCAAACATGTGGTTGTGCTTGATGTCTTTTGAAGCATCAGTAAGTAATTCACTAGAAAGGACTGTTTCCAGCTTAGGGTGTTTTTCCTTGTTTTCCTTCTTTGTTGTTCTTCCCCTGCCCCCTCCCCCCTCTTTCTGAATGACTGGTCTTTATGGCTGGCTGACTTTATATTGAGGTAACAGTGGTGTGGAGGCATGGATAAATCCGTCACATAATTCTGATAATCCTCTCTCCTTTCCCCAACTATGTACGGTCACCTTGCACATTCTATAAATGCTCAAGTAACGTAACGTATGTAAAAGTAAGGAGCACATGGCCTTATTTTTTTGTGTAGCTGTAATATAAATCTCTTCATACTCTGAGACTTCTCTGTGGTAACACATGCGCATTACTTGCACAAAAATATACTGTTAATGTCATAAGGAATAAATTCGTAGGCTGTCACTCGGTTTTGTAAAGCAACTCAATGTAAAGGATACATGGGGGATGAGGGAAGAAAGTGCAGTATTCAGACTTTTCTAAAACCTGCTGTATTGCAAAATTCCTGTTGACTGCAGTGACTCAAAGGTGGGATCTTTGTATTCCTGTCCTGAACAGAGCTACAGAACCTGACTTGTCTTGATAGAAATTTTACTGCTGGCTTCAGTGGAAGCAGGGCCTGGGCCAAAAACCAATCACTTAATAAAGAACATTTAGGGCAGGGGAGGAAGAAAATCTGTTACCAACACAAACTTAAACTCAGGCTTTGACCTTCCCCATAACCTGGGAGGAAAATTCTTTTAGAGTAAGCGTGGCTGTTGGAGAGTGATTTCTTGTGCTAGTTATTCGCTGATTCTAAGGCTTGACTTGATGATATGAACCTGAATGCCTGTGGATAACTTGTAGATTGTATTTATATTAAAACAAATAAACTCACAGTCCTGTGTTGTAGGATGAGTAAGCTGGGTAACTTTAGGTTAGTGTAAGACACTCAAAAATCTTGATGCACCTTGCTTGATTGGGGCTGGACACTGCTGCTCAGGCTGTAGTGTGTAGGTTGGGCTGGAATTGAAAGTGGCATCCAGAGAACAAGTGAAGTGTTACCACCACCACCACAAGAAACTAGGAAACTCTTCCAGAGGCAGTGGGGAGAAGCGATGTGCATCTCTTCCCTGTCAAAAGAGGGAAGAGATCCTTACAGCTAGCTGGGCAATAGGGCACATCCTCTGCAGAGAATCCCAGACTAGTGTTTTTTTTTCCCCAAAGATGCTGCAGAATCATATCTTTTCTTGTGCCTCACTGAATGTTGCATACCCTCGATTTGCATTAGATTTTTGTCTTGATTGAATGTGAGTAGATACTTCCCAGCCTCAAGGTGTGGAACAAACTGGAGGAGGTTCGTCATCTGAGCTTAAAAAGAAGCAGGGTTGGGTGTTGAGGTGAAGAAAATCAAAATATAAAGGAAGCAAAGTACATCTTTATTGAAAGTGGAGGAGAGGTAATGGGAGGGAAATGGAAGGAAAAGCTAGACCATAAGCTTTTATAAGAAATAAAAACTGGAGCAATGCCCAGGAGGCATACAGAAGCAAGAATGATAAAGTAAATGAGGCTGTTTTAATTGATAATTAAAAGCTTGCAAGACATTATGTTCCTAACGGTTTCTTAAAGAAAAAAAAATTATTTCTAATTAAAAGTCCAGGAGACAGATGAACTTGTAACTGCATCTAGGTTTGGACATTCCTTCAGCCACCAGAACTCGGTAACAATGTGCAAATTCAAATTGTGGACAATCTTTAATGAACTGGAGCTTCATTGAAAAGATGTCTGCACACTGATATTGATGGATTAAGCATCAACTCTGATACATATATGTCATGGCTGCCCTCAGCTCACTTCTACAGGACTGGGCTGTTTCATCCTTTCCTTGCTGAGGTGAAAATATTTACTCACCCATAAAAAGAAACAAACATGAGTCAAGTCTTTGACTTCTGTGCTTCCTTAGTTCAAAGCAGCAGCAAGTTGGTACTGTGTTTTTTTCCTTTTACACTGTCTGGTACTTGAATACAGCTGAAAGTTGTTTGACATTATGCATATTATTAGAAAAACAAAAAAAAAATGTGTACAGCACTGTTTTCCAGCACTTCTTGCAAGTGTACAAGTAGTGAGTTTTCATTGTCCTTAGAATAGCAACTGTACACAGTAATAACAGACCTTTTGTGTATTCTTGAAATCAGTTGAGTTTCAGGAGTTTGTTGATAAGGTGTGAACTGTGATGGATGGGGAAGTGTTCACTACTCCCCTGCTGTGTTGCAAACAGTTAAAATAGAGGCATTTCTGCACTCTGGCTATGATGCAGAAAAATTGTTCTTTTAAAAAATGTACATATGGCTTCCCTGTAACCATCATAAATTTTCCCTCCAGGGTTCTGTATACTACTTTGTTCTGCAGTTCTTCCTTTCATTGCACAACTTGGTGACATAAAACTTTTCTAGAGAGGCAGGTAGCTTTTCTAGTTACAGGAGTGCGGAGCAGAATCAGTTGACCATTGTGCTGTCTGCCCTCATGCAGGGATTGCAAAGGGCTGGAAAATATCTGCAAATACATTTGGTAAAAAGTTGTAGGAAAAACATCCAAATAATATATTTTTCTTCACACGGCTCCTGTTCTTGTTTTGCATTTTTGCGCATAAACTTAGGTGTCTGCAAGAAGTGGTTTGAACAGCTGAAAGGTAAGGACAAGTAGAGTGTTGTAGGTCAGGTGATGGCACCAGAAAAAAATCATTTACCTATTCATACATTAGTTACAGTGTTTACAGGCACATGTATTTTATGATGCAGTTTTTTTGCTGGAGTTGCAAGCAAAGAAAGGAATAGAGAAAAGGCAGTTCTATATGCAGGAAAGGAGACTGGGAATTGTGACCCTGGCTGTATTGTGGCTTCTTGTACTAGACGAGGTTACTACATTTCTTGCAACTGTGCCCTAGTTTGTGTTTAGGAACAAGAACAGTGGTGGCTCACTGGGCTCTTTGGGGCCCCAGAGGTCTGGTGACTGCAGAGTTTGTGGTTCTCTGAATGAAGGCGGATTGATGTGGAATACTGATGCCAGTCTTGTTCCTTCCAAAAATGAAAACCAGACTTGTGCAACAATGCAGGAAAAGAGTTTTTCAGTCTGCTATGAATATCATACATGAAAGAAAGCAGTAATAGGGCTTTTCTGCTTATAGTATATCAGCTGTTAAATATAGCACAGAGCTATAAAAAGCAGAGCAAATTCTAGTATGTCTTTTATATGAGGGATGGACTTTATAAAACTTCTATGCTTAGTGCTTGAAAAAGAACCTTTGATTAGTTTCCTTTGTTCTGTCCTTACAAAGCTGGTGGGCAGACTGGAGAGTTCATAGAAACAAGGATTTTGTCTGTGGTTTTGCACTGATGCCAGAGGAGTTTTAGTCTTAGATTTGTGTTGCTTGCTTGTGTCTTGCAAGTTATCTCATTGATGCTTACCTATTTATAAAAGTGTAACATGGATGAGACAAATACAGCTGGGTATTTGGCTTAAGGGAGAATAGAACTTTTGACAGTAGGGGTCATGAATCTGCTAATGACTTGTCTTTGTATAGCAGGATTCTGGTTCATAGCATGTTTGTTTGTGCATGCTGTATGTGTCCTAGATTGTATTTGGTCATGGCGTATCTAACTTATACAGTAAGATGAGGAAATTGACACTGTACAGCACATAACCTAGAAAAAGGTCATGGTTCGGATAGAATCTTTCCTTATTTTGACTAGCTACGTGTAACAATAGTTGGGTTTTAACAAAATAAATCCTCTAATGAATGGTGACTTAGTGGAGTCCATACAATGTCCATTGTAAGAGAGAGTGCATGAAGCATTTATTATGTTAATGACTTGTATATCTCTTGACAAGAGCTTTTGCTCTCAGTCTAATAGCAAGAAATTGCTGAAATTCAAGATATTTGCAAAGTAGCCTTAAGATTTTTTTAATATTTCTTTAAAAATATTTTCCCCCAATTTGTGCTTGTTATTTTTATTTGTTGGCCTAATGATTCAAGTCTTTTATGCTGCATTTGTGTAATTGTCATTTGTGTAGCCATGTGGTAACCAAGAAAAAAATATGAAGGGATTGCAGAAGTTACAGGAGGAAATACAGAAACAGGAAGAAATTATTTCCACTTGTCTATTGTCCTATGAATAACTGGATCTATAGTGAGGTCTTTGAGATGGCTGGTTTGGGTTTTTTGGTCTTATTTCTTTTCTGTGGTCCCAAAATTTGAGGACTAGCAAGTATAACAAAAGGCCAGACCCAAACAGTAGAATGGCTTTCAGTTAAGGCAAGTTAGAGCTATGTACAAGTAGAGAACAAAATTAAGGGGAGAGATTTAAATAGCTCAAAAGAATGTAACCTATTGGCCATGCCCGTTCACAGAAATATCTTTCCTCTTGATAGTGACTTAGTATAGCTTCCAGAACTAAAAATAGGATGTAGTTAGTCTTGTAAATTTTCTCCATTAGCTGTTATAAAAACATCCTGCAATATGCAAATGTTTGAGAACCAACTCTGTGTTGTATAACTCCCTTTTGTTCCTAGTTCTTTGTTGCTTTTTCTGCTAGAAAGTGGAGTTAGGTAAGACTGACTTTGCAGGTGTGAGGATGCAAATAACCTCAGGGTTTAGATGGTCACCTTTATTTTTAATCCCTCTCTTCTCCCTAACACAACTCTAAGCTCAATGTCATCTGGAAAGGAGACTTTCTACAGATCGTCACTGTATCCTATTTCAAGAAAGGGATGTGGTCTCTAATTCTAGTAAACAAAATGCTGTGACAAATAGACATGTCTGTTTAAGTACAGTCATGGGTGACCTGTGAGATCTCGGAGAAAATGTCCTTTTTAAGATCTTATCATTTTCTGCCTTCTGTAACAGTTATTTTCATGAACGTTTTGTTGGGGGCATGGGCCTGACAATATTTTTGTTTTCATTTTTTTATGTTGTTTTTCATATAACATGGGAAATACCCTGTTTTTCTTGAGGTATTTTAAAGTGTTTATCATAATTTAAGGAAACAGTGTTCTTAGATTACTGATGACATATACTAAAAAAATGCAAATCTTTTAAGCATGATGCACTGCATGTTTAATGCATATTAACATAAGCATGTGTACTCTGAAAGCCTTTACATATCTTGTTCTTTAACTGAAGTTTCTTGATCTTAACACTTCTGTTGAATATTTCATTAAATTGCTGGGAAATGTAGTTGAGTGATGAATTAAAGCACTTTGCATCCTGAGGAATGCTGCTGTGCAGGCATGTTTCATACTGTCCAAAAACTGCAGAATGTAACTCCTCTTGGAATGGTGGTGAGGGGAAAGAAATTTATTACTTTGGAATACTGAGGAGGGGAGAAATGCTTCCTGCTTGCAGAGCAGGGACTATCTCAAAGGCAGAGGAACTAAATGACATTACTGCACATCACTGTTTTGGGAGGTACCCATTGTCAGGCAGATAGCAAACTAATTCAGGCTTCGTGCTTAGACAGATCTTTGTACTGTTTAAATAGCATGATGTGTTACTATTAAAGTGATAAAAATGCTTTAGCAGAGCCTTTTGTCATTCTCAGTGTTGTATTATACTAGGAGATGTTTGTTTATTGATTTCTTGTTGTTCTTTTCCAGATTGCTGATTTACAGCTCCATAAACTGGATGAATTGGACTGTTTGATCCAGGGCCTCCTTTATGTTGATTCTGTTGGTTTCAATGGCCAGCCAGAGTGCTATTATTTTGAAAATCCTACAGATCCTGAACAGTGCCAGAAAAAGCCTTACTGCCTTGATAATCCATATCCTATGCTGCTGGTTAATATAGGCTCAGGGGTCAGCATCCTAGCTGTGTATTCTAAGGACAACTATAAGAGAGTCACAGGATCCAGGTAAATTTAATTCCATGTTCTTTTAATTCTATTTTCTCCTTAATAATTGAACAGATAGAACCAGACAGTGTGAGTAGTAGGTGCAGCCCCAAATTGTGCTTGTCTTCCCATTTTTTTTAGAAGTCCACCAGTAGCAAGGCTGGAAATATCCTAGGATTCCTTCAGACAGGGGGTCTACGTCAGGGAAATCATTGATCCGTTCAGCTTTAGAGCTGCCTTTAGTCTCTTCTTGGTGTTCTTACCTACTTCCTGTGTCTTGATGTGGATTACTGAAATAAAGCTGTCCCAGTAAATTAATCTTCTCTCCCCTACTTTGATCCCCCAGACCAACCAGAGTAGTGAAATAAAAATGTTTGGGCTAAACACTTGCTTAGTAGTTAGGATGTATCCAGGATCTAGGAAAACTTTGTAGAATTACCTGCTAATACTGGATTTTGTCAGAGGAATCTTACTAGGTCTCTTACTTCCTTACTGATTGCACTAGTCTTTTGACCGTGATGGTGAATTAAGGAATGCCAGCATGTAAAGACTAGGTTCTGTTTGTATTCTTAATTTGTCTTCAGTATGATTTTAGCCTGGGTCAGCTAGTGCTCTCTGAAATGATTTGTAGGGTACAGCTGAGTTGAAATGGTCTCTGGCCTATGTTCACTAAGAGATTTAGATGTAACTGCTCTGTTTAGGAATTACAGAGTTCAGTAGTATGGACGCAGAATTTTCTTTTCAAGGCCAAAAACCAGCCTGGGATATGTTTAAGTTTACTGTATAGATGTGGCAATAGTCCTTATTTATAGGAAACCACTGTAGTTACAAATATGTCCATCCAGACTGGTAGTAAAAACAACAATAAATCTATCTCACTTTTTCCTCATATATGCAAACTAAATTGATATACTTAATTTTTAATGGTCTTTGTAGTCTTAAAAACAAACAAGTTACCAAACAGGAACTTAAAAAACCCCTTTCCAAAACGATAATTGAAGAAACTTTTTGGATTTGCTATAGACCTTTCCAAAGCTGCATTCGGTTCTTCATTGCATGGTACGTAGTAATAAAGTTTTTCCTGTATATTGCACATGACTGCATGTGTGTCTTCTGTTGCCTTACCTAGGACATATCTTTGCCACAATGGTAGCCTTGAGCCATTTTTCTGTATACAATACAGATAAACACAAGTTGAATGGAAGAGGTATTGCATATGTATTTTTGCTCAGTTCTGGTTGGTTTTCAAGTATGGTCCTTTTAATATCTGTAGATGTGCTTCTGATCCTTTCCACTAAGAAAGGAAAAACATGACTGCAGTGGGTTGCTGGTTTGTTATACATGATGAAAACAATACTGTCTTATGGCTGGTGTGCAGAGCTTCCTGCTCTTCAGATGGTGACTATATTACAGTGCTATTAGATGTGTTCTGAAAAACTTGCCTGATAATCTTAGAGCACTGACTGAGTGGTGTTCGTATCTGACCTGTGCTTTTTCATGAAGTGCAAGTGTGGTGTCTCACTGATCCTCTTGTTTACAGTGGCTCCAGTTGGTGTGACTGCAAGCAGTGCAAATAAGCTAACTTCCTCAAGGGTTAAGAAAGAATGAGGAAGGATGCAGAAGTTAGTAAGTTGAAGTTCATGTCAGTTAAGACTGAAGAGTTCAAAGTAGAATTTTAATGAAATGACTTAGCAACCTGTTATGCACGATTGAATACTCCCTGCTAAATTTAGATAGTTAGTAAATATTGTACTTGAGCCTGTGCAAGATATTCAAGTAAATGCTCCTTGCTTGGAGTTCTTTGGAGGGCTGAGACACTCAGGACTGACGCTAACCTTGCTTTGAACGGGAACCAACCAGACTGCTTCTTGCCACTGGCTAGGGGGACAAGATGGCTTGGCTGCCTGCCCCTGCGTAGATATTTAGCTTTGGTTGCTGTTTATTCTTTCATTTCTGGCTTAGGTGATCTTCTGACAATTATTCTTGCACAAAGAAAATTTGCTAGAGTGCTACAAATAGTAGACTGACGTCTGAAGTGTTGGATTGGGCCTTATTCTCAGATAACCATTCATTTAACATCATTTTTCCTATTTAAATATTAAGGACTTAAGAGTATTTCAGTTAAAACCGTGCTGGATGAGATTTGTGTTAAATAGAAACTCAATTTAGGGTGTCTGTCTTCACTTCTCTGAGAGAGGAGTTGCAAGATACAGTTGGTAGCTACATAGACCATGTTGCAAACAAGAGTCTGAAGAGCTATGGTAAAAGCTGGTTCAAGGTCTGAAGGAACTGTGCTTTTCTAGTCTTGGAGGAGGAACATTCCTGGGCCTGTGCTGTCTGCTGACTGGCTGTGAGACGTTTGAAGAAGCACTAGAAATGGCCGCAAAAGGAGACAGCACCAATGTGGATAAGCTGGTGAAAGATATTTATGGAGGAGACTATGAGCGGTTTGGCCTTCAAGGGTCTGCTGTAGCCTCAAGGTATGTGTTAATGGAGCTGTTTTTAAGGAGTTCCTTGGGAAGCTTACTGCTCATGCTGAACTGAGTGCGTAAGCCCTGGACTATGTACTGTGTCCATGTGGAAATGTCACTCTGAATGTATCATGGTTTGTCCTTAGATCTCTCACCTACTTCTTGCCTTTTTTTTTTTTTTTAAGATATAAGCAATGCTTGATGTAGTTTGCTTCTGTTCATAGTTATTTTAAAAGAAGTGGTTTTGCTCATTGTTCTGCCTTTCCAATGAGATCCCTTTTCACATTTCAAATCTGTCTCAGATCAGTGGATATCAAATCCAAGCAAAGCTTATTCAATGATAAAATTTCTAAGGGCTTTTAGTACTCCTAAATAACTCATATTAAAAGGAATAATCTTCCCCACACAGCTTTGGTCATATGATGAGTAAAGAAAAGAGAGATTCCATCAGTAAAGAGGACTTGGCCAGAGCTACTTTGGTCACCATCACCAACAACATAGGTTCTATTGCTCGCATGTGTGCATTGAATGAGGTAAGATAGATTATTTACTATGAGCTTAAAACCTTTAGAAACAGAATAGTAAGATTATCACAATACAAAAATGCAAATTGCTGGTGTAGTAGGTCTGTAACTGGCCTTCGTAAATATGCATATGTTTAATGTGCTGTCCCAGCTCTTGTGATTTGTGTTATGTGTATGCTTTGATGCAAAGTGTAAGGTACTTTGAGATTCAAAGGTAGGGAAGAAGGGAGAAAAGTTGACTGTAAAGGTGGTCTTGAGCCATTGGTGCCTAGAGCTGTGTAGTTGCTTTCTAGCTGTAATACATCGATATTAACACTTTTATAACCCAAATTAATACTCTTAATTACCTTGTAGTTATTAGCAGATCTTACTATAGCATGAGAGATTGCTTTTTTTTTTAAATAGTATTTTGCTTGGCTTGTTTCCATAGCATGATGGGTTTGAATTGTGTTTTATGTTAAATGTTTTGTTAGATATAAGATCCATTGTATTGAGTCAGAGAGAAGAGAAATATAGTTCATTATCCTGCCTCAAACTATCAGATGCTTGTTACATTCTTTCCTGTAAGCATGATAACTGTGGATGGATTGTTCCATTTATATACCTTTCCAGCTTCCAGCAGCTTTAAAAAAAAAAAAAAAAGACTCAAACATTTGGTGACTTGTTTTGAACTGTAAATCGCATTCTTTACTATCATGTAGTAACTAATCTCTTTGATCTCAATGAATTTATGTAATATTTTTTTCATACATAGATGTTTTTAGCTCCACAGCATTCTGTGGTTAGAAGAAAGTGCTGCTTTTTTTTTTCCCCAATTGAACACATCCACACAGCCCCAAAAATCCCCAGCAAAACAAAAGCAAGAAACTCACCAAACTGCCATCTGATTTCTTTATTGGGTCCTATCTAGCTTTTTGCTTCATGAGAAGTAGCAAATAATTCATCACTAGTGCTTTTGGTGGGTTTGGGTTTTGTTTTTTAATAAACCTTTACCACATCTTCTTCTTGGTCTTTCCAAGAAGTACTAATACTTAGTGTTGTCTCCTGTGGAAGACATTCTGTGTCTCTTCTCCACTGTTCCATTTTGTCTTTTTAATTGTTTATGGTTCTAATTTTGAGATTAAATGATCAGATTTTCATGCAGTATTGAGAGTGTGATTGCCCAATGAATTTATGTGATGGCATATTGATAAATTTCATGTTCTGGTTTCCTTTACTAACAGTTCTTAATATTTTATTTTTGTGAGCATGGAGCTCATATTTTTGAGAAACAATCAAAAGCAGTCCCTCCACAGTCTTTTTGGAGTGATGGTGGCTAATTTGGAGCCTATCATTGTGTCTGAATACTGAAGTCTCTCTGTCTCTTTCCCCTTCCATTTGTGTCATTTCACTTTTTTAACTTCATCTGCCATTTTATTCCTCAGTCACTGGGTGCGTAAGTCTCTTCAACATTGCTATGCTGTTCATTTTACATTCTGACTCTCTGGAATAACTTTGTTTGCCAATAAGTGTTACGTTTGCTAATACTCCTCTCTAGAGCACTTTTAAAATATGTTGAACAGTACAAGTCCTAGTGTATGCCCCTATCAAATGCCACTGATAGCCTCCCTTCATCATGAAAAGTGGCTACAGACTTTTTTTTTTTGGCAATTTGACTATTTCAATGAGGATGATTCTCTTTCAGTGTTCTCTTTGCTTTCAGCTTCTTTACAGTGTTGCCTTGTGGCATGGAGTTCAAGCAGCATTGTACAGGGCTATCAAAGCATGGAGAGTTGCAGCAGGGAACCACATGCGATGCATTCAGAGGAGGAAGTAGGCCACTAATGAAACTAATGCTTCTGAATCATTGTGAAAAAGTTCCTAACATCTTTTTTTTGTAGGCAGGTTTACTTAAAAAGTGGACATGATCCATAGAACTTTGCAGAGGAATGTGGATTGATGTGTGAAGTATTATGCATTTCACAGACAACGTCCAAGTAGAATTTCTCCAGCACTTGAACTAAATTATTTTGTACCTTTAGATATTGAAAATTTAATTTAGTAGCTTTACATACTCTTAAAAAAACAGATCAAACATGATATATCATATCTGGAGATGAGCTTACTTGCTAGCTTACTCTCGAAGGAAAAAAGTAATGCTATCATTCTGCTAAGTAATCTAGACACATAAATTGCCTTTGGGAGGTCTGGCTCTGACTCTCACCAAGCTTGATGAATGAAATGCACAAAGAAGAGCTTAAAAAATAGTTGAATATGATATATTGTTTTGTGGAGTTTGTGTGTATTACATTAGGGTTGTGATGAAGCTCACTTTCAGGTTCTTAAACAAAATCAATTTATGCCCTGAAGCATGAGTTTTGATAAGTTGGTGGTTTTTGGTTTTTCAATTATTGCAGCTTTAATATTGTGTTGAAAATTACTTGCATATGTGCAGGAAAAAATGAAACTGGGGAATAAATGAAATATTCTGTCTGCAGAACTTCAAAGCAAAGCTTGCTTGCACAAAGTTGGCAGTGGGGTAGCAAAATTCCGTAGTCTGGAACCATTTGGCTACACATCATTTGAAACAGTCTGTCTTTGGCACAGCAGAACTATATAAAGGAAACCAATCTCCCTGGTTTATATTTTTTTTTACTAGCAGAACATGTAAGTTGCATCTGAACAAGGCTTCTTGCAAAAGTATGTGCATATTTTTTTTATCGCATCTTTGATATAGATTCCCCTATTCAATTTTATCAGCAAATCTGTATATGTACTATATTAAAACTATACTATAACTTTGTGCTGCAGGGTAGTTGAACAATTTAGTAAGACCCCACAGAGTAAAAGAGTGCACGTCTTTTCCAGGACGTTGTCATTTGGTTAGCTTAAGTAAGCATTTCATCACCATCCCTTCATCAGTTTAGGACTTCTGTCCATCAGCTTTGAATATTTCATCAGTGAACAGTTTCAAAGTAAATAGTCAAGACTCCCTTAAGAGATAAAACTATCATTTCTTCATTTTCCAGCTTCTGAAAAATGCTAAAGCTGGTTTTAGTGCAGTTCAAAAATCTAGGAAACTTTACATCTTGAACGTAATTTTTAACTTTGTCAAATCAAGGAACGTTGAAAAATAAAATGGATATGAAATTTGCGTGTTGGTATACACTGCTATTTAGGAGATATGACTAGTATTTTTAGATTTAAATTTTTCAGTAATTTTTATACTCAGTGTTAAGTACTGCTTGGTTGAATGTCTGTTAACAGTAGCTTCACCTGTATACTCAGCAAAAACAAAGTAATGAAAATTAAATTCAAATACAGACTAATCAATTTGATGGTATTTGCATTACAGGAAATGAATTAGTTATGTGATTGTCCTTCCTTTGTCAGAAATTACTTCAGAGACAAAACTACCTTGTCAGAGGATGCAAAGTGCTCTTGGCCATGTTTAACAGCAGCCTTTTGAAAATGGAATTCTTACTTTCAGTCATATAAGTTCCTAGGAACAAGTATGAATGCATGCTGATGTGACTGCAGAGTCTAAGGGGATATATGACTCTCAACCTGAATTATTTAAATAAAGTGTTTGGTTTGAGGGCCATCAGACACTTAACTCAGTCATCAGAGACTGGATAAATGAATTATTGCATCTGGGAATCAGCAATGTCCAATGCTGAGTGCTCAAGTGAGGATGATCTCTGTGGCATGTCACATGCATAATGCTGGACGCAACAAAATTGTTGACTGTAGCAAGGTAATTGCTGCAGAACCAAGTGTTGGGCTTTATAGTGCTGTATAAATGTGGAGAGGTGATATTTGGTAATTCTAGCCTCTGTGCAGATTTTTGGTGGTAACTTTCAGCAGAGGACATGTGAAGATGCATTTCTAGGGCTCCTTCAAGACTCCTGTAAAAGCTTGTTTTCAGGATTTAGCTGCCTACTGAATCTTCTAGACCAGTTCTAGTGTATGGTGAATGTTGTGGTACACCAATTCAAAATGCAAGTGCATTTTAGTGCATAACAGGCAAACTGAGCTTGGTAAGATAGTTATGGGCATTGTTTAAGCACCAGAACTGTTGCTTATGGGCATTGATGTGCGTACAAGTGAGGACAGTGTGTAGCTTTCTCACTGACAGCGTAGTGCTGGTTGTTCAGAAAACTTAAGCTTCTGTATGAAAACTGAGTTCAAGTGAGCTTTGAAACAAAGGAGTGAAATATATGTTTCACTTGCCATTTGAAAATGTAACCCTTGTCCAGATAATAGATAATGAAACTTGCTTCTTCCCATGTCTAGCGTGGTCCTTCTCAGATACTCTTCAGAGGTTCTCCATCTGGATTTAATAATCACAGTGATCTCTGGGAAGTTACTTCATTTAACAAGCAGAGGGAAAAGATGTCTTCAGTGCAACCACGTCATACACAATTTTTAAAAAATCCCCAAAGCATCAAAACAGTCATAATCCTGTTCATGTTGGGAAGGTCCTGGCCTTTTAAGCAAATATACACCATCTATATCAGCCTCTCATTTTCTTTGGAATAAAACTATGTTTGTTTTGTTTCGTTTGGGTTTTTTTTTTTTTTTTTCTTGCAACATCTCTACTTAGCGCTCAGTAACTGTGATTATTCTTATGACTTTTCAGTCTGGAGAATTTAAATGTAACCCAAAATGCCCATTTAACTTATAGTGGAGGCAGAAGTACATGTTGAATGAGGCAAATAATATAGCTAAGTATAATTATTGCTGGTCTACTTTTCAATTTTACAGAACATCGACAAGGTGGTATTTGTTGGCAACTTCCTCAGAATTAATATGATTTCTATGAAGGTGCTAGCATATGCTATGGATTATTGGTCCAAGGGACAGCTGAAGGCTCTGTTTTTGGAACATGAGGTAAGGAAATACATGTTGCCCTTACTTTTATTTTAAGTACAAAAATCTTGTAGTTCTTGACTTGGTGAAGTTAAAAGGGAGAATTTCAATGCTGTTGTTTAGAAGTGAATGCACAAAGTAAGTTCTCCATGAGTATAGTTTAATTACAAATTCATTTGAAAATATGCCGTGTTAACTCCCTGGCTTGGTCACTAATCTCATGGTACTTGTTGCTAAATGTTGCACATCTCTTATTTTTGCTTTCTGATGCTAGTACCAACAATGTTCATTTGCATGGTCTGGTATATAAGCTTCAACTAGAATCGATTTTTTTTTTTTTTTTTTTTTTTTTTTTGTAAGCACAATTTTGAGGATTTTGACAGATGGATGTGTTCATAATGGAAACTGCCTAGCCTTAGTACAGCATCATTACAGTAGTTCTGTAATTTCTTCTTTTTGACAGTTTTGGAGAACTGTGTAAGATTTCTCTCAGTTTAAGGCCCTTTCTTGGATCTAAACAAGATCATGTTAAATCATAATTCAAATCTATCAAATACTTGGCACAGCAAGGCTGATCTTAAAAGAAAAGTCTTTTAATTGCCTTAACAGAACTGAAGAAATCACATGCTTATACATACATCTTATTTGATTGGCTTTGTTTTGCTTTTGCCTTGTTTGAAGGGTTATTTTGGAGCTGTTGGGGCTCTTCTAGAATTGCTTAAAATGACAGATGATCAGTGATGAAGCTATCTGAAGAGATTCCTACTGCAGATGCTGCTGGATAAGAGTGAAAGCCACTACAAGGATGGAAATAGAAGCCATTATGGTAGTTCTACCTGCTGGATTTGTAAATAATTTAAAATTCTTCTAGCTGATCTTTAACTTCTGGGTTTTGACCTTATACTTCAGAATTCATACTGGGAATAATGAGATTTTTTTTTTCTGTACACTGTATTTTTTAGGGGAAAAATGTGCAAAGTGGCCAAACATACAGATTTTATGAGTTTATTTTAAAAAGTGGATACTGTTTAATGTAGGACCTGTGCTATGAAGCATCTGCTTTTCTTCTGGGGTTTACTGATCAGTGTGGTAATTTTAACTTCATTTAGTAATCACTCTAGGAGATTTTTTTATCTTATTTTCATGACGTTTCATGATTTGTTCTTGGTTTCAAATGAAACTACAAAGCTGATGCGTTTTACTGTGAAAACTAGTCACTGATTTTTTGCCTTTCCTTTCCTCATTAGATGAGACACTTTTTTATTTAACATACCCCCACCCTTCCAAAGAATAAATGTACAAGCTTTCTATGACTACATGGGTTTCTTGGCAAGACTGCAAGAAAACTTGGCGGGGGCAGGGGGTTTAAGATTGTAATTTTTTAGTAGTCATGACTTGCAACAGGAACAAACTGCTAACTGGTTTTGCAAGACTAATTCTCTTCTACAGTAAAAATTTCAAGCAAGAAGCATACTAAAACTTGAATTATTGGCTTGACACTAAAATTAAATCCTGTTTCTGTTGAAAATCTCTGATCTATATGAAGAATTCTGTACTACAGATGTTATTTATATGGTCCATACTTGGCATTAGATGACAAAGGGAAGAGATTGTTTTCATTTGTTTGAAGACTGTTCCGTAGTCTGCAGTTTTTAACTTGATCTTAATCAAAAACAACTGATAACTGTGTTATTCAAAGCCCAGTTTCTAAAACTACAAAAACACTGACTAATCTATTTTCTGGTTTTAAGTTAATGTTAGCTTTCACTCCAGGACACTAAGATTCAAGTGTTTATTCTAATACGGTATTTTCTGCCTTTTTCTTATTTGTGGACCTCTCTAGATTTTTTTTCTTTTCATATTGAATTGAGGCTCCTTTGAAATCTATGTACTTAGATTGCTGCATAGCATGTATAAACATGTTTTTCTTGGACACCGTGAGGGCTCACAAATCAGAGGCTGAAAACCAGTCCATAAATTATTTTGTCTTGCAAAACTATATGTGATGTCACATAATGTAAAGGGCTCATCAGAGGGACATTATAAAATTCAGACACATGTGTTATCCAGTATATTTTTAGAAGGGGCTTTCTTTCACTTTTTTAATAGTCATTAATTTCCGTATCTCCCAAATGTTGAAATAAATTAATATTAACTGATGTGTTAACTTGTCTGATGGAAATAAAGACCACTACTGTTTTGACGGTTTTAATGTATCTGTGGAATTCATTTATTGAAATCAATTATGTGAAATATATAACACTATTTTATGACATACATGACTAGTTATTTCCATGATAAACCTTTGGTTCTTGACAGTTTTTTACTCTTCATGATTTTGCTTTGGTCTTTGAGGCTTTTTGTCTGTCTGAAGTTGACTTTTTCATGGAGTGCAAACTTCAACATGAGACAATTAGCATGCTGGAGTTGATATTTCATGTAATACTGAGTTTGAGATGAGTGGGCATAGTTCTCCTCGGGGCCTCTAATTTTTCCTGAACAAAATGAAACTTTCATTAATCTTATTTGAGAAGTTTTGCTGCAACTAAAGTTTGGTTTGTATGTTGGTGGTTTGGTTTGGGTTTTGTTTTCTGTTTTGTTTTGTTTTGGGTTTTTTTGTTGTTTTTTTTTTTTTTTTTTTTAAGAAAGATTACAATGCTAAGAGCTAACTGTGCTTCTTATGATAAACAGTAGAGGGAAGCAAAACATTGACAATGAAAACAGGTTTTGCTAAAGCAGTTGTGCTTGAGGCAATTTGTCGGGTGTGTTGGTGTGATGCAGAGAAATCCATCTTTTTCTCTGTGGTCAATTTTTGAAGGGAAATCAATAGGGGAATATCTATCATGTAGATGTTCTTGCATTCTTAGCATTTATAGTTATGTGAAGGAAGAATGTGATGTTAAGTAAGCAAATATGAAATAGCACTACTTCTAAGATTATAATCCTCTAGTCTTCAAAAAAAAAAAAAAATTAAACCTTGGCAAGTCATTCAGAGAAATATATATGGACTATGCAAGATGCACAAATTGAGGCTGCGTGGTTGAAGGAGGAAAGCACAATTCTCTAGCCTTAACGTTAGCTGTAAGATTTCAGGGACTGTCAGGTAAGTTGATCACAGCAGTTCTAAGAAAAGCACAAAATAAAAATTTAACTTGAAAATGCTGATTTGAAATTTAAAATGCTTAATAGGCAAGTTGCTGTAGATCAAATAGCAGGGAAAAAATACTCTGAAGTGTGTACTACAAAAATTAGTACATTTTGTTGGGAAAAATATTAGCAAACTAAATTAATAGGATGGAGAGCTATGAGAAATCACTACTAAGTAGGAGAAATTAGAGGACCCTGGTCTAAGAGGAAAAGGACATTGTAAGTTAAATTCTTCTGTTCTTGAGGGAGAAAAGCCTAATTCAGAAATATTTCTTTGTTACCTTGAAATCTACAGTTGACTTTTTTTTTCTCCTTTCCTACTAGCACCATCATAGGAATTTGCTCCTACTGTAATGTCCATCCTTACCTTCAGCCTTTGCCCACCTTCACTAGTCCCAGTTTTTGTTGTCTTCCCATGTCCCTCCTCCATAGTTAAGGTAATGGACGAATGACAGTGTGATTGATTCCTAGCACTGTTCCAATATTTTTGGTATAGGTGAGCTTTTTGGGCCTCTTCTAAGAGCATTGCTGTTGTCTTGAATTTTTTTGATTGTGTTTTGCATACAGTTGCTGGCTATGGTCATCTGATGGAAGGGTTCTTTGTCCTGCTTCGTCATCCAGAGATATCTGAAGAGTCTAAAAGTCTTACTCAGCTACATAGATGAGCTTCTACTTCAGCTAGTACAAACTGGAAACTTGAGCAAGCAAAGTTGTGTTGCACCACTATCAAAGAGTTTTATCGAGAACCTAGAATTACACAGATCTTTGAATCTTTTTGTTTTCGGAATGGTGAGGGTGAAGAATCAGACTTCCCTAAAGAAGATCAGTGAGTTTGCAGATTTAGTATGTATTCAAAGCACTTGTTTCTGTATAAATTAATGAGATCTCTTAGCAAACTTGGCTGTGTTAATCTAGCTTGTCTTTCTGGAACATGGTAAGGTAATTATTAAGGTAAATTGGAGCAGAATGAGTGGGATTCCTTGTTCTGGATTGTGATGGCTTGCGCCAAGGCCTGTTTCTTTTGGACTCGTTTGTTCTTGCTGAAACACATGCTGCTACTCCTCATTCTCTCCCCCCTGCTGAGGCACCCCAATTTTTAATAGGTTTGACAAAAAGTCTAAGTCCCATAGGAAGAAGGGTCTATGTTTTAAAGTTTTTGGACTAAATCACTGGGGAAGAGTCGCTAATGCTGGCTGAACAGTGAGAGATGACTAAGAGTATTTTCTTGATCAGATTTGATAGGGAAGACCAGCATGAGGGGGGACAGTACAAGGATCTGACTTCTAGGACAAGTGGAATGTTTGCAGTGCATTCCATCCTCAGCAAAGCTGTCCTGGTGTTTGACTGTCACAAGATACTTGCAAGTGATTTTTGGCAGAACGCAGCAGAATTTTAGAAATGGGAAAGCCATATGGGGTTGAAGTGGTGACAAAATAAATATACATGGTTGTTTACAGTCGGATGAGTTCTTCTACTGGGATCTGTTGTTTAAAGTACAGGGTGTCTTTGAGTTTGGGATTAAATGAATTACAGGTTATGAAAAAGACCACAGTCTGTTTTCTGTCTTGCTACCTCTCAGTACCTGAAAGGTAGAATGCATCTGATATCTAGGATGTCTTGGAATATAACAGCTTGTTTAAACCTAAAAACTGAATCCAATACTAATTCTTTTAAGTATTCATGGTGCTGACTGGAACTTACTAGTTGCATGATTATTAGCGTGTTTGGAGAAAAAGGGGTGTAGGGACTGTGTAATAAGAGTCTGTTCTTTATACCTCCCCCAAAAAAATCCCAACAAAAGGAAACAATAAAAATTTTGGTTCTAATGGTAAAAGGATAACCTGTCAACTATCTTGGGAATTGAGACTGACCTCAAGCAAGAGAAGGTACTAGCACTTGGAGAGGTGGAAGAGAAATGAGCAAGAAAAGCTGAAGCTCACTAGAGGAGAAGCTACTAAGCCTGGGAAAGGGACATGGCAGCATCATCGGTAGAGGTTTCTGGGGGTGACATGAACAAGGTTGGAAGAGCACTGCAGGGCAAGCAATAAACCAGCTTTTTGTTAGTACAGGCAGTGAGAGATGAGTGGCAGAGGTGGGGAGGTCAGGTGGTTTGACAGAATATGGCAGGTAGCATGTTGCCCGAATTCAGAGGTGAAGGGAGGATGTGGTGGATGGTCCTGAGCTAAAGCGGTTAATGGTTACTACTCGGGTCAAGCACCCCTGTGTGAAGTACCCAGAGACCTGTGCTGAAGCATGTTAGGTCTCAGTCTAGATGCAGGTGTGCTCTCTAGTGCAGGCAATAGCCTGGCCTCAAACATTGCTTGTTGCGGTACAAGAGACACACAGTAGGGGATGTGCTGGCCTCTGAATAATTTTTTTTTTTTTTTTTTTTTAACATCAAAACCAGTTCTATTGTATTGGCAGGGACACAGCAATCTTCTGCTGGCTTTCAGCATTTTGCTTTGTTGTGCACAGCTGTGCAAAGCAGCTGGTTGCAGCAAGGGGTCAGCAGCCTCCTGCAGTTTCCCCCAAGGTAAACCCCAAACTGCTTACAACCTTGTGGTGCAGCCAGCAGAGACCCCAGAGCAGAGTGCTTTGGTCCTGCGTGCTTTATTTCTAAACAGTAGATGCAATTATGAAGCATCACCAAGTTAAAGGATGAATTGAGGCAATGAAGGAGGGCAAACAGCCTGAAATGGCATCCTCTTGTACTTAAAACACCAGTGTGTCACTCAGTGTTAAGTGGTTTTGTTTGTTTTGTTGTGATGATCAGGGCACTTCCAGGTTCAGAAGTGTCTTTCCAAGTTGACAGCTTTTTTCCAGTTTTTTGGATGGATGACCCATCCATCTCTCTGCAAACTTAATGTTCACATTTGCTCAAACTTTTGTGTCTAGTACAAATCAGAAGCTACCCTTTAACAAATGCTATGATGTACCAAAGCAGCCTTGACTATGCGCATACAGAGCTGAGTTTACTCCTGTTAGTGACATTCCATTTGTGCCCGTCTGTGAGGATGTGGCCTCAGCTAACCATGTTATCACTTCCTTGCATGATATGTTAGAATGATTTCATTTTTTCCAAGTGGCATACTTCTTTAGCTTTAATTCTTTTGTAAGAGAAACTATACCTTGTGAGGGAATGCATATTCTCATCTGCCTTGAAAGCATTGAGGAAAAAGTGCTTAGATCAAGACAGAGCCTCATCAAGAACAGCCACTGCTTTGATAATGCCAAAGATTGTCGCAACAGAGACTTCAGTGCTTCAAGCAACAGGATGGTATGGCCACTGGTATGTTGAGACTTGGTTGGGGTTTTTTGTTGGGTTTTGGGTTGGTTTTGGTTTTTTGTTTGGTGGTTGGTTTTTTTTTTTGTGTTCGTATGTGTTAGCCCATTGCACAAAATAAAATAGCTGCTCTCAGCTTTTAGGAGGTGAATTCCCAATGCTAGGTTGAGTGGAAGTGGGGATGTGTGTGCTGGTAAGAGTGCAGAAGTTCATGCCTCAATCCTGTAGCAAAAATATGCTGATCAAAGTCTTCTCTCCTACAAGCTTTTATAATAGTTGCATCAGTTGGGAAATTGCAATTGAAGTATTCTTGTGCAAATCAGAAAATTATTACCAACTGGCAGATGTAATACTGTGGTGAGTATTTTTAGCTACTCTACTGAATCTGCTCCCTCTGCCTTCCCACTGGCATTACCCCATTGATACCCCGGCTGTCAGTGTACCCTCAGCCCAGCATGCGACTGAGGTAGTGCAGTAAATGTGGACTGTGAACATCTGCTTTGTGAAATGCAGTAGTTCAATGTGGGCAAGGCAACTGAAGCTATGAGAAACTTCTCCTCTGAGAAGGTTGCATAGGCTTCACTTGGAGATTGATATAAAAAATTATTGTTGTAAATGATTTGAACATTGAGAATGCTCTCCTGTATCTGGAAGTTATTTTTACTTTTTTGGTGTTTTTAAAAATTATCTGTAAAATAATGCGTATTAATTTAAAAAAATGGATATTAATTTCCATTTCAAAGCTGGCTGGCTAAATGAATCACAAAATGCTGAATGTACTTAGAAGAAATTTTAATTGCTTCTAGCAGAATTGTATTGTTTTTTGAGCAACATCACCCCTAGTGTTATTTGAATAAGTAAACAATTACATGCTGTTCCTATGTCCTAAGCATGGAGCATGCTGTTACCCAGCTAGTATTCAACATATTGCACTTGGCTACAAAAGGCTGTGCACAAAAAAATCCAGAAATATTTACAAGATAAGCCAAAAACACTCCCAATTTTTCCAGTGTTTAGTAATTTCTTTTTTTAGCTTAGAAAGTAAGTTATCTTCTTTCTTCAAACATAGAAGGTTTGAAGTCGACTCTCCAGCAGACTTGCCTGTGCAGTGTGGGAGCTCCCTGTTCATTACAGGTTTGCCCTCTTTGAAGGGGGAGAGCAGTGCAAGAGGAACTAAAGTTGCTTTCTGAGGATGGCTGCAGACTGACCCATAACCCGCCTCACAGCAGCTGTTCTTTTAAAGGCAGGACAGAGAATATTCAGGAACTGACCTTCCGTAAGAGTCTTCCCTCTCTTGCACCCCTTGTACTCATCACACAAGAAATTGCATCAAAAAAAAAGATTAAGCAGAAGAAAAGAGGCACCAACCCCTGAAAATGAATTCGCTTCTAATTCATGGGAAGAATCATCGAGGTCAGCTTAGCTTCTCTCAGGAGGACCTTTTTTTTTCAAATTCAGATATTTTTCTCCACTATTGGGAACTTAATTTTTAACCTAGCATACCACCTATCTCCCTGTTCTGCTCTCTTACCTGAAAGGGTGATAAAATCATTGTCAGGTTTCCATGAACATCTGCTTCACAGCATTATGGGAAATATTTTTTAAGTTCATTTTATACAGATTACTATCAAGTTCACAGATACCAACCCTGGAACTGTAAGTGCCTTTATCAGTATAGGAGCAAAAGTGCTGTTACTAATACCAGTCTGTAGAGCCCACTGACTACTGGTACGAAGACATTATAGAAGTCTGGCATTCCTATACATGGAGATTGTTGGGCTTGGCGATTTAAATCTCTTTATTCACAAGAGTAAGAGAAGAACTAGCATTTCCTTTTCTAACCTATTTTCCTTTCCAGACCTGCGGGAAGAAAGAAAATAATTTAGTTCTTTTTCAGTCCCTGACCTTTCCACCTACCCTGCTGTGGTAGGAGGGTGAAGGTGTATGACTGACAACGCAGTGATGGGAACTTCTGGCCACAAAAAAAAAAAAAAAAAAAGCTGAACACAAACATCAAAGAGTGGCTATTAAAAACAAACAAGCAAAACACCTTAATTAGTAAAATATTACTCAGACTTTTATCAGAAATGTGTCAATGAAGAAGCCTGTTTCTGTCACCAGTCATAAAATTAGCAGCATTAGTCTTACAGCAATTAAATGGTAGATACCACCATTCAATATCTCTTTACTGTTTTATCTTTTGTCTTGACAGGTGAGATCAGGCCTGTATGCCTGTATGTTAGCATGTGTTCATCACCCAAGAGTAGTGAAGGGTGCCTCTACCCTGGCCTGCCTGAAAGCACTCTTGTGCACCTGCAAAAGACGGCAGTCCCTTTTGCTTTGCAGGCCCACGGCTGAGTGCCCAGGCCTTGTACAGCATCTGGGTGGTTTTGCAGCAGGAAAACTGGATGAGAAGGTGGGTTGGTTTGTGCAGGCCTGCTAGCCCATAAAGGGATGATGCCTCAAACCTTCTCATACCAAACGCTATTGGCAGCACAAAGATGCCATTTTTCCCCCTAGATGGCATTGCCAGTCCGATTTCAGTGTCTGTGCCCCTCTGGCCACCTCTGGGGGCCCCACAGCTCCCTGGGGAAGCCTGTCTCACAGATGTATTTCTCATTTCAAGGGTGCATTTAGTGCTGAATTTCTGCACTAAGAATACCTCACTAAGAACCCATGAGGCACGTTGCTTAGCCACTGCTGTGTGGCCAGAGAGAACTGAACTATCCAAGTCTCAGAACAGTGGCAGTTTGTCCAGCTTTGCAGCCACAAGTCTGATACCGAAATAGAAGGCTGGGGAGAGTCAATGTAATATTTACCAAAGTAATATTTACCAAAATATCTTGCTACACAGAGCAGACAGTTTCTGATGTGCTTTTAGCTGGCTCTGGTTTAGGTCTCTGTCCACACATGCTTAACTCCGAGAGGGGGAAAAAAAGACAACCTACCTCGCACATGTGCAGAGTGGTGAAAAATTAAAAAAAAAACTAAAAAAAAAAATCTGTTGTACGGTTGTGTTGCATAAGTGCCCCTGAAACTAATCTGGTACATCTCCAAATAAAACAGGAATCTTTGATGCTTGTAACTTTCTCTCTGGGTGGAATGACAATAGTTTCTGTGTTTGTTAACTCTGTAAATGTTTGCTGTAGAGATTATCAACGGGCGTGTTTTATTTACAGGAGTATATTGAAGCTTAAAGCAAAGAAACTCTTCCCTCAGCGTGTGAACACAACAAATAAAACAATCTGGTAGTAAAAACTGAATTGAAAGCAGTCTTAGCTGTTAATTTCACAGGTGAGCTGGAAAGAAAAATGTCCAGAGGCACAGCATACCCTGGGGCAGGTGTGGAGCTCTCCCTGAAAGCCCCAGCAGTCAGCGAGTGCTGGTCAGAGTTTGGCCTGAGGTACATCCAATTCTTGCCAAGTGACTGTTTTTCTGTGTTGTTAAGGTGTGGAGAATTGGTGATGGCTTGCCATCTTCTTTTACTTGGTATCGAGTGCTGGTTTGGGGAACAAGGTAAAGATGATCTATGCTGCCTTCAGGCTTTAAACCCCACTTCAGCCTTCCTTAGCTTGTGCTTTTCTCCGAGAGTTCGTACAGGCAAGGGTGTTGATGATGATCAGGATAAGCTGCTAGCACTGGCTCTACAGAAGAGCACAGCAAGACATACTCGTCATCCAGCAGGGAGAAAAAAAAATATAATGCCATGAAAAGTTGTAGAGCAGTGGACAGGGTTAGCTGTCCTCGGACTAGGGCAACATTACAGGCCATGTTTTGTGTCGGATTCCTGTATGGATTGAAATAGCCCGAGCCTCTGGTCCACAGTCAGATGTATATGGGAGAGAGACTGAAATGGCTGTGCAAAGGCTTGCTTCCAAGTACAACTAATTCAAATTTATTATTCCCATGCTGTGAAAAATTCCAACATGTAATTAAATTTTTCTTCTGATGTGAAATAAAATTTAGACGTTTTGAAACTTCTATTTTTTCCACAGAAATAAGCCTGCTAGCAGGAAGCCTAGCAGGCTGCCAAAAGGAAGTCACTTCGTGGACAAGAGTTTTTTTAAAGCTCCTGCCTTTATATAGCCACATAACCACATTTCCATCGAACATTTGTTTTTGTGAATCTGTTTTCTAGTGAAAAATGGTTGCACTGGAGAATTCTGACTAGCTGGTGTGCTGATCTTTGTAAATGACATGCATCAAAATGTGTCCAAAAAGCTCACTGTGTGTGCTCAGACCAAGTATTTCAATGGTAGACCAGAAGGAATATCCCAAATAAACAGCAGCAAGGCAAGAGGTTTGAAATGCGGAAGCTTGTCATCACTATAAGGAGATGAATCACCCTCTTGTTCGACTAATATTAAGTGTTGATCTCCCATGCTTTGTTTACATCAAAGAAAGCATATTTCTGCCAAAATTTGCAAAGATCCTGGGAGATAATACACTCAATTAAGCAAAATAGGTTGCAAAGTGTACCTACATGTAGTTCTGGGTTGCATTAGAAATAAGGCTGGTTTTAAATGCATCTTTTGGTCTGTGCCATATGATATTCTGATATTCCAGGAATTGATAATGTCTGTGTAAAAAGTGAGGAGGCCATGGAATAACAATTACACACCCTCTTTTTTCTAACCCAGGTTCCATATGCGACTTGCATAGCCATGTATCTTGAGGAATTCATCAGAGTTTTTTGATATTTCGCTGAAGCCCTGTATGTGAGTAAGCAACTAGAGCTTGCCTTCACCTTCAGAAAGGAGCCTCTGCTTCCAAGTGCTAAGTGAGTAATGACCTTCTTTCTTTGGAGTCAGCAAGATTTGGACTGTAGCTGCAGAGGGAGAACTGAAGGAACCATGGGGACTACAGTTTCTCCAGCCTGTGATGTCTTTGGCTTAATTTCAGAGATGTTGGGGAAGCTGTGTCCCCTTAGCTATAGTATGCCAAAGGTTGTATATTCAACTATTAGTGACCGGATCTGAAAATGTTACTCTCAGCATGCTGCTACAGTATATCCGGTGCTGTTGGCTGTCTGTATCAGAGAGGTGGAAGAAGAGGGCAGAGGAAGGAAGGCAGCGTGGTTTTTGGTTTACCACAGATAACTGTATATAAAGGTTCAATTAAAGAGAACATACTTTAAGAACATACACACATAGGAAGGCCATTCATCAACTGTACCATAGCACTTAACCATTCTTCAAACTCTAAAAGCATTCATCTTGCCCATTAACTTCCATAGTGTTATAGTTTCTGATTATTTTTGTTGTTTGGAAAGTATAAAAGAATGTAAAGGTATTATTCTTGTTTGTACAGGGACCAAACCATAACAATCCCCTGCCCCAATGTGTTGTCTTTGCCTGGTCAAGACATCCAGGTGAGGGAATGTACGCCTTTGATATGGTGATTACAGCAGTTCTAGAGGAGCAAGATGCATAGTCCTGCAACCCTGAAGGGATTAAGGGCAATACGGGTGAGTTACATTTTGTTGCTTGTCAAACTGCTAGATGGAGCTGTGCAATGGATCATTTAGCTGGTGTCAGCAGCTGAAACTTGCATGAGAAAAATCTTCCAACAGTGACAAGAGGAATGCTGTCATGAATATGTAAAACATTAATATAAACCAAAACCTTGCATTTCTATTATTATTAGAGTGTTGCTCCAAAGAGTCAAATGAAGTTATGCACATTGTCTTGGTGATATCTAGTTTGTGATACTTCAGTGTTGAAAATGAATTTATATAAAATTTAAATAGCACAAAAGTGTGTTTTAAAGTTGTTACAGTGCCAATGGCCAGGTCAGCAGAGTATGAGCAGTGTTACTGCCTCTCTGTTTTTCCTGGTATCTACAATACATGATATGGGTGGTTCTGTGGTGCTCTGATCATATCTTTTCCATACCACAGAGAAGAAAGGATTACCTGTGGCTTACCTAGACATCAAAATTTCAGCAGCTGACACAGATAACCACTGGTGTTCCCATTGCCGATGGGGAGTTGTCATAGAGACACTGCCAGCCAGACTTGCAGAGGAAGTGCTGCGATGCCGAGATCCCCAATCTCTTGAGTGGTAGCTTACTGGCACAGGCCATCTTGTTCAGACCTGTCTGTTATTTGTACTGCATAGCACTACCAGATAAAGCCTCTTGCAATTACAATAGCAGTGTATTTTGGCAAGTAAAATCCTTCAATGTGAAGCAAAGTTGAATCCAGTTAAGAATCTTTCCAAAATATTACAGAACTGTAAAAAAGAGGAAAAAAAAAACCAAAACAAAACAAAACAAAAAAACAACCAAACAAAATCTCACCAAGAAAGAGCTGCATTTTTTTCTTATTCAAGAACAAGTTTTTGTTACCCACACAGTTGGTGGCAAAAACGTTGTGCCTTTTTTCTACAGCTGCTGTGAGCTGCAGGAAGGTGATGAGTACTTGTGCTAGGGAAGCTGTGCCTAGGGGGTGTGGGCTGCCCCACGAGCAGCTTCACCCCACAGTGAGCAGGAGGAGGGGGAAGCACTTGTAGAGCAGTCTCTCCTAGACACCTCATGCCACTGTCCTGTATGGAGTAGCTCTGACGCCTGGAAGGGGGGAGTCTTTTCCAGTTAATCATCTGCCCTGAAGCTGCTGTTCTTACCCAAACCTCGTGTACTTCCTTAGGTTGAAGGATTTTGAACTTACCCTGGAAGAGCAGTGCAGCACACACCTCCCAGCCCCTGTCTCCTCTGGCTTTGCCTGTGCACTCCTGGGAGCTTGGCTCTTTATAGCAGTGCTGAAAGGCAGCAAGGTCCTGGGTGAAAGACAGGAACCAGGCAGCCCTTGTCTGGTGACAGTGTTTGAGAAGGGTAAGAAAAGGTCCCACTTTATCTTTGTTCTCATGGAAAGTGTCACAGGATGTTTAATGTCCCTTCTGAGCGAAGACCTGCTGTTTTCCAGATCTTGTCTGAAAACCCATGCAGTATTCAGCAGGCTACTTAGTTTATCTTCTTTGGATAAACAAAAGGCTGCTGGAATTTGAAACTTGTTCCAAGAGTCTAGGGTCCAAAGCCTGCTGAAATCTGTGTGAGTCCTTCCCCTGGTCTGGGGTTTTGAATTAAGTTTGAAAATGTAAAGACTAGCAAGCAACACCAGCCTGACTCCTGATGGTGGGTACGGCATGTTAAGGCTGCTCTGTCTGACAGAGGGACAGCCGTACGCACAACTTTCGGTGTCGTTTCCACTCTTGAGTGTTGCCTGACTTTGGACAGGTATTTGGTAAAAATACCTTCCCAAATGCTCGAGAGCGCTGATCCAGAACTCCCAGTAGAGGCTTTACCTTGACGGGGGGAGGAAAAAAGCCCCAGCTTTTTACTGTGATGAAAGTACCCGTGGCACTGTTGAGACGCCTCTTCCATGGCGATGAAGGTACCGGGCAAGGGGGGATTCCCGGTCCCGCTGGAGGGAGCCGGAGGCAGGGCCGGGGGAGGCAGCCGGGCGGCGCCGGGACCCAGCCGGCGGGGCGGGCGGGCGGGCGGCCGGGGTCGCCGCCGGTGCGGGCCCCTGCGCGCCCTGCGGAGCGGGGATTAGAGCGCGGTGCTCCCCCGGCCCCGGGCGCTGGGGGACAGGCGGCGCGAAGCGGGGCGGGCGCTGCCCCCGCCCCGGGCCGCGGGAGCCACCGCCCCCGCGGGGCCAGCGCGCAGCGGCGGCCCCGGGCGGGGCGGGGGCGGCAGCCTGCAGGTAGGGGCTGAGCGGGGGGCCGCGGAGCGCGTCCCGCGGGTTGCAAGGAGGGGAGGGGGCGAGCCCGCGGAGGGTGCGCTGGGGTTGGGGAAGGAGAAGCGGGGGGCGGTCCGCGCCGCCGCGGCGGTGTGGACATTGCTGGGGTACACGAAGGTAGGGGCGCGCAGCTGCGCCGGGGCCGCGTAAGGTGCGCGGAGGGGCCACGGAGCGGGGCGGGCGGCGCGGTGGTCTGCGGAGGCGGTTTGCAGCGCTGCGCTGGGGCTTCAGCTGGGTCGTTTTCGTGCCCTGCCTGCATCATGGAGCCTAGAACTACAGAAATGTTTAAAAAAAAAAAAAAAAAAAAAAAAAAAAAAGGCAAACCCACCGTTACATTAAGGAACTGTATATATGTGCATACAAATATATGTGCTCTGGGTTAGATAAAATGTTAGTCAGACAGTTAGACGGCGTTTCAAGTTCCTGGATGGTATGAGGAAAACTTAATTACCTTTTTTTTTTGTTGCATAAGCAGAAAAGATCTACCTGTTCAGAGATGGCAGCACGAGGCTTTGCTGCGTGTGCCGTGCCTGTGTGTGCACGGACCCTCCTGGCTGTCCCCACTCCTCGTTTACACAGGCTGCGGCCCGGCGTGGGTGTGGAAGTGGCTCCCAAAAGAGCTCCGAAAACAGGCGCAGACTGCTCGGGGATGGGCTGGAAGAGCTGGTCTGCAGTCTTCCCCAGAAATAGTTAGCAGTGAAAGTGGCTAATCACAGTGATCCCTATCCTGAATGGCCTCGATAACTTTTCTGTGATATTAACATAATTCATTTCCAGGAGAACACTTAGTCCCTTGCAGGACTTAAGCAGGTGTGCAAAAACATACTTAAGCTAGGTGGTATTGTAAGCATGTGTTTTACAGGAAATTTTGTGATCATAGGCAGGTTGACTGAGTTCAGAAAACTGCTGAATGAAAAAAAAAATCCAAAAGATATAATGAGTAATATCCTTATTTTGAACTTTCTGATTATTTGCTACACACTTATTTACTGATGTGTTCTGTTTGATATCTCTAGGGGTAAGTTGTTAATTGGGTATTTGGGATGAATTTGGGTTTGTGTGATAGCCTTTTGACTGAATTGACTTCATTAAGTTAACAAGCTGATTGGGGTAGCTGAATCTGTCTGTAGTTGTAAGTCCGTTCCTGCAGTGGCAATGAGGAAACATTCCCGTTAGCACTGGGAAATTGGAGGATAACATGGAACTTAATGAAGTGAAACAGGATTGCATTTTGTTCAGAGTGGCCCTAACTGAGGCATAATAGAATCATGTTGTTACATCAAATCATTAGCTGTTACTGTCTTTTCACATTTTTTTTTAGCCATGCATAGCTCATTATGTGTTTTTTGGTTTATATTTTTTCACCTGTATTATATTTAATCTTTAAGTTTCCATGACTCACAACAGTGTAACAAGCTGTATTTTAACAAAAGGTTTCTCAGGGCTTCCCTTAGGGGTTTCTATGTTCCTTTAAAATTCAATCATTAACTTTTGCTTTAAACTCAGGTTGGAAAGTGATGATGAAAGACAGCATAGCACAGTGTGTAATGTAATTTTACAAAGCTTTATCAGAATTGATTTAACTGATGTGTGAAGGGGGAAACCTCAGGAACCTTCTTTTACCTCAGCTTGCACATTCACATCAGCTTCAAACTGTATTTTGTTTACCAAACGAGTGGCTCGCTACAGTAGATCGCCTGACTGATTAGATTTGTTGGGGTGGTTCTTGCCCACGGCTGCAAGGATGGGAACCAGGAGACCCCCAGGGACCCCTTCCAGAGCCATATTCCCAGGCCAAGATCCTACGGACTGGGCATGGGGGGTGAAGATTCTTCAGATGTTTCGATGCAAGCACAATTGCTTCCTCAGGGAGAAATTTGGCATGTGTTTCCTTAGACAACCGTGCTTGCGTAAGCAGCCCCCTGCCACCTTCTGAGCTGTACTAGTACAACCATTTGTGGGGCTGGTGGTGAACTGCATCGGGGAACTGCCACGGGTTCAAAAGCATCTTTTCTTCTTTGGTTATCGATTACTTTTAATTCTCATTTGTCTGACTGTGTGGCTGCTGTGTCAGGGCTGAGAAAGTGGCCTGAGAGGAGGGAACGTGTGGTAGGGAGTGGGAGGTAAGGGCTGTTTCTGCTGGCATTGCTGCTGCTGCAAGAAGTTATTGCTTATCAAATTGTGCTCAGTAGTAGATGACGTGGTTATGGCAGTTGCTTGGAAAACCTAGCTGAATGCTCAGATATCTTAATACAGTTGTGTAGATATCTTAATACAGTTGTGTGCACATGCAGTTATCTGTATACACAAAGAACTTATTCTGTGTTTCTATTGTAATTCTGAGTTTTTGCCTAATGATTTTTACTTTTGTGATGTATAGCTATGTATTTGCATAACTTCAGGATACATTTCCTATACTATTCTCTTGCAGTGTGAGCATTTCGAAAGACCATTTTTCTGCAAAATGAAGCCAGGCATCCTAAGGGTATGAGTTTTATTAATCGGATTATATTCAGCTGGATAGGTGGATGCCTAAAATTCTAAAAGGAAAGATTAAACCACCCCTAAGAGGGTGCCTCTAGTCCTAGGGAGCGTAATCGTTACTTGCATGCAATTCACTCTTTTACATGTGCATATAATATTAAATATACCTTTGAATGTACCATAGACCTGCTGTTAAATTCTGAATGGCAGAAGTGATTAGGCGGAAAGCACTGTTTTAATTGGTATAGTGAGACTGGAAAATCAGTGGGGTGTAAGCTTTCTATAATCTGCTATAATTTATTTCTGTCTGGAGAGCATTGATGCTGTTGTGCACTGTTTTAGGACTTATTCTCATTGTTACTTTAGACACCTTGTTTCTTCATCATGATCCTATTGTAGCCAGTAAGAAAACACTTAGAACACATCAACTTCTGTGTAGCATGTGTGCATATTTAGAGAACGATGGTACGCTTTCTTGTTCATAGAACTTGAAGGAGTAATTACTTGCTGTTACAGTCCTTATTCAACGGAGAAGCAGCACAGGCTTTTCTTCAAACATGAAACCAGAAACTGTATTAGCATTAAGAAAAATGTGTTACCTTTACTGTTCACCTTACGGTGGGTCACTACAACTGCAGTTTGGATTATCTTCTTAGAGTCTCATGTAGATTTCGAAACGCAGATTTTTTTATTAAAAAAAAAAAATCTTCATTTTATCCATTCTTTCTGAGAGGAAAGGGGTTTCTTGCCAGCAGCCTTATGAGAGCCAAATACATCTTCCATGAGCTATATTGGTGCCTGTATTAATTGACATATATTGATGTGTTTGCGCGCAGTAGAACTGCAAACTTGCTTGCTTGCAGGCGGTAGGCTCCCAGCCTGTGGGATGGAGACATTTGGAAAGGTGCAATCCTTTAAAACCAAAATTGAGACGTTCAGGCTAATCAGTCAACTCTTCTTCATTGAAAATGAAGGTGTTTTCTATTCAGCTTACTGAACTGCAGAGATAGGTTTGTTTTCTTCTCTGGAAGCTGTCTGCGCTTGCTGTGATGTGGTATCTGGAAGAGCTGTTGCCGATAGGACTCTATACCAATTTGGCTTCTCTAGATGAAGATACCCAGATGGACACTGTCTTTTTCTGGATTGTCTCCTTGTCTCTCTTAGGCTTGTAGAATGCTGGATGCAACTACATGTAGGGCAAGCTATGGTCTTCTGAGTACAGAATCTTTGGTGTTAAGGTCCGTCATCCTTCTGCTTTTGGAAGAAGCATTCTCCGTTTTCCAGTACCAGAGGGCAAGGTGCTGCCATGTGCCCAGCTGCTCCGACAGCACCATCTGGGCATGGTCACAGACAGGGTGGTAGTACAGGTCAGGGTCCAGCAGAAAGCAGGTACAGCCAGGAGGCACATGCAGTATCTTTGCTTTCACTGTAAAGGCAATTTTCTCTGCAGCATTTTAAGCTGTGCAGGCCCCTGAGGCAACAGATCATCACTTTGGCAGCAAGATAACTTATTCAGTGGTAAGATTAGCCAGCAATTTGTGGCAAACTTCTTCCCCAGAGCCTGCAGCAGCTGGGAATTGTGGAATTGGGTTGAGGGAATGGGACAATATATTTTATTAGTGAGCTGAGATGAGCTTAGTCTTCATTAGTAAAACTCTATCAGTTACTTTGCATACAATACGAAAACCATTGAATAGTTGTTTCTCAGCTGCAGTTCAGTGCTGAAGAACTGCAGATTATTGACAATGCAGGATATTCTTGCTGCTTTTCCTTAGGAATGATAGCAAATTAAGCAGGTTTTTTTTGGTTTTGTGTTTTTTTTTGTTGTTGTTTGGTTTAGTTGTCATATTTATTAGTTTCTCCTTATTTCATTTGATGGGATAATGAAGTGAGAAGGCAGTAAATGAAGTGGTCTTTAGTGTTTGCTTTCAGACAATATTACCTGTTTTCACTGAAGGATTGTTGGTCTGTTTCTTTTTTTTTTTTTTTTTTTTTTTCCTTTTCTGGTGTTCTGTTGTAAGATGATTTTCTGAGGTTTGATATGAATGCTGACTCAGTGTTATGTAGGTAACAGAGAAGAATGAAACAACTGTCTTTTTTATAAATGTTATATGTCTGGTCTGTGTTGTGGATGTACCTCCACGTTTGTATGCACCAGGAAACAGGTTTGCAAATCAATGCAAAGTGTAATTTGGGTGGTGATATTTGAGTGACTAGAGTTAAAATTAATGTAAAAACAATACAGTTGAGATAAATTGGGCTCTTTTTACTATTAAACGTTATTTTCTTTAACTGTTCTGGTTGTCACAAGAATCTATTCAGTTTCTGGGGAATACTGTCCTTAAATGTTTTTTGAATGGTAAGTACATTAGTTGCTGCCACAGGATTGTCATAACAGTGTCCAGAAATAATGGTAATGTGCACCCCTAGGCCATATGTGGATATTTAGTTACAATGTACATTACTGTTCTTTTAACTCACTGGTAGGTTATTTATGGAGAACTAATTTGTCACCCTTTTCTTTCCAACTCCAAGTTTTTTGTGCAATCTGGGAGGGACTTGGAATTATAAATTTTCCTTCTGCTAGATGAGAGTTGGCCTGTGCTTGTCAAGAGAAATGTCTTTTCTGGTCTTGACACTTGTGGTACTATCAAAACGATATCCACAGTTTACCAAGAGATGTGTCCCAACTTCTGGGATTCCTCAACTGTTTCAGTTTGCCAGTGTCCTTGCCTACACACACCGTTTATACTCCATTTCTTCGGGGGTAACCTAGTGTTGAATTCATTTTAAACATTAGGTAAGAGTGCAGATGAAGAAATTTCAGTTCTTGATTAAAAAGTTGGAAGTTCCAGATAAGAGACAAATAGAAGAAGGAAACATTGTCTTTGGATATTTCAGTAATGAAGGGTGTTTCCCAGACATTACAGAAGATTCTAGAGGCAAGTTTTGAGTACAAAATTTGAGAAGATGTTTTGGCTAACAACCACCAAACTCCTGTATCCACTTTCCTGAATAGGACCTGGAAGTTTTGAAGTTGGGAATTTAACTCCACATCCTCAGTACTCTTCAGGATAATGTTGACCTCTTTCTCTCCCTTTGTTCAAGATGGAAGCAGTCTCCTGTCTTTCACTTCTGGTTAATTCAAAGTTTCCTTCCTTCCTTCCTGCAGTTTCTGGATTTCTCCCAATGTGGATGTGGTGACACATTTCCCAGATGTGAAATGCAAATGTGGGAAGTGGGATCTTTCCCCTGCCTCTCTAGGGGTTTCTCAGTCTATGATGCTGTTCAGTTTCTTAATTAATGTGTCCCTCCTGGTTCAAATGGTTTTCCTGATGGCCGGAATGTCTTGGAGCTGTTACAGTACTTAAGCAATGTATTAGAGTCTTCATTGTGCACACATCTTAAATGTGGTTGGCTTTGAAAGCTTCCTGAAGACCACAAAAAATTTCTTAATTTAGTCCACTGACGTAGGCAAATACCTCCTCCTCCTGTCCATTTTAGGGTTTGTCTCATCACCTGTTGTGTTTGACAACATCTACCTCCCTCGAAAGAGAAGGGTTTGGAGCTTGTTCAGGCAACCTGCTGGTTGGTGCACAGTTGAGAAGCTGGTAGTAGACGACTGTGCGCTGCTTGTCGGTGGTCACTGTCCCAGCTCTGTCTTCATACTGCAGTGGACTATGTGATCCCATGTGAAATCATATGCATTACTCATATGCTTTCCCCACAGGGTATTTGGATTGGCAACTCCTTGCCTTTGTGTCTCTTCCTCTCCTTCGGAGGCTCCTCTAATCAGCCCTTCAAGCTCATCACCTTTATTTTTCCATAAAAGTCAATAAGAACAGGGAAAGGCAGAGCTGAAGTAAGAGTCAAGACCAAAATGATTCCACTTTCAAGGCGTGTGACAGCTTCATCTGTCACTGAAATGCTGCATCCAGTCTCTCAGCTATTGAGGTTGAAATGTCATGGGCCAGGGGCATCACACTCAGCCTTGCCTATACAGGCATGGTTTGGCATCAATGTTCAATAAATATCCATTGTTGGTTTTAAAATGCATTGCAGCACTGAAGTTGGTGGGTGCATAGGGGCTGCCTTTTTCATCATATGGGCTAACTTTTGTGTTTGTAACTTAATGTTTTGAGTTGGAGCTTAAGGAATTGATGTGATATTCCCCTTTGAATGTGCTGATGTTGTTAGAGTTCTCATTGGAAGCAGTTTTTAATTTTCTAGAGAAAGAAACATGTCTGGTAGTTCATGTTCTTGAGCATTGCAGCCTTCCAGATGAGATCCCATTAGTTTGGATAACAAACCACTGCCCATCTCTTCTCGCCATGATGATGTCCTGTGCAGTAACATGTTGCTGGAGAGTTCTCTCCCTATTGCCTGTCTCTGTTTGCAACCTTGCTTTCATGCAAATATCCCCTTAAATTACACTTTATTCCATAAAAGCTTGAAAGTTATACAAACTGACCTGCTTAATCTAACAAACCAACACTACTTGTGTTGGCAAAAAGGCAATAGGCATTTGGGAAGCTTCTTCATAAAGTGTCATCTGCCTGTTGATTCCCTTTTTCTCTTTGCCAAACTTCTGTAATAGTGCTTCTTTAATTAGGCTGAATGGTCCTTGTGGCGGCTGTAGCATGATACCAGCAGTAGCAAGCAAAAGTGCTTTTTCTGAAGGGACTGAAAAAAGTCCTCCTTTGGCCAGAGAAAATACTGAAATGGAAGTCAGCTGAGCAAGAAGGACCAGCTGAGAGGAGCAGCACTTCCCCTCTTGAAGATACTGAGTTAATACAAAGACCATGTAGTTTCTTCACTTGAGCGATATTAGTGCTGTGCTGCAGTAGCATCTGGGGTTTTTTGTATAAAAGCTGGTTTACTAAGTATAGAATTAATGTTTTCTGTTTTCTCATCTAAAATAGTTCAGACTTTCTCTGTGCACCTGATATTTTGTATTAAAAATATTCCAAATATTTAATTTGGGAAATGCAGTTGCCATAAAATACAACTTGATGACAGCAGAGCAAGTGGCATTGGATGAAGAATGTACTGAATGCAACATCACAGCCCATCACAAAGGGCCCTCAGGCTCTCAGCAAAATTATGCAATTTGTGTCATTATGTATTGAAGGACCTGGCTTCCACCCTAAATATGTGAAAATCTCAGCAGTCAGAACAAGATGTAATTGGAGAACAATTAAATTGGTCAAATTTCATTTTCAGTTTTTGCAAATGGATGTGTGGCTGAAATGCAAATTGGCAGGAAAAAAAGCTTTATAACAGAGACATCCCTGCGCATCCCAGCCAAAGCTGGCTTCCTGTAGAAGCAATAGTTACTTCTATACCCAGTTCTTTAGCTCGGTGGTGTGCAGCAGAGAGCCCAAGCTTTGAACAGTTACCATTTTGGTTTGCTTAGGGATCCAGATGCAGAGTGTGTAGGGCAGTAAAGCAAGCGAGAATGGGAAGTTTAGAATGAACTGTGACAGGCTCATGACTGTGACCATGCAGACGAGCAGAAGTGCTATTCTTGTGGAGAGTTTGGACACATTCAAAAAGACTGCACCAAACTGAAATGCTATAGGTGTGGTGAAACTGCCCATGTAGCTGTCAACTGCAGCAAGACCAGTGAAGTCAACTGCTATTGCTGCGGTGAGTCAGGGCACCTTGTACAGGAATGCACAGTTGAAGCTACTGCCTAATTATTTTCCTTTGTCACCCCACCTTTTTCTGATTGATGGTTATATTATCTGCCTGATCCACCATTCTCTGCTCTTCAGGAAGCCAGCGTTTCATCTCTTTCTCATTTGTGATCAGAGTTTATCCTATCAGTGTCCATTTAATTTAGCCTGATGGAGTAGCAAGTTGGAAAGAATAAATAGAATTATCCCACGCAGCTAGTTTATTCTTAATGAAGTTAATGGAGTGGAGAGCAATCTCTGGGGAGTTGCAACCCACATGATGTAGTTCTGCCTTTTGCTTATGGTGCACACTATGTAGAAACAACCGATGCATGACTAATGGTAAAATGACACTTGTCAGAATTTCCAAGTTCTGCTTCTTTGCCAGAAAGGATGGAAGAATAAAATACTGCAAATACGAGCTCTTGCATGGGCATCTCAGGCATATCGGCAGAAGTATTTTGCAGATGACTTCTTTAGTAGGCAATTTTGCAGTTACTTTTATGCGAATGAGAAAGTAAATCTTGGAAGACAGCTATGAAAACCACATACATGGAGCTACTCTTTGGACGAACTCCTTGAAAATTAAAAAAGTTAGTTTTATTGCTCCTAGAGAATATAGTAAGCGTGTAAATGATGTTGTCAATGTGTCAATGCCTCCTGACAGGGAAGGGACTATGCAGTTCACACTGAAGCACTAAATAAAAATTGTATGCAGAAAAAAATGGAAAAAATCAGAGGATGTGAAGGTGGTAACAGGCAAGATAATGTGTGGAACAGGTGGAGCGTGTTTTAAGGTGGCTGTGAAGAAGGTAAAGGAAATCAGCTGGCAATGGAGGACTGATTAAAAGTTGGTTGGGAATTTTTTTTCCTTCAGGTGAATTTGGAATTTTGTAGTAATTTAAAATTTATCAGATGGAACCTGACCTAATGTGAAATGTCTGCTCAAGAAGAAAAAAATGATCTAATGATGCAGGATTTGGAGCATGCAACAGAGCTTTGTTCAGGAAGGTTCATAGGCAAACATTGCTAGCAACATCCTTCAGATGTTTTTCAGGCTACCGGCATACACAGATGTCACTTAACTGGAAGTGGAAACTTAAGTCAGTGAGAGATTTCTTAGCTGAGAAATAGATACTAATTTGATTTTTACCTTATTTTTTGTTTATCAGTTTTAACTTGAGATCAAGATTATCCCTTTGTTATTATGGTGTCAATAAATTTATGGGTGAACCAACAGCTCCCTTTAACAACTGTTCTTTGGGATACTCTGGGTTACTCTTTCAGGTAATTCAGAAGATGCAATTTAAGTAATGCTGTCACAATAGTTACAGTTTATTCCTTAGATGTGGTGAATTTCCATTGTAAACAGAAGATGTTCTTGGAAAAAAAATCACTGGGCACTGTTCTGTTTCACTGAAAAAACTTAACTTCACCTAGAGAAGATTTTAAGGAATATCTTCAGTGTATCAAGATAAGACCATGGTTTTTAGACATAATTTTTGTTGTCTGATAATTCTTGAGTTATTTTTGCATCTTTTTTCATCCATGTAATAGGCTGCTTAAAGTGAAACTGATCCCACTAAAAGGATTATTGATAGTGGGATCTAGTTAAGGGGCAATTACAAGGTTGGCTGGAATAACAGGATAAGAGGATAATTGTTGAGTCCTCCTTTCAAGTCATTTGTTTTTTGAATCCCAAGTTGACATGTGGTGAGACTTTGACCAAGCAGTACTCACATGGCTGTACAATCTGAACAGCTAGCAAATGCATTTTAACATTACTGGTCAAGAAGCCATGGTAATAAGGAAGCTGAGCTAGAGGAGCCAGCTCTACTTTTTTTTTTTTTTTTTTAATGTTCTCATAAATGCTATGGGAACATGGTAGCAGGTTGAAAGCCTTATACCTATTTGGAAAATATTTTCATTAATTTATTAGCAAAGTGTTTGTTTTTACAAACTTTCTGATGCAGTGATTCAAGATGCTATGATAAATGGCCTGCAGTCAGTCTGTAGGATCAAGTGAAGTAGCAGAGCCTGCACTGTTTGCTTCTGAAGTGTTTCCATTTGAGAGTTTGCTGATAGGAATGTCTGGGTGTTTTAGGGGAGATTTGGCAGGCTGGGCTAGTTCTGTGGCTGTAAATGCTCTGCTGCTCTCAGCTGCTGTAATTAGGATTGGCTTTAATAGGAAGAAGAGATGGAGTGTCTTTATAAATTCTTTTATGTCCAGTTCTTAGATAAATTTCTAGTGTTTTTTTCTTAGATAACATCAGTCTTTTTGTCTCTTTTTTCTCTTTTCAAGTCCTTTAAAATTTCACCCTTTATGGGCTCTCTTATCGTTGCTGTCTAACATTTGACAAGATGACTCCCTGATGTCTTGCTGTTCCATATGGGCTCTGTTCATCTTTCTTTTATAGCTATCTGCATTTTCAGTGTAGCTGTTGAAGAGAAAAGGCAAACGTGATACAATCTGGGGAAAGGGGTTTCCTGTTTTTCTGCGTACTGTCTCATTACTCCTAATGTAACTCAAACTTCTCTTCTGTAAAATTTCTGCTCTCCTTATTTACAGGCTAGTTTTCCTGCCAGAAGCACCCTTGGGTCCTTTGCTGTAGAGTCCGTGGTCTCATGCTTTTTATGAGTTAAGCTAATCCTATGCTTCTTGTGGTCAGCTATTTATTTCAAGCCCAATTACATCTCCATTCCTTAAATATGAACATGGGCATGTTTGAACACTTACTGTAATATTCTGCTTCCTGACAGTTCTGTTTGTGTATGGAGCTGGGTGTATACAAGCTGAGGAGCTGTATGGGAACACCAGAGAAAGTGGAAATGAACTTTTAAAGAATTAAGCTAGCCAGAAATCTGGAGAGAGTAAAACATACTTAATAGGATGGGTAGATTTTTTTTTTCATGTTTCTCTTACCAAAACAAAAACATTCTCTATGGAGGGAAACATTCTTTAGTATAAAATTTAAAAACTATTTTTGGGCTGCAATACTAATTAGCAGTAGTACACCCTTAAGTAGCATGGAAAGTTCCTGCTGATCATTCCTGAAAATGATGTAATCAGGCAGCTGCACCAGTATTCACTCAGCACAGGGAATTTGAGGCACTTTTCTTGAACCTTTAAAGATACCCTAAAAGTTAAAATAAGCTATTAAGCAAGGATTTAGTTGAAATATGGATGGCTTGGTGAGACTGAATGGAAGACTGAGCATGAAGAATGTGCTGATTTGCCCAAGACAACATGTCAGTTGTTTGTTAACTTTCTGTGTGTAATTTCCCTAAGACAAACTGTTACTTGTGAGTAGATGCATGTTTTCCCAATGTGCATGCTGTCAAATATGTTCTTCCTGGTAAGATTTTTTTTTTTTTTTATGGCATACTAAGAATTTTTCCTCTTGACCTCCATCTGTTTCCTTGTCTTTCATTTTAGTATTTGATGTTTTCTTCCCATCTTAGAAGCTTCCTTGTTGTTACTTTCTGAAATTTGTGTGCAGTAAGACACATATAAGCCTTCTTGTAGAGATGTGTTCATTGGTATGTGCCTATGGCTATATTATTTCTATATTATATATATTTTTATATATATGATATATTATATTATGCTTTTTTAATAGAGTAAATGTGATCTGTGCAATGACTTCTCAGAAATACCTAAACCTGTAAAGCAACGTTCATCAGTAGTTGCTGTTGGAAGCCTGTATCAGGAAACAGCACACGTCCTGGTTTTTTGTCTTAAACTGCTGTCTTTCCAGTATTTAGAGATTTTTCTACCACTCCTGCTAGGGATTATATTAATGCACCATTGTATATATAATATCCATATAGTGTCATTGTTAAAGGGAAAACTAATGGTGGCTTTAAAATTATAGCTACCTCAATTTTACAAGTTCAAGGTTTCAGCTGAAAACCTCCCAAGAAAAATACAGTCACAGTGACAGTTTGCTATCATATGGTGCATATTATCCATTAGAAGAGCACATGCAGCATTAAGTATCCTAATAGCTTTGTTTCAGAACGTAAGCTTGTGTGAATGAAAGGAAATAACATGCCTTGGCTTTTCATGCCTGATTAGTTTTTGCAAACAAATCTTGCATATTGAAGATGATGATGAATTGACGCTAACAGCAGCCCTAGAACATCAGATAAATAGAGGCAATCTTCTGGATAGTTTGTTCTGTAGGTACAGAATCTGTTTTATAAAATAATCATCTCCTTTCCCTTTAGAAAGTACTTGTGTAAGATTCACATCTTGAAATTTAACAGTGAAAAGTATTTTTTTTGTGTGTGAATTGTTAAAAACCTGACAGTGCTACTCAGTATCTGAACACTTCAGGAAAAGGGGAAAACGATGTCTTTGTTTAAGTGCAGTTCCTCATTTTACTAAAACCCAGTCAGTAACCTCAAGGACATTATAAACCAAATTAGTTTTGCATAACTTGAATAAGGCTTTTTCATAAATGGAAGGGCTGAACAGATGATGGCTCTGAAATTGCTCAAAGCACAGGTATGTTTCCTGTAAGTACATCGCTGAGATTTCTGGGTGAGGCCATACCAGTTTCCCGTGGTCCTGCCTCCTCCTTTCTTGGCTTCCCTTCTGCTGAGGAGTGTCTGGGTGCTGGGTGGCAGCTCTTCCAGGACACTGCAGGATGGCTGCCAGCACTTCCCCAGGCTACGACCACCTACCAGGGATGTATGCTGCAACCAGTGTCCATCTGCATTGATTTCTTATCAGAGGCAAGATATGAAAGCTGGCAGCAGCCACAGCTTTTGGGTGGCCTTTGGCGCTTTCAGGTGTGTGCAGGAAAAGGTGTCTCCATAGTCTTCAGCTGCTCGATTTTATCCAGGCACAGCTGCACTGTTGATGCCTGAACACTCCTGGGGTGCCTGCCTGCTAACATCTTAATTTTCTCTGGAGGGATCAGAAGAGCATTTGCTTGGAATCTCCTTTGCCATGTCATGTCCAGCTAACCTAAGAGTGGTTGATTTTTGTATCCTTACCACCAAAGGAGAATCTGGCATGCAGAATCAGTAAAAGAAGGTGAGAGTAATGATTTCCACGGACTAACTGCATAATGGTCTGAGAAAAAAACATCTTGGTCTCACATGTTGCATGATAGCTTTGCAGTGGTATTCCTTCTCAGGGCAAGATTTTCCTAAAGATGGAAAAATTAATACACCAGATGTGGGAAAAGTGTCAGCTGAAGACCACTTTGAATAAAAAGCTTTTTTAGAATTTCCAAACAATTATGGTCATATGTTAACATTTATTTAAGGATATAATAGGAAATTTATAAGTGCCTGATCCAGAGAAGCACATGGATCCTCAAACAGATAGAGATCATTCATAAAATTATTGGACTGTTACATACTTAAGCTTAGGTGTAAATGAGAAGTGCTTGACAAAATGTTTAGTTATCATCAATGATATGTTATAAAACACAAAAGTAACAGGTAAATGTAATGTAATCATAAATCAATAAACATAAGAGTAATTGTAAGCAAACGAAAAAACCTTCCACAACTGCCTACCCACCACATGTTTAAAATTGGAAAAACATGGAAATTGTAAAAAATGTAGAGATATTAGAAAAATAGCAAGCAACAGAAAATTCTGATGGATCTGTATGTTAAGAGCATAAGATAGTCATCAGCAACCCCTCAACAAAAATTTCAAAACGTTGTCATAGAAGTTGTCTTGTGTAATTGCAGTTACTGGACAGCAGGGACTGATCATTTCCTTCCAAACAGGTTTCCTGATAATTTTTGTAAAAAAAATTTTTAGCTATTCTCATATTTTTTTGGCTGGAAGGGTAACAATGGAGACAGTGATGGTACCATTCCCTCCACCCCCATCAGTGTGGCTGTTGGCTATCAGTCAATTAGTAGTGTTCTCCTTTCAGGGAGAAAATACATGTTTGATGGAACATGCATGTCAGTAACCTTGCTAAGGGTACGCACACTGATGGGCTCAGCTTGGATTTTGGTAACAGCCATGTACTCGAAAATAGTTGAGATCTCTGTTACTTTCACCACAGTGAAAAATTAAATGGTGAGTACTGTGCTTCTTAGTTTAAAAACCTTTCAGAACGTCAATCAAAAGTGCACATTTCGAGGTGGAGTTAAGTAGGTTAAAGTCAAGCTTTCTGTGCAAAAGGGTTTTCCTACAAAAATATTCCTTTCTGGGATTTTTAATCCTCTGTAGTTTACCTGACTTATTTGAGGACTAACCTAGCCAGAAACTATGTTAAAGGGTCAAAAGGTTTCTGTGGTAACTTACCTAACCTTTTGCTATAGACCCTTTCTGTCAGGCTGTTGGTTTTCTGTTAGTGCCATACAATGGTTGACAGAGACAAGGGGAGTTCACATCAAATTTTTCATCTGAGTTCTACTGACCTAGCAGACAGTAACTACTTCTGTTGTGGCTCTAGCTGCACTATTTGGTTTAGAAATTTCTGGCATATTTGAAAAATTAAGGAGCCAGTGTTGTAAAGCAATCATTGTGGGAGGCCAGCACAGCTCTTCCTTTCCCAGCAACACAGTTCTCAGCAGGGGAGTGAATAATGAATGTTGTGCTGTTCTACAACCTTTACTTTTACTATCTTTTTCATGTTTCAGGTCTGAGTATTTCTACTCTTGGATAAAAGGGGGTTTTTTCAACTCTTGCCCCTCTTTTGCGCAACCCCACTCACCTATGCCCCTCTCTGGCACCTCCCTTGTCTACCAGCTGTTTAACATCCCTTTGCTTGCCTTGTTCTCACAGCCATGCTCCATTCAGTCTGTCTTCTTCAACAGCCATCTCCTTCATATGCATAAACTGAAGCAAATGAAGAACATTAGCTGCTCAGCATAGAAATAGGAGTTAATAAGATGGGTTTTCATATGATTAATCTTCTCAGTCTTGATAGGTTTTGAATAGCAGGCAAATTTTATTAGATGTTTGCATGATGCCTAGCACCATGACGCCCACTCCCTGATTAGAATTCCTGAAGTACTACTACAATACAAATATGTGATTAATGCTGCTCTTATTTGGTATCATAGGGAAACCCCTCTTTGAAAGTATAAAAGAGGTTGAAGGTTTGCAGAGTAAAACATCCAGATTTTTTCAGGAAATTTATAGATTTAAAGAAATAGAAAAAGGGTGAAGCACTTACTAGAATCTGTCTTAATGCACTTCTTGTCTTAGTGTTATGGCAGCAATTAAAATTCAGGTTGGCTTTTGTTTTGGTTTGTTGTTTTTTTTTAATTATATATTTGTTTGTTTATTTTGATTCTGGTACAATTCTCTAAATGAACTTTCAGGTATATGGTTCTTTTTGTTAACCACATGTAACAGTGCTGGAGAGGTACTGAATTTACGGAGGTCTGAGAAGCTGAATGTATACCCTGCTTATGTAGATACACATAATCCTCAAGATTACTGTCTTTCACGGGGAGAATTTCAGTGGACCCATCTGCCAGTCTTCTCAGAAAAGCATAAACTTTGCTTTTATCTAGAGGCTGGACAGAGACATCTTTAAGCAGAGAAGAAAGCTGAGAATATAGAGTAGCAGGCTTGAGGTGCTCAGTGGAGTTATTTTTATTTAGGAACATAGCTTTGGAAATGACCTTTTGGGTTGTTTTTAAACAAGTTGAAGTCATAATCATACAATTCTTGATAAATAGCCTCTGCTGAAATCAAACCAAGCTGTTCTTTTTCAGTTAAATAGCTAACCTTGGGTGCAGAATGGGACAGCTCTTTATTGGACAAAATATATTTTATTAGAAATAGCCTTTGAATCCCAAGAGCTGTACAGAATTCAGGAGTCTTTAGTTTCCATGTATTTAAGAACAACCCAGAATTTAGCTGCCTGCCAGAGTGCTGACTGTAGTGCCTACCATGGTATGTGATTGCTAGAGTGGGAGCACGGGGAAGCAAAGCAGGCTGAAAAAGTGCCATTTCCTAACAATCTGGTTGATAGAATCTTCTGCACTGTCGACATCTTCTGTACTAGTATCAAATACTGTCTCCCATTTAAATGTGCTCTACTGTATTTGATGGCCCGTAGGAAATGAGTTAAGGGGTTTGCAAGACTCTGGGGAGGACACTGGTCAGTGATCAGATATAGTCATCCCTGATCCTTCAAGACATGTGAAAGAAATTAGCTCTTTCAAAACCTGTAAAATATTTCATCTTATAACCCACTGTCACATAGCATGTGAAATATTTCTCTTTGTTATCTAGCTTTTTCCTTTCTCACTCTCTCTCTCTATCTCCCTCTTCTTTGCTACTCATATTGTGGCATTTTTGGGGTTTTTTTTTACTCATAGGTCTGTTGCGTTGGGGTTTTTTTTATTAATGATGTAGCAGTCAGAGAAAAAGGAACAGAAAGCAATAAGTTAACATTAATGAATGTAGCAAATGCCTACAAATAATTAATGTTTGGTACAACCTTAAGGACAAGAAAAACAAGAAAGAAGAACTGTCCTAGTGCTACATGAATAGGGTAAATATAGGAAAATATTAAAACTGCCCTAGAGCTGGATGCAAAGGGTAAGTGCAGTAAATATATGCAATTCCATTACCTTTCACTCTAAGTGTTAATGAATTTTCTCCAGCTATACTTAAGCTGCTTTATACTTGTTCTTCACGAAATTCATCTGCACAAATGTTCTCAAAGTGACTTTGAAAGCTGTGTATGTTGTTATTCACAAGAAAAATAAAGTTTAAATTAATTGGTGCAAATGAACCTGTTCTGGGAGTGTGTCCTGGCATTCTGGACATGGGGACTGTCACAAGTTTCTCAGTCCTTGCCTAACCCATCATTGCTGTGAAGGTAACAAATGACATGTACAGTTTATATATATGCATGTATCTTACACCGATCCAGAAAGAAAATTCTAGGTATGTCTCCTTCTCATTCTTCCCTCATGTGCATCTCTGTTATTATTAAACAGGTAAAAGTGTTGGATTCTGTGCTTATTTATGCTGGTATACATATTTGTGACAGGTCCTTTGGGATAAACTGCAAAAAAGTCCTTCCATGCAGTTCTGAAACAAATTGCAATTGCATTTTACTGCACATCCATTTTAATTTTGTAGCCAAGGTAGTGTGGAGAAGCAGAAAGTAGTGGGCTAAGAACACTCAGTATGGTCTGGGGGCTGTGCTCCTGCCGTGGGGCAGCTGTGATAGAAACCTGACCTTGTGCTTGTTCCTCTGGCTGAAGCCATATCCTTCTAGAAATGGAGCATTTTCAAAAAGCATCCAAACTGTTTGACAGGTGAGGTTGCATTTCTTCAGATGATGGAACTGCTCAGGTACATCAGTGCTGTAAATGGAGCAGCTGAACAAGGTAGGAAAAAAGCAACCCCTTGGTCCCCAGGCAGGCCAGCGTGACTGTACCTGCTATTCCTCCATCCTTCATCATGCAAATGCTTCACATCCTCACTTCACGCTGTTGCAATATCGTTATTGAATCAATTTATTTAAAGAAATGGAAGGAGGGGCACGCGGAGGGGGCAGTGAGTACTTTGCTGGCTGTGTGCCGTGTTTTAAAAGGTCAGTGGCTTCTGTAGCTGTGCTGGCCAGTTGCTAGGCTGCCATGGATTTCTGTGCTCCTTTCCCCAGCAAAAGGGACCTCGTGATGAGGTGCAAGGTTATAGTAGTGCTTTTTTAGTTACCTCACCCACTCCTTTCTGCTGGCTGAGCAGACTGAGTAAGGGAGATGCTCTCAGGAGCAGTTGTTTTCTTTCCAATGTTTTCAAAAGCAGCTGCTGAAGTAATCAATAGGTTATTTATCCTGCCAAATTAAATCTAATGTATTAACGTGGAGAAAAGAGTCACTATTTAGTGCACCCTGGGTAACTAAGGGTTTCTTAGGGATCAGCAGGATTTGTTGTCACTTTCACCCCAATTATATCTTCTTTGATCTCATGGCAAAGCACATTTACTTAATGCTTGAGTGAAAATTATCTAGCAAAGGTTGCAAAGTGCAGAGCTCTGTCATGAGCTTTTCTTTTAACCCTGCTTTCATTTAGCCATCTCAAGCAGCAGGAACTTTTATGCACATCTGATATGTGTTGTAATAGCAACCAGTGCTGTCAGTGGGGATCAGGCCTTAGAGGTGGAGCAGATATGCAGTAAGTCTTATCCTGCACCAGAAAGGTTAAGAAAAAGATACAACATGAGAGCAAACCAAGGTAGGGCTGGGAAGGGAAGGACATGATTGCTCAAACAAAGTATGTGCTCTCTGTTTGACTTCATTTGCAGAGTCCACAATCTGTACTATCCATGATATGGATAATTAGAAAACAGCACCAGGTTGTAAGCGAATGAATTTTTCTAAGCTCAGAATAAAATTGACAGGTTGGCATTATAACAGTTTATTGAACATGTGCAGCAACAAGAAAGGTAACTATTTAACTTGTGTATTAGTTCAGTGGCTACAAAAGGCACAGTACTCCTTGAAGTGAGTGTGAAGTCAAGGAGATGAGGTTTACACTGATCCTACTATGAGGAAGCTGGGTGGCCTATTTCTATGTTGGCCAGCCGTTTCTTATAATATGGTGTGTTTTGGTTACTTGTAATTTCATTAAATGTTTGCTGTTTGTGTATACGTTGGCAGGCAGGACTCTGTGAAAATAACAGCAAGTGATCATGTAACCAAATATGTAGCCTATGTTTGCTTAGCCTGATAGGTCATCAAATTTTTCCCAAGTACGTTAATGTACAGCTAAAATGCAAACTTGGGTCTTGGTCCTGTTCTGATGCTGGCCTGGGATGTTGGGCCGGAGATCTACGCTGAGGTCATGGCACCCGGCTATTGTTGTTTGTGCATTAAAATTAATTAGGACTCTGTATGTGGAGACTGTTGACTCTGAAAAATTGTGTGTATCTTTCTGCTTACTGAACGGTTACTGTTACCTGTTCTGTCATTCCTGGAACTTCCTCCTTCACCCTTAATAATCAGAACATGAAATGAAATCATCCCTCCAGAAGGGGCAGTGAAAGATACTGCTCAGATCCAAAATAAGAAGCCCTGCCTTGACAAGACTCTGCAAAAGTGCTGGCTGCAGAGGTATGTCTGGATTGCTCAGGATCCCTCTGTGGTGTATCGTGTGCTTGTGCAAACTCCATCTAATTGTATTACTTGTTATTGCCAGGAAGCCCTTGAGCAAAAGAGTTTGAACTTTATCAGTGCGCTGTTAACTCAGGTGACTGTCATGGCTTCTTACGGGCTATTCAATCATCCAGGCATTTGGGCATAACGTATTGCACTTGCAGCAATACAATAAATCCACCTTTGAGGTCCTGGGTGTTAGATGTAGTATGTGGTGGTCGCATGGTGCAAAGCGCTGGTACTTGCTCTGCTTGTTCAAGTGAGTTTGGCAGGATAACGTAATGGGAGACTTTGTTGCCAAATTGGGGGTGTAATCTATTTGTGCTGCTCTGGCTTCATGCTAGATTGGATAATAGCTTTTTTTACAGCTGGGTTAGACATAGATACCCACAACAGTGTTGAATTGTATTTTCCATCTAAGTAGACAGGGATGTGGTGGTGATTTGCATCAAATTGTACTGCTTGATGATCTGGTCATTCACTGATCCAACATGAAGGATCATGTAACCACTGCTGTGGCCATCAGATAACTTGTTGATCCAATATTTGCGCATATTTAATAAGACTGTTGGTTGGAGCTATAGAGAAAGAGATGTATAATTGACCCCATTAGTTAGAAATAAAGAATCAGTCATTAGTTCATATCAGTTTACTCAAAATGTAACATAAACCCTGCAAAATTATCTGACATCTGGATGGAATCAATACATAAGATGTATGGTCTGCTCACAAATTAGCAGTGCATGCTGGAAGGCAAATACAGAATGTGTGTGGCAAGTCCAGGGATGTGTATTCTGTATCATGTGCCTGCCATCCTCTAACTAACTTGACTGCAGGCGTTTTCAGCCTCTGTCGTAGGTTTTGTAAATAGTGCTATACTTGCCTAGATCCATGCTTTCTTGTTTTACTGCATTAGCCAGTCTGTTGTGCCTTTTTTCCTCAATTTGTTTGTGTTCGTGTCAGAGAGTTTGCTTCAGAACACAGTGGGGAGGGAAGGAGGGTGCGGGTACATACTGGCAGTGCTGTACGTTTGTCCTGAAGCAAATAGGTAAGGTCAAAAAATGAACTTTACACTTCAAGCAAAACGTCACAAGGTTTGTGAAGAGGCCAGTGATGTCCTTGGGATCATGTGGGCACCTGCAGAGGCTGCTCAGAAAGCTCTGTCAGCTGCACTGGCATTTTTTGCTGTGTTAGAAAGTTGTATCAGAAAAGACAAACTGTCCTGGTCTCCACTTCAGAGCTTTCATCGATCTTTTATGTATATAGGTCCTAGCAGTTGAATACCTCAAAGATAAAATTTGAAATCATAAATTCATTTGGATCTCATTTGCTTTCTGTGTTTTTTCTAATCAGCTGTAGGAATGAACTTGTAAAGTTCCCTAAAAAAAAAAAAAAAAAAAAAGTCCCATCCAGCTGGGACCCTTTAAACTCACTTAAGAGCCTCTATACATGACATACCAGATTTAGTGGCTGCTTACAAAAAATCTTGTAGCCCCAGCCGAGAATTCTTGTTTGATCTTTGTGAGCTGCTATGACCATTGTTATATAAGCCAATAAGCCAGGGAGCTCTGGGCTTTGCAGAGCCAAGTCTTGAGCATCACCTGGCTGAGCAGATTCAAGGACTAAGAAGGCACATTATTAGCCATGTAACTACTTTCTTGAGTTGCACTTTTGAGTAGTCCTACAGCCCTCTTATGGGCTATAACCAGTAACATTTGCTGAGAAGCCTGTGGTTCCTGTCAGTGAGAATGTTGCATATTCATAATCTGCCGTATTAAGTGATATAGAAGCTATCTGAGGTTTCTCTCCAAGCAAAACTGAAAGACATCCCAGATAGTTTGCTTATGCTTTATAAATCTTTGATTCATCCAGGGGCTAGGTGCCTGTTGGTGATGGCAAAAACATAGTCTGAAACCCAGCACTGACAGCCAGCACTGTGTGTTCCTGTACTGAGTAAAATGGGGTGTCTCAGGTCCCTCAGTCGAGCCCTGCCATGCACTCACTGATGCAGAAGGGACTAAAGGCTGCTGGTCCTATGCTGCTGGTGATACCCAGAGCATTAACAAAACTACTCCAACACACAGGACTCAGTTACTCACGTAGGGTCCAGTGGTTGTCATTTGATTTCCTGCAGTGTCCTGCAGCACTCTGCATTTAGAGCCTGTGTTATGGCCTGGATACACACACTGCTTCGATTTAAGTGGATGGAAGAAGGGGATGGACTAGATCTAACCTTCAGTGAATTGTCCATCCCCAGAAAATGAAGTTGCTGTGTCCTGCCCGACTATAGCCTTCATCTACAATTTGGCTTGTGAGAACAAGGAGGTCACTTCATTATCAGATCTGCTCTGATTTTGCAGGGAAGGTTCACTTTTCATACAAAGGTGAAAACCATACTCTCTCAAAAAACAATTTTGCACTAAATTGCATACAATGAAGAATAGCTACTTTAAGTGGAGACTGCAGCCGAAAATAGAATTCAGCCAGGGACTGGTGTGGGCAGGGGGAGCCCACTGAAGGTAAATGAGCTCCAGTGACTGGCACCAGTAAAGTGTGTGACTTACATGTATGTGCTGTGACATTTGTGGGGCAGAAGGGCATCATGTGCTAGGATGTAACTGCTGGGCAAATCACCCTGAAATAAAGGATACCAGACACAGGGCCAAATTCTGATGGCAGTCTTGCTTCTACCAAATTTTCATAAGCTGTGTTTGAAAGAAACCCCTTGCTTTTATGCAATAAAGCCGTAGCAGTATGTCCTAGCTCAGCCATGCAGTTTTACAGCATGTGCGGTGTACCCTGATTCCCTCTCTGCCTGTTTTTTTCTCCTTCTCTCCTTTCAGATGGCCAGTAACCCATGTGCCAGGCAGCCCCAGCCCACACTCAGCAAGCTGGCTGGACTTGGCCCCTGCCACTGAGGCGGGGAGGAGGGAGGAATCGCCCCAGCCAGCGCCATGGCCTCACCCCGGCACGCCGGCCCTCCAGACGGAGGCTGGGGGTGGATGATCGTTGCCGGCTGCTTCCTTGTCACTATCTGTACCAGAGCTGTGACGAGGTAAAGGGGCTGCTGCTTGTCTTTCTGACCTGTTTGTGGCATTATCCTTTTTTTTCTTCTTTTTTTTTTTTTTTTTTTTTTTTCCTCCTTAGGAAGAGGATTTGGGATCTCCCCTGATGTCCCACAGCTGCAGGGGTTATTCTGGCTGGGTACAAACCTCTCTTGCTGCATTTTAAACATTTCCTGAAATCCCTAAGGCTGTGGGAAGGGCTGTGGGATTACGAGCCCTCTGGTTTTAGTCTCGCCTCCTCTGACAGCTGCTATATCTCTCAACAACCTTCCCATGATTTCTTACAGAATCAAAGCCTGGGGCAGGCAGTGTTATTTCAGGCTGTGGTTGTTTGGTTGAGGAGGGAGGAATTATATTAGGGTCTTTTCAGGCCTGCTGTGTCCTTCTGATCCCACAGCCATGCTCATTTTTGCTAGTTCCAGTGGATTTGCTTGGCTCCTGAGTCTTTCAGAGAAGCCTGTAAACATCCCCCTTCTCCAAGCATTTTAGGTACCATTCTGCCTGAGAAGGTCTGTGCCCTAGAAAGAAGGCCGCTCTGGTATCTGAAATATGCAGAAAATATTTTCTCAGAAATACTTCTCAAAAATAGAAAGAACAGGAATAGACTGCTGCCTTGCATAAACACAATGTATACATCTGGGGTGAGATGGCTTCCACAGTGACTTTGATGTTGACTGGAGACAGACGAGCCTGGTGTGTGTGAACATGGACATTTAAGCTATGTTAAGCAGAGAGATAAGCACCCTTGTAAGTGAGGAACACTGAGACAGTGTCTTGTTGGACAGCCAGTATAATTTAAATACAGTGTTTCCTACCTAAATATGGTATTCCTTTTAAAATAAAGCTGGCAGGTTTAGGGATGTAAAGTCAAGGGTCTTGGAGTCACCAGTGTAAAAGGGACATGGAAACATTGACACAGTGTTACTTTATATGCAAATGTATCAATTCCATAATAACAGTAAAGATTTCCTAGTGAATTTAATTCCTTTTTCATGTGTGAAATGTTACATTCAAGGAATCATCTAATGGCTGGCACACATCTAGAGTACATAAAAGAATGAAGTGTGTGCAAGAAAAAAGCTGAAGAAAGTGGTCAATAGTTGATTTGCATGATGAAAAAAAAAGAAAGGGGGAAAAAGGATCTCTTGCTGATCCAGAAATCAGAATTAAACTATGCAGCCTTTTATTCCCTAGCCCTGCAGAGACAGGTAGAGCAATAACACTCGTTAAGCAGAGAATGGTAACCTCTCCTGGAAGCATTTTAATAAACTGTTGGAAGGTCCCTGGGCTCCTGCTGTGGTTTGATTCTCTGTTCATGAGGAGTTGCTTTTCACCTCCTTAGCACTTTTGCATCCATGAACATATAGCTATATGTGGTGTTGGCTCTACAGGTACTATGCTGGCCCTGCCCTGCCAGTTTGCAGATGTGATTGCCACTGCCAGCAAGCAACCAGGGCAGCGAACAACTGGGGAGGTGGGGCTTTGTGTAGCAGGAAAGCAGCATCATGATGTGGGCTATAAATTGCTGGTGATAATTACAACTTCAATTTCACCTCAGTTAAAAATAATATAAGCTATAAAAATCTAGCAGCAGATACCATAGTGAGAAACGTGGTATTATAATGTTCATAAACTCTCTGGAGTAGTTATCTGTCTGAATTAAATTCTACACAAACCTAATTGTCTAATCCCACTGTTGGGATAATAGTTAGACGCCAATTTGTGATCCAGTTGTTGCCAGTGCAAAGCAAGGATTTTTTCTCTGGTTGAATCACCCTAACCTAGGTACCTTACACAGAGTGCTGTTGAAATTATTCAGCTTGCACATCATTTCATGTCTTGTCCCTCATGCATTAAGGTAGCCCTTAATTTCCAGTATCCATTAGAAACTCTTTAAAATTTTCCTTTCTCATTGGGGTTTAGGTAAACCACAGATTTGATCTCCCTGAGAGCTGGAGAGGACCTTTAAGTGGGTACTCCTTATACCTGAAGACTGAGGCTGGTGTTTTCTGTGAGGCAAATATCCCATGTTCAACAGATCAGTATTCATGTTTGTTTCTTTCCTAGGTGCATTTCCATTTTTTTTGTGGAGTTCCAGGCATACTTTGGGCAGGATTATGCCAGAACGGCTTGGATCCACTCCATTGTCGACTGTGCTACAATGCTCTGTGGTGTGTATTATCCTTTTAAAACTAATGTGGCTGCTTTTTCTTCAGTTCCATCTGGTTTTAGCATGTTCACAAGCTGGTGAAGTCAGCTGGCAAAGATAGACACTGTGGGCTCTCTGGGGTATGGTATATCCAAGCTGCTTCCCCCAGCATAGTTGTGCAGGAAGGGAGTGTCTTCATACTACAGAAAAGCAGCAGAACTTTGTTTTGTCAAATGATCTAAGTTTTCAGAAATGTGCTTTTGTCAAAGTCTAGTGGGACAAGTTGTGTTTGAGAGTTACTAACTGAGCACTTGTTTCTTTTGCCCTTTGATTGGAATCGTATTTGAGACTTAGCACAGGATGTACATCTTGACTTCAGATCAAGTCACAGCCCACCCTCCTTTTAGTAAACTTGTATGTTTGCAAATACTGTTTTCCCTTAAAAGAAAATTCAGTGTTACTAAGAATGACATGCATCAATGCAGCAGTTATACTGAATTTCTCATGGGCTTACTTTAAAACTGTACAGCTAGGTGAAAATCCATGCCCTAATCCTGTGTAAGAGGGTTAATCCATGAGAATTGTTACAAAAGCACAGGAACACAACTTGAATGAGATATACTAACTCTACCATGTCAGCCAGGTTATAACCTGGGGGGAAAAAAAGAGAAATAAGGATAACCTTGCCCTGGTATTGCAGGTAGCAGAGAGGAGGAGGGCTGGTGATGGCATCATGGTAGAGGCAGAGTGATCTGGAAGCCATCGCTGTTGGAGAAGTGCAGGGGAATGGTAGCAGCCCTAGAGATGCTCCAAAAGATATGAGACCTCCCCTGTTGGGGTCTGACAGAGCCCACAAGGCCAGGGAGGAACGAAGAAGGATGCCTGAAGTTACTGAGGGCTGAAGTGCAAATTCCAGGTTGGGGAAGGTCTCGGTGTTGTAAGCATGGAGTAATGAACTATGTGGGCTGTTGCTGTGGTCTCTCTTGACCCCCAAAGCTGCAGAGTAGCTGCATCCTGTAACGACTTTGATCTACAAAAACCTGCTGAGAAAGCTACTGTGAATTTCAGTTTTATACTGACTTTCAGGAAAATTATTTTTAGGAGTTTTTTGGTGCTTACACCACTGTGATGGGGGGGATGTTGGAAGACCACTCTGTGTAGCTGTGATTGCTGTTTTCTCCTGCTTGCCTACTGCTTTCTTTTCCTTGATGATCATTGCAATAAATTGTGTGTGAGGACCTGCCATTAACTACTAGCTTTATTTGTTTCTTTGAAGCCCCACTTGGGAGTTTAATCAGTAATCATGTATCCTGCCAAGTTGGTATCATGCTAGGAGGGCTACTTGCATCTACTGGACTAATTCTGAGTTCGTTCGCCACCAGCCTGGAACATCTCTACTTATCATTAGGAGTCCTTACAGGTAAGAGGCATTCAGTCCCTTTGTTCCTGCCAGGAAAACAACGCATGAATGTTAAAAATTATGGTCCTTCCTTTCAAGAGGGGTAACATCTTCTCCATGTCATATTGCCACTGCACTGGTTGAAAGAGATACTCAGACCTGTTCCCTTCAGTCTCATACAGCCCAAATGCAGGACCCTGCAAAAGCAACTGTTAGTTAGAGAGAGGACCATGGATAAAGTTCTGAAATTATGGGAAGTCAGGAAGGACTGCTGTTGCAGGTGATACACAAAAAGGTTTCCTTTCTTGCCTGTGATTTGGCAGGAGTTTGTTATAGTCGGAGTTCTAGACTGCCTCAAGATATTTGAATGTTAAAAAAAAAAAAAAGTTTAAATCAAAACATAAGAGTAAGTGGGCAGAGGATCACTGGGAATATCTGGTACCTCAGCTGTGCACCTTGTTTTTGTCTACGTTACATTTCAGTTGAAAAGGAAACAAATTGCTGGTTGGTAGTGTTGCTGTAGCAGCTCTTCCATTTGCATTCAGGTGTAGTGGTAACAAATATTTTTACTCTGTCCTATCTCCCTGTGTTTGTTGCGCACAGAGGAACTTGAGAGGTGCCCATGGTCACACTGACATTCCTTCCTCATTAATACTGACCTGGTAGCCACGGTGATATAAACCCTTGTACTTGGTCCCCTGCTGTTTAATAACAAGTTGGTGGGATTACCGAAGTTCACACGCTGCCAACAGCTTATTTCTTAAAAAAAAAAAAAAAAAAAAAAATCCTTATTGTAGTGCATGTCACTCCTGTATTACTATGTTAATCTTTGACAAATGTGTTCATAACAAGTAAAAAGGTTCCTTGTAACTTGAGGGTCTGTGCCACATACCAAGCTAATGCCACTGAGGCTTCCTTGGTGTGAATACTGAGGTGGAAGTGCAGTTGCACTTTGTACATGGAGTTGTAAAGAGCCAATTCCAGAACAGTGAACTTCTAGTCTGTGGGGACTGGTTAATGGAGAGGTGAACTGTTGGTAAAGCCTAGAGCTGGTGCCCCAGCCCAGAGAGGAACTGGGAGCGTAACTGGTGAAGGTCTAAATCTATAAAAGCTATAGGACTTGAAACCGTGAGGAGTGAAGCAGAGGTGAGATGGGGAAGTGGCAGTAAGTAGCAGAGTTCCTTCTAAGAGGTATGAAAATATTTTCAGCTCCAAACTTTGAATTTCCACTTCTCACAGGACATTTACTGGCTTTTTTGGGACCCATTTCCCTCTGCCTACTCACTAAAAAATAAATGCCAAATAGAGTATGATTTTTGCAGCTCTCGAGTGATGATGTCTAGCTCAAGGCTGTTCCTCCAGCTCTGCTGTTCACACAGGTTCACCCACAGTTCTCTGCCCTGCTCCTCCCCTTGCCTCCTGAGGGGTGCCAGAGTGGGCACCCACTGCCCAGGATCCCTCCAGTCCCCTTACCCCACACAGTGCTGCCTTTGAGGAGGACATGGCAAGCTGGTTACAGTGCCAGGTGATTATCTCCTCTATTGGCAAGTTCTGCCAGAGGCAGTGGGGACCATTTTACTCTCATTGCAGGACATGCTCCAAAACCCTAGTCAGGAATGCATTTCTGCAGCTGATTCAGAAACATATGTTCTAGTGTTTGGGCAAGTATTTGATGATTCAAGTCTGCTCTCTGGTTCTGTAGCAGTGACCACAATCTTTTTCCCAGCCCAAAAGATGGATCTTATTTGTTTACTAAATTAGACATGGCTTTGTTTTCTGAGGCTTAACCCTCCTCTTTACTTGTAGGCAAGGATTTAAAATGGTCAGGACTCCAAGCAGCTGCTGCATGGAGTTTGTTTAGCTGACTAAAAAAGGTTTATTGTAGAATATTAGTAGCAGAGGCAGACTCTTTGTACTGTGTTTCAGAGACCTGAAAATTGATGTTCAGGGTTGCAACAGACCAAAATACAAAGTGATGCCTCATCAGGACAGTGTGTCCAGTGCCAGCATCTGCACAGACCCTGGGCCACAACCTCATCTTGCATCCTGGAGAGGCTGATGCACTGTTTCTGATGTTCATTGATTATTTTTGTTATTAAGTGAACCTCATCACTTCTTTCTGAGCTCTGTTGTTGTGGATTAATGATGATCCCTTCGGTTTGTCAAGTCAGTGACCCTGACAGTGGAAGAAAGGAGTCATCCTTGTTTGTTTTCACACTGATTGGGCTTCATGATACAGAATCAGAAAAAGCTTCCTGTTCATTTGTGTTAAAGTAGGTTATGTGGTTTAATTTAATGTGTTCAATATGTTGTGCTTAGTCTTAAGCCATCTGCACTGTGCTTTCTCTTCTAGGACTTGGGTTTGCACTCTGCTATTCTCCAGCCATCGCAATGGTGGGCAAGTATTTCAACAAAAGAAAAGCGCTGGCATATGGAATAGCCATGTCAGGAAGTGGAATTGGTACCTTCGTCCTGGCCCCTGTGGTCCAGCTCCTAATCGAGCAGTTTTCCTGGCGTGGAGCTTTACTCATCCTGGGGGGTTTTGTTTTAAATCTCTGCGTCTGTGGTGCCCTGATGCGGCCTATTGCTCTTAAGGAGGACTGTAAAACTGCTCCTGAGTTTCTTGAACAGGATTATGTACCCAAAGAACAGAAACGAGACTTAAAGCGAATGTCCATCTGTTCACCTTTAATTGAAGTGTGGTCTCATGAATGTTTTTGCTACTGTTCATGGAAGGAATATGACTTTTTACTGATGCCAGGCTTCATGGTGCTGGCAGTGTCAGTTTTATTTATGGCATATGGCTGTAGCCCTCTTTTTGTCTACCTGGTGCCTTATGCTTTGAGTGCTGGAGTGAGTCACCACCAAGCTGCCTTCCTCATGTCCATACTTGGTGTCATAGACATCATTGGTAATATCACCTTTGGATGGCTAACAGACAGAAGGTAATGGCTTATGGTTAAGCAAGTGTAAGCCTTAGCTGGTGGAAGGCTGAATGCAAGTGAATTGTAATACATGTAGAAGTTAACATTATGGGTTTTCGCAGTAGCATGTGTAACTTAAAAAAAAAAAAAAAAAAAAGAGAGAGAGAGAAAAAAGCCATCATATGACTTTCAGAAATGCTTACTATTTAATGTTTTTGTCTCTTCTGAGTTCAATTCTGCTGGTTTAATTTCTTTTTTTCCTAAAGAAATTAGGTATTTGTTCAAAGCTCTTGCATTTGACAGTGGAAATGTAACCCCCTGCTTGAGGTCTGTTGAGTGTGATCCTCTGTACCTATTTCCTAGAGGATCTCACTCTACTTTCTCTGCCTTTTCTTCTCTTTTGTGCTTCTGGGGAGGCAGAGAAGTTATGGAAAATGGTCAAGGGTCTGGCCCAGCACTGTCAGGCACATACTCAGAAGGCCTGACCTAAAATTGTTTTACATTTTCCAGTATGTAAGAACTCACTGTGCTTTGCTAGCTCAGCTCACTCCAGACATCTGTGTACAGCATCTGTACCATCAGTAGAGATCGCCTAAATTAAGGAGGATTTTGATTCTAAATGACACGTTCTTTGTGCTTATTCAGTTTGTGGGAAAAAATCAATTATTGTTTTTGTGGGACAGGGAGAAAGGAAAGTGTCATCTCGCTTAGCTCACGCTAAGTCCAGTGTTTCAGGGCTGACGTGAAGGATGACAACTAAGAGAAGTGTACTGTAATATTTTTTTGCATAATACTGGAAGCTAAGCTGGAATGTAAAGCCTGATGGAATACTGCTTTGAACATTGTAACTTCAGAGGGCTGCAAAATCCTGGCAGCGGAGCAGCTCCCCTCAGGAGGATCAGCCCCAAGAACACTGCAGGCAGCGTGGGCTGCTGCTTACCAGATGTTTCTGCAGCTGTATGTGGGCAGCTTTCCCTACCTGGGCTTGTCAGTGCTGAGCTTTTCATCTTGAAGACTGTGTAAGAAAATGGACCTAAATTTGAGCTGTATAGAAGAGACTGAAGTGCTGCATACCAGGGCATAGGAACTGAGGTGCTGTGTCCAGTGATAATCTTTTTCTCTTCTGTTTTGAAATTTGCAGGTGTCTGAAGAAGCATCGGCACTTTTGCTACCTCTTTGCTGTGGGAATGGATGGCCTCTGTTGTCTTTTCCTGCCAGTTCTCCAAAACTTTCCCTTGCTTGTGCCTTTCTCGTTTACCTTTGGCTACTTCGATGGAGCCTATGTAACACTGATCCCTGTTGTGACAGCAGATGTAGTTGGAACTTCTTCCTTATCATCAGCCCTGGGTGTCGTGTATTTTCTGCATGCCATACCATATCTAGTGAGCCCGCCTGTTGCAGGTCAGTTAACGAATTACTTTTGTATAATCTTATCACTACTTCAGATTTACCTATTGGTGTGATGTAAAAGGAGAGGAAGGACAGCAAATGCACATTAAATGTGGATGTAGCCCATGGGCAGAGAAATAGCACACCTAGACCGTCAAAAGACTTTAGATCCCACTTAAGCCCTGTATTGATAGGATGATTTCTATATATAGAGCAAACTGAAATTTAAAAAACAAGCCAGTATGGAATGGGGCTTCTAAGAGGTGGTACGTCACCACTTCATGTAGTTCAGAAATTGTGCAAGTGAAGGAACAAAAGACTTCACTGTGAAATTACACAATTTTGAAAATTTAACCTAAAGAGAGTGTCATTCCAAGGGTTTTTTTGGTGCAGAGGATTTCATCTTTTCATCTCACAAAATACTTTGAATGGGTGGGTGAGTCAGCTTCACTACTGTTTGGTCACAGGCTTATCACTGTAATACCTAAACATCATTTTCCCCATCCGTTCCATTACTGTGAAGTAAGGATGACAGCTGTACTCATATTATTCTTTAGAAAGAACTTGACACAGTTTTGAATATTGTGAAAGGTCAGAGATCTTTTTCAAACCACCATGTATAGATATGTCTTGCATATTTTGTCTGTTGTTCACATCAATTCCCAATTAATCTCTGCTCCTGAAGCTTTTAATTTGATTTTCCATAGCAAAAAATTATTGCAGAATGGAATTATTTGAAGTAATGCATGAGGCTAGGGCATAACTCCCTAGGTGTTTCTGTATGGGGATCTCACGCATGCAGTGTTTAATCCCAGGGCTCTCTAAGCATGTCTAAAGACTGGCAGTTAAATCCATGCAATTGAAAGATGTTTATTCAGTATTGTGGTGATGACTGTTGTGCCTTTTCTCATGGATTTGACCTCCAAACAAAAGTGCACAAAAATTTTATCTGCCTCCTGAGGACAAATTCTTCCCTGTCTCAGGAGGTAAAAGTAGGGACAGTGATGTAAACCCATATTGTTTGATTGTATTTAAATGTGGTAACTCCTAAAGTTTGTAAAACTTCTGTTGATTAGAGGATTTGTAAGTTATCAGAATTTGGTGGGCCTTTAAAAACCCATAATTTGTTTTCCTACAGGTTGGCTTGTGGACACAACTGGCAGCTATACTGCATCGTTCCTTCTGTGTGGATTTTCTATGATATTTAGTTCAACATTATTGTGCTTTGCAAGACTAGCAAAGAAAACCAAAAGAACACATTTGCAGCCACTCAGCAATGATACTGGCACCAAACAGCACATCTGGACAAATGGAGCAAGAGCTTATTCTGTCACAGCAGAATTAGACCAAAAGGATGTTGAATTTTTGGCTGTGGATACAAACAGCTACAGCAACAGATGACAGGCACCATCAGTATTGAGCACTGCACGGCCGTGACATAGACAGACATGGCTCAGTCGTGCTATGCTATTGAAGATATTACTCCTGTGAAACAAGGCATCTCTCAGATTTTTCTGTCATGTTTTAGCAGACTAAAATCTACATAAAGCAACAGTAATATCAAGTTAATGCAGTAATAGAAGACAGCTAGACTGAAAATAGAGTTTGTAGATACAAATGTTCACAGATTTATTTGAAATGCAACATTGACTCCACAGGTAATCTCAAAGATGATAACTGGCTATAATCAAAAGAAAACTATGAAATAATCAGTAACCAGAACTGAACAACAAAGTTTAAATTATTTCAAAAACAGAATCAGTGAAATAAGCTTTTTGGTGTTCTGTTATGGTAGTCTGTTTCAATGGACTAATCACACACACCACCAAAAAACCTCCGCATTTTTCAGTCTGCATTAGACTCTTTGCAAATAACTGTTTCAAATGCCAAAGCCATTATTTTAATTTTTGTTTTGTTGTGTTTTTTTGTTTATTTGTTTTGTTTTGGGTTGGGTTTTTTGGTGTTTTTTTTTTTTTTTTTAAGAAAATCTGGCAGGAAACTGTGGTTTATACTGGAAGTATCTCTGAAGCAGCTTTAATTTTTACAGTGTGCCTGAATTTTGTACATAAGTTGCAATTTAATTTCAAACAGGGTTCTAGACCTACTTTCCCAAGCCACTACAGCAAAATTTTGAGGTGGTTGCTGCTTTTTTTTTTTTTTTTTCCTGGACGTCTTTAAAGCTTGAATTTCTAAACATTGACATTCCAGGTATGATATACCAGCTGATCCTTGTCTGGGAGGGTGGAAGAGGTGCTGTGGCTCCTCTGCCATCTGAAGAGGAGTAAATTTGTGCCAGGGGACTAGGCATGCTGATAGACAAACCTGCTTTAGCTGCATTAGTTGGAAGGAGCCCAAAGACAGCCCAGGAGATGAGGGGCTTGTGTTTTGACAAAGAGAGCCTCTTCCTCCTGTGAATATCAGCAGCTGTTGAAGAAATTCAGAGTCTGTGCAAGCAGATGACTGAGAAACTGCTCGCTTCACAGACTATTAGTAAAGAGGATATTGGCAGGCAAAGCCGTTTCTGTGTATTCCAGTGGCAAGTCTGTCTCTGCTTGGACCCAGAAGCTGTATCTTCAGATGGTGCAAATTACTTGTTTGTGCCAAATGAAGAGCTGATCACTTGTCCTGGATGACCAGAACACAACAGCTGTGATTTGCTGACAGTTTCCTGCTACTTGTGTGAGGAATAAACTACAGCTGTCTGCTTCATGGGAGCTAGAGACTCCTTGTAGCTCATGGGGTAAATTACTGATGTGATGATTTAATAAATAGTAGGATGTTTCTACATTTCCAGAGTAAAACTGTTGTCAGCAATGGAGGAAGAACTTCATATTCTGCAATACAAATCAGTTTTGTGTTTTGATGCTGTTCATTAGCAAATTGATCAGACCCAAATAATTTTTATTAATGCTGAACTAGTAGTTTTGTTAATCATCTGCAGTGTATTCAATGGTTGCTCATAGTGTCCTATTGCAGTCTGTGCCTCAGAAAGGAAAGCAAAATAGACTGACATTCACAGATTTGATTTTGATCAAGAGTACAGCCATAGTGGTATAATGTATTTTTTATATATACATGAATATTGTGTATCAAGTCTTTCCTGTTATTCATGCATATTTTAGATATAACATATTAAAATTGTTTTACTTCAGTTGTCTGTGCTCGAACAAAACATTTCTTGCTGCCCTGCTTCAGAAATGTGGTCAGAGCCAGTAGCACGACTTACATGCACAGGCCACAGATTGAAAAATGAGAGTGCAAAGACTACTTAAAGCTAACGACATAACCTTTTTTTCAGCTCTGTGTGGCAACTGAGCACTGGGCCCTAATTTTGATGTTAACATATGTTGATAAAAAAAAACACAAAAATTATCCATTAATATTTTTTAATGTGTTAAGAAAAATACGCACATTTGGGATGGAAAAAAAGATATCTTTATTAATTAGTAGTGATTAAGATATTGGTTGAGGTGTTAATGCAAAAGTTTATATCAAAAAGTAGTGAATATGTGGTCTACAAAGAAGGTAAGCTATTTCAGCAAGTTATAAGTTACCACTGTCATTTACTTCACAAAAATTTAATTACTACTTTTACCACATCACAACATGTCAGCAGTTGTTCATGCCAGAACTGCACATTATAAAAGCCTGTTGGAATAATACTATATGCATTTTTATCCTAGTAAACAGTACTGTATAATACATTACTAGCATTTTTTATTTTTTTTTTAATTTCAAGATATCTTCTCATAGGGTTTTCTGTTTTGTGTTTAACTTATAATTAAGGCAATATTTATTGCTTAAAATATCTAATTCAGCAGAAAACATTCAACTGCTTTTATACACAGATCTTTTGTAGGAAATTATAGAATTATTTCAGGGTTTTCTAACACTGTTACTGCTCCAAATTAAGCCAATGGACAAAAGCTTATATGCAAGAATGATGCTTTCTGTGCATATCAGCCCTGTCATGAATCTCCTCAGCTCTGAAACAGAAGGAAGCATAACAAGAAATGACCTGCAAGTGGAAGAACTGGGAGTACAATCCAGGTCTGCAAAGCCTCATGCCAAACTTCTGCCCCCTGGTCCACACAATCCAAACCAAACAGCTTCTTCATCCTGCCGTGTGAAATGTTTCAGGCAGCGCATTATAGAGATCTCTGGATTATACCATTTAAAAAAAAATATATATATATATTTATTATATCTACAATGTATTTTTCAGAGATTATGATAGGCTGTTCTCCACAGAGGATATTTCCTGGCATGGCACAGTGCAGCAGTAGGCAGAGATACTTGGGCTAACGGTGAACAACTTCCCTGACCAACACCCCATGTTCCCACCAGCCCTGTTGAGCACTGATGAATATGAGTGTGAATGGAGCACTGCACCGCTGAGCAGGTCTGGCTTCCTGGGACACCATGGTCTGACTTGGCTGGGGTAACATCTGTCTGAGGCAGAAACAGATGGATCTGACCTCAGATAAATCCTGTCTGGGACAATACTCTATTCTGTGCGATGAATGGGAATTCAGTACAAGTGAAAGTGCTTACAACTGCTGAAGTTATCTCATATGTTTTCATTCCATTATGTTTGAAATGGGAAATCATAATTCTTTTGAAATTGATTATGTTCTAGTGATAATTTTTATCAGATCCACTCTGGAACATTTAATAAATTGTACCTTGAAAAACCATGTGAAAACAGCCTTGGAAAAGTCAAGTACCTTATGTTGAAAAATAACCCTGTTTTCAGAAAAAAAAAAAAAAAAAAGAGAAAATTTTCAGCCTGAAATGTTTCTGGCAACCTGTATGATAATTTCTCTCCTGAAAAACAGGTTGTGTGTGCTACTATATGGGGAATATATTTTATATTGCCATTGTTTGCTTTCTAAAGTGTTACAAATTTATGTAAGAGGCAAGAGATTGTTGTTAAGTTGTAACAGTAGCTCATGGTCAGCACAAAGAAGCCCTTAGTCCAGATCACCTCAATAAATAATACCTTCTTCGAAGTGACTATTCCAGTATATTCCAGTAGTTTTCTATACCATTTAGACAGTGCATTTGATTCATAATTAATACTTCCTGAAGGGTAGTATTAATTAACTAATTAATTAATTGCCTTCACTTCTTTTTTCCCTGCACTGCTCGGATAGGCTCTAGTGATGCATTCGTGCGGTTCTGGCTTTGCCCATTGGACCTGGCTACCACAAAATGTGTGTTTTGTTTTTTCCACTTCCCAGAGCTCAAGCTCAGCCTCTTCCCTGTGTCACCGCACCAGGCAATGCAGCAGCACCACCCTGTGGGAAATAACATTTCTCCTCATTTACAGGACACTAGCCAAGAACTAGAAGGCAGTGTTTGCGCAGAGCATCCCCGGGTAGTACTGCAGTCCAGCACAATCCTCTAGAGCCTGAAGAAGGTAAGGCACAATAAATAGATTTCTTGCATCACTATTCCTTCAAATCTTCCCTGCTGCCTCCAAGCCCTCTGGAGAGTTTGGATGGCAACAATGCTGATGTTAGAAGCTGCAAGATGGAGAAAGGCAGTGAAGTTGCCTACCATACCCTCTTGCCCACATAGCTGAGCACACCACTATAGGTAGTTGCCAGTTCCTGACTTAAACCCTACAGTTGTTCCTACAAGCCTTCAGGAGTGGGGTGTCGGTCCTGCTCCCAGTCCTTCCTGTTCTCCTCCCTCCCCGCTCTTTCCCTAGGTAGGGTCACCTTTCTAAGAGAGAATCTGGCAAGTGACTGGAATATAAGAATGGATTTTGACCCAGCCCTTTCTTAGGAAGAAGGTGTGGCTGCATTATGTACGTTGTCAAGCTCCTGATCACCTTCACTTGTATTACAAAAGATTCTTGGAGGGGAGAGATGTCTTGATGCTTCATGATCTGCGATCATATTTTACACTCCTTCAGGACTGTCATCCTGTCTGTACATGGAAGTGCTGTTGCAGGGGCAGGAATGGATGGAAGTAGAAGTGCACATCTTTCCTGATGGGCTCTAGCACCAGTTTGCTTCATTCTACACTATTGGCTAGGGCTCAGAAGTGCTTTGGAAGTCATAGAGCATTAGTTTTCCCTGAGAACCATGATCTATTATACCAAGGTGCAGAACTGTGGAATTAGGCCGGCATGTTGTAAATAATACTAACTTTTAGTTCTTTATTCAAAGACAATTGCCTCCTCCCCCTGTTCTCTGTCCTTTCAGCTCTTTCTTCCACTCACATAGACTCTCTAGGAACCCACCCCTTTTCCCACATGCCCCACATGTTCTGGTGCTCATGCAACTCTTTGCTCTAGCTGCGCTCTGCCCTCCATGTCCAGTTTAGTACACTTCTTGTGTGTGTTTTCTACCCCAGCTTGTTTCACAAGCATAGTCACAGATAGCCATCTCGTTGGCATCTCAAAGACTGCCTTTCCTTCCTTTCCAGATGTTTGCTGTAGCAGTTCCTGAGACTGTGGTTTTGGGTAAACTAGACAGATGTTTTGTGCAGTTTACTTCTTTGGTGCAACATCTCTGAAGCCAGCTTTGCTGAGAGTTCAGGAAAATAAATGGGGCTATCTCCTGACCCTTTTATATCCTGCCAAATCTTTATCCCTGTTACTTTTTTTGAATGGCAATTTCTTGATCTTCCATCTACTAATGTGAGGATTGGTCAGCAGAGAGATACCAGAAGCAACAGTTGATGGATGCAATGCTCTTTAATAGTTCACAACAATAATACATGTTTTGTAAGCTTTCCAGTGAGCTAGCCAAACAGCGGTTATTTTTCATAGTTAGACAACATACAAGGTAGTAAACTGAACAAGTATTCAACAAAAGTTTCTTCTAAATAAAACTTAACTGTTTAAAAATATTTGAAAAAGCATTAGAAATTCCATTTGTGTATAAGCATGCCTTTTCAAGTGGATAGATGAAATACTACAATGTGATTCATTTATCTTTCTCTCAATAGTAGACATGATCTGATTTCCTGCTCAGTAGATCTGTGTTTTACAGGTGGTCATTTAAACACAAACTTTATACCAGTGTTAGCATTACTATCTGTTGGTGAATGAACAAACAGATGAGCAATCATCATCTCTAGTTTCTACATTATCACCAGAAAGTGATGCCACCAGATGTTTCATCTGGTTATATCTTCAACCTTAAAAAAAAAAAAAAAAAAAAAAAAAAGTGTTTTGAGAGCCTGTTGAAAAGTGCTTGGGCTTTTTTTTTTTTTTTTTTTTTTTTTTGCTGTGTGTGTGAAGGATTTTTGGGATCTTTAGCTTGAGATGGACAGTCGTAGCTCACATAGTGCACTCAGATATTCCTCATTGTTGGGACACAATGCAATGGCTTTCTCATAGCACTCAATTGCTTCATGTTTTTCACCACTTAGATTATGAATGAATCCAAGTGTGCCAAAATCCTTTGCATCTCCTGCACCTCCCTGAATTCTCTGTTCCATCAATTTCTTCAGAGCACTTTTGCACTTATGGAAATAATAAGATTCTTTTTCAATTTTCAGTGCTTCTATGTAATACCTAATGGCTTCAGATTCTGATTTCATATGAAAACGCTGAAAATTGCCATAATTGTAGTAGAATTCGTGTTTATCATCATAGGATAGAATACTTATCTGAGATGCTTTCTGAAATGTCTCTTTTGCTTCTTTATACCTCTTTTGTTCTGCATACATGTTTGCTAGGTCAATATGGGCAGCAAAAAATACTGTCTTTTGGTCAGTCGCTGATTTAAAATGAAAAATGGAAAGTCGGCCGAGTTCTTCCACTTGCTGTCGAGGTGGATATCTTGTATTCTTTTTCAATTGAAAGAGCTTTGCTCTGTAGCACAGTCCTATCTGGTGATGCAAAAAGGCAGATTTTGGTGTCACTGCTAGGGCCTTTTTCAAAATCTCCAATGCCTTGTCCACTTCTCCTTTCCTTCTGTAAAATTTAGCAGCGTATCGCAGGAAATAAGGAAGATCAGGGCTATTCTGCATTGCTGCCTCAATGTATCTCACGCCTTCATCACCTTGCTTTAAGTCCTGAAGTTTTAATGCAAGTAATGCCATAATGAAAGTATCCTTTGGATTCAGTTCCACTGCACGCTTCAGGGGCTGGAGGGACAGGCTTAAATCTTCACATTGTCTGTGTAAAAACGCTTCCAAACGATACATTGCTATTGCATAGCCGGCATTGAATTCTGGGTTGTTGGGTTCATCCTTCAGAGCATTTTCAAAGCAATTCTTTGCTCTTTCATAGTATTTTCTCCCAAACTTTAATAATGCCCATCCTTGCTCAGCATAGATCTCTGGGAGCTCGATCTTCCATTGAGCAGTACTTGAAAGATTTTTGCAGCTGTTTTCCACTCTGTTTACATAAGTTTGAGCTTCTTCATATCTCTCCATGTGGTAATAGATCCAGGCATAGTTCCCCCAGGTAACAAGGCTTCTCCTGGCAACTTCATCTGGATGATTTGTTTTAACTGTTTCTTCAGCTTTTTGGAGATTTCTCAGGGCTTCTTCATTTGAATTCTTTAGGTGGCATACATAGGATAGTAGATTATAACCTGTGATGCTGTCTTTTATTAAAAACTCTATCTGATCGCCTATTGTTTCCTCTAGGTCATCAAGATCCACATCCTGCTTCAGCAAAGACCATGTAAAATGACATTCTAGCTGCTGCAGGGAGTTCTTCAAGGAATTATTGAAAACATTACTAGAAGAAATCAAAGAAAAACTTACTTATACTCCATCTGTTTTTTGCTACTCTTGTTTTTAAACCAGGCATGATGTAATTCAAAAGCAGGCAATGCCTCAGCTGGTGCCACTAGTCAACAAACAAGCCAAAGCTGTGGGAAACCATAGGGCTAAGGAGTTGAATAGTTATTTTAGTAATTCTCCTTGAGAGTGTACGAGGGCAGCTCTTACACAGCGACAGAGCTGGTGGTCTGGATGTCAAAGAGGGCATAGTAGTCTCTATGGTAAAGCTGTCACACCTCTGTATTTCAGGAACATATTTCCTATGCTGGGAACAATTGCTGAAGCCTACACAAAAGAGGTAATCAAACAACAATCTTCCCCTAAAATACAGATAAAGTGATATAGTGCCTTTCTCCTGTGTATTTCTGTGTATTTTATGTTTTGGATTATAAATTTAATTTTTAGTTTTCTGCATTTGTAAATGCTTGTGTGTTAGACCATAGCACTGTTTTTATGTTATGATTATACTTATGTATCCAGTAGCTGGCTCCCAGATCCCACCAGTCTCCCCTCTTGCTGGCACCTGGGCATACAGCCTCCTGTGGGTGCAACCCTACTCCATGTGCTGATACAGACCACACACTCACTCACTGACCCTACGTATCTGTAGAAGCTGGCTTTGGAGAGCCAGGAGCTGGTCAGGGATCCACTCTCTTCTCAGAAGCCTCACCCTTACTGACAGATACACAAACACACAATCATACCGACCAGCCCCTGTTTACACCCAAGTGGTCCTTAATACCCCTTTATCCTTCCCTATTTTTCAACATTTGTTCCTTCCCAAATCACCCAGATCCCTCATTTACCTGCCTTTGGTCCCCTCCTCAAACATCCCATGTCTTTCGTGATCCCCAAATGCTTCTCCTTGCATCGCATAACGTGTCCCATATTCCCAGGTAGTTCAGACTGTAAGGCATTCCTGTGGACCCCTGGTGCTGGGTGTCCCCCCAGTCTGGGGGGCTGAGGGTCCCCTGGGGCAGCCCTGGGAGGGCTGGGTGGAGGTTTGTGTCCCTGACTGGGGCACTGTGGAGCCTGCGGCTGCCCTTGTGCCTCTGTGCTCCTGTGTGCGTGGGCATGGGCTGATGGTTCTTGGGACAAGGCAGGGAGCAGCCAGAGCAGGGTGTTATCTGGGTTTCCCCTCCTGCCATTGCCTGCCTGTGCTGCTGTGTGTGTGTGCAGACAACCTATCAAGGACAAACCTTTACAATGCAGAGGAGATAAGGCTTTAGTCCACCTTGTGTCCTCCCTTAAAGTAGGAATTATGCATGACTTTATAACCAAGGCTTCTCAGCCAAATCCTTCTTTGTTAGAAAGACTTCTCTGCCCTCCCTCCTGTAAAATCTGGAGGGTCTAACAGCCTGTGTCATATGTGTGCTGCTGCTCAACTGCAAAATCATATACAAGAGGAGATGTCTTCTGGGTAAAAAAAAAAAAAAAAGAGTGCAAGGACTGGGAAATTATGAGGAGGCAAATCAAAGAGGAATTGGGAAGCAATTCTTACAGGTTCTGGGACAGTGGGAAGGACACTGGAGAAAGTGACACTGAATACAAGTTTCCACCTAAACCACCTGACAAAGGTACTGGAGGAAGATCAGGCAAAAAAGGCATTTATAAATGCTGTTAGTGCTTAAGTTTGTCTTTTTTGCCTTTCTCAATCTCCTCTAACTGATGTTTCTGATTGGTATTAGCAACAGTTCCTAATTAGAAGGCTGTATGTGAGATAATTACAGTTCTTCTGGGATGAAGGGGAGGTGAGAGCAAGTTCTTATCACTGTCTTGTTAGAAACCTTTGGCTACAGGTGAATACCACAGAAGAACAGATATTGGTTCCCAAGTCACCAAAATATTGCAGGAAGAGCTTGAAGCATTTAAGTAATCCCATTCAATTCACGATGAAATGTGTGAATTTTTTTATTGCCTCAGCTGAGAACCATGAAAACATCCGTGGTTGAAAACCACAGCAGAGAGTAATTCAGGGAAAGGTATTTGTGGAAAATGAATATTCATAAATGTCACAAAACCGGATTTGTGATGAAGATTAAATACAGTTTAGCTTAGTTCAACCCATAATTGGTAGATGTAGTTTCTAAAGTTATCATAAACATCTTTGTTTTGCCCTAGTTGAGTGTGTGTGTGCATGTATGTGCCTCTGCATATGTGTGACAGTCTTCAGAAAGTGTAACCCCCTTCTTGCGCTTTGAGCTGCAGCCCGGAATGCGCACTGCCATGTTTGCTGGTCCTTGCAGTAGTAGAGGTCAAAAAGTAAATTCCCAAGCACACTGGTGCCAGGCACCCATTTGGCAGGGCACCAGCTACAGCTGCAGCCTGGATTTCATCCCTGAACTGCATGCACACAGTTTTTCTGACTCAGTTCTGTTGACAGACTGGCCCTTGATGGGGAAGCAATAACACTACCATATTCAGTAGCACCCTTATATTATTTTGATTCTTCCAGTAAATATTCTGTAAAATATTTTCTGCTCTTTGGATCCCCAAAGTCCCTCACTGCTTACAGCTATGTAAATATTAAGCACTATTTTCCCATGACACAGCAAAAATGCATCTTTCAGAGATCAGGTTGTTCACTTACCTCATGGTTTTCCTTCTCCGATCACTTGTCTTAAGGTAGCTTCAAAGCCAAAGGATTGTGGCTCACTGCTGTTACGACTTTCCTTTATTGTGCTCCAGCCCTCATGTGACCTGTGAGTAAATGAAGAAGAACCAGAAAGTGAAACTTCAATTTATGTATGAATCTGCAAAAGAAGCTGGAGCAGCTGCCAGTAGGGGAATAGAAACTTTCAAGTCACAGAACTGCCTTTTCCAGCCTGGCTTGGTGCCATGCATTACACTGTGTTGTGGAGAATGTGGCAACAGCTCCTAATAACACCCAGCGTTAACTTTATTCAAACCCAGAGGCATCTACGATGAGAAGCGATCTCTTGGGGAAGGCTCCCAGAAGTGTGGGGAGTTTCAGCCCATGCAGGCAGTGACTCTTCAGGATAAGGCCTTCCTTTCCCTCCTTCGCTCTTTTCCCTTTCTTTTAAAAACAAAACAGTCTTACATATGAGAACTAGTTTCTGCAAGAAGTTGGAGAGCCTTAGTAACACGCCTCTTGTGTCTGTCTCATTTAAGTGTTTGTGTGTGTGTGTGTGTGCTGAGGGTTTATTTTGTTGGAGCTGATGTTTCAGAGCTCAAGGTAAGTGTTAGTACAGCTATTACTCTGAGTAGCATGCAACATTCCGGCAATCAGGTATTTGATAAGTGGTGAAAAGAGGCAGTGAATTGGAAAGGAAAAAGGATTAGGGTGTCTCCACAGATTCATGTTTATGGAAAATAAAGGTTGCAGGTAGTTGTAGGGAAATGTATTTAAAAGGTTTCTGCAAGGCCAAAATCAAATGTGGACACTAATGAGTTATTAATCTACTAAGTATCTATGGGTTTATGTTCTCTGCTTCTGTCCCAGGTGACTCTTTTCTTTAGTATATTATTTGGTACCTAGCCTGGTACATATGGGAAAATGCAAGAATTTTCCTTCTGGAATGCAAAAATTTGCCCTGGTATCTGTATTTTTACAAATGTAGCTGCATCTATATGCTTTGGTTTGATACAAATGCACATTGAATAAAGTAAGTGCAGGAAAGTGCTTAAAACAGAGTAAGTGAAAGTAAAAGAATAGTTATGCAATGCCTTTCTGCAGCCATCTTTGTAGCTTACTTGGCACAGAACAGGAAAATTCAGAAATACTTCTACAGCCCTGCTGCTTTCACTTCAGGGAAAGCTGCAGCCGGGCTGACTGGTGTCAGGGAGAGCTGTGTTGCATAGCAGCACATGCTAGAGCTCCTTGGAAAACACTTGTCCAGAAATGGGCTGGAAACAACAACGGCATTCATGTTTAATACAAAGACTTTGTGTACTTGACTGTTCTGTACATATATAAGAATAGGGAATGGCTTCAAAATATCTACACATTTTAAGGAGAAAACTCACATATGTATATTTATTTGGAGCTGAAATGGATACAGGCTGACAAAGAATTCTCCCCTGGTATCATTAGCCCAGCCAAACAATTGCATGAAATGCAGTTTTCACTAGTAAAATAATGTAAATGAACTAAAACATAGCAAATGACAGGATCACTTAAAAAAGCCTATTTTATGCTGGTTTCAATTTAGCCTAGTTTAACATCTAATTACTATGTTTGACAGCAGCAGCTGTGGCATTTTATAACTTGGGGTTTCGCCCAGGAGGCAGAGTACCCTATAGTTAATTTGACAGAAAACCCAAGTGAATCACTGAGCATTACTTTTGCTACGCAAGTTCTTTAAAACCAAATGACCCTAAGAAATGGGATCCAGGAATGCAAAGGGTCACACAGTGTCACCTGTGCCAAGGGATGTATCTATATATCAAAACAATGGGATGTTATGAAAACTTCAATGATTTCTCAATTGAAATCTTAGTGGTTTCTAAATAAACAGAAACACTTCTTTTCTTGACACACTCCTGCTCTATCACGGTGTATTTCGTACCAGGTTTCTGTATTCTGAGGATACTGCTATGGACCTGGATCTAGTAACACAACTATTTATGTTACAGGATTGAATTTGGTCCAAGTTTTTGCAAGCCTGGTCACGCATCCCCTGAGCACAGACACGCTTCTCCGGGCAATTACCGATATGCAATGCAGTGCCAGTTAGTTGTCTCAGAGTACGAACATAAAACAGATTTGCAAGCCGTGATGCTGACCCTGCCGGAACTGTGTGCCTGCATGTAACTTAAGCCCACTTGTATTAGCTTTTATATATTTAGACTATGCTCCAAGATGACGGATAGATGATCTATTTGTGTAAGAATGACAGAAACTGCTGACAACGCTTCATAGTCTTTACAAAGGACTGGCTCTTCCCCAGGCGCCGGCGTTCACCACACTGCGCAGCATCCCCGCGGCTGCTGCTTTCTTCCCGGAGCCTGCTGCCGGCTCTGCGGCGAGACCGGAGCAGAAAATGGCATACACCCTCGCAGGGAGGCACTGTGAGGATTCTGGAGCCTTCAGCGAAGGGGCAGAGGCAGAAGACGAGGCGCGGCTGGGAAGCAACAATCATGGGCGCCGTGCGCGGGGCTGACAGATTTCTGAAAATGGAGGCGGGGGGGGGGGGGGAAGCCTACGCAGGTGTTCGTTGAGAAACGCTGACTCACGCCGGCTCTGGCAGCCCAGGGCCGCGCACCCCAGACCCGCCGCCGGACGAAGCGGGGCCGGCGGCACGGAGAGGCAACGGCGGCCAGGGGCTGCGCGGGGCCCGGTGGCCGCCGCCCCCGGGCGGGCTCCCGCCCCGCGGCTCCCGGCGGGGTGGTCCGGTCGGCGGCCGCCGCCGATAGGCCCCGCCGCATGGCCTGAGCAGCGCCGCCGGCCCAGCGCCCTCCTCCCGCCGCGCCGCGCTCATCCGCGCTGGGAGCGGCGGGCGCACGGGGGCGCGGCAGCAGCAGCGGCGGCGGCGGCGGCGGCTCTGTGCGGAGGGCGGGCCGTCCCGCCGCCGGGTGGCTCCGCCGGGCCGCAGGCACCCGGAGCGGGAGGGGCGAAGGGGTGCGGGACACCCCCGGGCGTCCAGCTCGCTCAGCCGCCCGGGGCTGGACCGCGCCTCCGGCCCGCGGCTGCCGCCCCGCCGCTGACAGCACCGTGGCCGCCCCCGCCCCGCCCCGTCACGCGGCCCCGGGCCGGCCGCCGCGCCCGGCGGAGGCGGCACAGCAGCCTCGGCGGGGCCCCGCTCGCCGCTGCCCCAGTGCCGGGTGCCTCTTCGCCGAGGTGGGCCGGGACCTCCCGCCTCCCTCCCGCCGAGCCGGGATGCGGGGCCTGGTGGTCGCCGCGTTCCTGCTGCAGAGCATCGCCTCTTCGGGCGCGTTCGCCAGAGGGAGGAGAAATGTGGACCCCGAGACGAACATGAACATCGTGAGTGGCGCGGCGGCGAGGGAAGAGTGCCCGAGACTTGTCGCCGGGTGTGGCCGCGGGGTCGTAACGGGGCGAGGAGAGGAGCAGAGGCGCAGGGGGGCGGCGGGCGGCCCCTTTCCGCTCCGCGGGCGCAAGCCGGGGGCTCCCGCCCTCGGCAGCCGCGGCGAAAGCCCCGGGGGGCTTCAGCCACTGGTCGCCCCGCGGCCGCTTACACCTTCAGATTATGCGTCGTCCGTCTCTGCTCCTCCTTCCAGGTCCTTCTTGGTCCCCTCTTGCCTTGGCTGGTCATTCTCTCGCGTATTTTCCTATCCAGACCTGTGGGGTTTTTTGTTAGGGTCAGGACACTCTTTTTCTTAACCGCTAGAAAAGCGCATGTTTATGAAGCATACCGGTGCTGCTAGCGCAGTGTTCCCGTCTTCTTACCCACGACTGCTTGTTTTCTCTTTTGGCGTTTTACTCTCTTAACTTTATTCTCCTTCTTCTGCAATAGCCAAATCCAGAAAATATTTGCTGTTAGTAGCTGGTATCAGTTACTCTTTCCTCTGCTCCATCTGAACTGTGCCGTTTCTTTTTTTCACATGTGCAAGAAGATACTTCTAGAAATGCTTACGGTTTATAAGAAAGGTGCTTGAGTTGTCAGTATCATCTAAATATCATTTCGAGGACTGGCAATAGTCATTTAGTCTAAAGCTAATAGCATTTGATTTGAATTTAGCTTTAAAATAATTTTGGATGATTAATGTCACTGTAGATGTTTGAATTAATCATGCTATTTCTTTTAAATACATCTTTAATATTCCTTCTCTTCCTTGCCCAGCAGCTTAAGAGCAGAATTCCAGTCACGTCTTACATTTCTTGCATTTTCTCAAGGCACTGTTGGTGTCATAAAACCAATTAAATAACAAGTTCTCTGTCTTAATGGAGTTACATCAAATGAAAGTAACATAAATCCTGAGACATAAGAGATGGGAGATAAACCTATTAATGGAATCATAGTGTTTAATGGGGGTGGTTTTTTTATTGTTATTTCCCTGTTTGGCTTGTCAATAAAGTCACTGAAAAGCTCTGCAACAAACATAAGGTTTGAGGAGAAAGGTGAGCAATAAATGGCACATAAAACTATGAGCTAAGGTGGCAATGTCAGCAGCTCATACATATGAAGAGTGTGACCTCTGTATTTTAAAGCTGATGTGTTTGTGGTTCATTTCAGCACATTCCGCAAACATGATTGTGTCCTCTGTATAACAGAGAATTCAGGATAAAGTTCAGATATAAATCTGAAATATTTTTAAAGAAGCCTTTTCCTTCAGGAGAGATGAAGTCTTCCTTCCCCTTCTTCCATATGCCACTGTGGAGCCAGTGGCTTTTTTCTGTCCTCACTTGTTTGTTGCTTGAATGATACCACTTTCCTTGAAAGCAGACAGTTTCAATTTTTCTCTGCCAAATCTGTATCTCGCTGTTTTGCCCAGTTATCACAATCTCCTCTTCAACACTTCAGTCTCTTCTCTCACTGTAAATAGCGTGTGAGTAACTAATATGACAGTGGATGGGGACAATCTAGGGAGTCCTCCCACGTTCCGAGGTTAAGGTTTGTGCTCTGGCTAGTTCCTGACTCCGTACTGGGATAAGTTTCATAAGAAAACCTGCCTGCATCAAATAGGCAGGTGGTATGTCACATTCCTACCACATCCTTTAATCTCACATCACTGTCTCTGAAAGGAATCCAGAGTACTCTGCACATATTAATGAACTGAGGAGGCTGGCAGTGTGACTCCAAGGCTGTTTCTTTTCTTTCTTCAGAGTCAAATTATTACCTTCAGGGGATACCCTAGTGAGGAGTATGAAGTGACAACAGAAGATGGGTATATACTTTCTGTTAACAGAATTCCTTATGGAAGAAAAGGCCATGAGAGAAGCAAAGGTAAGATTTGTGTCTGTTTGGAAAAATGGGAAATAATGGAAAAGCTCTCTAATTTATAAATCTTTTGCTCCTGTAATAATCCAGAAGAAGATTAAAGACTATATGACCTATGCAGTTAGAGTGTTTTATTGGTGAATGTTGTGGTCAAAATAGATTAGGCACGTGTAGAGTGACTTGAGTAAAGGAAGGGAGGAGTTTGAAATCTGTTTTCCTGGCATTGCCTTTTTGTGACACTAGTACAAGCCCTTCATTGTTTGATTTTTTTTGAGGGGCTGAGAGTCTTGGATTTCCTAGAAAGTGGAAGATAAGTGTTGAGATTTGTTGGGGTTTTTTAAGTAATAAAGTCTCTTGAAAAGAGGTTAATTATAACATTGTTGGGTTATTTCAAACGCCATTTTTAAAAATGCTTCTTCATAACAAATGCATTTGTAAAAAATGCCGGACCATTTTCAGAAGTAGGGGTAGTTCACATATCTCTTTTGGTAAAATATAACTAAACTACGAGAGTTCCCACTAAAATGTTCACAAAATAATTACTGCTTGTTTCTGCATAAAATAAGAATTCATTTGTTAATTTTAACCTCTCTGAAGATTCCTCTGCAGTAAGGTACAAGCGAGACCAATACTGCATACTACTGGGGTGTCATATTTTATGCAGCTGTTTAAATAGGTAAATATATATATATTTATAGATATAAATGAGATAAAATCCCTTCAGAACATCTTGAGTACAACACATTTAAAATTATATTGCAAAATAGGATATGTAACAGGTAGCTGAAAACAGTTCAGCCTAGACCAGGTTGTTTTATGGATGCGATTTGTTGGGGGACTGGGATGAACATTGGCATGTGCCACCAAAGCAGTGTTACAAGCTGTAGGAATTATTGTTGAAAGCTGGTAGAAAACCATGGAAAGGATGCAGGGGGTGTACAGGTGAGGAGGTGGGTGAGAGGAAGGATGGGGGAATATAAACCGAATCTTAAGGGAATGATATGGGTGAAGGTTTTTGCAAGGAGTGAATGATGGAATGCTTTAAAAATGCGACCAATGTATGTGGAAAAGGAGAGACACATAGCCTTTGGCTTGCTATCCTTGTGCACTGCATTTGGAATTACCAGCATACTTGAACAGCAGTGGCTGAATTTGGTATCAGTCTTGTCACCACCCCTTATAAAAGATCCTGCGGACAATCACATGCATACAACTGCAGCCTGTTTGCATAGGAACTGTATGTATTCTAAGGAGTGCCTCAGAACCCTTTGGACTGAAAAACACTAGGATGAGAGGTGAAAACATGGAGCTCACAGAAGGAATAAGTGATTGTTCTATAGTCTTGGGTATGAACAAGAGCTGTGGAAAACCCCTCTCCACTGCAAAAGGCCAAGCAACAGTCTTCCTGACCTTATCTGTTGGTTTTGTATGAATTAGGATGTTTTCACTGTCCACTGTTGCTCACAAGGTGATTGTGTAAAAATCAGTGCATGGACGGGGCCAGTCAAACCTGGCAGGTGTCTTTGTACTTAAGAACTTCAGAGAAGCCCACGGGAAAAAGACAGGGTGCCTTTGTACCTGTTGATTTTGTCAAATCCTTCATTGATGACATAAGCAAACAGAAGTTTCCTGACCTGTGGGAATTCTCCACATTCCCCTTGACACACCCTCGACCCCAAGTTCACGTTTTGCAAAGTGCTTTAATTTTAAAAACAAGGATTACTGAGCACATTTGGGGAAGTATGATATCCTAGAAGAATGAAGATTCCAAAGTTCATGTTGATCTTAAGTTTTTATAGACTTGGTATCTTTTCTCAGAAAGATACCAATGATGAGTAACTGCTGACTTAGCGTATATATGCCATAATTCTTCTTTTGCAATACCTGCATAATGTGAATAGGATGCCTTGGAATTATGTATCACATGATGTTTTGGAACAAAGCCTGCAGGTTTTTTTTTGTTTTTTTTTTTTTGTTTTTTTTGGTTTTTTTTTTCAGCTGAAAAAGGAAAACATTCAGAGAACCTAGAAGCAAAACATCAATGATTTTTAGTTTTAGTATTAACTAAAAGTCTAAAATAACTGCATAGCATGGGTAAGAAGGGCATGGAAATAAGTCTGTCTTCAACTTCTTGGGAGTGCAGTGAAGAGAATAAAGTGTTTTACAGCAGAAAGGGTAGTTTAAAGATGTACCTTTCTTACTCCCCTCTGAGATTTTTAGAATCAGAGGTGGTACAAAATTATTATTGTACAAGTCAGTTTGTCATATGACTGTGCAATTCATGTGCAGATCTGGTGACCGCCTGGCAAAGTGAAAAAGGAACTGGGAAAAATTGGAAGCTAATAGGGGAACAGAATTAAAGCATTAAAGCAATATAAGAAATTATATAAACAATATAAACAGTTTTTCCCTTCCTATGTTATGAAACATGCAGGTTGCAGTTTAAGGAGAGCCTGTTCTTCCACAAATCACAATTTGGTTGTTCTGAGTTTAGTAGAAGGGAAGAAGGTATCAAAGCTAAAAGTGAACATTACTGAAAACTAATTTAACATTAGGCTTGAAAATCCTGCACACTGTTCATAAGGCAATGAAGTATTACTGCAGCAGAGTAAACAGTTGTGTTGAACTGTACTGTCCCCAGTGCCAATTTGGCACAGTATGGGACAGTATGCCACATGCTTTCTTAACAAAAAGGGTGAAGGGCACTGAAAAGGTTCCTCATCACACGTATAAAGGTTGACAGGAGGGTGGAATATTGCTTACCACGTGTAGGTGACTGAAACAGTTGTGATTTGGCTGTTTCTGCTGAAAGATCCAAGTCTAAATTATCAATGGAGGAAGTGTTGCATTAGTATTGTAGTAGAATGATGTCTCATTGGAGGAGGTAAATTCCTGAGTTATCTCTGGCATTGAGCTAAAGTTACAATGTTATCAGATTTCAGTTGTTAAAGCAGAAAAAAAAACAAACCAAAACAAAAAAAAACCAAACCAAAACTAAAAACCACCTGTGCTACTTGTGAGATCCAGAGACAGGTCTCTGGATTTTCTGAAGGTCATGTTCCTTCTAAGGGATTATAGACTAATTTATTTTCTTTGTGTAGAAGCAGAAACCTTCAATTTTTAAAATCAATATTCCAGATTTAGGCACCTTCCACACAAAGGTGTCATTTCCCTTTTCCAAATGGGTAAGTCAGGAGAGAGGCTTCCTCCACTTATGTCTTGACTGTGGTTCTTTTAACTTCTTAAGTCAAGGGAAGAAAGTCCTTTGAAACAATAGATTCTCTTGTTGGCTACTTGTACTGCTCTCCAGGTTCTGCCAGAACTTTGGTAATGGAAGGGGATTGCATAGAGAAGGTGTCAGTGCAAGTTGCAGACTTGTCCACAGCTCAGCACCCTAGTTTGGTATTGTTTTAACTGGAAAACAAAGATCTCAGTAGCATATACATGAGAATGCCTTCCCCAGGTTTAGAGGCAGTGCAAGGGTCACAAGCTGTCTCTGTGCTTGGGCCACTTTGCTGAGTATGTGAGCTTGAAACAGTTGTAAGGGCTACTTGTAATTTTCTTGTAGCTTCTGCTTTCGTCATGTTTGCTTATTGCATGTTTGCTGTCTGTTTTGAACTTTAAGGAGTCTTTTGCTCTAGCTGGGAAGCTAAGAAATTGCTAATTTAAAATTCTTAATGGTAAAAAATTGCTGTGATTTCATGGCACTATGAATGTTATAGAAATTGCTAATCTTTGTAGGTTAAGTAGATTAAATATTCAAAGTGCAAATCTAAAGCAGACTTTGAGTAACTCACTTGAATTCTTCTTAGGTATTCAATTCCAGCTAATGAGGAAACTCTGATAAATGCTTAATTTTTCAGGTCCAAGGCCTGCTGTGTTTCTGCAGCATGGTTTGCTTGCAGATGCCAGCAACTGGATCACAAATTTGGATTACAACAGCCTTGGCTTTATGCTGGCAGATGCTGGCTATGATGTATGGCTGGGAAACAGCAGAGGGAACACCTGGTCCAGGAAACATACACACTTCACAGTGAAGCAAGAAGAATTCTGGGTTTTCAGGTATCCATGTCTTGCTAGAGAAACTACACATGCTGTTTGCAGTCAGGCTTCTCTTCCTCTCCTCACTCATCATCTCAGTTCAGTCACATTGTGATTGTACAAGATCTTTTTTTTTTTTTTTTCCTGGTTATGTGTGCTGTCACATATGTAGAGGCAGTAAAGGGGAGTTTTATGGTCAATATAGTGTCCTGAGGCAGCCTTCATACGTGGTCAGTAGAATGCTGACTGCTTGCACCGGTGCTTGGTGTGAGGACTCAATCACCAGAGTGTTCTGCTTTATCCAAAGGAAGCTTTTCTTTATGTCCAGGCAAATGAGCTTGTACATAAGTACAGTAAAGCTCTGTGCAGCTGTTCCACACTGATAACTTTACTTACACAACTGACTTTTTATCTTTGCTTTGTAGCTTTGATGAAATGGCTAAGTATGACATTCCAGCTTCAGTGGACTTTATTTTGAAGAAGACCAGCCAGGAACAACTATTTTACATTGGCCATTCACAGGGCACCACAATGGGTATGTGAAAAAAAGCATCCGTTAGAATATGTTGTGTTTGAAATGATACTGAGTTCCACATATGTGGTTTAATGATGAAAAAGGGCTTTTGAAATCTACTGCTTCTGGTTTTTAGCTGTTTCCTGGAATATCCATCAACATTAAAAAGAAATGTGTTTACTTTATGTGTTTACTTAAAGTGGGAAGCTGTTGAAATGATAAATTGAAGTCACAGGTAGCCACCAGTACAGTTTCTATTAAAATAAATTGATGAACTTTGTATCATAAAATTAGAATCATCAGACATGTAGAACAAAGATTCCCATTTCCAGAATATTTTGCTGTAGGTAAGGCCTGGCTTAGGTGCTTTTAGACCTGCAGATAAAAAGAGCTGGAAGAGTGTTAGGTTAGTTAGCATGAAATTGTTTTTCAGAAGAAACCAGATCCTTCTGATTTGCCTAATTTAATTTGTGTACCATAGTAACTAGATTAATTTAAAATATCTAAACTGATCCTAGAGACAACAATCAAACTATTATTCTAAAATACTTGTGCACACTCAGCATAAGTAAAATTCTCATCTACATTGTGTCAGTGAGTATGGTTAATTATTCTCATATTATTTACAGCTTTCATTGCTTTTTCAACTTTGCCACAGCTGGCTAAGAAAATCAAAATGTTCTTTGCCTTGGCACCAGTAGCTACAGTCAAGTTTGCAACTAGCCCTCTGGCAAAATTGGGAACCTTTCCTGACCTGCTGCTCAAGGTTTGTATTTGAGTGTAAACATTTTAAGCCAAATGAGGTGATTCTCTTTCTAGCTGAAAACAGCATAGCAAAGAATATTAATAGCTGTGATTAGATTAACATGTTTGACAAGGATACTGTGCCAGTTTTTCCATAATAATGCTATGGAAGTAAGCAGTGACTTCTCTGGCTTTACTGCTGTCTAATGAGACAGTTTGCATCAGTTTAAAGTAGTATTTTACAATTAGAACTTAATAGATGAAATGAAATTGTGGTTTTCTATTTACATGTTTTTAGAGTTTACGCTACAGAAATCACATGATTAATGAAATAGTTGGTCTGGTTTAGAAGAGTCATATGATAGCTTTATGCAGAATACTTTTGAATTGTCATGAACTTTTAACAGATTTGTTTCACAATTAACCATTTTGTATCAGAAGAGGATCCTTCAGAGGGTGATTAAGAGCAGCAGCTTTATTTAGATGCTGTGAGTCATTCTGTGGAGGAGTTTACCTTTCCCCATTAATATCAAAGGGAACGTAGGTAAACTAGCAGGCTGCAGTAAGTGCCTGCAGTCAGACATTGTGAACAACCTGCTATGTGTCATTTTTAACCATCACTTTTCTTTCCACCACCCGTGGAGATTCCCACACACAGCTGTTTGTTCTGTGAGATAAACCCTTCTCTAATGTACCTTGTACAGATTTAATGCATGTCTGTTTGCAGTATTAGTTCCCTGCTCCACAGGCAGATACCTAGAAGCGATACTAACAACGGTGGTCTCCTGTTCCTTGTTTAATGGACTTTGTCTAATGGGGACAGTGGCTGATCAGTGCCCTGTGCAGATGCTCGTGTTGTGCTGAGGAACCTGATTCTCATGGTGACTTGCAAAAAAAACCCAGAGTGCAGAAGTACGTGACAGCCACAAACCCACAAGTCAGTTGTATCTTTAAAGAGCTGTGTCACTTTTTAAGGAAGTGCTCAGCAGGCCATTTTCAAATCCTTGTAAAATTTTGAAAATACTCATGAATAGGAAGTGGCCATCGCAGTTCATGCAATTTGTTTTACTTACATGGTTTGAATTAAGGAAGATGACAGTATAAAGCCATTTAACATTGGCAGATGCAGCTTAAAATATTTTTAGCCTTGAACGATTCTGGTGACAAGTAGCTGTGTAGAACTCCTATAAAATACTGAATTTAAAACTGATTAGAATTTGAGGTTAGGTTTAGAGTTCTTTAATGATGGTCCCAGTTCCCACATACCTTTTGTGGGGGTAATGGACTGTATCATTTGTAGCAGAAGCACTAACCATGGCCTTCCCATTGCACTGTAAGTGAGGCTGATAAGGAGATAAATCATTTTCATAGGACACACCAGTCACGAGTGCAAATGGAAATAATTACATCAAGAATATTGTAGTTTAAAAACTAAAGCCAAGTTATTCTATACAATTACATGTTTGTCTTATGCGTTTGTTATTTTGCAGGACATGTTTGGAAAGAAACAATTCCTCCCTCAGAACTCTTTGCTGAAGTGGCTTGCTACTCATGTTTGCACTCACAGAATACTTGATGACCTTTGCGGCAACATATTCTTTCTTCTGTGTGGTTTTAATGAGAGAAACTTGAACATGGTATGTTTTGGTGACTTTTAATAGCAGAGTTACTGTGAACTCTAACACAGTATTGACTGTGTATCATTGTTCTGACTGTTGTTTACATGTCATTAGAAAAAAACCTAATGCCGCCTTCATCATACTGGGTTTGGATGAATATCTTTCCTTGGTATAGGTGTAGTTGCCCAGTTTAAATGGATAGAATTAACCTTTTAAAATGTTACTGGAAGGCTAAAATACAGTATTTTAGATCTGTTGGGGGGAGTGGGTAAGAGAAGTGAATTAATATGATGGTGCAAGTATTTCATTCCTTTTGCAAGGAAGTGAGGAATAAAGATAAAGTTTTCAATCATTTTCAAGAGAACTATTGAAGTTCTTTGGTCTCTTGGTGGACATGCGCAATTATTTTCTCTGGGACAAATTTCTGACCATGCTTCTGGCTTCATTTGTGGTTCTAGTTCCAAAGGACTTGTTCATAGGACTTCTTTTGTTATGTGTAAGATAGCTGACAGCAATTGGTGTGAGACTGCCTTTTTCCATAACGCTTCTTAAAGTGTTTCTAACTCCCTGAAATCAGTAAAAGCTGATATCAGTTTATCCTCGGGTGGATGAAGGCTGGGGATTTTTTTTATTGGAGTGAGATAGAAATAGCATTATTTTTTTCCACAATTCTGTGGGCAAAAATGTACGGTTTTTTTTGTATTTTATAACAAGATGAAAGTGCAGTTTTTTGATGTTTTCATGTCCAGTGCATACGGTTTTCATGTCTTTAATGGTGGATAATATTTTTTTCTCTGCTAGGATTTAAGTTTCCCCTGGGTATCTTATACTTCTAAACTCTAACTTCTAAACATTTTATACTAAAATGTATAAAATTCTGAATCACTTTGGATTGGCAATTACTGGTTTAAATGTAGAGTAATGCAAAGTGTCTCTGGAGGTCCATCAAATACTAATGTGCTTCCAATTCTTACTATACTAGCACTTTTCAAAAGATTTTCTGAATATACAAAAAACGCTTAAGGGATATCATTATCAGGTTTAAAGTTCAGCTTTAAAGTACTGCAGTTAATTGTAAGTAATCTCCAAAACATTTGAACCTTTTACTTCATCTGTATATATGGCTCCAGTTAACTTTTATTTATAACAGTTTTTAGAGGTATGTACAATTTTCTGTTAGTTGGTCAAGAAACAACAATGGTTGCACCATGAGGAGTTAACCACACTAATTATCTTGTTGCAGAGCCGAGTGGATGTATATTCAACACACTGCCCTGCGGGGACATCTGTACAAAACATAATCCACTGGAGCCAGGTAGAGTTTCCAGAATCTAAAATGTCTGTGACTCTAGCTTGTTTGTAGAATATTGATGACTCAGATATTTAAATGGAATAAGATGCCAAAACACATATGTAGCATTGCCCAAGTGAAAATCTGGAACTGCCAACTGTCAGAACAGCAGCTTTTCATTGCAGCTGCTTTGATGATACTGATTTACGGTGGCTCACCTGTCTCCCCTATTTCTTTGAAGATGGGCTAACTGTAAGTACTTCAGGCCAACAAACAATAGAACAGAATAACACAGAGATGCTGTAAAAAGTATTTGCTTACCTTTCAGCAAACCCTGTTTTGATGACAAGTTACATTTTTAGCCAGTGAAAAGCAGCAGAGTTTCTGTTCTGTTCTATTCTGTTTGGCTTCATTTTCTATTTTATTAGCGTATTTTGAATTTCACCTCAATACATGATTTCATGCCTGCGATCCTATTGTGCCTGAAGCTTGCTCAGCAGGCTCACAAATACAAGAAGACATTTGCCATGGAAGCAGTGATCAATGCTACTTGTGATCTTGTAACTGGACTTGGTCATCTATTCAGAAGCAATGTGCTCTGCTGTACATAGCTGTTCAAGTGTTGCCTTGGAAAGAAATGTGTGAGGACTTTTTATTTTTTCCAGGTCCCTGTTACATAGACTTCTGCTTCTGAAAATAATAGGCAGTAAATCATACAGAGTAGGCTTTCTAAGAAGGCTTTATGCTGTGTTCATATACATTTAGACAGCAAGGTAGATATTTCAGAAGCAAGCATGGAGCTGCCACATCCTGGCTTTGGATCCACTAAACTGTTTTCCTTAATCCTTCTTACCGTTGCTAATAAAGAGTGCAAAATTTTAAGGAACAAAGTCTCATGGTATTGAATGTTAATGTTTCCCCCTCCTGTGACACTGGGCAAAGCAGTGACACTTGTCCGTGTTAATACTTGGCATTTCACTGTTTCTTGTGTAAATTGCCTTTGCCAATTCTCCAGATGACCTATACTTTTTTATTTCTGCAACTGAAGTGTTGCAGTTCTTTGCATGTGTGCATATTTGTTTATTTCTAGGCTGTGAAGACTGGGGAACTCAAAGCTTATGACTGGGGAAGCAAGGCTGCAAATATGGCTCACTACAATCAGGTAAGCATCTTTTATGGATATAATTCTTGAGTGTCACAAAAGGAGTCCTTGGGCACTTTTCTGGGTGTTGTATTTATGCTGCATGCTAAAGAGGCACTAGTGTTGCCCAGTAACCAACTGGAGATCTGACTTTTAAAAAAAATAAATAAATAAATACAGGACTATGGAGCTCTGAGGTAGCCCTAAGTCAGCATGGAGCCCACGCTTGGATACGAAGTTGTGATGGCATACTGTTTTCTGAGGGTGGCTCTGCCTGCCCGCTTTGTGAGATCTCAGTGCACTTCTCACAATAAGGCATAGACTGTCAGTGCATGTGTATTGCTTATCTTCAGCCTATTTAATCTCCATGCATCTTTGTTTCTAAATTGCTGTGAGCAATGCTAAAAATATTTTGCCCCTTGTCACTTTAGTGACTGGGAAGGGTTGAAGTATCATACTTTCAGAGCAGCAATCACTTTTAGTATTTGATTAGGGTTTAGAAATAACTTGAATGGGATGCATTCTCTGAGACTTCTGCTACCCTGCTGTCTTGTAAACTCCTCAGACCACATCTTTATGGCTATGCGTGCTATAATATTGCAGCACTTTTGGAGTTACATTTTCTGTTGAATCAGGACTCCTGTCTCCATCTCTGCCCAAAAGAGGAAGAGAAAATGAGAATCTGACACATTCTTCTTGCACTTGCTAGTATGTTACACTGCAGTGTTGTATCACACTGAAGATGTGTTCTTTCTAATGCTTTTGTTTTTACTTTCTCCCTCCTCAGTCCACTCCCCCTTTCTACAAAATAAAAGAAATGACTGTACCAACCGCAGTATGGACTGGTGGACAGGACTGGCTGGCAGACCCAAAGGATGTTGCTATGCTGCTCACTCAGATCACAAACTTGGTTTACCACAAAAACATTCCAGAATGGGAACATTTGGATTTCATCTGGGGCCTTGATGCACCTTACCGCATGTATAATGAAATAATTAACATGGTTAGGAAGTACCTCTAAACTGGCATGGTATTTCAGAGTATTAGTTTCCCAGGAATTTGTCTTTTTTGAACATATGCTTTTCTGGCAATAATCCCACATTGTTTATTTATGATGCATTTTTAAAATGCCAGCAATGACTACTGAATTGGATTCATATTTGGTTTGTTTTTCTCAGTATTATTTCTCTCTCCTGCAGAAGTCCTCATTGTATGCTGCTGATTTTGCACACAGTGACATGGTACTCAAAAAACAGCAGTGTGACTTTGCATTAAAGTAGTATGCCATGTGGATATAAATTTAATGACATGTCTGAAAGACAAGTTAGTACATTCAGCACATCAGGTACTTGACAATTAAAACAATAAGTATTTCACTGTGCATAAAACATTGCCATTTCTGAGTGTGTTGCCATTTCTGAGTACCTTTCAGAAGTACTCCTTGTACTGTGGAAACCCATGTGGTGCTGGTACTTTAAAAAGCACTTAGTGACTTTTTGTTGCATTATTATTTTAGCCATCACATACAAGCTGGCTAGATCAGATTACTTTATTTTTCAGTATTGCCCAGAAGAACTGTCATAAAGCCAGAGAAGATCACCACTGTCAGTTGAAATCTCCTATTTTGGCACTGATTCATTGCTGCATTTTTCTTGATTTCATGTAGTCCCTGAAACGTTTAATGTTTCATGTACCAGGTATGGATAAGGATCATTATTTGTCCTTGCAGATTCCTGGAACAAGAGACGCGGTTAAAAGAAATAACACTTTCAGTTAGTTTTGTCAATATGTTATGGCTTTCAAGGAGAATGATATAACATACTCATGTTTTGGTTTTTTTTGCACTGACCACTAGAAAACAAGATCCCCCAGTATACTACTGGCGAGGGAAGAGCCAAAGCATTAATTCTATGGCTTGAATGACTTAATTTGCTTGGATTTTTCCCCTTAATCCTCTGCTGCTTTGAAGATCTGTTTACTTAGTTGCTTATGTGGTGCTTGCCACCATTGTGTTCAGGAACTGTATAACAACCTGTTGAAGCCTGGCAGTATTAACGGAAGTTTCCATTTGTCTCAGTTTCCACTTTAAAATGGGGCTAAGCCCCCATTTAATGGGGGGAGAGGATTCACATCTGCTTCAGGGGTCTGACTTTGGAGCTGTAATTGTCTGTTGTATAGGTGCCTTGCTCTTTCCATTGACTACGCAGAGGACCTAGGCTCCTCTGAATTGCACAGAAGTTCCAAATATAGATGTATGAACAATCTCCAGAGTCAGTTGCCTCGGTCCAGATGATAATTTCTGTGCCATGGTTGGATTCAACCCAGATTTCCGTCAGTAATCCCAACAGGATAAACCCCCTTTTCTACATGATATAGAAAATAGTGCATTTTAAACTGAGGCAAACTTTTTACGTTAAAAAAAAAAAAAGGGGGGGGGGGCGGGGCAAAAAGATGCATAAGCCATAAATTACAATTTGCTTGTTTCATTTGTTTTATTCCTAATTCAGACTCAGGGAATCCTCAGGCTTTGTTTAAAGAAAAAGTGCTTAATGATATTTCAGTTGCAATTCTTAGCAGGACCTCTAATTTGCTTTGTGTTTGTAGCAGCCATGTTTGCTACACCTGGTTGTGCTGAAAAGAAGTTTCTGTAGGAATCCAAAGTGTCTAACTTAGCAGTTGTGAGGGTATGTGATACATTAAGAGCCATGTGCATCATGTTTATTAAGCTTGAGATATCTCAATAAACATGAGACCTGCTTGGGGGTCAGAGCAATGTGTTGTGTTTCACTTGTTTCATGAATGTATGCGAACTTTTGGGACAGAATCCAGAAAGCTGAGTCTGCTTTTCACAACTATTCATCCTTAGAACAAGTACAATAAAGAAGTAAAATAGCCAAGTAAGCTTCCATTTTACTTTTGTCCTGAAAGAGGATTTCTGTAAGCCTAAGAGGCCTTTCATGTTGTTTTCGGGGACTTCTCTGAGACTTTTAAGATGCCAATTGTAAATAACTGCTCACAAGACGGAGTAATTTTCTAAGCCTCCATGTGAGGCTCCTTTCAAATCACTGACATGGTGTAAAGCTTCTTGTATCACATTCTTAAACCTTGGGTAAGCGGATTGCTTAACGGACTGTCTGGTAATCTCATGAATAGCATCTAACCACATAGTAAGGCAGGGAACTAGCCTTTCTGTGGTACGTTTGACCCAGGTTTTGACCTTTGTCATCTTCAGTAATAAATATGCTCAGGCTGCACCTTCCTGTACATTCTAAATACAGTAGATGTGCAGTCAGGATAGCAGGGTGTATTAAACCCTGTGTGTTGCCGGCTTTGTCAGCTGGTGAACTCCCAGTGTTCCTGGAAATAAAGCCAGAATGGTGGAAGCTTTACACAAAAGCCATTATGGAGCTTCTCTGCTTTGCTGGAGCAGGGATGGCTGTGGGAATTGTGAACTGCTGTGCTCCCCCTGGCTTGCTAAAGTTAGAAGCGATGCGTGACACAAACTTGGAGTGGTGTCAGTGGAAAGAAACGTACATAATAAGACACCCTGAACATAGAGCAGAAGAGCAAGAAGCTTGGTCTTAGGTCAAGAGTGCAAATGAATGGTACATTTTTCAAAGCAGATCTTACATACTTGGTGCCTGTTCTATAGACATCTTTGTGTTATAGGTGTATATATAGATGATGTTGAAGGTTGGCTGAACATCAGCTTTGGATAATATAAAAGTATACTAGCATGACAGAGGGCATCAGACATGTTCTGCTGGCTTAGTTTCATCATTTAGTGATGTGATCAAACTATGCTAGAAAGCCAGAATAAAGTAGTCCCCGTTCAGCTGATGGATTGCCAGGCTCACAGACCAGTGTGCACCTGAAGTGCACGATCCAGGGTTTTGACTCCGAGCTGTACAACAGAACTGGGCATTTGAGGGTTTGTGCAGAAATGAAGACATGTAGTTTTGCCACGTGTTGTGCTTGGGACTTGGAAGGTGTTTTTTTTTTAGAGTAATTTGCAAGTATATTCCCACTGTCCATTTTATGCGGAAGGCCTAAGGATGGTAGAGTTGTCTGTGTTAGTGGTGTGTACTGAATGATGCACTAGCACAGTGCAGAGGATTTTTACACTATTTAGTGATAACACTGACAGAAGTTTACACATTAACTCAAACAACATTGAAGTTCCTCAGCATAGGAAGTGGTGGTAAAACAGAGCTCTTACTCCCTTCAGCACTGTAAGAGAATTTTGACAGCCTAGGACCAAAATAAACCAGTTTTCTATAAATTATACTTTTTGGTGAATGTACCATACAAAAAAAAAAAAAAAAAAAAAAGGAAACATGAATAATATCATGAAAAATTACAAATGGCTTTAGTTTATAAGAGATGAGAGAGAAACCTTGATGGTTAAATAAGTTTTCTGATACATAATAAAAAGTGGCTCGTGGTGGAAGATCCTCCTATAATTATAAAGTCTTCTGCCTTTCTCTGATGTCTTATAAAATACAAACTCATGCTGCAGCACTGTCCATCGTGAGCATGCTAATAATGGCCTCTCCAATAATCTAATTTTAAATAACTTTATCTGAACAAAATTATTGAAATCATCAATGAAATAAAAAATGATGAAGGTTGGATGGACAGTAGTCACACTGGTAGGGTGAATGCTTAAGTCTTATTTTCTGAGGATACTCAGCTGAAAAGTGTCTGTGTTGCATTCTGACTCCTTCAGAAATGATGAATGTCTGTAGCTGTAGACGATGAGAATCTTTTTCTCACTACTGAATTACAAATTCTGAATGAAAGAATTTTAGAACCTTTTCCTGATGGTTATTATTTTGAAAATCGATCCTGATATGGAAAGCTTGAGAATTAACGATTTACTCTGCCAGCAGCTGTCTGTCCCCAGCCATTGTTAGGCTTTCATTAAAAATGCCTTTGATTAAGCTTTCTCTCCGTGCTGGCTGGAGAGATTTTCAGTGAAGCTTGGGTTGGGGAGGCGGAGCGCTGGCGTGAAAATATTTTGATTAAGAAAATGCGTCAGTTCTGTTAAGACCAGTATTTTGTGTTTAGGCTGAAGTTTCTTATCGAAACTGAAGAGGAATGTGTGTTCTCCGTGCTCAGGCGCTCAGCTTGCGCGCGGGCCCGGGGCTCCAGCCGCTCGCGCCCCTGCCCCGGGCCGGGACCCCGGCGCTGCCGCCCGGGCGCGCGCCGGCTGGCGGGGCGGCAGCTGCGCAACGCTGCGCCCTGCGTGACGTGAGCGCGCGGCGGGCGCCGCCGCTGGGGGGCGCTGTGGCACGCGGAGCGGCCGCCGCGCGCCGCGGCCGCCGCAGCCCGGCGGAGCTCCCGTGGGCGCCGCTGAACGGCGTGTCTCCCTCCACGCAGGCCCTTGCAGTAAGGTGAGTTAGGGTGCGAGGACCTCAGATTTTTTGTATTTTTCCAGCACGGTAATGTTTTTTTTCCAGACGAGAGAAGGGTCTGCCTCTGCCTTCCCCCGCTCTGGTCACTCTCCTGCTTCCCTGTTACTGCCCTGAACAAGGTACCAACCCTCTCCCCAGTACCCTTTTTCTGGTAGAAGGCTTAGCATGCCGTAGGATGTTGCCTTATCTCTGGTACAACAATAATCCTGCCATACAGAGCGGGAGAAGAGGAGGAGGGAAAAGGAAATTTTGCCACTGCTGTTGTCACATTAGTGTCAGTATGTTGATCCTGGTTTTCCCTCCTGCTAACTTTTCCTCATCTTCCTATCCACTTACTGTTTTGCTGTTTACCTTATAGCTTGTACATAACAGTAGAGCCTGGGGTAGGTGCCTGCGTCTTGTGCTCATGTGGAATCTATTTAAGACCCTTTGCAGGGCCTCATTCCAAGCTATGTGCCCTTCAACCTAAACTCTGTAGCAGGAGTCTTGATTTTTTGAGACACCCGTTTAGAGTCTTGTAACACATGGGAAAGTTTGGCAGCATTGTAAGTTGAACAAAAAAAGCTGGGGTTGTATTGCTGAATTGAGTGCAGAAAGGATTTGTGCATACTTTGTCTTTTCTTCACGTTGTACCTTGCGCTGACAAAGAAACACAAGTTAGCAGAGTGGAAATACGTGGTAAGTGCTTTTTTGGTGGCTAAGCCAAACAGTTTGAACTCTCTTTCTGGAGAATACAGGTTTGCCCTCTCTGATGCACAAGGATTCATTCTACTGAGCCTGACTCAGTCCTCAGCCAGGGTAAGCCTTCCTTGCCAGCAGAGCCCATCCTCCGGAGCACCCACAGACGGGGTGCGGAGCGTGGCAGCTGTGTGGCCAGCACTGCAGTGTGCCAAGCCTGGCTCGGGGCTGCGTCAGGCTCCCAGGTAAGTTCTGCTCGCCTTGAGCCTTGCTTGGGCTTCGTGTTGCAGGATGTACTAGTAACAAGACTGCAGAATTCTGTTACTTTTCCTTAAGGGACTGAAGAATATTTTTCTATGACCTAATCTGCAGGCAAAATGCCTATTCTTCAAATTTTAGCTTATAGGCCACAGTGGTTCTAAAACTTCTTGAGACTCCACATGGCTATTCAGGATTAGTTGGAGGAGTGTCTTTAGGGCAGCTGAGCAGTTTCTGTCAATCTCCCTTTAGGCAGAGTTGGAATACATTATATAATAAGTTTAGTCCCTGCACAATTCTAATAAAATAGAGAATCACATATCCCATCTGGGAGGCTTATTTTCTGATTGCAACTACATAAATCAACAGAAAGCACCTCTCAGGAATATTTTCAGACCCAGACGGTGATTGAATTACAAATGCATTTTTCATGTCCTTATTGTGAAATGGAGGTCAGGATAAAATACAGTCAGAAGATTTAAATGATGCTCTTGGATATAGATCCTCATCCATTACATTAGTGTCTCTCACTGGGTTTTAGTTTCACTACATTCAACAATCTGCATTAATGGAGTTCAACACAACAGTCTCACAACAGCAGAGAATTTGAATCTATTTCTGAAATGTATATGCACTGGGTTGAGTCGTTGAAGGCCGTACCATACCTATCTCGAAAAAAAGAACTTCTGATTGCCTAAATAATAGCACATATAATGTTGTTTCAGTAAACTCCTTGAAGTCTAAGAAGAGAGCAAATCTACACTTCCTTAAGAGCAGAGTCTCTTGAAGAGAAAACAGTTGAGACTGAGAGCAAACCTAAGTATTAGGAGAAGTCCATGCGTAGTTCAGAAAAGGTCAGTGCTATTGATTATTGAGAAGCAAGGAAATTCCGTCTCCCATTTCCCCCCATCAGATTTCTTTTCTGAACAGCAAAGGACTAAAATGGTCTGAACAACCTAATAAAGTCATCCAGGAAGTTGAGCTCATTTCCAATATTAGAATAAACACTTTACCTACAAAAGAGGTGAGTTCATAGGAAGCTGATGGCAAGCTCTGTTTCCGTGAATGTTCAAAGCTTTGTTTGTCTTTTTGTAAAAGCACAAAAGAAGTGATGCCTTAGTGGATGAATCAAAACCTCTATCATTTACCCCTAAAATACTTTTAGCAAATTAGAAATGTTGGGAGTCAAGCTTGCTAGCTTCTGTCTGCTGTGTGCTTGCCTATGGTCAAAGGAAGATACTTTAAAGGACATAGGTCTAACTAGTGGATCTTTTAATTGCATAGTTAGTTTGATACTTGGCTAAAGGATGATTTCTACATCATACTGCTCAAAGAGCTGTTGAGATGTGGAGTGAATATTGTAATAATGCAATAATAGTTGTTACTAATTATCTGTTTGGAAGCATAACAAGATTTTACCTTGTGTTCTTCCCAGCAACTGGGGGATATTTTGTTCTCCAAAAGTTGTTGGCTCAGTTTTGCATCTAGTCAAGTCAGGTGGATTTTGCCATGTCAAGTAAATACAGGAGCATAAAGGAGAACGTGACCTCAAAAGTAGATGGAGATAAGTCACAGTCACCACATTCAGACTGGAAGCATAGTGTAGGTCTCCTTAAGGTTTTGATTTAGCCTGTTGTATACCCAAGGGATCATTAAGAAAAATGTGTGTTTGCAGACATCCGTTACTCACCAGATATCCACAGGTCAGACCTGGGGTTTAGGTACACGTACATCTTTGGTAGCAGTCACATTAAAAAAATCAATGGTACGTTGTATTTCCTTACCTATAAAGGCAAAAGGATAACGAAGGATGACACAATGTAAAATTAGTAAGAGACAGCAGTTTTGCAAGTCTGTACACTGAGTGGAAAATGTTCCTACCCTCTTTCTCTGAATTCCAGTGTTAAGAGTTCTGCATTTCTGATTGTTTTCCTATCCTGCCAGTCTCTTGTAGAGCTCCAGTGATTACGCTGGCCAGTTAATTCTGATCTGAGATTGTAATGGATTATACCACTTCTGTATAACAGGAAGGCGAACTTCCTCTTTAAAGCTGCGTATTACTAAGTGAGGAGGATTTCTGATGGGCGGAGTCGGCTTGAGTCGGCTAGATAAAGGCTTGCAGGATTTACAGACGGCTCAGACTGCCGTCGGCATGAACGGCAGCCTGCCGGGCAGGGAGCTGCTCAGCTACCCGATGGACGGACAGCGGGACAGGCTGTGCCTTCAGTCTCTTTGGGACTTTGTCACAGCAAAGGAGCCATTGATCAAGTCACCGTTTTTTCCAGTGCTGTTTTCTTTTACAGCGTACATGGCTTTCTGTCTTCCATATATTGCACTGGACTTTTTAAGCACTAGACTACCGAACTTGAGAAAATACAAAATCCAGCCACAGAACTATCCAACTCTTGCAATGATGGTACCTTGCATTATTCAAAGTGCTTATCACCATGTTGTTTTGATCTTCCCGGTGACGTTTCTCCACTGGTACTGGAGACCAATGAATCTCCCAGTGGTAGCTCCAGAGCTGCCTGAGGTCCTGCTGGAAGTAGGAGCTTGCCTGCTTCTGTTTGATTTTGAGTACTTCCTGTGGCATTTGCTTCATCACAAGGTGCCTTGGCTCTACAAGACCTTCCACAAGGTGCATCACAAGCACGTGTCAACGTTTGCTCTTACTACACAGTATTCCAGTGTATGGGAATTGCTCTCACTGGGATTTTTTGCTGCTATCAACCCAGTGCTCCTTGGATGCCATCCTCTGACAGAAATGATTTTCTTCCTTGTAAACATTTGGTTGTCAGTGGAGGACCATTCAGGATATGACCTTCCATGGTCAACTCACCGACTTGTGCCTTTTGGTTTGTACGGAGGAGCACCACATCATGATCTCCATCATCTGAAATTCAAATCAAACTATGCTCCTTATTTCACCCACTGGGACAAACTCTTCGGGACATTCACAGAGTCGCATTCTAATTAAGGATATTTACTTGTGGACAAACTCTTCTTTTATAGACTAAACTGGGACATTAATTTTTCAAAGACATAGAGAAGATGGTATATTTGAAGCTGCCTATAAAAGCAATAGCTATTTATAACAAATCCTCTTAATATATGTGTATTTGTATGTATACTTGGAACTGCCTATGTTAAATGCAAATGGGAGGATAAATCACTGTTGCTTAAATTTGTTTGAGTCAAAGGTATAAGGGAAGCATTAAGAGACATTCTCTCTTCTTTCCTTCTTTCCAGCTTTCATAAAGCATGTATTGTATTACCATATGCTGTTTTATACATATGCCAGAACAATTATCTTACTGTTGTAGGATGATTTATGATGTAAACAGAAAAGGTACACAGCATAGATTTTGTGGATTTTAATCTGCCAGAGCACATTATTACACAATGATGATGTAAAATATTGTTTGATCAACAAGACTAGTTGGCTAACTGTGCAATAATTTTGATATTTATATTTTAAACCTTGATGTACTGTCTGTTTTTAATAGAAAATAAATATGGTAATTCTTTTAAAATTATATTCTGTTTCATTTTATTCGTTCCTCTGTTCATATTAGGAACAGGTATGATTCCTTTTGCATATGTGTCATTTATTTGAGTTTCAGAGTTTCAGACTTTTGAAATAACATGACGATATTTTAATAAGAAAAGTGAACCACTTACTTTTTCTCCAGAATCATGTGTTATTTTTAAATAGTTTTCAATTTTGTAGAAAGAGGATATTGAAGAATGAAGTTTAAAAAGCCATGGTGAAATTTTATCATTACATTTGTGAGAAGCTTGAATAATTTTCAGTAAAGTTATGGTGTGAGAGCAGAACATTAAGCAGCCCTTTAATAAAGGGAGCATTGGTCCTTCACAGCCACATCAATTAATTGTTACTTGCATGCAAAAACCTGGCATGGAATATAAACAGACTTTCTACAAAATAGATTATTTTTTCAAGCAGATTTCAGAGGAATAGAATTGAACCTTTCAGGATCCTAAACCATAGAACAAAACAGCTACATGTTGCTAGAAGAACAGTTATATATAAAACATTGCCATGTAGTCTCACACGTCACACTGAAAAAAGTAAGCATGAAGACATAAGCAGGTCTTCCATGTCTCATTCAGCAGAGATCCATATGGACTTCTTATGTCCGCTACATAGCATTTTAGTGCGTATAATCTTCTATCCTATATTACCAAAAAAATTCTCAGGAAAATGATAGGAACGGAAAAAGTGCAAATAATGTAGAGAGTGTGTAACAAACACTTAACGCATCATCATCCAAAAATGTCTTTGTCATTATGTCTGGAGGGTTGTGTGACCTTACAGAGGCTGTTTGTCCAGGAGAAGAGAGAACCCTTAGTACTTCCAACAATGTGAACTTATAGAGAGAAGAGCACTTTTGGACACTGCATCTTTTTGATAACAGCAAATAATTTTCATAAACATCTTCATAAAAAGTATGAAGTGCTGCAGTCTTAATACTTAATCCCTCTTCTCTCTGGATATCACAGAAGAGCAACCCTTCTTTTCAGTGGTAGAGAATGTGACACATCCTGAGACCAAAAACTGGGGCTTAAAAGAATACAAAACTAGAATTTTTGCCATACATCTATTCAACTGAAAGAAAGAATTCCCAAACATTCTGATGATTATAATCTTAAGTATTTTCGGGTGTGCTACAAAGAGAAGGAAGTGTTCTTTTTGCCTGCCAAATGCAGGAGGCATAATACAGTCTTTGATTTCGTTGAGCTCTTTAGCCATTTTGAGGTATCCCAGTTACCTAATTCAGCTTGGCAAATACTGAGCATCGGACGGAGGTGCTCTGTGGTTTCAATGAGTTATATCTTATAGTATAACTATATATAGATAGTAATGATACACTATAACAGTCTGTTTCGCGTACTATTGGCTCTCTAAGCAAGCAAGGTTAAGGCTAACTGGTGCTTGGATATGTTGCTATAGAAAGCCTATGAACAGATCCCACAAGAAAGGTTCCAGCTGAACCCATGGAGAGTATTCTGCTTTTTTAAGTGAAGCTTAAGAGTTGGATAAAACAAATACTTTACTACTGGAGAAGGACACCTATTCAGCTGCAGGCAAAACTATGCTTCTTGTCAAGTGAGAGTCTCATTTGGCATTGACAGTGTTGCATAATGGTGGTGAGGCTGATGCCTACTCCCCTCTCACTCACATCCTCAGTGTTCACACAACTGCAGAAACACACCAAGAATGCATTTCCTCAAATGTGGAATTGCCTGCAGGTTATATCTGTACTGAACCTCTTGCCAATCAGACCTGGAATCTCATTTAAAGGCTCATTATTGCATTAACTTGAAATGCTAAAAAAATCAAAACAAAAAAAAACCAAACCCAAAAAGAGAGTTGTCAAAAGAAAATTTGACTAGTATTTGTCTGGAATAGCTTATTTGAATTCCATGATAGAAATATCTATACTTTGTCATCATGACATAATCCTAGCATACCTTGTCCTTCCTTCTCCAATGCTTTGAAGGTAATTTAGGGTCTAAACCGTGACAGATTGAAACCATTTAGGTATGGTGTGTACTTTGAAGCACCTTCTGTAACACTGTACTATAATATAACTTTAGGTGTATGTATGAGAAAAAGTCATGAGCAGAAGACCCAGACAAACATGTAACTTCAGGCCTTTGAAATTCAATGAAAAGCAAAATATAGACAAAAACATAAACTGAAAGTAAAGCAAATAAGAGTTGTTTGTTTTCCTGTTTTCACTGAAAGTTCAGCAAATACTGTACCACTGAGCGTGACAGCACAGCAAGTTCTGTGTATTGATGGTGCTGAGATTTTAAAACAGGATTTTACAGATGTTACTTCCTATATTTGCATTTCCCCATGGTCTTTACCACAAATCTTTACCAGACAAATGGAACGGCATGACACTCTATTGTAAGGGTTTATGTCAGAAAACCAAAACCAACTTTCTTTCATCTGTCCCAAAATTCTCCCAGCTTCCTTCCTCATTATAATGTGACATGATGTGCCATACAGACTTCCTATCTTAATTTGCCAAAAGCTATTCTGTTGTCATTTGTGAGTAAATAGAGGATGTTTGCACAGACCTTTGAAGCTATCAAATGAGATTTTTGATGCTGCAATTGTCTACTTTATATCTTTAAAAATCCTAATTTAATAAAAGTCAAAGAAGTAAGACTTTATGCATTTCTCTTTGTAACTCTCTCTTAGTTCTTAAACACATGGTTAAATACTGAACTCTTAGTTTGGTCTTACAAATTACAGGAGCTGCCAAATTCTCACTGGTAGTTTGGCACGATACTTCTCTTGAAACTTAGGCTGAGTCTTTCAAATGGTACCTGGTTTGGCAATTTTGAGATAACAGTATACAACACTGCAAAGGGCCAGGTTTTTGCTTAGTGGGTACATTCTCAGCACTGCTGGAAAGCGCGCTCCTGAGGTGCTTTGGAGACAGCATATGAAGCTTAGAGCCATGCTGAGTCAATATTCACTTCTGGAAAAGGCTTTGTCCTTATTCATGTTGATCAAATGCAAGTACTTTACAGGGTAAAAACAACACAGTCTATAGTCTACAGCTGTGATTTTTTATTATTTGAAAAGTAATCTATGTCATTAATGGATTTAGTGATTTGGTTAATCTAGTGCATTATCTGGATTAAATAAAAAACTACTATCTCTTTGGGCTATTAGACTAAGTTATGTCTAAATTAGTTTTGAAGCAATTTTTAATGACAGAACACTTAATTGTCATCCTTTGCCCCTCAATGTTATTGGAAGGAGTGAATAACTGATGTGGCTTTAATTTAGTGCATTGAGCAGTCACTTCAGCAGTTTTACTTATTCTTGCTTTCATGTACAAGTATTAAGCTTCCACTATTACCTTCCTACATCCATGCAATCCTTTCTGAACCAGTTACAGTTCTGTATCTGAAAAAACAATTCATCTTGGACTCTCTCAAAATACAAAACCCCTGTGGATTTATTTCCAGATTACCTTTGTTGAGAGACTAATCAGTGTGAGCCTACTATCACATTTATATGTAAACCATGTCTAGGGCCCTGTCTTTGTGTGCTGGGCTTGGATGATGTGCCAGTTTGCTCAAATATTTAGGCTAGTCCTGTATTGCTCAGTACGATCCACCCTGAAAGGCCTTTGTAGCACTGTCTGGAGTTGTGTTTGCAGTATGTTTTTCTCATAAAAACAACTGCCAAACAATTGTTTTCCGAAACTTAAATGTGTTTCTAATTTATGGAAATTGGAAGTTGCTTAGGACACAGAAAAAACCCCCACACCCCCCAAAACCAACCAACACAAGCATTCCAGACTTTAAAGGGAGCAGAACTAATGCAGAAGGGCTTTTAGCTATGGAAAATGATGCTGAGTTTTTTTAATCCTTCTTCTCAGACATTCTTCTTTTAAAAAGAATTGAAAAGCTTACTAGTCACCTTGTCCCCCAAACTGCAGTGGTTGCCATGGTCAAGGCTGTAGGTGTGGACAGGGAGAAAGGAGGAGAGGAAGGAGAAAGGGATAGGGATGTGTCTGCAGGCATTTCCATCACTGTCCCTCAGTGCAGCACATGTTACCTGTCAGGTATGGACGGAGTGCTGCTCTGATACATCCTTCCCACCGTGGCACGGATGCCTTCAGCCCTCAGGTTCTTACTGCTGGAGTGGTACAGACTCCACATCCATGCGTAGCTTTTCCTTTCTGCTATCTACCTCTTTCTGGAAATTCCCACAGCAGCAAAACACACCGACCTGCAAGAGGGACCTCTGCCTTTGGTCAGCATAAATGCAAACACACTTTTCTGTCAACAGGTATAAGATTTAGTTAAAAAAATCTACACGTACAAGGACTGGAGTGCCTCTTCCATGATCAGTTTTGAGATAACAGGTTTTACATGTGGGAAACCAAAAAGCTAACAAACCAAGCTGGATGGTTAGTAGGCCAGGCAGGCAGAAACATGACTACTTTGGTTTCAGTCTGTTGAGAGAAACTTCATACTAAAGATATGTGATTTGGAGGGATGTGGATGGATGTGTTACCTATACTTCCATGGAGAGTTTAGATGGGAGATACTTTTATTTGTCCTTGGAACTAAGCATCAAACAATTCAGTGGATTAAGTAGCCTGAAGTCTAGGGTGAGCTATAGAAAATCTGTTTATAAGATGAACAAGAGGTACCTTCTTCGTCAAAAGGATATGAAAAAGCACTGCTAGAAATTGTATTGATGGAAGGCTCTTTACACACCTCTTCAGACATTGACAGAAGCTGTGGAAGATCACACCCCTAAGAAACAACACTCTTGGGTAATTACAAAGCCCCTTTAAGTGATTTGTTTACAAAACTTCCAGAGCTAGTCTATAAATAGCTGACACAACAGAATTTGTCAAACTATTCAGAAAAATTAACATGGGAAATACATGGGTGTTAAGGGTGGAATGATTCAATACAGTGTAAGCATGCTCCTCCAATGCTTGCAAGCTCTGAGGTGGCCTAGTCAATTGAGCTTACAGAAAGAACAAATGCCTCCCAGCTGCCTTCCCTCTTTTTTTTTTTTTTTTTTTTTTTTTCTTTTTATCCTAGTGATCTTCTCCACTGGTATTCTCTTTTTCTGGTAACCCCAAAATACTTCCCTTGAGCAGCTGCTGACAGCCTCCCCTCTTCCCCTAAGAAAACCAGCTGAGTACTGCCCACTGCTTTGCCAGGTTTGCTGTGTTTTTTCACTTAGGCAGTCAGATGATCACTCTCTTGTGACTGCACTAGTTGAGAATCTGTAATATGTTGCACATACATGTCCTGCTGCAACCTGAGGCATATCCCTCACAACCTACCCTGGAAAACTATGTCTCGAAAACCAAGAACTTGCCTCTGCCCCTTTTTCTTCTCCTACAATACTTCATCCAGGCTGGCTTGCACTTCAGGTGTTTGTTCTCTAGGTCTTTCTCCCTGTGGGAGCGACTCCTATTACCTTTCCACCTGCCTCTCTAAAACCCACTTGAGCCCAGCTCATCTCAGTTTAAAGGCACAGGAGAGAAGGCTTTCCACTCCTGAATCTTACTCTAGGGAGGTTTTGGTTTGGCTCACTGTGCTTGCTGAAGTGACCTTAACTCACGCTGGACTTCTCTGTTGTGTAGTAAGTGTGTTTGTGGGTGTTGGGGTAGTTCAGATGCCCCCATTTGTGGTTTCTTCCCTGGATGCAAAGCCAGCACCATGTCCTCTGGTGAGGAAGCCGAGCAGACTGATGATGTGTGAGGGGAAGGGGCTCTGGTGGGGCCGTGCCTGTTAGGTCAGCAGGGCCATGCTGATGTAGAGCTGCAGGATGCAGCGTTTGAGGGCATCAGAGCTTCTCACCAGCAACAATTCCAGTGTGATCAGGCACAACCCAAAGTTGGAGCTTCATGAAGATGAGCAATGGCTTAGAAGCTTTGCTACTAATGTGGTAAGTAAAGCAAAGGAATATTTAATTACTTGTTCTGTGACGTTGATTGTTTCCAGCTAGTGTCTTTCCTCTGTTCCCATAGCCATCGCTCACCCTGGATTCAGCACTGTCTGATGCTTCTTGTGACTCACCAGTGGGATACGGCTTTTGTAGTTTATGACATCTCCATTTTGTATTACGTAGCATGAATGTTTCCTAAGGCAGAGAGCTGAAGCAGAATCACTAGCTTACAACTGGCTGGCAGACAATTAGTCTATATAGCAACACTCATTTCCAAGTACAATGACTGATAGTTTACTATTTTATCTGCTTTCTAGCAAATTCTGATGCTGTATTCATAACCAACCCCCCCCCATACTGCCACTGTTAAACCTAGGCCCTAAGCCTACTGTTCTGTGTCCTTTTCTTTCTGGATTTTAATTGCATAGCTTACCCAATACGCTGTATGCATTTTTTCAGATTTTTTTTTTCCTTTCTTTTTTGTGACTCAGATTTGCATCTGAGATTTGTATTTGAGTAATTGAACCATATTTTTAGAAGAAGGAATTTAATTTCCCTCGACACTTGGCACAGCTAGCAGAAGACCACTGTTCTACTCTGAAAGCTATGGACACGTAACAAAATAGCAGAGCATGTTATATGTGGAAAGGCACATGCACTCAGCCTTATCAGTGTAACAAGCTGATTCTCTGTTTTATTTTCCAGTGCTGTTATTAAAAATCTTGATTATTTAATATAAATGTAGCACCTACTAAGCTTCTAGCTGGCTGTGGCAAGGAGAGGGATTCAGAAGCTCATTTTGCTTTTTGCAATACATGTGATCAAAGGTATAAAATCCAGTGTTGTCAGGCTTCTCTAATAATTATGCTGTTAAAACTGTGTACTTACAGTACTTCTGCCTTTTAATGTAAAAATTCTTGACAGCAGCAAATTAAAAACAACATAGGAACCAAAGTAAGGTTTGGACTCAAGTCACACAAAGGTAACTGTCATTTAGTCTAACCAGCTTTGCCAGTGGCTTTCAGAGAAAAACTGCACTTTCGTTCTGCTTGGGTGGGAATTTCAGGATGAGATTATTAGAAATGGATGTGTGGCACTTCTAGTGACTGTCCAGCAATATGTGAGGTAGCTCATGATAGTGCATATATATTTATACATTTATTTATAGATATTTGTATTTTTAAAATATTGATATATATATTAAAAAATATAGCTCCATTGATTGTTTTGTTTGGGTATTTTTTTATATATATAAAATCTCCAGTGGTACCTAAGGTATGATGTAAGAAAGCTGGAGATGACAACAAACCAGACTCATGGCTGGTAGTTTGATGCAGGCAAATTTCTCCACAAAGCACCGTGAGGGAGCACTGATGGGGAGATGTGGGCACACATGCTCAGTCTCAGGAGCAACCTAAGGGTTTTCCCCCAAGTCAAGACACGTGGACAGAGAACAAGACAGCTGAAACTTGTGTGGTGGTGATAGTGTCATTTTTTTGCTTAGTTTCAGGAGAACACAACAGTTACGCAACTGCTGTGTCTGTCAGGGTCTTCCAGTAATTTGTGGACTTGTTACACAACTTAGCAGAATTGGGCAGAGCAGGAGAGGTCCCAGGATATTAAGTGCTTTCACATTTTATGAAAATCACTAGCTGGGCAGAAGCAAGAGATACTTACTGTTTTACTTAACCATTTAAAAAGAGGCAGAGATGATCCAGCCCTGGTTTATTCTGTGTGACAGCAGCCTGTCTGCCCCTGCACAAATGTGCAGCTGCAGATTAATTGCAGCCTGTACTGTCTGTTCTTTAAGTAAAGGCCAAATGAGATACAAGTGTGATGTTGCAGTGCGTGTTGCGGAGAAGATGAACTCTGGGGACATGGGAGAGGACTGAGGATTTCCTGGGATAGTGTAGAAAACCTGGAAGTAGCTGGAGATACTGCTGTGGCTGTGAGGACCTGGCAGAGGTTCTGTGGTTTTTGTGGTTGTAGTGTGTAACTCATAAAGACAATAATTCACAGGAAACAAGAATTTACAACTTGCAAGCAGTTTCTTTGATTAGAACTATGTCCCTCTTTTTTATTGTTGAAAAGGGTGAAGATAAATGTGACAAAATCAGGGAGGCAACTCGTGATCCAAACTGAACAGTTCTGCAGAAAAGACTTTATGATTAGCTCAGCACTGTTACACTTCTTCACCAGAAGGTGAACTCCAGAACTGTGACCCCTACTTGCAAAAAGGAGGAGCAGATCTTGCAAGAGGTGCTGGTTGGTGCTGTTGGAGAGGGAACAGTGGCAGACTGACCACATGGAAAAGCAGTGGTGGGAAGTATGGAGTGAATTCTAGGAGGTAGCTTGTATAGTGGACGTTCTGTGCATACTGAACACACTTGCTTTCATTGCAACAAGGTGACTGTCAGTCGGTAAAACTGTGCTGCTGTGTCTCTTATTTTGGCTCTCACTGAATGCTATTGAACCTATTTGAATTAGCTAACTCAAACAGTGTAATGCATTATAGATACAGTGCCCTTCAATGATTTAATGTATTTGCTGTTGGTCTTCCAAAAGGCTGATGTATTCACAGTAAGAATATGCTGCCTAAAAAGAAACTCAACCAGTGAGGTTTGATAACAAATATGGGGCTAATTTAAGAAAAGAGGAGGAAAAAAAAAAAAAAGAAAATCAAAAAAAGAAGGGAAAAAAAAAAAAAAGAAGAGAAACATTATGCCTAGGGATGCTCAACTTCTGAAATCCCAGCAAGGGTAGAACAAGACAGAAACATGGCCATAAAGATGAGGGTAGTCTGAGTGGATAAAAACCCTAGGAGAGTTGCTTGACATTCAATGAGAAAGGTACTTCAACCTTGACTAAATAATCTTTGTCCTAAAACCAAGTTCCAAAGTCTGTGGAAGTTAATGAAGGAAGGACTTCCATGAACTTCAGAGCCCACATTATTTTAGCACTGGTAACTGTAGCCAATGAAGTTTTTCTACAGAATGGCGGCCCTTCTAAGTGAAGGCACAGAAATGTTGTGATTTAATTGCATGAATATGTAATTTTCTGTAATTTTGATCATCACTGTCCACCAAAAAATGTTTGCAGTATCATTACTGTAAACTTTTTTCCTAGGTTAATCACTTCTCTTTTCATTTATCTAGTTCAGATGAGTTTGAGACCCAAGATTGCATTATAGTAATGTAAATCATTATGTATTCTGAAGTAGAGACATTAATCATCAAATGAAGTAGCCTTTTCTGAGAAGTATTCCACGTTAAGTAGAGATTAAATCACTATAAAGAATTTTCATAGAAATTGCAAATTGCTTTTATTTGTTTCTAAAACTGTAAGGTCTTTGAGAATTTAATAGGCTAGTCAGGAAGCTGTGTGTAGATTCCATTCATCTGGCTTTTTTTTCTTATATGTGACTGTTCTGTAGATCCAAACAGATTGGTCTGTCCCCGGCTGTGTACTCTCACCTCCAGTTTCTTTGACTGTAGCAATCCATGCTGTCTTCTCCCTTCCACATCTGATCTTACAAATACCTGTGAATCCTACACCCTAGCAAAAGCAGCCCTAGCCTCATTCAGCTCATCTAGTCCCCCAGTTCTGTATCCCCACCTCCAGAAAGCCTCCTTGCACAGGGTAGTTCCAGATCTTTCCCCTACTCCCATACTCCTGCTCATACATGGCTTAGTACATCCCTGCACCCATCAGAGAGAGAACAAGTCCTGAGTTATATCTGAAAATGGAAACACTCCAGAGTTTTTTTTTCTCTTCCCCTCCTCCCCCCCCCCTCCCCGGCCCCGCTTAATTTAGTTTCTCTTTAGCGCTTTGCTCTCAGCTTGAGCAAGCAACAGCTGGCTGAAACATCATGTTACCAGTTCCAGAGATGCTTCCTCTTTTTGAGATTGGTTGAAGCAAGCTGCACTTACTTTGCTTGAGCAATATTCTGAAATCATTTCCCCTCACCTGCAGGTATTGCACGGATCTGAGGTGTGTCATCCTGGCTGATGTAACTTGGTTTGCATCTGGAATAGAAAGAATGAAAAAACCCTCACCTGAGTGGGCCCTAATCCTTTCTCCCAGGCAGAAGCTTGGTTTTGGCTTGCTTGCAGCATGCCAAGATGAAGATTAAACCTCCCCTCTGAAAAAAAAGGAAGTGCTGATGAAGACTTCATCAATGTTTCCTATAAGCCAAAACTAACATCTGAATCTGGAAGGGTGTGGAGGGGAAACTTACTCAAAAGTACAAGGATCTGAAATGTTTTCTGGGGTTTTCTCAACTTTGTAATACAAAAGGGGAATAACAGTCTTTAAGGACAGGGAGAGCGGAATTTTTCTTGTGGTAAAGTGGGAGTTTTGTGTCCACGTGAAATCCTGTGCTAGTCCTCAAGCAGTATTGTCAAGGTAGTAGAACAAGATCTGTGGAAACTACTAGTATAAACACTGGCTAAGGTTAACTATCTCTGCCTTTGCAGCAAGGAGAATTGTGCTGTGTTGAATACTGATATTTTTGAACTTAGAGTTCTCATTCATCCTCTCTTTCTCTTGGATTTTTTTCCTTCCCCACCTTCTTTTTCATGATGCCATACCACTCTGCAATTCTAGTTTTGCCTCCTAAATCTTTCTGGTTCTTTTTCAACATTATTACTGGACCTCCTTTTAAGGGAATGAGAATTGAGAGACCATCAACAGTCAGAAGTGATGCTAGTTCACAAATCTAATCACACACCAAGGGCAGTATGATAATGTGTGTCAAAGCCTTTCATCTGTCAGGATTTTGGGAGTCTTATTTTTATCCACTCTCAGCTTTGTTTTTTAAAAAAAGTCTCACTCATGAATGTATACTTTTAAAACAAATGGATAGGTTATAGCTATTTGGAACATTTTTTTCTGGAAATTGAGATAATTGAAATATTTTCCTGGAGAGCTGCACAACTGAAGAAAATTCCAAACTGTACCTAGGTGACTGGACTTCATTTGATTGAAAATGTTTATTCCTGATCCCTTAGGAAGTAGTGAGCAACATAGATGCTAAATCTTAGTTGAGTATATCCTGCATAGATCTATGACTGGTATTGCCTACATGTGTTCATGTGTTTTGCTTTAAAAGATGCAGGCTGGCCACAGGTGGAATGGAGAGGGTTCATTCAACTCTGAAGAGGGTTCTGCAGTGCTGATGATACAGTGGTCCATAATTGTAATGAAGACTGTGTGATTTTTCTAGTATTGTGTAGGAAAACTAAACAGTCTGGATAAAAGATTGAGAAGAAAAAAAAGTCACAAATGGTCAGCTTCTAGTGATGGACCTGCTTTCTGGCTAGGCAGTGAAGGTGCAGCTTGAGTACAAATGTACCTACCACCTAGTTTGACCTCTTTTTGCAAAGGTTGCAGAAACAGAGAGCCTGTTTCCCTACTCATTTCCTAGTCAGGTGAGCAGGGGACTAAGAGAAAAAAATTGGCCAATACTGGGACATGTCAGCTTAATTACATGCAAATACTCTGCAAGAAATTAGAATTAGAAAATTACATTTATCTAATGTAAGAATTTAGATAAATTACATTAATGTAAAACTCATCTGAGATGAAAACAGACTTAACTCTATGACCTCATTGGTATGCAGAGCTGTGGCTTTTTATTTCAAAAATACTTGCTAAAAATGTCATTCTGGGGTTTTTTTCCTCTCTTTGTTTTATCTTAGCCCATCCTGTACCATCTCCACATTGCTCCTAACAACCTGTTCCACAGACTTACTCCTCTGCCTTCAAACTCTTGTTCTTCTCCTTAACATCTGCTGTTTCTAATCCCAAACTCCAGTGTCCTCCCCGAACCCACAGCACAGTGTAGCCATAACTCATGGTGGCTCTGCAGGAGGCAGCTTGGTAATAACAGAGGAGTTTATAAGGGGGACAGGCTCAAGGCTGGAACAGAGAGCAGTGCTCTGGTGTCTCCACCTGCCTCCACAGGGGCAGAGCATTGGTCTCCCTCCTCTGGGGGCCACATGGGAAGGGGTACACAGATGTGCAGAGCTGTCTGCAAACAGCTGCACACATCACAGAAAAATCAGAGCTTTCTGTGACTTTAATTGCCTCACTTGGAAAAACAGTTGTTTGGAATCAAACCAAGTGGGGTATTTTTCTTTCCATTTTTAGAAGGAAATTTATATTATCCATTTATTGGTATTTTAAAGTTTTATATCAATCCAAAATTATTAGTTTAACTTGGAAACAAAACTAAAAGCATTTAATTTTGAAAAATGGAAATTAATCATATAGATGTGTTACTTTAAATAATTTAAATTTTATCCCCAGGAAAAATAATATAAATTTCCTAGTTGTTTTTCATAATCCAAATATTCATTTTATGCAGCAGATAAAAGTTTAGTTTTATTCCAAAAAAACCCCACCTAGCTGCTAAGTGAAAATTTGGTTCATGACATCATCTCTGGAGCATTCATCCTTGTATTTCAACTCTGACATCAAAAGACAATGCATTTTCCTTTTTTCACATTGCTTTACTTTGGCTTGTCTTTTTAGTATTGTATAGCAACCAGGATTGCACACAAGACATCTAATTTCTGCATATTATTATGTATATTTCATCTGATAACCTCATTAATTAAAAGCTTTTCCTAGTTGGGCTATTGACAGTGTGTATTATGATTTACTGGATATTTTAATCCTTTCATTTATTTAGATTTGTTATCGTGAGGGAATGAAAAATGCAGTCTATTTTGAAGGTGCTGTGGACAGTTTGTGCATCGAGTTTACACAAACCAGATGCTGAAAATAATAACATTCCTACCACTGGACTCTCATTTTACTTGAGACTTAGTTTGGGTTTGGGGATTATCTAGTAGCAAAACCTGTAAGTGCTGCTTCCATTTTCTAATGACAAAAAACCTGCGTCCCACCACTCCTAAAAGCAGATGATCATTCTGCATTTTGCAGATAAATCATCCCTTTATGTTTATTTTACATACACTCTGATTTTTTTTTTTTACTGTAATTGCTGTGATTTTTTTATACCCAAGAATTATTTTGCCACATACATAGACATTTAATTCCTGCTTGCTTAATCTGTTCTTATTACATGTCTTCTAACTTGACAGGAGTCATAACCACAGGTGCTAGATCCCATAGAAAATATCACATGTAATTCAGAATTGAAACTAATTGTTAGTTCTTTACTGAAGAGGTCACTAAAGCTTGTACGAGTTTGTTCTACAAAGCTGTTTTGTTGAACTCAGTTCTTTTCTGAAGGCCAGTGTAATCTCTAGCTGTGTTGCACGAATGAGGGTAAGACTGAGCAAAGAAACTCCCAGTTATATGCTGGGCAGAGCTGGATTAAAAAGATGTAGACTCTCACCTTGTTGAAAATTGAGGGTGGCCTGTATTTCAAAGAACTTAACAGTCACATAGAGTTCAGCAGCCTGGGACACCACTTTCTGCAGAACGTGTGGTCAGAATCAGAGCTGAGATGATGCTTTGCAACTTTTAAAGACATTTTGAATGTGAGACTGAAGGAAGACAGTGTGTCCTGGCATCATTGTCTTTTATTTAGTAGCTTTAGATGCAGATGCTAGCATTTTCCTCAGGGAGGAGGGAGCCAAAATCCTAATGGATTATTTTGATTGGGAAACCAGCTGAGCCACTGAGGATGTGGAGCTGAAGGAAACCATGAACAGGGAGTAGAACAGAGCATGGTGCAGAAGGAAAGGAGGTTGGAATAGCAGGATGTGATTTATGGAGTAGGAGGAATATGGCTTAAGGTGAGCTACTGGGTCACCACTGAGGCTGTGGAGGAGGCTTGTAACAGGTGATTACAATCGTTTACTGCTAAATTGACTGATGTTATTATGACATGGACACCCAGAAGAAGGAAAATTAAAGTAAACTGCAATGGTGAGTAGTTTTTGAGTGCTCATAGAAGCATTTTCTCACTTAGAGGTTAGACATGTGTTCCCTATCAACTCAGTTTAATTAGAAACATTCCTCATATATTAAAAACTTAAAAGGGGATACTAAAAATTGTCAAAGAAAATAGATCAACATCATCTCACTTGTCCTCTCTGCTAAAAATTGTAAGATCCTTGCCACCATAAAACTCTGACTTAATACTACTTGGAGAAAACTTTTGATACTTTTCAATCTTCATGTTATGAGAAATATGGCTTTTTATGTCTCCTCAATAATGTATTGTTACATAAATCACTGTAAGACAACAGCAGATCTTTGATGCTACCTAGCATGAGGCCCAGGTCTGCCAGGTAACTTCCCAAAAGAAGCAGCAGAAGAGTCCCCTAAAGTTCCCAGTGTACGCTGCTTTTCAGGCAACCTTAGACATATTGACAAGGAAAAATGACATATGACTGATAATAAGTATGAAGTAACTCTTTGTCTAAACACCAGTTGACACTGGCTAATAACAAACATAGCAGCAGGACCAGGAAATTAACTGACTTTGGATCAATCTGCTTACAACATTCCTGCTGATACTCAAACAATGATACAAGATATAAATTCTGTGACTTTTCTGGGAAAAAAAAAATTCTACTGTTTCCACTCCTTAACAAGATCATTTGCATCCTCACCCAAAATCCAACTCTCAACCCACTGTATACATTGATTTTAAAATGTATTTCATTTTAGTTTTTCAACAAATAGAACAGAAAATCCTAAGTGAATCAGTACATATCTATGAAAGTCGATTGGGACAACCATCTTCTTTATAGGCTTCTGAAAATCTAGGTCAGAGTGTATTCAAATTCTGACTGATGTAATCACTTCTGGTGGCAGAAAGTCTAACAGAGCAAAGCTGTTTGTACTTGAATGTCAACTCAAATGCTTCCCATACCAAGGGGTTTGATGTCTTCCCAGCCCCCAGTTCCTTCACGAGCAGCACAGATAATGAAGAAGTCTGTGACACAATGTCTTCATTGTGCAAATGACTCTTGGCTCTTTGTTCTTTTATTCTTGCACACAGATGAAGAGGCTGCTTGGCTTTCCAGCAGATAGTGAACTGCATCTGTCTGAAGATGCAGAGAAAGCAGAAGGGTGGGGGAACAAATGTGTGTACATGGTGGAGGTACCCCCAGTCCTTTTGATTATGGCACTGTGATCGTTCACATGGTGTGTTCAGCCTGATTTAAGCCACCTTCTGTTTCTGTTATTACAAACGTCTGACTTCAGCTCAGGGCTTTAAACCCATGAGCTGTCTGAGATCAGCACAGGGACAAGCACTTCCTGAGGTCTATGGGTACTGTTTGAAGCTAGCCCTGCTGCAAGCAGGAGGCTGGACTGGGTGATCTCCAGAAGTCCCTGACAGCCTCCACAATGACAGGTTTCCCCTGTTTCCAGATGGGCCTGAACCCACCAGCTTAGTGCTGCTCTATGCCAGGCACTTCTGCTCCCTGGGCAGATGGGTGGCTTCTGAATTTTCTCCAGTTCTCTGCTGCCCTCCCAGTATTTCTCACCCTTACCAGTGCTCAGCCTTCACAATTGGAAGAGGAGCAATGAACCCCAGCAGGACTGCTGCCCAAGTGCAGAGACTTCTTTGTTACTGTCTGCTAGCAGGTAGATGAACTCTTTTTTTAACCTTGACAGTGTTGTTCATGGAGTTACAAAACTGGCTGGTGATGCTCCCCGAGAGGATTCCTGACCTCCTTCTCTCCACTCCCATTGTAATGTGATGCAGTGTGACCCCTCTTCCTCCTCTTTGGTGATGTAGCTGAAGTCAGCTCTGCCAGTTGCCTTCCCCCATCATTTGCTGCAGGATTGCTGACCGTTTGAACTTGTTTGCAGCCTGTCAGCAGGGAATGTGTAAGGCAGGGAGTGCAGTCATCTCAATAGGAGGGTGTTTACTGGGGAGCTGTGAATCACTTCATGGGGCTACCAGCATGATTTCCCTTCTTCACCGCAAATGCAGGAGCTCCTGACACCCACTCAGCCAGGAAGGGGCCCTGTCAGCAGCCAGGTCATGTCAGTGTAGGGGTCCAAGTCCCCAGCTGCTTCGGGAGCTTTGTCACATCTTTGGCTGTTCCCATGTGATGGGTGGAAGTGGGGATGGGTGGGGAGTGCTGGGGACACGGGGAAAGGCCTCTTCAGAGGAGCCATGCTGGAAGGAATGCAGCTAGCAATTGTATGTGAAATCTGCACTGTGCTGGAGAGTGATCCAGCGCTCGCAGCCTGGATTGAGAAGCCTGTCTCTGCTGGGCATGCTGATACAGTTTGTTTATTATCATAGCGTCTAGGAGCTGCGCTTATGGATGAAGACCTCTATTGTGACTGGAACTGTGTAAACATATGGTACTCACAACATCCTCCCTTCCTCTTCTCATACCCCATCCAATGCAGAGTGTATGCACTGAGTGTAAAGCATAGGATAACAGGAAGGTCCAAATAGTTGGAAAGAGATAGGGAGGCAGTTTTGGTCACCGCTCTCATCTGTGTGCCATGGCAAAGGGGATTTTGTATCCTTGGAAAAGATGAATGAGCTGATCTTACCAGATGCCTTCTAGGTGGATCAGAGCAGGATAACACTGTGATTGATAGCTCCCAAGAAAAGGATGTTGGCTGGCTGGCTGGGGTAGGAAATGTCTTAGACAGAAAGAACAGCTGTGATTTAGCTGTGGACTGAACCTGAAGACTCAAAGAGAAATCAGTCTCCAAGTCTCTTCCCTTGGTTTTGGGTAGACAAAAGTCATAGCTTCAAGTGAGAAGACAGGAGAATAAGAGGAATTAAAAGCTTTACTGAGAATGCAAATTCTTTCTGTTTTTTTGGGAACACTTTGCAACAGACATCTTGGCTTCTTTATTCCTTTCACAATAGCCCCTTCATTATTACTGAGCCTAAATCAGCCTCGGTGAGCTACTTAGTGAGGGTTTCTTTGTTGTCAAAACCAGAAGTCCATTAATTAATGCACTTGTTCTAGCTAGTTTTACTGAAGCTGCCAGTTTGTAGTGTGGAAGCAAACACATTCTGTGACATCTAATGTATGACTGGTAAATTGGAGTGTTTACATGGGCTTAGTTGGGGAATTAGCTGCTAGCTCTGAAAAGCACATGGGAAAAATAAGGGAATGATTTAGATTAAAAATTAAGCATGTCTGAATAAAAGTAAACAGTTGGATTGCAGCTCTTTATTTTACAGGAGTTTTTTGTATCTCTTTATTGAATAGTCTTGCTCATGGTCTGCATTAGAGTTCATTGGCACTCAAGCATGGCACATTCTTAGGGGCTTTTATTAGGAGCTTGCCTTTTAACTAATTTCCCTTTTCTATTATACATTAACTCCCTTTTCAGTTTTATGTACATTAGATTGCAACTTGTCACAGACTTCTGTTATCGAAGTTGCCTGGTGAAATTATGAAGCCAGATAACAACACTTAGAGGTAGAGGATAGGAACTGGCTTTAGGGGTGTGCCTTGCATATAAAGAAAAGGAACAAGGGATGGAGGGAAGGTATAGAGAAGATCAGATCTGCTGAAAATAGACTGATTGAAATACTGCCTCATAGGAATATAGAAAATGGCAAGGACTTAGTATATAGGTGAATTGAGCAGGCTAATTTTGTTACATGTGTTTCAGTTTTTTTCATTGAGGATAAAGTGAAAAGCAGGGGGAAGAGATAAGCAGAGATCATGGAGTGTGAGCCAGGAGTTTAGAGAAAGCAGTGGAAATCATAAGATAGAGAGTTCTGAACTGCACTGGAGCATCTGGTCCTCAGAACAAAACCAAAATTAAATGTACTTTTGTATACCCTCAAAATTCTGAAAAAGGAGGTGTGTGGTTTACTTGCAGCGCTGAGGTACCATTTACAAGTCTAAAGAAGGTGTTTTTTTTAAGGATTAGTTTTATCACATTTTGTTTCCCTATGCTTGATCTGGACAAATATAACAAGAGTGAAAGTGATTAGAGCATTAGAAATGTACCTTAGGTTATTTGTAGTTTGTCAGATACCAGTCAAGTCTAAGATGCATCAGTGCTGAATGATGCAGTGACTCTCTCACTGTCGTCCTAGCAGGACTCAGTTTCTCTTTAGCAAGGGTATGTTTTCATCAGACACACTGCTGAGGATGATATCTTCTCACAGATAAACATACTGTTACAGGAAACTGTCTGTTCTGCAGGAAACTTGGAAGGAATTCTCTTGCATTAAGCAGGACAAGCAGACTGTCTGCACCCCATGTATTAAAATACCCAGCATCATCCCCACCACACATCTTGGAGGGGAATACATCAATCCTTGGTTTTCATTTAGAGGCAACTACTGTGATTTTATTAAACATTTTAAAGTATTTTTTCATTGTTTTAGAACCTAAGTGTTCATAGAAGTAGATCTTGTAGCCCTGGAAGGTTTTTACTTTTATAATGGATTTGCATGTTTGTTTGCCAGATACATTAGAAATGTCTAGAGTTCTGACAGATGGAAATGTAACCAGAGGCTTGTAATGCTGAGATGTTTACACTGCAGTTTGCAAGTTCTTCCGTATGAGAAAATCCCTTCTATGCCCCATGAGAAAGGGACAGTTGAAATAAGTGCTGGTGTCATAGGTGGATCAACTCATGAGCTAGCAGCACAGGTGAGTTGTAGTGAGATAAAGCCAAAAACATCTACTCACTCACAGGTGTTTTGAAACTTCCTTTTTCCCCTCATCTGGCATGCAGGTGCCAGGCAGGCAATTAATTCTTCAGGGCCTTGAATTCAGCAGCCACAGGAGGTGGCTCCCATCTCTGGATGGCATGTGGGTAAGTCCAGTCACAATACAAGGAAGGACGATGACATGAGAGAATAAAATAAGGCATCTATTTCCTCCTTTCCTGTGCTGGAGACCAGAGCTCATCAGGGCAATGGCATGAGCACACTTTAGGCAGTTCCATGGGCGATTCCCCTTGCCTGCCATTTCTGAGTGGCTAGTAAGTAGGGAGGGATGGATCCCCTCCCCACAGTTGGGGGATACAGTTTCACTTAACTTCTGAGTCTGAACCTGATTTCACAGTTGGAAATGTTTTACTCATCAGAATTAGACCCAGAGTGTATAACTGTTGCTTATCAATGATGAAGTAGTCCTGTTAAGTGCAAGGCACGTAACAAAGGCTGAATTTTGATCGGATTAGATTTTTGAGAGAGTTCAGTTCCCATGTAGAACAATGCACAGAAATACAACACTACAAAATTAAAAACAGAAATGAGAAGCAGCTCATAATGGTAAAGGCTAATATTAGAGTATATGAAAGTCAAAGCACATGTTTAGACATATTTAGACATGTTTAACACTGATACCTGAACAATTCACACAAAGTCTGTAGGTAAAGCCGTTTGCTATAGAGATTGGCAAATTCTCAAGTAGAGAATCTAAGCTTTATCAGCTCAGCAACCACAAGGAACAACGAAACTTTGCATTACCTGTTTTTATTATAAGCTAAATAGGAAAAATTACAGAGCCAAACTATCAGTATAATTTTTTTTCAGTTTGACTTCAGGGTGAGCTTGACTATAGAGAAAGTACTTTGTCTGGTTGGTTTCCTCTGATAACAGTGGAGTTTTTACAGTGAAAGGAGAAAATACCTTTTAAAGGAAAATATGAGCATAAACCCATGAAACTTGATGTGGGAACTTTGGCAGGTATAGCATATAAAACTACATCTAAGCTGTTTCTTCTCTTTTGGTTTTACCCTGAAGAGTATTACTGGCTGTGCTGCTTTTATGTTACGTTTCCTGCTATGGTTTTCAGTGCACAAGCTGTAGGAGGTTTTTTTTAACAAAAATTTCCCAGTAGTAAATTTGTGTCAAAAAATTCTTCTGGCCTGCCCTTGCAGATAGAGTATGTGGTACAAATCATCAAGAAATGGCTATTTCATGAGTGGAATTTCACAACCTGGTGCCCCTTTGTGGTAAGCACAGCTGTGTGTTTTGTGTTTGTGCTTTGGCATCAGAGCACCTTGGGCAGCATAGTGTATGAAATGACCTGCCTTGGCAATGAAAATGTTCTCTGCTTCCTTGTCCTGAATTGTGGTAGGCATGTTTTGTAATCGAGCTCAATTTTTTCCCTTTATTTTAGTGTTATTTCTTAGTGTTATTAGGTTCTGGATTTATTGTTTAATACGTTAGTGTAGTGTTGATGGGTTCTGGGAGGGGAGGTCAGAATTGCCTTTGCTATGAGGACAGTGCTGTGGTGAGATCTGTGACCATTTTTAGTGTGGGAGAGTGAATGTTCCAATCTCAGGCAAGCAGCCGTAAGTTCTTATGTACACAGTAATGTAGAGAGCTCTTGGAGAGCTCCTGGTAGCTCAGGGAACCTGAGATTGCAGGATCAGTGCAGTTCTTCAGAATGTGGGTTTGAAAGAATTACCTGCAAAGGGCCTGAGCTTTAATCTTGATTTACGTGTACTTTAATCCTGATGTGTATACTGTTAAGTTTCCTTTTTGCATTGCATTGTCCAAAATTGTCATCCACTTGTCTCAAAATAAAAGCTCCACTTACAGAAGACAGGAATATATCTCAGAGAAGTGGCCAGTACTTAGTATATCTCAGTGCCTTTCTGGTCTTAGGCCACTGGCATGCAGTGGACCATTAACAAGATGACTCAAGTAGAGCACTGAATATACATAGTTATCCCTAGAGATTACAAGTCAAAACTGTCCTCTCTTCCTCCCTTGTCCACTTTACTCTAGCTCACCCTGTGTCTGCTTCTTTCAGGCAACAAACAATCCCTTCCTTTTGCAGGACCACTGGCCATAGGCTATATGGAATTTCTTGCAGGTCAAATGCATTGGTCATGATGGGGGAGGACCCAGGCCATTCCCAGCTCCCCTTCACTGATAGCAACAGAAGGACGAGGGACCATGAATGGGGAGCCCTTGGCAATCCAAAAATTGGAAATGCCAGACCCCACTTCCCTTATCAAATGATGCTTCTTTCAAGAGAAAATGATTTAACATTGCGAAGGTCAGCTTCGAAGTTAAAGGCATTTGACTGCTGTCAGAAAGCTCAGTGTATACTCTTTTAGCTAGATGAATATATTTTATATGCTTTTATTATATGAAAATCCCATGTCAATGAAGAATCTAAAAAAAAATGTTGGTCTGCAGTCTGTAGTTTTTAACAGTATTCACAGCCCAAAACTAGGCCAAATTGGCAGGAAAAGTAACTTGCACAGGCATAGCTACAGATCTCCTTGACCGAATCAAGCATTCCATGGTAACAAGTTTATTCTAACTTTCCCCTTCATTAAATCAAACTTCTTCCTGCTATTATTTGTACCCTCTTATACATGCAACTAGGGATGGGTGCAGGATGTTTTTGTTTCTGTTCATATGAAAATAAAGTGTACACTTCAGTTACCCATTGATGACGAGATGCCTGGGGTGAAGTGAGACCCAAGCAGGCCAACATAGAAAGGATGCAGGATGCCAAGCCTTGCTAGAAGAGGGAAGTGCAGGGTTTTGCATTAATGTAAGCAGTGAGCAAAGCCTGAGGAAAATCTGGGAGGGGACACCACAGAATCATAGGAAGGGACTCTTTAAAGTCCAACCCTCCTGGCAAGGAGCAGGGACATCTTCAACTAGATCAGGTTACTCAGAGCCCAATTCAACCTGACCTTGAATATTTTCAGGGATGGGGCATCTACAACCTCTCTGGCCAATCTGTTCCAGTGTTTCACTGCTCTCATGGTAAAAAATCCCTCTTCGAGTTTAAAACCATTAACCCTTGTCCTATTGCTACAGGCCCTATTAAAAAGTTTGTCCCTGTTTTTCTTATAAGCCCCCTTTAATAAGACCTTTATAAGGTCTCCCTGGAGCCTTCTCTTCTCCAGGTTGAACAATCTCAACTGTCTCAGCCCTTCCTCATAGGAGAGGTGTTCCATCCCCCTGATAGTTTTTGTGGCCTGTCTCTGGACCGTCTCCAACAGGTCTATGTCTTTCCTGTGCTGAGGACTCCAGAGCTGGACACAGTACTCCAGGTGGGGTCTCACCAGAACGGAGCAGGGAGGAAAAATAACCTCCCTGGAGCTCCTGGCCATGCTTCTTTTTATGCAGCCCAGGATATGGTTGGCTTTCTGGGCTGTGAGTGCACATTGCTGGCTCATGTCCAGCTTTTCATCCACCACTTAATTACCACTAGGTAATTACATTTGAGAAGAGCAGCTTGGGAAATGGAAGTGAAGCTAGAAGGGAGGAAATTTGGAAGAATTCCTGTGGGAAACGGTGTTTATGGATCTCATGATTGCAATCCTAATCTATCTCCTGAGGTTTAAAACCTTACATTTTGTAGAACACCACAGGCAGTGTTGCACGCAGAAGCAAATATTACTGGTGTAGTTGTACAAGTTCCCAACCTCAAAGGGGGTCTCATCAATTCCAGAGACTTCCCTTGTTTTTCAGTCGTTATTACATATAGTATGTAAAAATGTAAACAAAGCTGCTTTTTCCCCTTTCCATTATGCTTTATCTATTTTGACCTGATGCATATCAGATGGTTCTAGCTTTTGGATACATACTTATTTAAAAATGAAATGCACTTTTTTCTTTCAAGAATACAAATAGCTCTGTGTAGTAATAATTTTTTTTTTTTTTCCTTCAAATTAAGCATTCATTTCCAAAATCTAGAGGGGGCTAAAGCAAGCATCACTTGCTATTGGCTGCAATATTTAGCTACTATAGAATCCTAATTCATGATACAGTAAATAATGCTAATTTTTTGTCAGATATGCCTTTTCTACTTTATTGTGTTGTCTTCCTTTAGTATTCTGCTAGTACTGAAGATATACTATAGTGCTTCTTAATACTAAGATTTTTACAAGTGTGTCATACACACTCATTTCCTATCTTGAAACTATTGCTTTAGAAAATTTCCTGTTAGTGTATGAACTAAGATCTTCATTATCTCTGTTATCTTTAGGGTTTTGGGAAAAATAAAATTAACGCAGAAATAACTCCTTCAGACTAAAGATTTTAAAATTTCCAGAACAGATTAGCAATAATGAGGTTGCTGAAACCACAATGTCTCACAAATAAGGTCACAGTAAAGGAAAGATGCAAAGAAGACCGAGAAGTTCAAACAGAAGAAAGAAATTAACTTTGAAATAGCATATAAACTACATATGAAAAAGTCAAGAATGGTCTTCTTAAGGAGAAAGGCATTACTGTGATGACTACCTGAAGAGCAAGTCTTAGAGATGTAAAAGTTTAAGGAAGGATATATTTTGGTGGTGTTGTACAAAAAGAATTGTCAAGACTTAGGCATAGCCTCAATATGAGGACTTATAAACAAGCCAGTGTCAAAAATATTGTCACAAATGTTTTAGTAATGGCAATGCATCTTATCCATTGTACCTAAGAAAAAGGATGACAGACATTTGGAAGGGAATTATGAGCCATTTTTGGATCCTGCTGGACTTGAGATGTCATCTTAACATCTATAAGAAAATGCTTGACACATGGAAGAAAGTTTTTGTTGGGACAAAAGTACCTGGTGTTCAGTGGTGGATATGTAAACTGTCATACTAGAGATGGGATCTGAGTTTGTAAATCTTATGATAAGATATAAATGGAGAAGTGGGAAGGATTGTATATTTATGAACTTGGAAAACAGTTGACACTTAAGAAGGGTAAGGATTAAATATTGGTTTTCAGGTTCCTTACAGTCTGGGAGGAGCTTCTTTTAAGTGCGAGGATTGGAGAAGAGATAGGGTGGCAAGGGAAGAAGCTGCTTCCAGGAGGTGGTTGCACAGGATACACTCAGTGAATTTGGAGGTGAAAGGCAGAAAGAAGCCAGGGATGTGCTTGGACATTGTTGATACTGGAGAACTGAAGGCATGTTGGAATCTTTAGATGAAATATTCAGAAATAATTAGCAGGAACCGGAAGTGGCATGAATAGGCATGAAGCAAATCAGGGGACATGCTTAGAGGGGAATGACGGGAGCAAATAAAGTAGAGGAAGAGATCTAATGAGAAACTTTGATGGCTCTTTCTTTTGCATATAAATTAGAGGGCTTTATGTCCTAGAATATTAATTAAACTTTGTATTTGTGAATGTAAGTACATGTAAGTAGGATTGGTGTGGGTCAATTTACCTGGGTTCAGCAGTTAAAACTTCCTATCTGCAGTTGTTTTGTATGCAACATGGACATCTTTAAATATGCTTCTGGTTCTGGAAAAAAAAAAAAAAAAAAAAAAGACTCTTGACTGTTACTTTCACAGGAATCCAGCTGTAAGGGGTTAGTTTCAAAGGCTAGTTTCTACACATAGGAGTTTGATTCCCAATACTCCTCTTATAGCCAAGGGGACATGGTTCCTCCAGGAGATAATTCAGATCACCTGCAAAGCTCCTGCTCTTAATGAACCTCTTTAGAGGAATCTATGAAGGCAAGCTTGTGAGATTGCTCATCAGACTTCACAAATACTTTCCAAATTTCCCCCTTGTATACTCGGGAAAAAAATTACACTACATGATTTAAACTGTGCCCGAATATAGAAGCACCAATATATAGTTTACTGTGAGAGGTTCATGTTATATTTGAAACTTCTTGAACAGTTTAGGCTGACTCAATCCTGAACTCAAACTGAATGAAAAAATATTCTTGAAAGAAAAATGAAAGAGGAGAATTAAAATCCAAACTTGCTTTCACTATTGGGTTCAGGAAGGATGGAGGTGACGGACTGAGTCATGAACAACTAATTTTAGCAAGAAGAAGGGAAGGAAGCCAGGCAGACTACAAGTTAATTTAACTGTTATAAAAATGAGTAACAGAGTTGGTAGGAAATTGTATTATCTTTTGCTAGACCAGTCAATGTTGTTGGAATATAGCACACCTACAATCTGTTTTTTTTCAGCAATGTTGAATTGCCTGATAAAATATAATACCTGACATAATGGCTTTTTCAATCTCATAGCATTTTCAAAACCCAATTATGTAATGTGGGGTTGATAGGAAATAAAGCTTTTTTTTTCCTTCAAGCATAGAAATAAACATTGCTTCATAGTAACAGTTAGCTTAATAAATAATACGCAAATGTAGAACCCAAGCTTTTGCATACTTTTTAATAGCTTTGGGACTCTCAACAGTTTTTTTTTGTCCTCCAAAAAGCATTCTTGCTGATTGTCTTCTATGGTTTAAACTATTAATGTTTTTAGTTAAATTGGTTACTGGTTTCCGTTGTCACAAATATGCTATTTGGGGGCTTTATTTTTAGGTCTGGAACTACAGAGAAGTCAAAGTGTTATTATTCCAAAATATAAGAAACAAAGAAACCTTTCTGACATTTCTAGATCAGGCATAGGTTGGATTTCATAGTCAGATTTAATTTTTAAATTAAAATTATTTATAATTTTTACTATATTATTTAGAATAAAATTAAATTTATATAGTATATAAATTAATAATGATTATAGTAATTATACTAATAGAAACATATAGTAATATTGTTGCTTGATATTGTACTTTATAATATTAAAATAATATTTAAATTTATTTTAATTTATTTGTTAACATACTGAGAATTAACTTGCTCACAGCTAAACTTAGTGAGAGTAGAAAACTTAAAAGGGATGTTTTACAGCTTAAATCCTGAAAAACATTAGGAGAGATTTATAAAATTGTTGTTGCTGTCTCAGCTGTGACATATAAAGAAACAAAATGTAGTACAAACTCCCTTAAAAAAAGACTCTCAGGAATTACTTTTTTTTTTTTTTCCATCAATGACTTGACAGGAAATTTCCTAGCATGCATGTTCTTTCATTCAATCATTTTCTTTTAAGTGCATTACAAAAGCTTGACTTGGCAAATATAATGGGAAAATGTAATCAGCAATGTGAACCTTAATGAGGAAGTGAAATTATTGTCATACAAATTCTGAATATAATTTCTTTCTCCGTCTTTCCATGAACAGAAGGACACTGTGCTTAGATCATTTGACTAAAGTTAACATTGACGTCATCATATGAACTAGCCCCTTTCCTGTCCCATCTCTTATCTTTCAAAGTGCACCCTTGAAAATTGGATCTGCTGCCATTACATATGTGTTCCTAGAAGACCCTGCCCAATTCATACTGGTATAGCTTTCTCTGCCTCAAGTTTGTCTTGCTCACATGAGGAGGAAGACTGTGCTGCCTGTGAAGATAGGCTTTGTACCTTGTACCAGTGGGAAAGAGTGGTTTACACTAAGTTTAATTGGCAGCTGGGATACATATGTGTCATGGCTCTACCCCAGCCAAAACCAGCATACTGTGTTAGACCTAGGGATAGTGCATTGCTTGGGATTAGGCTTAGTGTTTGAGGCAGCTGGAGATGGTGAGGAAGGTTTAGTGGTGGAAACTACAGAAACAAAGAGCTGACTGCTTCAGAAAGTATTTTATTTAGGTCTGATAATGAGTGAGGTGAAGTGCTTAATCCCTGGTCATGGAGATGGATAGATTAGGGTTGTGGTCAGAGGGTTGAAGAAACCCAGGTCCAGAGGGGATGTTTTACTGCTAGATATTGTTAGGTAGAGTGGGATTCTAAGCACCTGGGAACAAATACCTTATGCTTGTTTCTTGGACATGTTGAAATATCTGCAGTGTATATATCAAATTGAGTTCAGGGACAACATTGAGCAAGTAGGGCAGGGAGAGCAAAGTTTGTTATTGGATCCTGTAACATCTGTGAAGATAAAAGGAAAACTGGGATTTCTGAAAGCAAATGGCTCTCATGGCTTTCTCAAACACTAATTCCAGTCCCAAAACTCAAGGTAGCATTAGCACCATATGGTACCTCAGTCAGCAGCAGAAAACAAAATCTGGAAAGGCGGCTTGCTGTTTCATCATGAAATGTTCATGGTAATGCAGCAAGAGAGAGCTTCTATGACCAGTAAAGATTATGTTGAACTCAGAGGCTGCTGAGGAAGGGTTAGGATGGAGTTTTAGCTTAGAAATAGACTTCAAGCAAGCAGAGCCTGGAAAATTATATTAGCTGTTAGAAACTGTAGTGCCTGGAGAGATAGAAATGAGGGGCAGTGTTCTCTGCCCTATTTCAGGTACTGTGGAGATAGCTGTACCAGGCAAAAGGGTAGGGTTTTGGAGGGTCTGTTAATCTGGTGGATTTGTTTGGGATGATAGCTGGTCATTCCTTTTTAATTGCGTGCACCTAATGTGACTCTCTTCTTTTGAGCTTTCAATGTCCTTAGTTCTCCAGCAGTTTCTGGAAGGTCAGGATAGCATGTGAAAGAACTATGACTGATGTTTAAATGCAGATCAGACCAAGCTGCTTCATAAGTGAAGGTCAACCTCACTGCCTTAGTTAATTCTGGAGTATCGAGTTGACTTACCTTATACAGCTGAACTGAGTTTTCTTGATGTCTGTAACTCACTTATGTGGATTTTCAAAGTGCAGTATTTTGGGTTTTTTGGTTTCGCTTTTTTTTTTTTTTTTTTTTTCAGAAGGACAATTTATGCTCTAGCTTTTTCTTACTATGAAGTTTATTTTCTATGAGCCTTGCCATTTGTTGGACTTCACAATTCACCAACACAAAGAGCACCCATATATTTGTGTGATATAGGTAGTAGTAATATTCTTTCACTTGTAGAAGGAGTATGCAGGTAGCAGACTTATCCAATATATGTGTGTGTGAGAGGGAAGGAAGAGGTTGTCAGTGTATGGGAGCTGACACAATTCCTTCATCACAAGGGTAGTCTCCTAATTTGTGCAAGTCATTGGTAGTGATGCGATTTATCATTGTAATCTCTTTAGCCAAGACTCTTTGAGGAACATCTAATATATGTTTTTACTTCCACATTGGAGGAACAGCATTTCTGATGTTGAAGTGGGGCTCCAAAGGATTTTTCATTCATTTTGAGGATTTTCAGGAATAATCTGAAATTATTTGAATAAATATAAGAACCAGCCTGGCTAGATATCATATGGTAGAATCTATCTCTAATTCCAAATTCATTCTCACCTATATGTAATTTGTTCCTTTGAAAAACAAGGGCAGTGGTTAATTATATATGAAAAGGCATGAGTAAGGTTACAAACATATTTGTAAAATACATTTTTTTCCAGTTCATATAATAAAACACAAATTAATTTCTGCACAGGTTAAAGAGGAGACTTTTTCTACCAATAGATTTCTTTCCGTTGGAAAGCTTGTACCAGCTTTGCCTGTAGTCAGGTTCAGACTTTGCTGATGTTAACAGTGAATAGTCTGAGCAGCTGTCCTGGGTTTGAGTGAGTGGTGGGGGTTTTCTGTAGCAGGGGAGGGAGCTGTAGGGGTGGCCCCCTGTGAGAAGCTTCTCGAAGCTCCCCCAGCTCCACCTCTGCACCAAAACTGAGCCAATCAGCTGCACCTCTGCAATAATGTTTTTAAGAAGGGACGTGGTGATGAGCAGTGAGACTTGTGAGGAGGTGCTGTGGCAGATGTGTGAACACCAAGGTCAGTGGAGGAATGGAAGAAGAAAGGAGGGGGGAGGTGTGCCAGAGCAGAGACTCCCCTATATCCTGTGGTGAGACGGCAGGGCGGCCCCTGCCTGCCACTCATGAAGATCTACGGTGGAGCCAACACTGATTTATGGCCTGTGTTTTGCATGGATGATCAAGGTGATTGTGCCCGAAGAAGGCCGGGATCCTATGGGAAGAAACAGGACCTGCTGTTGTAGTTCAGTGCTGGGAGGATTACAGCATGCGGGGGTGTCCCACGGCGGAGCACCTTGGGAAGGGCTGCAGCCCGTGGGGGGGACTCCAGTTGGAGAAAGTTGGTGTCCCACATTGGAGCAGCATAAGGAAATGCTGCAGCCTGTGGGAGGGACTCACGTCAGAGGAAATTTGTGGAGGACTGTCTCCTGTGAGAGGGGGACCACACTGGAGCAGGGGCAACAAGTTCCAGAAGCTCCCCCCACCGAAGATGGAAGAAGCAGCAGCACTGACTGCACTCCCCATTCCCTGCCCCTGTGCCGCTGGGGGGAGGAGGCAGAGATATCGGGAGCAGAACTGAGCCCAGGAAGAAGGAAGGGGTGGGGGGAAGGTGTTCTCAAGATGTGGCAATGCTTCTCACTGTCCTACTCAACATATTAAGTGTTGTCGTTAGTGTCTGTAATAAATCTGTGTTCTTTTTTTCTTCCCCTAACAAGTCTGCCTTTTGCCCGTGACCATAAAGGGTGATTTACCCCTCCTGGTCCTATCTTGAGTCCCAAGCCTGGCTTATTTGTCCCTTCTCATCGCTGGGAGAGAAGGGAGGAGTAAGCAGTTGTGTTGCCCTCTGAGCTCAAACCACAACAGCAGCAATGTCTCTTCTTTTTGCATTCCAGAAAATGCTAATTTCCAATATAAAACTGACTTGATATTACTACCCAAAGATTATTTTCATGCCATATACCTGTTAAAATAATTGATGCTTGCAATTTTCAGAAAGCACAAGCATCTTGCTTAAAACTGCAATTTTAGTCCTACCAAATGAATGCTCCAACTGTTTTATCATTCTGATTATATCCTCTCTGCATGAGGCTTAGCTATAATTATGGGAAATTAGGGAATGTTTCTGCTGTGGAAGCATAATAATAACTTCTGTTAATTTTTTTAGATCTGTTTTGAAAATGTAGATATGAATTATACCTGACTTTCAAATCTCACATTAATCAGGTATTTATATGCTGAGAAACTCCTGGTTGACAGAGGCATCCAGAATCTATTTAGTGGGGTAGGCCAATTTGAATGTTCCTACACAGAGGAAGCTGGAGGCTTCCAAATTTATTTTTTTTAGCAGTAGCAAAAAGAAGGTCAGCAGAAGAGAAAAAAGGGAAGGAAGGCTAGGAGCAGGGAAGCAGTATTTGGGGTGAAATAAAAAGGAAGCTGAGAGAGCGAAAGGGCATTTCAAGGGGGCTCTGAGAATGAGATAAAGAATTAATAGTAGAATCAATTTTGGATGAAGACAATGTTATCTTTTATTTTTTCTCTCTTACTTTTCTCTCCTTTTATGCAGTCTCCCCTGTGCCTTGAGATCCCCCTGCTGCTACTGGCACCCACAAACCTGTCTAGCCCCTGCAGCTGCCTAATGCCACCACCATTTGAAGTAGCAGTGATCACACTTGATTTCTCTTGTTCTCTGCACCTATTTTAAAGATTGTCTTAGAGGACTGACATTTGTGGTCAGCACCAATCTGAGTGAAATGTATGGATTGTGAAATATCGGAGGTCAGATTATGTGGCCTAATGATCTCAATGGCCCTAATGAGAAAAAACATCTCAGGCAGTCAGGGATCAAAATGATTGAATGTTGGATTCAAGTCCTGGATCCCTTCCCTTACAGAGAAGGGCAGAGTATGACGTGAATATGAATCACCTCCTTTCTTGAGATTATAAGTAAAAAGTTCACGACCTTTTGTTTGTCTAGGACAAAAGAAAACAAGCAGAGGAAAGAAACATTTTAGCTTTGGAGGAAAAGGGATAGTCAGTGCCAACTTTGCTTCAGGCTTCAAATCTGGACTACTGACATGTTTCTGATAAAGCTGGCCTTGCACATTGCTGGCCATATTGAAACCAACTCTAATTCAGAGAAACCTGGGATATAAATCTCTTTTCTGTACAGATACTTTCAATCCCTTATTTAACATAGTGTCTTTGAATTACATGGGCCTCTTCCCTAAGCAGAGACAGAGTTATCACAAAAGTGTGTTCAGGTGAGTGCAGTGACAGCAGGGCTGGAAGACACTCCATGGAAGGTGAAGAAAGTGTGTTTTGAGAAGATATCTTCAGAGCTGTGTTCACCCAAATTATGAGCGCACAGTTATCTGGACATGTCAACTGAGCTGCTTGATACATGCTATATGTAAAGTACTTCTTTTCTGTTTTGTTAAAGATCTTAATCTCTACATCCATCTAAGCCATTCTCTGACTGTTTAGAAGGCTAGTAAGAAACTGAAGAAGAACAAGTTTCTTTCAATTTATTAGGGACAAAATATGTGCCTTTTGGAAGAAGGATGCAAACTTTACTGTGTGCTGCCTGAAACCTGACCTGTTCATGCTTTCAGCAGAGGTCTGTACAACTTATGCCTGAGAATGTCCTAGATAGAAAGGTGGCTGTCTAACTATGCATCTGTCTGACTTGTTTTCCAGAAAGAATTGGAAATGATTTCATTTACTGTGTCAAACCTTGTGCCACTAGTAATAGGTGAACACTTCCTTCATGGAAGACAGTATTTCTTGAATGAAACAGATTTTTGTAGAAAGCTTTATTTCCAAAGAATCCATGAACAGCAAGGAGTGTGTGTATCTTGGAAACATTTCAGTTTCCTGCAAGGAGAACTCAGGGCTTTCTTCAGAAAACACACAAGCACTCAGCCTCCAAAGTCCTTCCGAGGGTGAAACGAGTGAATTAGGTTGCCTGCTCTTATAGAAGGATCACAGCTAGCCCAAGCAAACAATTTCAAGCATTTCTTGAGGCTTCTGAAATTTACTTAATCATTAGATGTGCTGCACAAATGGCCCTTAAAAAAGTGTTGATAAGGCCACTTCCAAAAATCTGTTTGGGCAATGCTATGTTCCAGCTGGAATCATGTGGTAAAATTCTCATTGACTTTAACAGGACCTCATTTTTCAGCTTCACCTCTCTGTAGAATTCACAGCAACTATTCTACAGAAAATAATTGGGTAAGTCCGGTGTTGGGACTTTTTTCTTAATTGGTTTGGGGGGGGGGTTTTTAAGCATTAGGGAGACCTGTCAGGCCAGAGCTTTTGGCCTGTGTTGTGGATCATTCAAGCAGTTAATCTTTCTGGTCCATCTCTTGGCACCTCCTTTGACTTCATGTTTCCATTCTGGAAGCCAACTAGGAGCAACATGTGAGAGTTCATGGTGTTTTAAGCCCCTTCCAACATGGGCAATGGAAACTACAGCTATTAACATCCAGTACAGCAATCTGACTGTTTAAGTGCTCTTCTCTGTTCCCACACAGAGGCAATCGCATTAGTTCAAGCCAGGCATGGATTAAGTTTCCCAGTGTCACTTATCCATAAGATAAGGGAGAAGCACTTCTGCAGCTGGGTGCCAGCTTTACCTTGGCCTTTTGGTGGACATGGTGTCTGTTGCCTTTCAGCTAGGACTCACAGGCTGACTCTCTCCTCATTTGGACATAACAGTAATGGAGCAAACAGCTTTGGGACCTCACTCTGGTCTTTGGCTTGTGCCAAATGTGCAGTGGAAACTGGGTGGGTTGGAATGTGAGAGTTCCTTCTGCTTCTGGGAGGAAAAAACATGAGTTCAATGACATGGTCGGTCTTTCTGTTTTTCATGAACATTAAAGTAACCTGCATGAGCTTGATTTAAAGGTATGTTAGGCTGGGGATAAAAGACAGGACAATACTATTGACTTATACTGTGACTACATTTGGCACTGTGTCATACATATCAGTTCCTGCATTTTTAATGTTTCTATTCTTGGCTTTGAGAGAAGTATAACAGATGTTCTCGACACCCTACTGCCATAATTTTTTTCTACTTTGGGAGATATTCAAAAGGCTATTCAAATTGTCTGTTTTTATGAAATTAAGGGTAAACAATGTTTTGTTAATATGTTCCTTTGAAATGAAAATCAAGGTGTGAGGGTAGCAGGCTTTCTCCCCTCTTTTTTTCTGGAGTAGCAATTTACTTCAAAATAATAATATGTTCAGAGATCAGTTTATTAGGAGATCATCCTGGTTGGTAAACTGTTCTGTAGTTTTATGATTTTCTAGTGATGAATGGTCACTACTATTGCTATCACTATTTTATTAGCAATCACTTACTGAAGACTTTGTATTAATGTGCTTAACCTCAGTTAAAATATTATTGATGTGTATTTGTTTCCTGTAGAATCTCCTTTACCCTTAAACAAACCTACCTCAAGGACGTAAGGACTCTGCAGACTGCATTGGCAGCCATCAGAATGGGCAAGAATAAGTCTTGAGGAAAACTAAAAGCATAAGTACTGATAGTACACATTTATTCTTAAATTTTTAGCATGTCCCATTTTAGCAACATCAAAAGCTTTTGGCATTGATAGTATTCTATTTAAGAGTCTCACAGTTGCAGATAACATGGCTGATGTCTTTATTTAACTTCCAGGTGACATTCTAGATATGATCACAAAAGCATGTTTTGTCAGAATTCTGCATCCCTGTTATGTTTCATAAGGAAATTCCAGGGCTACGGTCATTTAGGATATATACAAGACCTATAGTCTTGGATCCAGGCTCACAGTCTCAGGTTGTGTTTTAGTAGCATCCTTTCTTCTATTTGTTTTCCTGTTGACAAAACATTGAAGCAGCATGCCACTTTTTCAGAAATGTGTCCTGTCAGTCTATAATGTTGTCTGATTAGCAAAGTCACATACAATGTTACTTAAATGATGCAAAATCTTGTCTTCATTTTCTTGTGGTCCTTGCAGACCTGTTTTGGAAGCTCATTTTCTTTATGTTGTCTACCTGATGATAGTGTCATTGCAAGAATGATGAGTGTATTCAAGACTAATACATGATTTTTTAAGTAGGAGAATATTTATGCTATTAATGGTTTCAGGCAAGCCAATAACAGCAATAAGTCTCAGTGGACAGACTTATGTAAATACACGAAAAGCTAAACTTTACTGCATGTTCCTATAAAGGCAATGTTTACTGAGAAATTGGATGCCTTTTATAAGGTATATGGATTATAAATTAACATAATATTTTTGAGCAAGTCACACATGAAACAGTGGCCTTTGTTGTGACTAAACATTTTAAGTTATTAAGTCCTATAAGTTCCTATTTCTATGATCAAGCTTTCCCAAAGCACAGCAAGTGCTTGGGGAAGTTATAGCCAACTCCACATATGAGCTCCAACTGTGCATTTCAAAGCTGCTTTTTCAGAATGTTCTTTTATTATACAGTTCAATAATCCAGAGTTTCCAACTCAATAGAACAGGCGCTTCATTTCCAAACTTTCTCCTACTCATTTGAATGAATGACTCTCCATTGTACACAGTAGAGATGATCAGTTTCAAGTTTGAAGTGGTCTTTTGAGTGGTTATGGTCCCTCTTAAAGCAAGCTACAGGGTAAATTCAGGAGTGAGAAGGGAGAGCCAGGGAGGAATTTTAAGAGTCTAACTGGCCTAATGGTCTACATTTGTATCAGCTTGCAGGGACATCTGAGAATTGTCAGGTGTTCATTACAGTGTGCTGAAATGGTGCCATTTATTGAGCAGTTTGAAAGTAAGAATAAAGTTGTTTTGTTTTTGTTTTGTTTTCCCATGGTGATACTCACTGACATGACCAGAAAGGCAGTGTGTGTGCTTTCCTGATGTGCCAGGCAGTTCCACTATGGCAGCAGTGGACATCTCCTGGTGCTCCGTGTCAGCAGAGACAACAAAAATATCAGGGTTCTTTTGTGAAAAACAGCAAAATAAGTGGGATCTAATCACAGAAAATACTTGCAGAGTGGTCAGCCTAGTATAAACAACATTTGGGGATGGCTGAATTAAATTTAATTTGAGAAGTGAACATGATGAAATCGGTGAAATTTGTGTACATTTGCTTCATTTGTAGTCTTCAAAGATTCAGCATGCTCCCAGCTGTTTCTTCCACCACTTATTAAATGTTACCAAGTCTGAGCTGAGACAGAGCAATTTGGCATGTAAGTCTTGAGATTTAGAAAATTAGATTAGTTTGGTTTCAGTTTTCACCGTACAAAACCCAACACCCTTTGTTTTTAAGATTAAATAAATTCTGATAATGAAGAAAAATAAAGAAGTTTTCCTGACATATGCTTATCTCTGCCAGATTCTCTGTATCACTCATATTGTAATATGTATATTTATTTTCTTTACCAAATATAACTAAGCTAATACTTCTTGGGAATATTAGTCTTCCACTAAGAAAACTTTTGTCTACTTATGGGAAGAAGCTAGACTTGAAAGATTATGTTTTCCAGAACCAAACAAGGTAAAAAACCCTTGATCTGCCCAGATGTTTCCTCTAGGGACATGCCCTTCTCTTTGGGATCTCAACATGTTTGGTGAGTCATTAAGTTGTCTCTTTCAGTGTTCATGCCTTTGTTAAACTATTAGTGGTTTCCCTTTTGATGAGAGCTGAGTGACTGGAAACTACAGAAGAGAGTTATCTTTTGTAGTCAGGATAAGTGTTTACTCTCATAAGTTTATTAATGAGATGTTTCCTCATGTGAAGTATTAGCAATCTAGCATTTCCTTAGTTGGAGTAGTCACTATCTGTGCGTCTGACACCTATTTTCAGGAACTCAAACCACTTCTCTGGTGTCAGATACTGTGCTTAGCATTAAGCCTTTAGCCTTTACATCTTCCTCTTTTCCTCTTCTCTCAACTTCTACAGCTAAAATGCATATAATTCTTACAAGTTTTATCCAAGAAACTAATACTGTATTTTTTTTTTTCCCTAATCTGCCTTAACTCCTCATCTACCCTTCCCTTCAGAACAGTTTCCCAGAGAAACAGGATTTCTCTATTCCTTAGATGGTCCCTACAGGCATCTTTCTTCAATTGGATAGGTCCAAATGGTCAAAGACTTTCAGCCCATGTCTGTGTTCTACCTGAGCTGGCCAGGCCCAGAGCAGCCAAGAATTTTGGGTGGTCTTGAGACTGATGCTTTATTTCCATATTGTTCCTTTAGGTAGTGTTGCAAAACATGTGTCTGTATGGCAGGCAGTGCTGGGGCATTTCTAGGAAATTTGTAGGAATGATCCTGAACTCTCTTCTTTGATGTCAACCACACAACAGCACTTTAATAGTAGATAAGATAAATGGGGGCCACAGAAGACCACCTGACGTAATTATACAAAATCTTTTTTTGAAAATTGAATTTCCCTCGAGCTAGCCTCAAGTCATATAACATAAGCATACCTGTCACCTCGAGCTAGGCTTTGGTAGTTCCTGTGTATGATTGCCTGCATCATTCACTGTGTACCAGAGCCTGGCAAAAAAAAATGGGATAATTTTGGGGGTGGAGCATCCACCTACCATCTCAAAAAAACAATTTGATATTACAGAAAATACCAGTGTTGCTATTTCAGAAAGAGAGTCTTACTTTCATACGTGATGGCAGTGAAAACATGGCACCAAGACAGTATCACTCTCCCACTGAACTTTAATAAATGGTAATCCCTTCTAAATGGAAAGCAATCCTCCCATATTTTTCCCCTGCTCTAAGTTATGGAGGGAGTCATAAGACTGAAAGCCTCTATAGACCCTGTCTCTCTGCAAATACAAACTGAGGGGTAACATGATTGCAACACTAGTAAGTTGCTATGAATATAGAAAGAAAGGATATTTTGTCAGCCAGTAAGCCATTGGCAAAGAGGGAGATAATTCAGTTCAAGGGTTCCAGCATGTGTCCATCTAACCAGGCTTCCGGGAATAGCGAGAGCAAATAGCAAACATGGGTGGCTGTAAGCAGGATCAGCTGGTTCATTTTACTCTTTAGAGGAAACTGGGCCGTGGTAAACCTCGCTGGCTGCTTCATTGCATTGCATAGATATATTTTTGGTTTCAGTAATGGCAGGGATGTTCAGTGGTGAGAACATAAAAGGAAAAATTAACATGGCTGCAAGTGAGATTGCAGTACCTGAAACAGGCTGTAACTATTCTTTTTCTCCCAGGAAACATCTCCATCAGATTATTTACTTTGTAGTAGATCACGTGTTGTTTTGGGGTTTTTTTCTTTTTTTTCAGAGTGTTTTTTTTAAACATGTAAAGTGGTAGCAGAATCAGAGATGAAATATATTAAGAATAGGGTTGTTTCTCAAAAGAGTCTAAATTAAAATGATTATTTTTGAATGTTGAAATTAATTCTGCAATTTTCTTTCTATTTGCTTTCCTTTTTTTCCCCTGAATTTTATTTTGTTTGAAGGCTTTTTTTTTTTTGCCATGAATCTGTAATGGGATTTTTCAGCCAACAAGTTGGCTGAAAACAGTGGTAAGATTAGATGAAGTGTGTTTCAATTCATAATTTTATTTTTTTTTTTAAGAAACATGTACATAAAAGCTATAAGATTTCCTCATGTGTCAGGTTCTCCCTCCTTCACAGGGATCAACAGAGAAGAGGTAATTTAGATAAATTAAATCCAAGACCTCTGAGCCTTATGCCCACCTGCATGCCCTAATACATGGGAAAGAATGTGGGAGCATTCCTCTTGATTTATAAGAGATTCCCATTTCTTGAAGCTGAATAAGTGAATGGAATTTTTGCTAATGAGAATAGTTATCTACCCACACTTCCATCCAGCAGTGCCATGACCAGAAGACCTGTCGATATTAGACTTGTTTCTACTAGCTGACGTCAGGTGGTTGAAACTGAGGCAGGCGTGTGAACTTTCACTACGTGAAATATAATTGGTTTGCCCTCCTACATGTACTTTTGTCAGCATTCAGAGATATTCATACTTTCCATTCCACCAGTGAGATGCTTCAGAATATATCTATGCCTCCCCGGGGCACTTTCCATTACTCTGTGCAGCATGGTTATTTGGCAGACAATTCTCCTTTCTCATTATGAAAAATTGCGAAGCTTTTCAAATAGCTTGCTGATGCCAAATCCTGCCTTCCTTTTTCTATATTAGTCCCCAAAAGGTTTGTTTCTTCACTAAACAGTACCATAAATATGTGTGGAAGCTGTAGTTCTAATACCACTTAGAAGGTTTTTATAGGTGATGCAGTATGCACAGTACAGTCAACTGACATGCCAGATTGCAACAGCATTCCTCAAGAAAGACTTTCATGGTGGATAACTACTGGAATAATAATATGAACCAGAGATTTTCAGAGCTTGACTGGACAAGGCTCTGAGCAACTTGATCTGACTTTGAAGCTGACCTTGCCCTGAGCAGGGGGTTGGAGTAGATGACGTCCAGAGGTCCTCTCCAACTTCACTGATTCTATCCATACATTAAATGATCTTTTAACAGATTAACTTCTTCAATGATTTAATGAGATCTAATGGATTAAAATTGACATATTCAATTGTCATAATAGTAGGAAGCTAGAGAAGGGTTGTCTGTGTGGAAAAAACCCCCTGTTATCAGCATACTTAACTGTAATGACTGAAGCACTTCTATAGGTAGTTGAAAGATATTCCACTGAGTCCACTAAAATCACTTTTCAGGACAGGTGTAATTAGCCAATAATTTTCTTGTTTAAGAAAGGCATTTGCTCCTTTTTTCTCCCAGAGTATCCACTCAGAATTTTCAGGCTATTTGAATTAAAAACAAGTTTGGAAATATGATTTTCTTTTCTTGCCAGGAATATGTAAACAAGATAAAGTAGGCTTTTCTCTTTTCCTGGAAATGACAGGATGTCCTCCAATTGTTAAAACTCACTTCTAGACTACAGTTTAGAAACATTTTTCATACTGTCCTAACAATTTTCATGCACTTTTAATGACACTTTCTACTATTTCCTTTGGAACACTAGCTATTTACTGCTTACCTGTGAAGTCTCTGACCTCCCAGAAGATTTTGCTTTGATGCAGTGAACTCGTCGTAGTTTTATATTTAATTCTATAATATGTTTTTTTCTGATCTCTCCTTGTATACTGCTGACTTCGGTGACTTCATCTGCAAAATTCTTCTGAGCTGAGCTGAATAGACACTTGTATCCACTGCTCAGACCCTCTGTATTTTCTCCATATCAGTGAGAAGGAAAGTAGGAAAGAAGAACTGAAGACTAAGACTCATCAGCTTAGTCTAAATTCAAGTCATAATAAACTATGAAACTATTTCTAAGCAGATAGGTCTGTTCCCCTTCTCAGACTTGGTGTAACTGGCATTGTGAGCATGGAGAAAGGAGTAGGTTTCAGATGTTTGCGATTTTACTGAGGTTTTTGATGTTTTTCAGATAAGCAAATCAGGGAAACTGATGTAGATTAATCTAGTATAGGATGGATAAACTGGAAGAATTGGGTGCTTCATGAGCTTGTCTTCTGTCCAATAATATTTTCAGTAAATTGAAAGACAGTAGAATTCAACTGATCTTGACAAATTAAAGAAATGGTCTGATAAAAATGTGATTTTAAAACACATCAAGCATTCTGTTGCAGGTTTTGCTGGGGAGCAATTGGTTAAATGGTAGAAAAAGGATTGAGTGGGTGAAAACATGAAAATGAGTCAACTCTGCAAATGACAAATCCTGAGTCATATAAAGAGCTTAGCTTGCAGGGTACATCAAGGTTTTCCACTTGACATTAGCAAAATGTTAGCTGCAGCACTATATCTAGTTGGAGCAGTATGGCTTTAGAAGGGTGTAGTGAGATTGGAGATAATTCAGAGATGAGGAACAGCAATATGAGGTTTTTAGGATACATGATCAATGAAGAAAGATGGAAAAAATTGGCACTCTGGAGTTGCTTAATCAAAAAGGAAGACTAAGGGGAGACATACTGGTCTTCAGATGCATAAAGGACTGCTTCAAAGATAGAAGCAATAGCTTTTTCCTTCTCTATAAGTACTGTAAATAGGATAAAAATAGTGAGTTTCAACTGCAATAAAGGATGATTTGGTTAGACATTAGGGAAATGTAATGTATTAGGAAAATGTATGAGTGTAAGGATCACAAAAGGCTGGAAGATGATGCTCAGGAGGGTTTTCAGTCATCATCAGAAGGAGCAGTTCAGAGACATTCGTTAGGATCCATATGGATTTGTGCTTCTGCCCTAAAACAGGGAGTGTTAACAGATATATGTTAACAAGGTTCTCCCGTTGCTCAATCCTGTACAGTCCTGGGAAAAAAACAGAAGCTTGTGGCTGGTTGGAGTCAGCAGTACAGATCTGTTGTATGTTGTGTGGAGCATCTTTCTGCCGTGTTAGCAGCTCACTGTTAACCTCCACTATTAACTTGGTTTTTAACTCCCACTCCCTACTGTGTCCATGTGTTTACCCCCTGCTTTTATCCTTTGGGCAGTTTCAGTTCCGTTTCAGGTGAACTGCTCATTCTATGCCTCTATATAGAAGGAAAACACATGTAAACTATAAATTGAATTACTAGTAAACCAGGAAATTTAGTAATTCCATTTCAGGTAAGGAAAGCCCAAGTGGGTTGGAAGACAGCCCAACTGTGTTACACGAGTGCTACTGTGATCTAGGCAAACAGATTTGATATAATGTGGAAAGACTGAAACAATGGTCTCTTGTGAATTTAAGTTACTTTCTTTACTGGCTAGATTTTACAGGTTTCTTGTGCTATACCTCTGCATTTATAATCCCTTACTCAGTTTCTAGAAATGTGCTGCTGGCTAATGATACATATTATAACTGTCTGCCTTCTGTTACATAATGAGTATTTGCTTTTAAGTATGAACAGAGACACAGATGGACAAGAAGTTCTAAAATCTTGGGAAGTTCCCTGTTCTCTTCTGTGACTGTTTCTGAAAGCTCATTTTATTACCAATGTAATAAAGAAATGGGAATCTTTCAGCTGCTTTTTTAAAGTGACCTTTTTTGTTTTTTCTTAAAAACATGTCAGTTCCCAGCAGTGTCAATTGTCATCTGTCTGACCTTCCTCTTATTTAAATACTGTAAACTGTCTCTGCTGTAAGCTGGAAATGTCTTCAGATTTCTTTTGAGAAAAGGAGTTCTACACTGATGTCAAAAAGGACTGTGTAGTTGGCCATTTACTGTCATAATTGCTGTGTGACATGAAGCTTTCACAGCTTGCACTGAGGCCAATCTTCAACAGTTCATCTCTGCAGACCACACACCAATAGCAATTGTACTTAAGCAAGAATATATACATAGAATATCCACATATTTGTGCAAACATGCATGACCTGCTATTAACTAAGAACATCAAGAGCCAGGTCAGAAATGACCTCCAAAATCCTGTACACTTTATACACAGCTTTACATGGGATGCATGATACCTTGCCAAACTATGCAACATTGGAAAATGGACAATTGTGTTTTTGGAATAAACCTTAAAAAGCAAAAATCCTGAGCCAGTTCCTCATTAAAGTCATTGTACAAAATCTGCTCCAAATACTTTAATGTCAATCATTCCTTAAGATTAGGAGGATAAGACTGAGAATAGTTGAAGACAGTGGATTAAGTCCCATTATAAACAACAAAAGGGATAAATTTATATTAGGAATTGAGAATGAGTTTGTTTGCAATGCTAAGACTATTCTGATTCTACCTTTTTTCAGTTGATCTCTTGCCTTTGTGTGTCAGATCAGGGCTGCAAATATCAGCAAAGGGTAACCTTTGAATCTGTAACAAGCATTACTTTTCTAATGAAAAATGTCCCACTTTTGGTCCACTGACAGGTAACTCAGCATTGGCTTCTTAAAATAGAAAATCAAAATTTTCTGAAGGTCTCTCATGGTCGAGCATGCTTGGTTCTTTCTGACTCATAAAGGCAAGGGATTGCGAGCTGGTTCCCTGCACTTGATTCGAATGCTGAGGGGTCAAAACCCAGACCATGTGGTGGGGAGGGAAATTACACAGGAGTGAGATGAAGAGAGTTTAAGGCAGTGGTCAGTGGGAAGAAGAGAAAAAATGCCTTTCTTTTATACTTTTTTAATCCCTCTCTGTCTCTGAAATGTGTTTCAGTGTGTCCTGAGAGAGTCTGAGTGTTTTCCACCAGTCTGTGAAAAGTATGGTGTGGAGCTTACATCATGAAACACACTCAAAGTATGGTACAGCATGTTTTAAAGATCGTGGGGAACAGTCACCCCAAACTAACAATTATCCTGAACTGGTTGGTCGCATGTGGTCTCAGTCAAGGGCAATATACTTTAATCCCATTTAAAAACCAAATAATTTTAATATCAGAACAAAAATTTTCTGATTCCCTCAGTAATTTCTGTAAAATCCACAGATTTCTATATATCTCATGCATGACAAACAAATGCTCTTTTATCTGCATTTTATCTTTAGTCTGACCTGAGTTCAGTGTTGGCTTAAGGTGACTAGGGTTTTAAGGTTTATCCAACAGTGAGGCTTTCCTCATCCATATATTTAGGGAACTGATGAGCTGGGACACAGCCTTGTCACAACTACCTGCTTTCTTTAGCACCTTCTCCAGCCTACTCAAAGGGTAAGTGGTACAACCTTGTTAGCCTTGGGATATAGTGGAAACTCCCCAGTATGCAGCTTAGTGCTGGTGTGTGTGCCTGAACATCAAGGATTGCAGAGCCTTCCCACTGCCCACACGCAGATGAGCCAGACTGACAATTTCTGAACTTTTAAATTCTTGACTTAATAATCCCAATATTTCTTTTAGATCCATGTGTCACATTCTAAGTCATCTTTCTTTTATTTGATAAGAACAGTTAGAAATTTTACCCTCTCTCCAGTCTCATTGCCTTTCCTTCTTGTTTTCCCCCGTCACATAATTTTGTAGCCTTATTCTTCTATTTTTATGGTGTGTCTCTTAACTGACACACACAGAGGAACTTAGGCACCTGGACCTTCACTGAAATCACTTAGATGTTTGGTAGCTAAATAGTAATTTGGTGTTTATTTAAGTATCTCTGTGGATTTCACACTTGAATGCCAAAATGAAGCATAATAGGTGGAATACATTTTCACTATCTCTGCTCCCTGCCTAGATCCTCTCTTTGCCCCCAAATTATATAAAAATATAAAAGATTAAGTCACCAGTCTCTGAATCATAAAATGGGACTATGGCAGAAAATGGGTGAAGATGCTGTGGTAATACTTCAGTAACAACCTTAGGAGATATTCTGACCAATTAATTAATTAAATACCATGGGTTCAGTCATCCATCTGCTTTATTGTGTTGTATCAGAGAATTGAAGCCACACAAATACCTTTCCAAACTGGCTGCAGTAGAAGAACAAGCCCTTCTACTTGACCAAGAGAGGACATCAACCAGGAACATCCTGTTTGTGAGGCTCTATGGCTTTGAGAGTTATGTGTGAAGGGCAGAAATGTCACAGTAGAAGAACAGTGACTGTTCTGATGCCTGTGGCAGCATTCCTGTCAAACCCAGACATTACCTTTTGGAATTCCTGCCTGCTAATGCAGGTTGAATCAGCATAAAATACCCAAGATCTGATCTACAACTCAATTCCTGGAGGTATAAACAGAACATTCACTGAATGGTTGATTGGCTTGCCAAAGTTGAGAAAGGATAGATGGAAGAAGATGTGTCAGGATCTGCATACCATGTGGAAGTTCAGAGATCAGTGAGGATGTGCTCTTATGAGCACTTATAACGTGTGCAGGGCAGATCTTACAGTTGAGAAGTTTTGAGACAGTTTAAGGTGTCGTTGTCGTTGGATCTGACTCCCTTTGGCCCAGTAAGTAAGATCATATGACAATGATGTTTCTGTGCTGACATAAGCTAGGGATGTGTTGTATCATAGATTTCCTGGTGTATAGGCGGTTCCCTTGTGGGGATTTTGGGCAGCTTTCTTGGTGGTTCAGCCTTCTGTTTCTCAGGACAGTTACTATCTCAGAAAGCAGCTTTTCTAAGCAATGCCAGAGCTAGTCATTATTTGCATCTTGTCATTGTGAAAGTAGTGTTGCCCTTTAAGCCTCCTACCAAGAACTACCAAAGAATGATGCAGGAACCCTTTCAGCATGGATCTTGGCTTCCCTAAGCTTCTGCCAGCCTCTGCACAGAGTGAAATATGTTGCTGGCGATTGGCTTCCTTCAGTGTTAGGCTGTATGCAATATAGAGAGATTGCAGATATACAGTGCTGGATTAAATCACTGATGGAGTCTCGCTGATGCTCAAACACAAGGTATATCTTGCAGCTTGCGGTTGGTCCACCAGATCCTGCTCTGTTAGAGTGTATTCTGGAGGAGTTGACCCCATGGAGCAGAGATAAGTACAGGTCTTGAGAAATGAAGAGGTGACTGCTACAGGGGTCTTATTATCACTGCACTACATCTCATACAGCCTTCAACATTGTCTTGCCTCATGCTGATCCCATTCAATGCTTGTGTGCAAGACCTCAGGGCACTTGTCATGTGGTTCTGATTCATGGCAGCTGTCCTAGTTTAAGTCCAGAGGGCAACTGAGCACCATGAAGCTGCTTGCTCACTCCTTCCCCCTCAGGGATGGAGTGGAGAACATAAAAGCCTCAGGGATCGAGACAAGGACAGGGAGGTCATGGGCAAAAGACAGACTTCATTGGGGAAGAAAAAAAGAGCAATTTCATTTGAACACCAATACCACTAATCTAGCAAACAGAGTAGGACGCAGAAATACAGTTGCATCTTAAAAACACATTCTACTCACTCCTCCCTTCTTCCAGGGCTCAGCTTTGCTCCTGATTTCTCTACCTCCTCTCAGTCAGCATCACAGAGGGACAGGGAACGGGGGTTGCATCACCCGTTGTTTCTGCTCCTCCTTCCTCCTCAGGGAGAGCACTCCTTACACTCTTCTCCTGCTCCAGCATGGGATCCCTCTCACAGGAGACAGTCCTCCATGAACTTCTCTGATGTGAGTCCTTCCTGCAGGGCTGCAGCTCTTCATGAACTGCTCCAGTGTGGGTCCCTGACATGGGTTGCAATCCTCCCAGAAACAGACTGCTCCAGCATGGGCTTCCCTCAGAGTCCCGGCCTTCAAGAACAGACATGTGCTCTGGTGCGGGGTTCTCCATGGGCTGCAGGTTGGCATCTGCTCCACCATGGACCTCTATGGGCTGCAGGGACACAGCCTGCCCTCTCACCACAGGCTGCAGGGGAATCACTACTCTGGCGTACCTCCTTGCCTCCTTTTACTATCTTCAACTGACTTCGGTGTTTGCATAGGTATTTTCCTCACAACTTCTCCCAGGTTCCCCTTCTTAGATATGTTATCACAGAGGTGTGGCCACTGTCACTAATTGTCTTGGCCTTGGCCATCCCTGGCATGCCATGCTGTCCTGCGCCCTGACTTGACCTTGGGCTCTGCTCTCTGCCAGCCCCCTCTGGAGCACATGCTGAGCCACCTGTGTGACACTAGATCTTTCTGAGGTCCCCATCCAGCAAGAAGTATCCTGCCACAGTGCTAACAGGTCTGTCATCTGGCTCCACTGGGTTCCTGTGTGGGGCTTCTGGTGTGGGATGAGGTCCAGCAGAAGGATAAGCCTCTGCAGTGCAGAGGCGGAGGTTCTGGCTTGGTGCTGATATTATACTGTCACATGGGAAGCTGGACACAAAACCAGGGGCTGGAGAGGGGCTGAATCAACTCATAAAGTCACAGTTGAAGAAGACAGATTTGGGTGTAAGTTACTAGAAATTGGGCAAAAAATTGAAATGGAAAACACAGGGTATAAACCTGTGTTTACAAAAGAGCAGAAGATACCAGAGGGAAAGGATGGGTTGATGGAACTACATGCAGGGTAGCCCCTGGTCACACAGGAAGCTTGTGCTACCATGAATCTTGGGGGCACAGCTGCAAACCAACAAAACTTTTTCAAGATGTTGGGATGTTTCTAGAAAGTATCAACAGCTTGTTTGTTCTGCTCATGGCATGCCTGATCTGGCAATAGAAGGTCACAGCTGGCTTTTGCACAGAGTCGAGCTGGAGCTGAGGCTGTGGTTTTAGAGCAGGGAGTCCTGAATGTTGTATGAGCAAAGAAGTTCTTGCTCCAGGCCCAAGCACCAGTGGCATATTACTGCTCTTTCAAGAGCACTGGTCCAAATGTTTGCCCAGCTACCCTGCAAGCTGCCTCAGGAAGTTGGTCTGACCTGGAAAAACAACTCTGGGGAAAAAATACAAAGAGGAGTCTTTATTTTTTTTTAAAGTCAGTTCTGTTCCTTGATATGGTCTGACATGGTGGCAGGGGCCAGTGTGCTGGGAGTAAGTGGCTGGCTGGCCTGAGTAAGACTACTTTAAGGCATTATTGCTACCAAACTCTTGTGTTACAAAACCATAATATGATTTTTCCTGCAGATGCTGGAATGACCATGACGTGGTGGTGGATAACCACACTGCTGCTCTGTTTTTACTAAATCATCATAATAACCTTTCTCCTTCACATAGACTTCCTTATAGGCACCAAAGAGCTGATTATATGTTTGATTAGTTACTGAATGCCAGAACAGAAAATGTAGCCTGATAAACAGAAAGAAGTTTTCTACAGAGTGCAATCCAAGATTTCTCATACAGTGTATGACTTTTCCTTAATGCTGTCATGTTTAAAACAGAGAAGACTTGAACAATCTTCCGCTTACATAAGAAACTTGTACTGCCTTGAAAATTTTGTGATCTTCATTCTGTTCAGATTCTGAGAAAACTCTGTGTTTACAAAAGCTAGTTCATAAGTAAACACTTCTAGAAGTAACTTCACTTTTTACCAATTACTTTTGTTATATTTTGGTAATCTTTGTCTAAACAGAATTATGTTAGTGACTAATACAGCTGTCTGCTATCTACTTGCTCCCTTTTCCCAATAGCTTCCTACCCAGCTTTTGGCCACTTTCAAGCAAGTCTGATGGTAGCATAATAATCCTAAAGACAGCAAGTTTCTCTAGGTTAAAACACTGAGCAATTAATAACTGACTTTGACCACTTTCCCCAGATAAATAACCAAAGGACTGAAAGCTCCTGCAGGCATGACTGTCAAAGTGTTGCACAAGCAGCAGAGTTAATGGCATGCCAGTCTTGTGGAGTCATGGCTTGTGCCTGGATTCCCCAGTGTCTCATCTAAGAGCCATCCAGAGTGTAGCTCTTTCTTCATTATAACATCTCCCTCCTCCTTTTCTTTTTTTTCTGCAACCTGGAGAATGTATTTTCTTTGGCTGATATCCTATTGTCAGATTTGCTTGAAATTGGTCAGAGAGTGTAAAGACATTGGGAAAAGGAGGCAATAGCATGAAAGACACAAACTGCCATACACTGGCACAGTGATCAAATAAACCTTTTTGTTGAATGTGAGAGTTTTACTGTCCCATGATAGGAGGAAAGGGAAGCAGAGCAGAGCAGAGGAAGTGATGCAGGGGAATTCTCTAGTCTGTGAAAAGTCTGTTTTGGATAGCTTTCTCCACTGAAGCAGACAGCAGCATTTGTGAGCTGCCTACCTGAGCAATGGCTAAGTAGTCCTTGTCGTAAACTTCCCCAGTAGGTCGTAGCTGTGGGCTGCAGGAGCAGCTGCCCCGGACATGCAAGGGGCACAGGGTATTCTCCCTTTCTGTTTCTGGGGAGGCCCTCAAGTACTGAGGAACATTCATCTGCTGGAGAACAGGAACCCTTAAATCTTTGTTGCTATAAAGAGGAGGTAACATTGGTGTTGGAAGTATCTGCTGATTTTTCCCTCTATCTCTTTCCAGGAATCATGAAGTTAAAGGTCACTCCATGGAATTTCTCCATCCCCAGAAGCCCTTGCCTTGGGAATGCAGCTACAGGACCAATCCCTTCATGAGCAGTGTAAGCATGGTCCTTCTGAATGTCTGTTCTCTCTTATCTCTTGATGTTTCCCTTTGAGATTAAAAACCCTATTGCTGGTATTTGGCTGGATTTAATTTGGGTAGAGTGGAAGAAGCCAGACTTCATTCTTTTATATAACTCTAGCCTAGCCCTGGGGACACTGCTGAATCCATAGGGACTCTGCTGGCTTCTCATAACTGGTTCCAATTCTCTGCATTGCTTATTGTGCATGTGTGAGATTAGTAACAATGAAACACTGATTAAAAGTTTTCTGATGGCAGTAACTGAAAAGGCAATGTGATACGTAGAAATTATTTCCTATTCCACAAATTTTTTTTGAGTAATTTTTCTTAGTATCTGTTTGCTTCTCTGCCATATGATCTTTAGCTCCTTGTCATGCTTTTATATGCACATCAGATCCATGGAGCTCTCCATGGACCAGGAACAGTACATAGAGCACCTGCCAAGACCACAGGCACATTCCCTATGGAAAGGATGAATAGAAATTAAGAAGTTTCACCATTTGGTATCAAAACAATAGCTAATGCCTAATGAAATTTTTGTTGGTAAATAGGTAGCTGTATCACCCTTACATAACTTTATCGATGTCATTGCCAGCTGAATTAGACAGCATTAAGAGCATCTTTGAAGAAAAACACTTGTGACCCTTTTTATAATTTGAATGGTGTGTCCAGAGAAACTTGCTGAGACAAAATTTTGAAAATAAAAGTATGCAAGATTAAAAGTCAAGGAGCCTGCCAGCTACAGACGCCCTGTTACCTGCGCTAGTACTTTCATACTCTTAAATGATCATGGCTGCACATTAGCCTTAGGAAGATCTAAAGGTAAAGTTCTGGGCTGTGTCTCTCAGGTATGTAATACAAAACTTTAGGCACAGTGAGCTGTGGGCTGTGTAAACCCCATTCATGTTCTTCTGGGAGCTGGAGGAGACTTGGGTATAATTCAGTGGAATTGGGTGTTTATGCAAGTGGTGACTGATTTATGGTTCAGAATACAACCTGGGCATGTAATTGTATTGTCTGCTGTGCAAATGGACTTCCCTGCCCTATGGCTGTGCTCCAAGGAGCCAGCGCCGAGGGAATCCTTACCGATGCAAAACTGGGAAATTTTTTTGCCTTTTGGCAAGGTAAGGGAGATGAAAATTTCTCTTGCACAGGTTTTTGAATGTTTTGTGAAAAATAGTAAGATTTAAGGCATTTATTAAAACAATGATTCTTCACTAAAAAGGTTTTATTTTTGCTTATGATTAGTCAGGGTAGATTTGATCTATTTTTCCTTCCAGGGAACCTACTGGAATTACTCCCATTGAATTCAGTGTATACAAGATCAGACTTGCCTAGCTGTTTGTTTCAGAGTGTAACATGCTTTTGTTTCTGATGAGACTTCCTGATCAAGTGATTTTATTTGAGATAGAAAACATATTTTCCAGTCACATTTCCATTTGAAACTACTAATTTGGTATGAGAAAGTTCCTAAGTAACCCTTGCTGCTTCCTGACCTTTGACCAAATGTTCTAATAGTTTCCCTATTAACAGTAAGCAGACATAGAATTTCAGATGGTACTAACTTTGCATCAAGAATTATGTCTGGGTTTTTTGTTGTTTGGTTGGCTTATATTTTCTCATTCAGGAACTGTTCTTACTCTGTAAGTTTCATATGAGAGAAGAAAATAGCACAGAGGATGAATTGCTACACCAATCAACAAGAAAAAAATGTGATGTTTATGTGCCACCAAAAGTTGTTCTTAAGAGAGTCTGTGAGATAGGAAAACATCTCTACAACATGAAGGACCAAGCCCCTGTGACTGCTCATTGCAGCTTTTGTAGGGATCACTGGGTTTGATCTCTTTGTCGTGGTGTTAAGGACTAGAAGGTTCTCAGGAGTTGGCCAGACAGAAAATCTACATTTGGATTCTGATGATTTAGATAGGTGCCAGCCCACAGGTTTTAGAAATATGGGCAGCAAGTTTTCTGGTGCACCAGTGTGGATGTATTGAATTCAGCAGAACAGAGTTTCTCCCATTTAACTAGCTGGGACTTTAGATTCTTCTGAATTTTGAAAGCTTTGAATTGTTTTTGGACTTACTTCTGCTCTTGATTGCTGGGAAAATCTTAGTGATTTCACTGTGAGCTCAAACTACAAATAAGAGTCAAATTTGCATAAAAGCAATTGCTTTTGTAATCACTAAGTATGATTTTTAATTTTTTTTTTTCTGTGGTGTCTACATAGAATGTTCTTCCGCAATCTGTATGTGCAGATGTAGGTCCATTGCCCTGTTGGCAGCCACAGACACTCTGAGTCAGTGAGGGGAAAAGCTTTGCTTTGAGACACACAGCAGCTGTCTGTGATCCTCGGGGAGGTGTTGGTACCCCTGTTTCTGGTGGGAGGACCCCTCCAGACTGAAGTGCAAGGAAAGGTAGAGGGTCTTGGTGGAAACGGGGTCTGCGGTGCAGGATTTTGTTGGCAGCTCCTTGCTGAGTCACTGAACCAGAGCTGTGTAGGTGCAGCAGCGTCAGGCCAGTGCCTGGCGCCTTCCCAGTGAGCAGCCTTGGGTGAGCCTTGCTATGCCAGGGGCTCCGGCAGCATCTCTGGGTGCACAGCATCCAGGGCCAGGGAGCTGGAACACCCTGCAAGAAGTTGAAAGAAGAAGTCTTGCTTAGCATGTGTTGGGAGGAAATAAAGCAACTGTTTCCTGATTTTGAACAGTCTTATTTAAGCTCAGTTTAAAAAAAAAAAAAAAAAAAAAAAACCAAAAAAACCCAAAACAATAACTTTCTGTGATGTTGAGATGACACTCTGCTGCAATGTGTTAATGTTCCTATTTGCATCTGGCTTTAAGAGAGCTCAGACTAGAGAGGAGAGGGATGAAACTTGTGCATGATTTTATAGTGGTCAGAAAAAGATCTGTACACCACTGCAATAAAACTTTTGCTTAGGATGAGAATTTAGAGTGGAGAAAACAGACAAACAGAGCAAGCAAATTACAAGTAAGCAGCCAGACAAAACCAAACCACTTCCATATAAACACTCCTGGAAACTGTGGCCAGTACGTCATGCCAAGTTTGGAGGAAAAGGCAGCACATGAGCCCTTCACACACTGATTCCATGTGCGACATATTACTTCTCTTTCCTTTCAGCCATATCAAGTGGAATATCTGGGGAAGGAAGAGCCCATACCACCAGCGCTGTGGAACATGGAGACAGTTATAAAACCCTGCTTTGGAGGGTGAGTGAAAAGTGGTGGAGTGGGAAGATGGAGGGACTTATGTAACTCTCATTAGAGTGACCAGATATTTGTTTTTTACAGGGCAGAAGGAGAAGATCCTTCTTGCATCTTTTTAGGGAAGAGGAAGATATGCTGGGTCAGATGAGCAGTGGAGGAGCTTGGGCTGAGATCCATATCTTCCCCTGTCATGAAATAGCAATGGAAGCAGGATAAACATGCCTGGCACTGCTGCTTAATGGATGAACACTCTGCATCTTGCTAGCAAAATGAGAACACACAGCATCCCAGAGCTTTTTGTCAGGATGGCAGAGCAGCCTATGTACTCTAGAACTGCCCCAGTCAAGGGGTATAGCTGATCCTCCTTTTTGCAGTGGCCTATCCATTTCTACAACATCTCTGTTTGTTGCTGCCACAGAAACATGACACAATCAGTTGTCTTCTTTTGCTGTTTACTCAACTCATTTTCTCCCCATCTCTGTTTTCAGCATGTTTGTTCTGTTCTTCTTTCAGCTGATGCCATCAACTTCAGCTGCTTCACAGACATATCCTTTTATTTCATCTCACTGGTGTTAGCCTTGTTGCTCCCACTTAGTGCAGACCTCTTAAGACTGCTTTACTGAGAAGGCAGGGAACAAGATAGTATGACACTGTGGAAACAGCCTATTGTTTCCTCTCCAGCAAACTCCCTCTGGACAACAGTGCTGGGAATAAGCTGTTTTTTGTGGAATGTTTATTAGGACATGCATTGGTGGTGTATGTGATGGTAAATTTGTCAGGCACAGAGAGTCACTGCCTTTCCCAGTGGGGAGAGAGCAAAGAGGCACACTAGGCTGCCACAGTGGAAAAGCAAACATCTAGAAATACTCCACACAGTTTCTTGAAGTCTGGGCTATTTCCCTTGGTAAGGGTGAATGCTATGGGAGGAACCAAGCACTGGAAGCAGTGTATCCTGAAAAGCAGAACTTCTGATCCCTTCTGCTAACCGGGACAAAAAGGCTGTGGACTTGGTAGAAAATATACTTCTAACAAGCCCACAGCTTTTCAGTCCTAGTTACTGTCCTAGAATATACCTGTGACAGAAGAGAGAAAATGAAGAACCTCAAGGAAAGGTTGATAAAATTCCTCTTCTTACAGGGGCAGTCTCACAGGATCACTGGAAATTTTTTGTGCAGAACAGGATTCTTGGCAAGGATGCACCACTGCCAGGTGAGAAGCAGATGCCCTCAAGACCAGGCAAAGCATTTAACATTCTTCTTCCTGTTTTCCCCAGGTGTATATCAGCAGGTTGTCAGAACAAAGCTGGAACTGTTTCCTTATCTGTCTTCCTGAACTGCATATGTATGGTGGTTTCCAAGATAGAAAAAGGTGGTCATATATTGGATAGGAGGGGTTGAGGAGCTCAAGGTGGCCAGGTTCAAGATGTTTCTGTTACCAGAAAAATTCTTTGGCTTATTCCTTGTGTGTGATCAGGTTACTCCTAAGGAAGAAGGTGTCTGGCACTAGCTTGCACCAGTTATTCTGGCAGTGGCAGCCTGTTCTTGCTGGTGTCCTTCCCAAGCACGCACATGTTTCACTGTGTGGCTGCACCATGCCTGAACAGTAGCTCCAGTGCTTCCAAGGAGCATCATGTTGACCATGTGTGAATTGCACACCCAGTCTGTGTGTGTGTGTGTGCACAACAAATCCAGTTTTCTGCAACAGCTGCGTACCAGCTGTTTTTGCAGAAATAGGCTGTGCTGTTTCAAGTGTAACTGATGAAGTCAGAGGAGAGCTACTTACCGGAGGGGGCTAAGGGAACCGTGTGGGCACTGCTGTGCTGTGCAATGATGTACAAGGCCATCGATCCTGCTCCCTCATGAGAGGTGTGGCAAGGAAACTGAGGACTAGAAAGTTGCACCTTAGGGAAAAGGCACAAGGCTAGTGTAGGACTTTGTGGGCTTTAAGGTACAACTGAATTGATGACCCCTAAATAACATTAACCAAAAAAGCTTGCATGTTCTGGTGTATTTCTATCCTTGACACTGGGAATGCTAGAGGCCACAGCAGAAATTTAAGTACAACCCAAGAAAAGAGATAGACTCAGGTTTAAGAATGGGTAAGTGAAAGATAGGGAGAAAGGTATGTGGCTATATATGCAGTTTTGCTATTATTTTTGACACCTTCATTTAACAGTGAACTGAGGAGCCACTGTCACATTGTTCATCACGCAAATTTTTTATCTTCTGCTTGAAGTGGTACAGCTGCAGCTGTTTAAACTGTCCAGCTCTCTGAAAGACAGTAAAATATTTATGCTGTTTCTTTCTTAAAAAATGGGAAATCTGAGTATTGGCATTTATCCAATTAATAAAAGCAAAATGCAAATATACCTTTCTATTTAAATTTAGGTCTTGGAATTATTTTGGGTCAACATCTCATTAAGTATCAGACTAGTATGTATTCTATTTCCTTTTCCTTTCTTCTTCTATATTAGGTAATAGGAAGTTCTCTTTCTGTGATTTACCACGATGCAACACACTGTAGCCCTTGGTTTGGGCTTTTCCCTAAACATCTCAAAACCAGAGTCTTCTTCAGTTCTCTGTTTTTATTCTTTCCACACATGGATGGAACTGAAAGTTTCTGCAGATATTGCATAATGCCACAGGCAGCCATTAGGTGCTACCAGCTGCCTGGAAGGTCTCGTTTGAGTCCTGTGGTAAGGAGACACCATCCTATTATGATTCCACTCTAGCTTACACTGGTAGAAATTAGAATTAATTATATTGAAATGAATTAATCATGCCAGCCATCTAAATGTGAGGAAAATTCAACCTAATAATTTCCAAGGGACTCTTCCTTCTAATAAGCTTAGGCTTGATTTAGTGCCTATTGTAAACAAGGAAGCATTTTCTTTGACTGTCCAAATAGTCAGAGTATCCAGATATCCACGATTAGCTGTGTTTAGCTTCATTACCTATAGCAATGGCATAGGAAACACCTTAAACTGACATTGGTCATGTCAAGGCAGAAAAAATGTCAAACAAACATACAGGCAGCCATAAGACCTGTTTTTGTGCTTCAGCAGCATCTCCTACTTTCTTCCTTTAATTTACAGTTACTTTTTTTTTTTTCCTCAGTAATGTCCATCAGTGAATTTGGTGTGCTGGACTGGGGTGGGGTTGCAGTGTGGTGCCTGCACAAACTCCTGGTTCTGTTTAGTCAGCACTTCCAATCTGCAAGTGATAGCAGTTTGTGTCCCTGTGAAAATACAGGCCTGTTTTGGGAATCTCTTGGGACTCCTCTCTCCTGTATCTGTCTCCTCAGTCTGGTTTCTGGCCAGCTGCTTTCCTGCTTCAATCTAGGTTCCCGCTTGCATCCCATATGTATTCAACTGTGATTTGTAGCTGGGTCCCTACTGCGTATTTACAGTTCTTCCTAATTAGTAGGACTGTCTCCCTACAGTTTATCCTGTATCTCCTCTATGATAATGCAATTTTGAACACGCAGAAAGAAACCTGCTCTCTGTCTGCCTGGCTGGCACCAGTGCTGCTAATCCCAGGGGAATGCGGGAAGGCATTAGGTTGGTGTTGTGGTGCCAGTGGAGGTGTCTGCACCTGTGATGCACCACCATCTTTGTTGCTTCCATTCTGGAGGAGCCCCTAGTTTTTTGTTATCTGGCATAACTAAAAGTAACAGATGTGCAGATGGAAAAAGAAAAACAGATTTCTATAAGCAGAAAGTGAATTTTGACATCTGTTGCTTATGTTCCGGACATCTCTACCACTGTGGCTACATAAAGCAATTACATGTAAAGGACAAAATATGACATATCTATATGTCCACAGTTACAGTGCATTTACAGTAGTGCTCCACATATTTTAACATGGATGTTTAAATGCCACAACAAATGTAGAGCTTTGGGAAGTTAGTGGGTGTGTAGAGGGGCCACTGAGACGAACTTCCATCAAACACTACCGTATCTAAAACTGCAACATGCCTGTGAGTCCTCAGAATGATTTTTTAGATGTTGGTCACGTTCAGTGCTTGACTGTTTTGCTGAATTGGGCTGTGTTTTGGCTTATGATAAACATTGTGACTGATGTGCCAGATCCTGGAAGTGTTTTATCTATGAGACCACTGACAACTCTTTAGTGCTGTGTTCTTCCAAACATTTATCTGTTGATATGGCACATGTTCTTTGCTTTATTTACATTCAAATGGACTTTCTACTAAACATTTTCCATATTTCTTTTTGTTTTTCTCCTCGCTTCATCAGAGTACAGCAAGGCTGACTGCTGTTGTAGGGAAAGGTGCCAAAGGAGACAAACGAGCCAGTGGCCAGCTTGGATTACAGAGCTTTCCTCCAAGATGGTAAACCATGTAGCTTCTCTAAGGATGTAGGTGCAAATGTCAGATTAGATCCCTGCCTAGGTTGGAGCTCTAAAAATTGTTTGGAATCCAAAGTTATACTGTGAACAAACTGGTTCACTGGTGTCATCTGACAACTGGTCTTCAGGGCAGAGATAGACAACAAGATGATTACATCTGTAGGGTCTTTTAGTTGTGCGATCAATAGACCAATAATGTTGACAAATCCTTGATTTAAAAGGAATCCCACTAGTAACAGATGGCATGCAGGGCACATGGATGTGTGAGATTTAGGGTACATGATGCCTGTTTCCCAGGAGCTTCCGCCTTTAGTTTGTTCATCTAGATTATTGCATGTGCTCTCATAACCTATGTATATATTTAGAATATAATTACATACGAAGTAATGCCTTTGAGTTAGGGATAGAAGTACTTTTTCACCTTGTTTAGTTTAATGTGTTTAGTATTATTGATACCCAATTATCTAATTTAGATTAAGATTTTATTTTAGCAATAATGTATTTTAAAAAGAGTTTTCTCTGGCACTGAGCAGTGTTCTCTCTGGAGTTCCTATCTACACACCTCCTGAAACCTGCTTTGAATGACAGTGCCTGAATTTGTGTGTTTAGGGAAGGGTTTATTTCCCATGAGGTTGACTATTTGTTGCTGATCTTCAAGAGAAAACTTTAATTTTTAATCTAAAGATATTTCTATGTATTTAATTTGTTCTTCTGTCTCATTTATTATTATTGTCTAGAACTACTGTCACTATGCTGCTGCCAGCAGAGTAATGATATATGGTGGAGCATAGTATGTTGGCTACCCTGTGGGAACAACAGCTGAGATAGGGCACACCAGGAGTTGTTTTAAAAGAATGAGTTGGCACCTTTTTTGACTGCCTGTGATGTCCCAACAGTGGAGGAGTTGGTTGATTATAATGATTCAGGATGTCAATACAATGATTCAGAAAGAGCTGCAAAGACCATAAGAGCTATGTTGAAATTAAATTTTAAAGACTAATTCCAGGAAAGAACTAATTTTAGACAAGTCACAATTACATGAATTTTTTTTATGGTAATGGTCTGGCTGTATCTCGTAATTAAATATTGAGAAAATGGGAAAAGCAGCAAAGCTGTCACATCATGGGGCAGGGGTTAAAGGACTCTGGTTAGCACAAAATGTTAATGTCTTGTACTTGTAATTTTGAAACCATAACTCCTAACATTTCCAGTGATTTAATGATCTCATAAAAGTTAAGAAATGCATTTAGGGCCTGACATGGTAACAAAAAAGGGCATCCATTTAAAAAAATAAACTGCATATTTGTGGCCTTGCTACAATATGGATGAGTCAGGAAAGAAAGAATTCCTCAGCAGACCCTTATCATGACAGCAGAATAAAGGAAACAGATACACAGAGATGTTTTAGATCACATATCTAACCTAGGTGAATACAGATTTCATCATGATGAAAGCAACATTTCCCCTGGAAATTAAATCCAAAGCATTCTAATACCATATGACTTTATACAGAGCCCAACACCATGGGACTTCTCACACAGCAATATTTAGAGGATATGTGAAAAAGAGCCAGAATAGGTCAAGGTCTGCCTGTGGTAGCAAACTTGGTCATGTATAAAATACCTTCACACTTGCAAAAGGTGCCTGCTTAGTGACCAAGGAAATTAATTTCAGCCATTATATTTTTACAAACTATTTTTGGAACTAAAAGACTAACTGCATAAATTCTGCTTCCTTTCCTGAGATGGTAATGAGTACAGGAGATTTAGCAGCACTAGATTGAAACTTTTTGAGCAAAAGATTTTCAAAAAGAATCTGGGATTAGACATTATATACCCCTAAGCATACATACTGTCACATGAGGAAAGTCAGAAGTCCCTACTTGTTTAGTTCTGGATTGCAATGTACACAGAAATGTATAAAAATACACTCCTACTTTGGGGACTAATTAGCAAGTTTCAAAGATAGGTAACCAAGGGGAAGTTCAAGGTTAACTGAATTAACATGCTTAATCATGCTAATGTGATCATGAACAAAAGCAGAGAAAAAAATGTTCTTTTCATTTTTGCGTGCTTGTCATTGTGCACAAGATGTGCCCTTCAGTGAAAGGCTGACCAAATTGGTGCTATGTATCCTAAAGGAGCAAAAGAGATGAGGCAGGAGCATTATAATGATGCTCAAATATGTAAAAGCCTGTTGCAAAAAGGAAGGGAACAATCTCTTCTCCATGTCATAGTAGGTATGGCAGGATGTAGAGGACCAAAAATACACCAAGGTTTCATTTTGATATTAAGACAAACTTTTTAAGAGTAGGGATTGTGAAACATCAGTATGAATTACCTAGAGAGTTCTGGATACTCCATTGCTGCGATAGGACAAAAACATTTTATTTAATCCTGCCTCAGGACAAAGGGCTGGAGTAAATGACCTTTCAAAGTCCTTTCCAGTCTTATGAGTCTCAGAAAGTAACAAGTAGCTTTTAAAAGCACAAGGGCTTTGTGCATCTATTTTAAGGTAGCTGGAATTTCCAGCCCTTTCTTTTTAAATAGGAACTCTCTGGAGTCCATTGTTCAACAGGAAAAATTCTTGGGTTTCACCTTAGCTAGAAGACTTAATTTCCTGTTTGATATCATAAACAGTACTGTATTTCAAAGAAGAAAATCCCAGATACCTTATTAGGAAAAAAGAACAAAACCAAAAAAAAGTCCCAAGGGACAGTGTACTGTGACAAAGTAAATTTTATATTGTAACACTGCCTTCACAGCATGTTATTTGCTTTTGCTACCTCCTTCAATCTAACCCAAATTAGTCCCACAGAAGACTTTAGGTACCTAATATCTCGGTAGATGCCAGTGTCTACAAGTGAGTTCTCAGTTCTGAGCTTCTTAGCCTCTGTGCATTAGTTAGGTTCACAAACTGGGCGATTCCTTGGCTGCCTTGCCTGTGGCGTGCAGGCCACCAGATACTAATGTGAATAACCAAATAGTTTAGGCATCTGCTGGAACAGAGAGGATCAATTTCAAACCTACATAGAAAGGAATAGTTAATTACACATAGTGAAACAGATTCAACAGGAGTGATCAGGAAAGAGATATCCTCAAATAGACCAGGCTCATGCTTCTGGGAGGTGAGAGACTTGCATGCAATTTTGTGCTCCAGAGCAGAGAAGGGGATTCCAGCCAGGTTCTACCACATCTCATGTGAATGTTAACATCTGCTGCACCAATTAGTATGGGGTTAGAGTGGAGGGAGGATGAACATCTGACTTGCATTTCTGTGTTTGATAGTGAGGAAAGACCCCAAAGAGATAGGCACCATCCCATTTTAAGTCATTCCTTTAGCTCCAAGAAGGATGTTCTAGTATTTTTAGATTTAAAAAGTCTGCTCTGCTTTTTGTCTCTGTCATGGACGCTGCTATAGGCTTATCTATACTAAGGTTGTCTGTAAGTCTGCCCAGATTTGTTAAGTCGTGAGTATAAACTGATGACTGATTAGATCCTCAAGTGGAGTGCTGCCTAGAAAAGAAAAAATTTTGCTTTCTAGTGAGAATAGTTTGTCTCTTTGATCTCAATTGCTAACTTGACTTCAAGTAGAGCAGGATTGCGCTTGAAGTCCTATTTTGAACTACTTATAGTTTCAAATGCTTTCTTTTCTTTGCTGAAATTTTCTGGACATGGTTGCTGTCCAAACATCATGTATTAATTTAATTTGACCAACAATATTTTCAGGAACATTTGGAAGAACCATTTCATCCATTTAAGTAAAAAATGAATACATGACTTTCTTTGGAATAGGTCCACAGCTGAGAGAAGAAAGTAGAAAAACAGTATTTATTTCTGAGAAATGCTTTCGCATATTCTGTTGGTAGTTGGTTTGGACTTGGATGAGTTGGGGGATGTTGAAAATTGCATTTCCTGGAGGATCTGTGCATTTTTATTGTGATGTATGTAGGGATGCCTTTGGAGAAGGGAGAAGGAAGTTGGTGTCTGAAAGACTGTTTGACTCCAGCCCTTACACAAAACAGAGCTTTTATCTTGTGTCCAGCCTCCAAATTCCAGCTCATGAATTTACTCATCTGTTTTCACTTACAAATAAAAAGAGAGCCTAAAATGTTGCACTGACAGCAGGCTAGTAGTCTTACAGTTGTAAAGGCAAGCATTGACACGAGGACAAATAACCCCACCAATTTTCTCTTTACCTCCTTGGCTCTCCCCTACAGTGTATATTCCCAGGGTCACCAGTTAAACGTACCTCTGTCCTGCAGTCCATAGTCACTGAGCCTCGAGTACCTTGGCAGTGAGGCCACAGCTCAGGAATTCTTGGAAGCACCTGTTAGTGTAACTGTTCAACAAACCACTTAACCCAGGCTCCCTAAAGGGTGCCTAAGAGTACCTGCCCATGTAACCTATTATTATTTAAGTTGCGGTGAGTGACATTGCTTATTACTTTCCTTATAGCATATTTATGGGCTGCTCTTTGGAAGTTCCTTACAGCAGCATGCCTGATGTCAGGCAAAGGCTTTTGAGTGCTGTAGGGAAATCTGAATAAAGTTCCTATAATAAGACCCTTTCTCAGGAAGGACATCTCAGTAAGAGATCTGTGTAGGTTGCACACCTAGTTGTTGATTTGCTGTTTGTTAAAGATACATAAATAGAGCTAACAAAAATCATACTATATGGAGTACTTTGCAAGCTCTGATGTCTCATGGTACAGGATTATATGTTTTCAAGCCCTCATAATTGTTCCAGTTTTTCTAATGGAAGCAACAGCCATAGAATTTGTAAGACCAAAAAAAAAGTCTTGGCAGCAAGCTTCCTTATGTGGTTATTCCCAACATTTCTATAGCTAGAACAGAAGTCAAAACTGCATTTAATGTATAGTTATTTAAAATGATAGGCTAACTTATAAGCCTGGAAAAGAAAGAAGACAAGGCCATTTACAATATCATGTTGTAGCAATTACGGGTATTATTCATAAACCAGTTCCTCCAGAAAGCCACCCACCCCTTCTCCTCCCCCCATCTTCACCAGTTGCTTTTTCACTTGAATATGGTGATACAAAGACTACCCTTCAGAAAGCCAAATTTCAGGACAGCCATCATGTCTGTCCTGGACTTTCCCAGCCATTGCTAATGCCTACCTCTGTTTGGTATCTTGGCAGTTGCATAAGTAACAATCAAGAAATTGTCTCTTAACTGTTTTATTTTATATGTGAACATTTATTAAGACTTTACTGCAAGGAACATTCATGCTGGCACAGGTAATGTTGCACATACTTCAATAACAGTGCCAGTTCCAGATTTCAGAGTGTTCAGTTTGCAGCCTGAATGTTTTGTTATGACATGTTTTTTTCCATGTGGTAGTAAACTTAAAACTGGTGATGCCAAGTCATCGTCTGTGCTGCAGTAGTTTGGCATTGCAGTGTGGGACTTTCTTGAGCTGCTTAACCCTAGGGCTAGTTGAAGGGAATCAGGACGTGCTCATCCTCAGATCTGAGGAGCATAACAAAAGCTGTCACACAAGTTTATGACATTGTAGGTGTCATTTTAAGTCTGGTGGAACATGACTAGAGAGATTATATATAAAATTGGGAGTTGGAACTGGCTCGGCCTGATGGCAGGCTCAGCTCTACTAGAGCAAGACTTCGTGCTCTTGTCATAGCCAGTCTGCTGCTTGCTTCGTGTGCGAGCTCATTTACAAAATGTCCTTTCCCTGTGAGACTCATTCATCTCCCAGAGAGGGAGCCAGCCGGAGCGCCCAGGGCGGAGCAGGGGAGGCGGCGGGGAGGGAGCTCTGGCAGTCTGTCCGTCCTTGCCAAGCCAGCCCGGGGGTGTGCACGGGGACCGGGAGGAGAGGAGACACGCGTGGGACTGCGCGGACACAGGCTGCCACCTGCTGAGCGGGAGCAGGGAAAGACAGTCTGCAGCACTTGGTCCGTGCTTTCTGTGAACACTGAGGCAGGCTCTGGCTGTTGCCTTCCTTCTCCCCTAAAAACAACCATCACCACCACCCAGGGTGGTTGCTTAGAGTTTAAACAGATTTAAAGGAATTTAACTCTGAAGAGATTTGATTGAGAGGCTCAAAAATACTGAATTATTTAGGACCACTATCCATTCTTGGATAAATGAGGGGAGACTGTGTGGTATAAACTTAGTTGCCCCCCTGTCCCCTGAAGTACAGGAATAGGTGTTGTCCTCATGTCTTAGACCTTGACCCTCAAGACCCTTTGAGATCAGCCCAGATCACAGCTGCCCTTCCCCATGATCTGCAGTGGTACCTGTGGTCCCACCCAGAAGAGCAGAGGTGCCAGGCACAGCCTGCCCTGGCCCCATCAGGGACAGAGGCTGGCTTGCCAGGGGCCTGACTACACATCAGAGCAGTTTAAGGAATGTCGTAAGATGTTCCCTGCAGCTTCAGCTATCCCAGAGATATTCCTGGAGAAGGATCTTCATACAGTATGAACAAAGGACTAGGAAAAGAACAAGAAAGAGAACGTAAATCTTCAGATACTGATAATCTGGAACATCCTAATAGTGACTGTAGCATAAATATTCAGGAAATGAAACTGGGTACTTCTGCCTCATCATTTCTTGCTCATATCCCGATGACACACATACATGTATATTTATCCTCTCCTCTGGACAGCCAGTCATACGGACACCACTGTGGGAAGATGTATGGGAGGCAGGGTCAGTGAGTTCTGTGTGCTGCATGCCCCTGGGGTGCGGGAGGCTGAGTGCTGCCCCTCCAAGGACTGCACCTTTGGCTCTCTCTTGCTCTTGCTTTCCATCACTAACCCCTCCCCTGTGTTTGTTCAGGACCCTCTTTTCAGCATCCCTGCCATCACAGACATTTTTTGCTGATTCCCTGCTAGATTGCATGCTATGAAAATAGCACTTTGTCACAGTTGCTGGTTTATGGGAAAGGGCTCTCTAGCACACTGTCTGCCTTAAAAGTCTTGCTTGCAGTTTGGAAAGGAGCTTGAACTAAAACCACCGAAAAGTTATGCAGAAAACACTGACTGTACGTTAAGTTTTGTGATTGTTCCCACATCCCCTGTAATGCTCAACCGCAGCTCTGTACTAGAGGCTAGATACACATGGTGGGCATTTTTCTTCTTGCTAGCAGTGGGATAGCAGGAATGTGAGCTTTCCTTTCAAGTCCAAAATCAAAGTATTGACAAAGAGTAAGAGAGGAATGTGACTTCTGAGGTTGTATCTTCCCTCAAAACAAGAAAACTGTCTAACTCCAAGGCTTTTCCCAATACATTTTTAGTCTTCTCACGAATTCGTTTGTATTATTTTCCTTTCCTCTCCTCCATACAGGAAATAAGCCTACGGCTCTCTCACACTTTAATGTGCTTGTCATGCTATCTGTGCAGAAACATTTCAGACTTTTTGTACTCAGCACTTCATTTCTCAGCCATGTTTTTTCAAGAACTGGCAGCCTGCAGGATAACTTTAAAAATAATTTATTTCATATTGCAGCAATCCTGTATACTGGAGGTGTCTTGAACCTCTCCTGCTTTCTTCTGGTGTCACACTGTAATAGTGATCTTGTTTCTGTCTTCTCGTATGTGTTTGGTTTGCTTGCAGGGCAGCAGGAACTATTCTACAGTTTGCACTATGGGTGAACAGATGGGGTGGGTGTGCACAGCAAAACAGCCTGTGGAATTTGTGAACAGACTCTTCGCTCATGTGATCACTTTCGATTTGCAGGGGACTGAATTAAGATCATCTTTCTGGCTTTTTATTTCCATGTTCCTGTTCTTCTATTGTTGTTATTTTTAAATAACAATTGTTCTGGGTTTACTATTTAAATAACAAATGCAAGTGTTCTGTGAAGTTTTGGCTTCCTGAAGAGGGAGCTTCCCCTTTGTAATCTGCTTGTCAACTCATTCTCTGGGCAAGCTTCTGTTTCACTTTCCACTTGCTTTTCTGATGCTGGGTTTCCATAAAACAGGAGAGTTTTGGTTTTCCAAGTAATTTCTGTTGCTTTCATTTTTTATTTTTTTCTCCATAAAGCTGAGAAAATAATTATTTTACACTTATTGTGACACAGCCTTGTTGTTTGGGAGAAGGAGGCTGGACATGGCAAGTGTGGAAAGTGCAAAGCATAGAGTAAAGATACCAGAACTATATTTCAGTGAGCAGCTAAGGCAGTGGCAGTTGTTTTGCTTATCAGCATGAGACTCTATGTGGACTTTCCTTCTGAGAATGAAAAGTGAGAGCGAAAGGTGAAACAGTGCTAATATAACCTGCTTGGTATGATTTTCCTGTGCAGTCCTAGTTTGAATATGAGGCCAGAAGCAGGAGGCAGTGGAAAGCTGGGTGTGTTTCCGTGGGTCAGTAGAAGTAAATCACTTTCAGTCCCTAGTCCAGGTACTTTGAACTTGATCAGATGGCTCTACACTGCACTGCTGACTGTAATTTAGACACGCATGCACTCCTTTGGAAAACCAACTGCACAATATAATCAATCCTCTTATTTGATGCACAGTGTTTCAGTTAAGACAAAAAGGTATGATGTATGCTAACCACTAGTGTTAATGGCAGTCTGTGTTCACCCTTGAAGACATCTCCTAAGGAGAATATGTCTTAGGGACTTTTTTAAACCATTCTCATTATACTGAGATTGGGGAATTCCAGTGTGGTGAAAGAAAATTTTCTCATTCTATTTCACTGCCACAAATTTATGGGGCTTGATGCCCCCATTTTAAAATCTGCCTAGTTCAGCTCAATTACACTAACTGACCCACTGAATCCCTGAGAGGTAGACAATCTTAGGTTCTGGTGGCCAGATGTCTCACTTTGAGAGATAAAGCCAGAAGGCAAGAAAAGCCAGAGTTCAAGTCTAGCATGTGCCAACATAACTTTAAGCTACATTTATATCTTCCTGAGTGGGACATGGTACAGGGAGCAGCCTGTTTACCAGGGCTTGTCAGAGCATGGAGCTTTCCTTCCTTCCTGCCTTGGCTGTGCTTCTACGTAAATACAACCTAGGAAAGATGGCACAGCCCACACCACTGCTGTGATGCTTTTCTGAAAGGCAGACATGCGATTCTCTTATGTATGTGGAGCCTGGCCAAAACATGGCAATGAGCAACATACTGTTGCAGCATGTCAGATCTGTACACAGATAACACAGACACAAGTCACTTTTACAATGCTATGCCTTCATCAGTCCATAGGTGTACAAATGTGGTGCACAGCTATTAAACCATCCAGCTACAGCAGCCTCAAGGTTTTCCTTTGAAAACGAGCACAGTGTGGGGATTTTGGCAACACAGTAGCAGCAAGCTGTTTGATTAGACACTGAGAAAATGCAGAAAGGTTAGAGGCAGGAGGCTCCAAAGTGGAGTGGAAGGTTGGTACAAGTGGTTAACATCTATATGGAGCTTGAGACCTGGGGAAGAGCTGTACAACCTAAACCAGGTGTGGGCTTGGCAACAAAACATGCTCAGTGTCCTTCAGACCTTTAATGGGTCAACTCTATGAAAGGCTTAAAGTTTTTGAAGGTAATCTAAGTCCTGACTTTCCTATCAGGTTCCTGCTTAACACCATACACAGACTTCTAGCTATTTTCAAGGGCCATGCACTGCCCTGCCAGGCACCTCGCTTCCAGCAACGTGACCTTTTGGAGCAACCCCACGCAGATGTTGGTGCCTGACCTTGCATGGGGGTTGATTGTCAGCACCTGGCACGCTGCTGCCAGACCTGCCCAGCCCTTTCCACGCCCCTGGGGCCAGGTGGCAGCAATTGGACCCAAACCCACACAGGGGCACACCCTGCCTGGCAGGTGGGAGTGAGTCCAGGCAGCCGCCTCAAGTTTTGGCTGACTCCTGACACTGGCTGGAGCTTCTCTCTAGGGAACTGATGGCAGAGCCAAAGAAGAAAGTCATCCTGCTTACTGTGTGACCTAGAAAACTCAAACTTTTCCAGTGAGGTCACCTCTTCCGCTGAAAGATTTTGTGAGACTGAGTAAGTGTGCGGGTGGTTGGGAAAGGCCTCGCTGCAAAGCAGCTAGCACTATTGGTTCTCTGAATTTAGGAGCCAAGTCCTCTGCACTCTGTGATGGAAGAAAGGTAAGGGTTTTTTTTTTCAGGAGATTCATCTCCCTTTTTGTGATTTATTAACCTGAGTAAAAGGAAACCTAAAAAGGACAGCTATAGGTTGCATGATAAGAAGGAAAAAACTGAAGTTGCATGTTATGTAGGGTTTTTTTTTTGTTTTGTTTTTGTTTTTTTTTTTGTTGTTTTTTTTTTTTAATGACAGTGATGTTTTTGTTGTATCAGTTCCTGCATTAGAAAAGCTAGCATTGTGCACTTGCTTAAGGAGACTTCATAGTTTCTGCAGGTTGCCTTCCAAAAATCATGGTTCTGCTGTGCTGCTTCAGCTCCTGCTTCTTTAAAGGGTTTTAACATTAGAAAAGGCTTGCAATCATTGCAGAAGACAAGGGAAATAATTTTTACTTAGCACTAGGAGCTTTTTCATAGAAAACTCGCACATGTATACACACATAAATACACAAACAGGTACTTTTATACAAGGGAAAAATCTCATTTACAACGGAGTAGAATTTAATTACACAGCAAGACTTATATTCAAAATTAATCAGGTGTACATTATACATTTTTTTTCTGTTCAGGTATTCTTCCTAGTATGCTTCGTAGACTCTTAACACCAGAGTTTTCAGTTTGAAAAATTCAGCATCCCACCATTTTAATGTAAGCAAAACATCACATCAATTAAGTAATGTGGGACCATACATTTAGACTAAACTTTTTTTTCAAATGACTACTTCTTCTTTCTTGTGGTAGTGAATCCTGTAGCTGGACTCTTATATTGTAGCTTTTTGTTAAATAAGCCATAAAACTTCTCCTTCCAGATCTTAACAACCGAAAAGAAGCTAAAACTTTTTTTAAAGGAAAGATATTCTATAAAAATTGTAATTATTCCTTGTTCATATAATAACTTACTTGAATTAATCAGAACTTCCAATTAAAATTGCATTAAAAAGCTTTGTTATTTATATTATTGGAAAAATACTAATTCAGTCGGAAATAATTTTCAAATGACTCTGTCCTATGTCTCTTCCAAACTACCAAAACAGGTTTTACTTAGGTCAGCACTATCATTGTAGGAGTTTCTACCTTCCTGAGTGCAGGTTTGGCTTTGCTCAGTGTCATCATTGTAAGACTGTCCCTCTTCCTGACAGATGGAAACAGCTGCCTTCAGTTTTTCCTCAATTTTATCAGCTGCAGTGCACATCTTAAATTCTCTCAAACTGCTTATTAGGGTTCCATAGGCTCCTTTTATTCCATGTCTTTGATACCAGACTTGAAACAGCTTAATCTTCTGTTCAGATGTATCACTAAAATAATCCCGAACAGTTTGATCTATGATGGGTTCTGGTACTTTGTGATTACGAACAAATGTCTTGACTTCTTGGAGCGTCATCTCCTCCACAATACCAGCTACATGGCTGCTCAGGTCAACATCTAGAAACATATAATGAAATAAATGCTCTTAGCACTTACATCTTACCATTTTTTATTACTTGCACTCAGAGTTTATACTTTTCCTATCCAAAACATACTAAGTTTCAGGTACTCATGACTCAGTATGTTTTACATGTGATTTTTTTACAATATATAGCATGTCTGCTTTTACATGTTCCTACCAGATGCTAGGTAATGCAGATATTTAGGGTTGCATCCATATTGCTTTCTACCACTTGAAATAGAATCTCAGTTCACTCTGTAACCTATTCTGTTTTTCTCTATCAGTAAAGTCCAGTCATCCTGCATGTACCTGTTTTGCCAAAAATAGCGTTTGGAAAGGTCCTGGAGCAGGACAGGTCTTTTGTTGTGATACGGCCTTGCAGCTTATGTTATTTTCCTATTGTGTTTTACTACTGTGGATTTGCCCTTGAACATACAGTAGGTTTCTGTTTCTGTGATCCCACTGCTGAGTGTGGGACTATGCCATTATTATAATTATTGATGATTCTAGAAATCCAGTTTGCTGCCTCCTAGTGTCTATGTCACATGCAGAACAGAAAATCACCTGTTGTCAATTAGTAATTGCTTCTTATACAACAGAAATTCCTCCTGAGGCAAAACTTTGATACCATTAAATACCTTAATAAGCACAGTATGAATTAGCATTTCTTTAATGAGTGGTTACTGTTGTGCTAGAATGACAGCTCTAGGCAGTGGCAAAGTCTACACTAAGAACACCCTTTTTTTTGTATAGGATTTACATGTCTCTTCTTTTTTTTTTTTTTTCTTCTATTGAATTTTGAGAAATTACTTGTCTCTTACCTGTGTATATGAGAGGTACATTGTCCTGAAAAGAGAAGCAAGAGACAAATGAGTAGAAACAAGTTTTGTACAACACCAACCTTATATAAGACGATAAACACGTTTTATGACATTTGATTTCTGTAAATTTATTTTAGTTTTCTGCACTATTCCCCTATTTTGAGGGAATCAGATTAGACAGACAGATCTCTTTTGACTTGGATAAGCTTTGGGAAACACCTTACAATTGCTATTGCCTAAAAGTATGCATGCGGACAGGTACCCTGGGTCAGCAGAGGCCTGATGATTTATGAAGTTTTGATCTTGGTCATGTAACTTAGGAAGCATGTCAATAAATCCTGAAGAAATAATGCAGGGTTTCTCTTACTTCTCCCCAAAGTGTCCTCGTGGTGAAATTTACCTCATTAATGTCCTAGAAAGAGGCATGCTTGGGGGGTCCCAGTATAATTTAAATGGAACAAAGTTCCTTGGATGAAGCTGAGTTTTTTGTGATCTAAGCAACAATACTTACATAAGAAATCCCTGGTTTGGGGACTACTTCACCTGGCTTCTCCTTGCTAGTAAGACCCTTCTGTCTTTTCTTGTCTGAAACAAAAAAGCATTTTTAAAATCCAGGGCAGATTATATCTCTCCTCTGGACATTAAGAATATAAAATATCATCTGAGCAAGCAGCTGGATATCTTATTCAGAGTATGATAGGAATAGGGAATCACTTACAATAGATTATTGCTCCAGCTATTGCTAGTACTACTAACACAGTTATCAAAGCAATGGTCCACTCTGGCACGCGTGTTTCTGTTGGAACAGTAGAAACGTTACATGAAAATTAAGTCAAGAAATGCAATACAGCAACACACTCTAAATTTTAAACAGGATTGCATCAGATTATAAAAACCCTTATGTTGTCCCCTAATGGCAGAAACTACCTCTTTGTTAAAGTCTTACCTATCAGAAGTCACCCCTAAAAAGGACTAATATCTCCTACACCTGCACAATGATCAAGGGAAAAGATCAATCATGTTCCACAGGTCAATACAGGGCTGAGTAGATACAATGCCCTTAACTGCCAGGAATCACTGTGGGTCATTGTGTAAAACCATACAGTTACAATAGCCTCTCAAAATACAAAAAGATGCTAGACCATTCTAAGTTTTTAAATGGTACCTTTCATTCCACACACAGTGTCTGAAGTTGAAGTACATTGTTTTTCAATTACTCCACTTTCACATCTGTAGAAAAGATGAACAAAAATTATGGGATTTGTTTATCTCTTTATAAACTCTGTCAAGAGAGAAAATAAAAATCTTCTAACACTTTATCAGCTAAATATTTCATATATTAAGATGCTGGAGTTTGGAAGTTAATAAGTATGAAAATGGTATGTAAAGGTATGGTAGTGGAAAAAAGTTTGGAAACTATTTTCTAGGTGTAACAGTAGATCACAGGAAGACAACAGGGAAGCTCAGATACTTCATTACATTTTTTGAAAAGTATACACAGACTTGTTAGATGTATACAAGTTTTTCTGCCTGCCTTTGGAAAGCCTGTGTGCATACAAGTTGAGCTAAGTCAGCTCAACAAGCTTAAGTGCATAGGAAAACTAGTATGTTTTCCCTCAGGTTATATATTACCTTAGCCTCTGTCTTGAAACTGGCTGGAAAAAAAAGTGTGATAATATACAATACTAACAATTTCATATTTAACAATGAAGGCATAAACTTACATGGTACATGGATCACAATGGCTACATGGCACAGAAGAATTGCAAAAATGGTTCTTTGCACAGGTGCATTCTGTGTTCTGTGCTGGTGTACAGTTCTTTGCAACCTCCAAACCTAAAATAAATTTCTTAAAGTTTGTTAGTTTGAAAAAGTAGGCTTTAGAAGCATGAGCTCTTGTCCTCAGACTTACGTGCTTTTAGCTTTACCACTGCTGGCACTGGTGAGGCTTAATCGTAAGAACATATGAGCCCTGCTGCCAGAGTACTGGAAATATGGAGATGGCAGAGACCTCTGCTGGCCAAGAGCTCAAAAACCTGATCACACAATAAAGTACTTGCTAGAAGAGGACTCATTTGGCAACACCAAATGTTGTCAGCTTCCTTTTCCCATTCAGAAGTAAGCCAGAAGTAAGGTCATAAGATCACGTAGCCCATACTTCTGCTTGATGTCAGAGACAGGTTCTTTACTCTCCCTGACAGACAAGTTTTATCTCTTCTTGAGGACCACCAGTGGTCAGGAATTCCACTCTATCTTTTTAGCTAACATATTTCCTGCTTAAGTATCAAAACAAGTGAATTAATTTTGTCCTCAGTGTTTATGATGAAGCTATCTCCATCTATGAAAAATTATTTCTGTATTAACAATTGCTGTAAGTATCTACCTACTATGAAAGCTATTTTCATAGGCATATAGAAATAGAATGAACTTTTGAGTTATTACAGTCAGTGCCCTGCTGTAATGGGAAATCATGTTATCTTTCAAAATTTGATGAAGCTCTATTGTGAAACCAGTGCTGAAGCCACTTACGGAAATATCAAACATGAATGATCCTAAGAATGGTTCTCATGGAACTTCAGTGGTAATTTTCTTCCTGCCTCATGTTTTCTACTGACTTCTCTTCAACTACATTATTGCCCATGGAATAATGTGACAAGTCATCCCATTATCCTTTTTTCCCCCCTTCAGCTTAACTAATAGTTTCCTTTCTGGCACTATACAAAATACTGAATTGTTCTGCTGTACTTAATTTCATTACCCATCCAAAAGTGCTTATTGTAGTAGCTAGTGAGAGGAAAAATTTCTACGCATATGGAGGTGTTACAAGAAGGCGGAAGCACTAAAGGTCAATATTTGATCTGACTACAACCATATTGGAGCTAAGAGCTGTCTCTGCTCACTAAACTCGATTTTGGATATGAGGAATGCAGAGCTATCATTCCTTAAATCCAAGTATACTAGAACTACAGGACACCTGGTAGAACTGGTAGGATATCTATTTAACAGATTTAAGAAAAAAAAAAAAAAATCTGTGATGGGTATTTATGCAACAGGTAGTGAATTTGTGGAACCTGGTGTCCTGTCGCAGGTTCATGCACAAAGGGCTCATAAATAGATACTAAAACCCCTACTAAAAAGGTAGGGATGGACCTTCTAACATCCTTTCCTACAAGCAGTGGATGCTGGTAGACTTTGCAGGGAACAGACAACAGAAAGTAGACATTTTTTTTCTTCTTTTCTCTACATAGCACTTCTTGCCTCCACTGCTGAATGCAGAATACTGGGGTAGGTGGACCACTGTTCTGACCCAGCAGGGCATGCCTCCATCTCATAATTTGACCCTGTATCACACACACCATCTTGAATATATAAAATACATTACTCTATCAGCTCCGCCAATTTTAAATAATATTATTAATTACATGAAACACTACAAAAGAAACCATTGGGAATTCTCACATCCTTGCTGCTTATAACACCTCTTTTTTTAAACAGAGGGCAAAGAGAGAGCTTTTCTTCCCTGACTCTAACCAGTTTGTATAGGGTCTGTTTTGCAAGGACTGCTCTGGCTGAGCAAGGATAGATATAAGGAGAAATAACGGACCAATGTAGTTTGTTCTTCCTACTTTGTGCTTGATGAAAGGGAACTGGAGGATAAACTTATGACTTTGTCATAAATTCCTTCATGTACTACCACTAAAACATTTTAATCTGTGTGCTAGCAACTGTTCAAAGATTGTAGAGACTTTTAAGTCAAATCCTGTATCAAAAAAAAGAGTCATTGCTAGAGTTGCTATTTCTATAGACATACCGAATATGCTGTCACATAAATAGCATCTCAAACACTTATTCAAATCATTGTTATGATCTATGTACTCCTTGCCATCTTCACATGGTCTGCAGTGTGCATTGATATCTGTTGGGCAATTGATACTTTTAACAAAACCTGTAGAGACAGAAAAACAAGAATTAAGTTTTGCAATGCCTTTGGATGGAAGCCATCAGCTCTAAGTCTTACATCACACTTTCTTTTTAATCCCTAATACTTCCTGGTTTAGAAATATTGACAGAGTCTATATTCTTTACACATATGTATCTGCTCTTCAGGAGTGTAGTATTCATAAGATCTGATTATCCCTCCTCTTTCTCTAATTTAGGACTGAAGAACACCCCAAACAAAACTGTGCACGCAAAGCTGGAAAACCCATGAATAGATGGAGTCTCGTAGGCAAAAGCCTGTGCTTGCACTTTTTAAATCTCTTTCAAAGATGTGTATGTAATTCTTAGCCCTCTTGTGACAAGCATGTTATGTGAGGACTACTATCTGTAGTGAAAAGTTATTGGTGCACTGAGCTCAAGAAATACTTTTGAAGTGTCTGATATTCTGTAATAGTTAGATACAGCTAGATTGAAGCATTGCATCCAGGAAACCACAGCACGCTGTTTAGCTATCCCAGCAGAAAGCAAATTGTGCGTGTTGTGGTTTCCACTCCTGTTGCTTTTCAACACTGTCTTAATGATACTCACCACGTTTACATTTCTTGCAACACTGAGCACCTAAATTGTATTCATCCAGGTTACACTTAATTTCTCTCTTAGCAACAATCCTTCTTGTAATTAATTTATTGTATGTTATGTGTGTTAGAGCTTCAGTATTATTTTTGCATTGTGTTTCAATAATGAAGCAAACCACCTAGGAGAGAAGAACAGCAAGTTATACCAAAAAGCTGTCGAGAACTGTAGGTGTTTTACTACTAGCACAGAGTTACATCAGTACTCTTACTCTATTGCTAAACATATTGATAATCACCTCCTTATTAAAGTTGTTCATTACTTCAGAGGACAATAAGGACACATTAGATTTAATGCTATCAATCCTACCACTACAGATACTGATCTGAACATTCATACTTAAGAACAGGTCCATACTTCTGAGTTGTAGCAGGTGACCTCATGTGCCTAATTACAGTGTAAAAGAAAGGAACTCCCATTGTTTTCTTGAAGAGCTTTCTCTGCCTCAGATCACTGTGCCTATATCTGCCCTTTCTTAGCCAGTAATAATAATCTTCCATACAGAACTTCCTTAATTCAAATGATACCTTTCTTAATTTCTTGCCACCCTATTGTTGCTTGCAAACTGAACAGTGTTAATGCATCTCTGAAAGAAAAAAAAAAAAAAAAAAAGTTTTAATCTTGGCCAAAAATACTCAATTTCTAAAATGATCTTGGTTTTGCTTTGTTTTCCAATTCAACTATTTTTCTCCTTAGTAGATGATGCCTATATATTCCTGAAAGAAGTATCACTCCCCTTTCAAATTAATTTTCACCCTAACCCATTTCTTTGAATGCACTGTCAAGTTAAATTGCATAATGCTTGGTGTTTTTTATTTTTTTCCTGTTACTAGTCAGTAGTGACTTTACTAGCCATTGCTGTCCTGCCTCTTTTCATATGATAATAAGAAAGCACTGTGGACCAGAGGCCAAACCATTCTTTTTTTTTTTTTTTTTCTATTTTGGGAGTAAGGTGGGAAAATGAGAAGGATAGATCTGCTATAGTTTGCCTTCCTCTTGGCAGTGGTTTGTGGAGAATTCTGTATATACTTTGCATGGACTAACTAGGAGATATCTGTATAGTGAAGCTATGTAATGCTTGTTGGCAGGAGAACTAGACTCCCTTCTAGAAATACTATTAAGTCACTATAGAGCCTTAACAGAAGCTGTCAAATGGATGTGTGAAATTAGTGTGATTTGTTTTCCTTTTGCTGGGGAGAACCATCTTACTGAAAAGTGGGATAGAAAGTCAGATTAAAAAGTAATTACTAAAATGCAGTCAGGGACATATGTCCAGTCTGGTTTGGCTTTCCGTGAAGCAGGGTAAAGCCCTGCACCTCTATTGTTCCTCTGTTGCTCCTCTGCCACGTGTCAGACTGGGCCGAGGGAGGGGATGCTCACAGGACAACACTGGGAGGACATGTGTTGCCCTGGCTCTTGCAGCTGGATGATCGTGATGCCCTGACCAGCCTGCGTGCCATGGGGTCTTGGCCAGCAGAAGGGTCCAGAAGTGAGGGGGGTGCTGGGGCAGGGAGACCCTGAGGCAGCACGATGGATCTTTGGCTGCCCCAGGAAAGCCGATGGTGCCAGGTGGCTTCCAGCCCCGAAGGTGCAGGTGGTGTGGCTGCAGCGGATAGGAGGCCAACGCAAACACCACTTGTGGCGTGAGGAAGTTGGTGGGGAAATGACTTCTCTGTCTCCCCACGCTGATGGAGAAGTGGTGACTCAGCAGTGCGAGGGAGGAGTGCGGCACCGGCCCCGCCTGCTCCCTGCTGCTCTCCAATGCCACAGCTGATGCTCTGAAGAACCTGTCCCAGCTCGCTGGTGTCTGTCCTGCTGTGAGGGCCTAGCTCCCTCCTCCTTGCCTGCCCTCACAGCCCCAGGCAGGCACCCTGCTTTTGGCACCTGAATATCCCCTTTTTAGACCAGAGAAGCCTTTTTTTTTTTTTTTTTTTTTTTTGGGGGGGGGGGGAGAGGAAAGATCCTGCAACAGTAAAGAGAAGAGGGAGGGTGAAGATTATCATGGCCCTAATGCGCCCAGGAACAGTACCTGGGCACAGCAAAGAAACTGAACGGCACCGGCCAAGCCTAGAGCACACACAAAGAAAATGGCCAGAGTTGTGCAGAAAATGGGATATAATGAAAGAAGAAAACATCTTTCTAAATTATTAGTATCAGTAAAACAGCTGATTTGTGTCTGTATGTGTGTTACTGAGCACCTGCAATCACAGTGTGTGCACAGACACAGCCTTCCCTCACGTGAACAAACCTCTCTGCTTCTTGCTTATGCTTTCATACAAACGAGCTATGCTGATACAGTGAGGGGGGACAGAAATGTAATACTTTTTAATGGAAGCCCTCTGCTGTCACTCATGGAGATGAACTTCCTGGTACACTTACAAGAAGTGGGGATCACTTCTCAGAATTTGACACTTAAGCAGCACCGAACACCTACATTGGTTCTGCTTGCAGGGACATCTTACACCTCCTTCCTGTACGAGGAATAATGAGAAAACTCTGGAGATTTTTTTTCAAAGCAACACTAATTTTCAAACTTCTCTCCCCCTGCTTAATAGCGATACATTTCCTATATAAAAATTTCGGTGTGTCTTTTAGGAGAAAAAAAAAAAAAGTCAATAGTCATTTAGCTTCCTGTGCACACCTTAATTGCTTTCTTTATTGTCACTAAGTAGCAAACGCTCATAGCAACAAGGAAGCGCTTTAGGGGCTTTTACAGAGGCAGGGGTGATAGGTGCTTTTTTATGATGTGTACATTCAAACAGCGGCTGCGCATTTTCAGCCTAAAATGACTCACAGATGCTATTTTCTACCTTTCTCTTCTTAACCTAAAAAATGGTTGTCATGTCTAAACTGAAGACTTAGATAGAACTAAGCAGTCAATGGGAATAAAATCAATCAACTGGGGATATCTGACCTTAGCAGAATCCATAAAAATTATAACGAGACCATTTTTTTTTTTTTTTGTTTCTCTCCTTTTGAATTGCCCGGGCATTTAAGAGAGCTTTCTACTTTGTCCCCCTCCTTCACTCCTACCGAGTCCTCCAAAATGCTTTCACCAACAGGCATCTGCTAAGGAGACCTATAAAACCTGTTTTCATTGTGTTCCTAGGGCAGAGTGACAGGATCTTTTGTATCTTTGAAAACTCGTGTCATTTTGGGATTCTCAGGCCTCCAGTTCTTCCTGTATCAGAGTATTCTTCATAACAGGTCAACTTCCTTCAACTGAAAAGTTTCAGCAGACCTACTTTATGGGGATGTAATCTCAGCTTTGGAAGTGTGTGAACATGTTATTTTCATACAGGACTTTTTAAAGCTTTACAGCTTTTAACCTTGAGAAAAAAAAATGTTACTGCTTTCTCTTGTTATCGTTATAATACATTTTCTTTTTAGCAAACTGCTTCTCCCATCTGTAATCCATAGATGCATTTGGATGAAAAGGCTGATGCCTTCAGAACTTGGTTGCCTTTTTTTTTCTAGTCCACATTTGTTACATGGGGCAACATGCATGAGCTCATCAGGGGCTTTCTGAGTGTTAAAAAAAGGGGGACAAGGGGATTTTTCTTGCTTTTTTTTTCCCTAGTGGGAGCTGAGAAAAACTAACTAATTTTCTGAGTTTTAATTTGCTTCTGATACTTTTGACACAGTTGCTAGAATTAGCTCCATTTTAATAGTTTTCTATGTAATTAATCTCTCTTGCATTAACCCTTACAATATGTTTTTTTCAAAGGGTAATTTCACACTGTTTGTAAGAGGATTCTCTATTCCAATTCTTTTACTATGTTAAGTAATTTCTGCTTCCACTATCTCCAGTACCATTTTTCCCATCTCTTTTTTTTTTTGTGCCACCAAAGTAGAAGTTTATAGTTAGTACCGAAATAACCACTAAAAATATTATTTTGTGTTCTAAAATCGTTTGAGAAGGACAAAAAGAATCCAGTTCCATATTCTGAAACCCAGCAATGGGAGTTGGTATTTCCTCACAACTAGAAGCATCCTGAGCTTCTAAAATTTCATGTGAGATGCATATGTTCTGTACCTGTGAGAGTAAGAAGCCTCAGTTACTGTCCAGTGTCTTAAAATAGCCGCTGTCCATATTCAATTGATTGCTATTTCACATCTCGGCTGACTGACATGCAAATTATAGCAATATATTGGAGGGTGGGCAGGGGTTGAATGGTTGGTCATTTTGGTTTTTTTTTTTTTTTTTTTTTAATTTCCATTGTTAGGAGTACTATACTAGTAAACACCTAATTAATACTACACAGTTTGAGAGAGTTGGAGCAATATTAACAGCTCCCACCTCACTTTGATATTGTGGCTAAGGATGAGTAGGAGCTGGACAGCGCAGAAATTCAGCAATTCTTCTTCCTTTTCCTTTTGTAACACAATAGTTTTCTTGTTGGCACTTCCTCTGTTCAGTAAGTTGCCTCAAAGATAAAGGCAGTTAACTGTGAAAATAGGAGCAGACACATTTTTCCAAAATTGGGGCCCTTATACTTTTCACTTTAGTCTTGGGTCATCCCGTGACGTTATGGCTGTTTATATGTATACATTTAAATGTGTGCATTAGTTGTCTAGGTGATGAGAAAGAAGGGTCAGTGCAGTAATGTAAGAGTCCTGTTTTCAAAGGTATGTCTCAGATTTTCAGAAAACTGCCTGCTCTGTAGTCATATCAGATAATTACAAAATATTTAGATAACACTTCTCTCTTTTAACATGGCCTATTCCTTTAAAGCGTGTCTCTAAATGGTATGTAGCTTTGCAGCTTGTTTTACAGGATAAAGTTAGGTGTTTTCTAACTACGTAGGCCATTGCTATTTTGCATGACTATCCCTGCAGCTGCTTATACTTTACTGCAACATGGAGCTCCTTGCAAAATTGAGGTCTCAATTCAACAAACTGCATCCATGTTCTGGTTTAATCAAATTAGTATATCAAATGCTGCCCAGGTTTACTGATTTATAAGTAGTGGAACAACATGTTAATAAAATCCCATAATTTTTTAAAGATGTAAAGGATGTGGAAGTGCTAAAGTCTTTCTAAGGGGTACTGAAATCTGGAAGCAAATGCAAAATAAGAATAGTTATATTTATTTTCTGAGAGCAGTGCAATAAGAGAAAGTATTTTTTAATCTTAATTTATATTCTGAATAGCTCCAAGATACTGAGCTAGACTGATGTTTCTGCCAGTTTTTTACAGGAATATATAATACACACTTCTGTCAGCAGATGAAAATGCTTCTTTTTATTTAACTATGCTCTGATGCTTTGTGGAGGGACATGGATATAACCTTCTTAATCACTTTAAATAGTTTACTACCTGTTATGTAATAAATCAGATCAGAGTTTGCGTAGTTTTTACCATAACACCTGATTTTAACCTGCCAAACCCCAAAGCAAACTGCATTCATTAGCAACGTAACCACACTGTGAAGAGATTTTTTTGAATGTGAACTCCAGTGAGTTCTCTCTGAAATAAGTGAGAACTGGGGTTGGGGAAGCAATGTATATTGCACCTATGTTTCCAGGCAGGTCACGGCTCTGCTGCGCAGCGGGGCTTACAGCGACCTGCCTGGTCCCTGCTATCTTCCCTCTGGGTTCTCGGAGCGGGGCTGCCGGGGCGCAGGCAGAGCCAGGGCGTCTGCCCCCGCGGGTGCCCAGGTCTCTCTCCCCCCAGGAACTTGCTGCCACTACAGCTCTTAGGCCTAATGTACCTGCACCAGTGGAGACCCCTGTGCTGCAGACACTGCAACACTTCCTTATCTTCCTTGTCGACAGTAGCCCTTCCAAATGAGTGTTTGTGAAGGTAACTTTACTGATGACTGTTAGACACGTGACCTAAGCTCTGAAGCTTCAGAGACTTACACTGTGCCCAGGGGATGATTAAGGCAAGAAAGGAAGGCCCTGCCTCCCTACTTCCAGTAAATGCTGTACTTCATGCTACTGGACTTGGGCTATTTCTCTAGCTTTTCCTGGGTCACTGTCAGTAGTGGTTCAAAACTCCTCTGCCACAGGTAGAAGTTTTGTTGCTTTACCAGATCACTTTGCACTGCACCTCAGGGATCCATGACAAGTCAGCTTTTCACAAACACGGTCTTTGCCCAGGGAAGATGCCCAGCCATAGGTCTAACCGTGAGGTCAGGGCTGGACCTGGATACTGCACCTGCCTCTCCAGTGTCTCTGGCCAGGTCCCGGTGGCTGTGGACCGAGGCCAATGTCAGCTGTCCCTGGGGTCCCCCGCAGCTATGGCACATGGCCCCGTGTCCCTGACAGCTGCCTGCAGCCATCCCTCTTTTCTTTCTCTCCGCTTTTCCACAACTCCCACTTCTCTTCACGTGGCACCCTAAGAAGTGACTGTAAAACCATAAAGTGGCTGAACTTGAAGGTGGGTTTTTTAAAGGCATGGAAAACAAACAAACAAGCAAACAAACAAAAAAAAAAAAAAACAAAACAAAAAAAAAAAACAAACAAACAAAAACCCGCTTGAATGAATTAGCCGAAATCTCGAAAGCCAGTTTGGAGCGCCGGGGGCGATCAGAGAGAGAGCCAGCCGGCAGCGCCCCGGCCGGGGCTGGCCCCGCCGCCCGCCCCGCTCACCCGCTCGGGCAGATACTTACGAGGAGCTGGGGAAGGAGCCCCCGGACCATTCCGCCGCCCAGCGCTATCCCGCACCCTCCAGCAAAGTGAAACCGACCCGTCCCAGCACGGAACGGGCTCCCTCCCGCTTGCGCCCTGCCCACGCCCGGCTCCTCCCATGTTGGTAAACACGGCGCGGGTCCGCCCCCCGGCCCGGCCACGGGTGGCGCGGAGGGGCCGGCCCCGGGCAGGGGCTTCGGCCCCCCCCCCCCTTGACCCCGCAGTTCTGCCCGAGGGCAGCCGCCGGCTCTCTGCGCTGAGCTGCCCCTCTGTGAATGGGAGCCAAGGGCACGCTGGCCCCTTCGGGGAGTCGTGGGCGCCACGCTCCCCACGGGGATGGTGTTTGGGCTGTATGAGGTCGGGTGCGCCCTCTTGGCAGCTTGTGAATGCCAGGCACGACCCTGAGGTCACAAAGTAAAATGCCAACAGGCTTTGGGCTGGTCGTGAGGTGTTTTCTTCCTGTGCTTCAGTTGCTGGGTAGAGCGATTGCCTCTGCGCTAAGGGCACAAGCTCTAGTTTTGCAATAGTGGGAAGGATGGACCTGGGGCAGGGAGTCCTGAATCCATAGGAGTGGAGCAGTCATTCAGAAAAGTCTAAATTCAGGGCAGAAGGAGGGACTGCATTTTGCTGTCCTATTGAAAGGGTTGCTCAAGGCTGTGCTTCTATTTTGTAGCTATTTCCAGTATATATCCATGTGTATTTCCTGCAAGCTTTCAGTGGTTTGAAATGATAGTCTGGCCTCCTTCATAGTGTTACAAATAGCATGATGGTGTCAGTTACTGATGTGTTTTGGTCTTTCGGGTTTTGACATTATGCCATTGCCTTGGAAAGACTATGGTTGCAATTGAGCTGGCGTTTTCATTTTAAACACCGTTTTTCAGTGTCTATGACTCAGATTTTCAGAAACCCTTCAGATTTTCTGCTGGTATTGCTCTTAGCTGCCATATAGATAAGCTGGGCTCATAACATCAAAAAAATAGCTGCCGTTCTAAATATTTCAGGCTTTTTAACCACTTCCGGATAAAGCGAAATGTACTGCTGACACATTTGTAGAGATGCTGCCTCTGGACTAACCTTTAACAATCAACTTTTGCCTTCCCATTGGCAGTATAGAGTGTGATGAACAAGAAGCACCTCTCTTGGGCTCAGTGTCTGGGTTACATGTCTCTAATTCCTACTGGGAAAAGCCAAATCGGTGTGTAATCGAGGCTGTTAATTATAGCGGAAATTTGCGTGCGGGTAGGGGCAGAGTAGGGACTGCAAGCAACTTTGTCCAGATCTAGATGGCTGCTGCGGAAGAAAGCTCAGTAGAGTTGTTTCCAAATTCATCACTTGGGGGATTGTGGTTTGTCCTAAAAACAAAACCTGATGTGACTGGGCCCTCAGCAGCCATCGATGAGCATTCAGTAACTCCTCCGTGTGCTTCTTGCCCTAACTGTCCGATTATCTTCCACTAATGTAGCTAACATCTATTAGGGCATGTGGTTTACACTCCTCCCTGCCCCCCTGAGGTGTGACGACTGCATGCATATATCTGTTTTGCGGTGGAGTGTTTTTGTCTTGATAAGGAGCTTTGAGAGACATTGAGAGGCCACCAGTTTCTTGTCAAAACAATAGTGTCTGCATAGGACTTGGAGTCATACCTCATGTAGTTAATAACTACAGCTATTTGGGTGGATTTTTTATACATATATAATGGATACAAACCAAGAGACAGCAATGTTTGGAGGATTTTTTGTCTGTTGTTTGGGTAACCTGAGTTGGTATCAGTGAGGACTGTAAGGGCAGTGTTTTCATCTTTGCACTATTCCTTGGGCTGCAACAGATTTTTTGGGCTTGTAGAAGTGGCAGCCTTGACTATTTTCTTGTCTCACCTTTCATATAAAGCTTAATTCAGGTGTCAGTTGAGTAGTGCTAAGCGGTACAAGACGCTGCACTATTTTTCCTACCAGCAGATGGCCTTGCACCTTTCTTAACGTGCAAAGAGAGATCAGATTGTGACGGGATCAAACTCCATAAGGGTTAACACCGGAGACTGACTTTTTAGTCCCTTTGCAATTCCACCCTTAAAAATGTAAGGTTTTGGAATTAAAGTGAAGTTTTTGATTTATATACTGTGCTGTTTTCATTTTTCTATGTGTTTTTTTGTTGTGTTTTTTTGTTTTGTTTGTTTGTTTTCCCCTTGTTATTTTTGTTCTAAGTCCATGTATGTGCACTGGTCATAGGAAATTCTGTTCAAGATAGCTGCAAAAACACCTGCGGAATAATTTTGGACACACACAACCACAGTGTTCTGGCTTCGAGAGTTGCTGAGCTGGAATCTGTGTTCATGACTTAACTGGCATCAAACCTTTTATTTCCTTTTCAGAAGCCTACTTGGGCTTAGAGAAACTGACTCCATCAGGGTATTACGACCTTACGAATTGCCAAATTTCTGTCTCTCCAGGTGAAGAAAAATTTGTCAAGGAGGCCTGTTCATTGTATAGGTCTCATCTCAAAATGTTGAATCCATATTTGTATTCCAGAGGGAAAATAACAGGGGGTGAAAAAGCATAAGATCTGACTTGCTTTCTACTACTTTATTTGTTAAATCATTACAGATTTTTTAAACTTAAATATACTGTTGGTTGTTTTTTTTTTTTTTTTTCAATACTAGGTTTAGATTTGTTTTGGCATATTGGTAATTATTTAGCAGTTCTTTTGTACTAAGATTGGGCAATTAGATTAATGTAGTGTAACTTAACCAAAGTAGTTCCGTCAAACTTGAATTTTCCTTTGATGTACAATACACATTCGAAGATTATTGTTGCACAGAAGACTTATACTGGGATACATTAATATAATAAATGTAGGAGCTGTTGAATTTGAGAATAATTATGAACTCTTTACTACAATTGTCTTCCTGTTAGCTTTGAATTTGCTTGTCTTGTATATGTTGACTTATTCCCCTGTCTTTTAGTAGATAGTAAGTTTGCCTTAAAATGTGGATTAGGGGACATTACTGTTGTATTTGGGCAACTTGATTTGGCTGAAAAGGGGGGAAAATAGGAGATACCACAGAATATATGTTTTGAAGACACCTAAAATTAAACATTTTGTTATGTAATTCATGTTTTGTAAATAACCTTAAGGGAAGGGAGATCAGGCTCAAACACTAAATAATCAGGCCCAAAGTAGAGCAATTTTGTTTCACTTTCTGTGTGCATTTTGTTTTATTTTGCTTTTCTGTTTTGCCTCTTCCTTCCCTCATGTATGCTCAGAACAACCTAATTTTGACTTCTGGTTCAAGTACTGGACTGAGTAATCCATTACTCATGCAGCTGTATTGCATCTCCTTCATCCTTGGTTCAGAAATGTTCAATTCTGTGGCTCTTGTCACAAACATCAGATAACCCTATTGGGAAATGATGGAATGGCATCAGTCCATAAATCATCAGCTCTTACGGAGTACAGTTTTATGGTGGAATGCTTTGCCCTTTGCTTTCCAAATCTTCTGTGAAACACTAAAATGGTGACCTTGCTCCACCTACCAGCTGCACCCTTTGGTCTATGGTCTTGCGGACCAGAAATGATCTGTAACCACTGTAACTATTTGCTATTTTGTTGCAGTGTGATATGGCCAGATTCTGAAAATTTGAGGTTCTTCTAATCACCTGGGTTAGTGGTATACTGAAAGGTCAGATGATGTGGTAGCAAAGCACTGTATTGGCCCAAACACCCCATTCTGCAGGTGGAGAAGCTGATACAACAGCATAGAAATGGGAAAGCAGTGTGTGATCGGAGAGGTTTATGAATGCCCTGTGTTTTGTTTTTTCTTGTGAGGGTGCTGCATGGTGTTACATCAAATCAGACTGGGGAGTTCTGGCATCAGCATGTTCCTACTAGAAGTAATAGTGATCTGATACACAGGCCTGTGGAGCCATAGATGCTAGTGTTTATCTAAAAAAAATCCCACACTAGCAACTAAACAGAGAGGAAACACAACAAACCAGAGTGGAATAAAACAGAGCGGAAACTGAAACTTGTATCAAGTCACTTGTCCTGTCTAGCAGTCCTCATCTGCAGAAGGTGATAAAGGAGAATTGGGAATAGTCGTCACTGTAAAAGAAATCTAAAACAGATGTGTGTCCTTTTTCTTGTAATTCAACTTCTTGACGCAGCCCTGGATCCATGCTTTTGTTCAACAGACCCAGTTTGATGACGTCAATGCATTCTTCACAGCAGGAAAAAAAAAGTCATTTTTCAAACAAACTGAGCATTTCCTTAGACTGGAAAAGCAAATTGGCTGGATGCCTGGTTGCTCCTACAGCCAATCACTATAACCTTACCATAAATGTAGATGTGTTTCTATCTTAGGGTTGATTATGGACTTTATTTTAGCCATGGGACCATCTTGTCCCAGTCCTCTATGTGTGCACTCTACTAGTGAGTGCTGAGATCCTGAAAGCTGCATTATTTGGCAAATATTTTGCAGATCACATGGGCTTACTTAAAATTTGACTTTGTGACTTGATATATAGTAAATGCATCTCTTAGATGTTTTGCAAAGCTCTGTCTCCATACAGAACTTGCACCAGTCAGCTTTACTTCAGGAGGTAGCTGGTACTCTTTTTTCTTTTTTTCAGGCTAATTGCTCTTAGTTGTTTTTTGAGGATGGTATTACTAATACTAAGATTATGCTTTATACTTGCAAAGCTTGGTGTACAGCAAATGCTAACTGTCCAACATGTAACAGAGGAACTGTAAAAGCTCTTAACATAATATGCTAGGGAGGCTAGATGTTCTCCAGAGGTGAGTGAGGAAGCGTTCAAACCCTTTCCCTTCAGCACTGCCTGTACAGAACATAGCTAATAATACTATTCATGGTCCTTCATTTGTGAGTTAAACCCAAGGCTGAATCATTGTGCTGAGGATGAGAGTGGAAAGATCTGTAGAGAAACATCTGTGGTTAAAAGGTAAATGTGAGTAAAAGGAGATCTTTAGTTCTGCTTTTAACCTTTGATCTGAAGATGACAGTAACAGGCACACCGGATGGCTTCATTTCCGATGTTAAGTAAGTGACACCCAATCAGCCACCCTTCAAGGAAAAAAAATTTTCATAATAATTTTAAAGTTAACAAAGGCAAAATTTATTAAAGGTGGTTGTGGTGAGGAGAAGTTAAAGGAGCATACTGTAGTTGATCAGAACTTCTGAAAGTGTAAGAAATATTATGTCTCTTGGGATTTAGTTCCACTGGTTTGCTTTGCTCTGCCATGATCCTCTTTCTGGGATTTCATCTAAGAAATGAGACTAGCATGCTTAGATAAAGCAATGCCTTGTGCTTGAGACTCCAAACTCTTGTTTTGTTGGTTGTTTTTTTTTTTGTGTTTTGTTTTTTTTTTTTTTTTTTTTAAATATCTGTAAACCTTTTTTGGATATCCTTAGCCTTTGAAATTCTTGGGGGGGAGGTACAGTGATGTGAGAAGTTTTATCCCTCCCATTAACGACTCAGATGCAGTTTGGCATCCTTTGTGACATCAAAGCTTTTTCAGAGTGAGAACAGGATGCAGTGATCTCGCTCTGAATGTTTGCCTCTTGGGCACTGCTGTGCGCTTTTAACCAGGGCTTGTGCTTCAGGTAGACAGGTGATCAAGAGCTAGATTCTGGTAGAGAGGGGCTCACAGAAGAAGGGGCTGTTGTGGTAGGAGCAAGGTTTGGAGGCGGTGGGGCTGTCACTGTTCTCTGACTTCACCTACTCACCCACTTCTACCACACATCTGCACAGACAGGAGGCCTGGGTAGCTCATGCAGCTAGAGCAGTGAGTCATATCTTCTCTGTTCAGTTGCACAGCCCACTTCATAGTCAAGCTTTTATGAGCGTGAAGCAAATGACATGCGTATGTACTACAGAGTCATTTATATTTCTGTCAAAATGCAGTTGATTGTTTTCTGTTGTTGGTTCTCATCAGCAATTAAATGACAGGCTTAGAAAGCTGTGCATCTCCAGGGGTGGTCACAACAAGAAGGGATGCACTGATGTTTGCTGTCTGAGGCAGTCTATTAAGTTCCCAGATAAGATGTTAGTGATATTTTTCAGCTGAATCATTTCTCAAATACTTCTTGGAAGCCAAGTATTTCAGAAGAGGCATCCTTTCTGCGCTGCATGGTAGCTGCCTCTCCTGCTGTCAGCCAGCTCACGTGCAGGAATGGGAGATGGGGTGGGGGACTGCGGAGGGAGGAACAGCAGAACATCCATTTCTGGGGGTTCCCTGGGATGGGCAGGAGAGTCTTGTGCCAGGTCAGGCCACAGCTTTAACAGCCAGAGGTTTCCCATGTATTTGTCCCAGTTCTGGCGTGCTCAGAAACCTCCCTGTCTGTAGGTAGCCTGCTGAGAGGCTGCTGAGTTCCTCAGTTTTTTTGTGAGAAATTAAGAAGGGCTCGCATCCTTTTGCAGTAACAGTGTAAGGAAATTCTCTTACTTTCCTGAAGTAGAGATTTTGGGCTGGATTCTCAGGTCTCATTGAATTGCTTCAGTGAGCTATGGTTTTACTTGAGATCAGCAGTAATTTTGATGTACTGAGTGATGCTAAGATTTCACTACAAGTGCATAAAGCAAATGTAAAGTTATGTTATATCAATATAACATATAGTTATATAGTTATATCAGTTATGTCAGACTTCCTTCCCTCTGGGAGTCATGGCTGGGCACCAGCCCCTTCTCCATCAGCCCTCTGAAGGGGCAGCCTGGTCTGCCCTGTACTTGCCACATGGCAGAGCCTGGAGCACCTTGGCATGGTGTAGTGAAAGGCTGTTGCTATATGGAGCTTGTTCCTTGCTCTCATAGCTACTATTCCACTATTCCTGAGTGACCTGGGACAAAACCCTCATGTTTTCTTTCCAGGGAGCCTACCTGAAAAACAGGATCTGACAAAAATAAGTCTACAGAAGAATAACTATAAATTATTAAAATCAAGGTAATAGTGAAGGTTTAGCCCTCATGAAAACAGTAGCTTGTATTCTGTAACCAGAAAAAAGAAAACAGATGTTAGCCCTTTTTCCCAAGTGTGTTTGTCCCCTTTTGCCCCCAGCCCATTTTTCTGAGAAGGCCTGGCCATTTGCAGTGCAAGTGATGCTGGGTTTTTAATGCTATAAAATACTGTAGCAACACTGTTTTATTTAAATATGATTCATAAAGGAGGGCATCTTTATGCTGAAGACCTGCTAATTGTATAATTTTCTCCTTCTATTAAACAATGCATTCATGCTGTGTAATACAGACTAATCAGAGTGTAGAAGAATGATTTATATTATGTTGAAGAGGTCTGAGTATTTGACCTTGTAAATTAATTCCCAGAGACAGCTAAATACAATACAGGCTCTAATTAGGAAGCTGAAAGAGTTGTATGTAGTTCTGGTATCCTGATGTGGAAACTATCCAGGCATTTTCAAGATCCTTGGCCAACAGTGTTTTGCAGCAGTGAAAAGAGTTACTACATCTATTCAAGAAATTACTAGCAAGGTATCAAAAGAGAAACCTGGGAAGTACTTACAGGACTGACAATGTGGTAGAAACCATAGTTCTGAGACAGAGATATACAAAAGCTTGTCTTTAATTTAGTGCTGTTACTGACTTGCAAGAACAGAACATGAATCAGCAGGCTTTAGCATTTTTTGCTTGTAGGTACTTGGGATATTCTTGAAGTCCTGAAAACTGCAATGAAACCAGGCAGATGTTAGTCTTCTGTCTATGGAATGGAGAGTTGTGTGCAGTGACAGCTGTATCTGTACTGGTCCCTACGGGCACACTCTCTGTGTGTGCAATACAGAACAGTATCTGTGATCTTATCCACAAAACATTGTTCTTTGGTCTGATAGGGAATTTGAGCAAACAGTTAAAGATGGACATGTAAAACACACTTAGTGGAAGAGTTAAAAAACCTCCATATGGCTAGAAAGTGTTGGCACGCTTTCAGAAAACCAACAAAATTATTAAGAAAAAATAGTGTGTTATCTGTACTTTTCCATAGTTCTTATAGCTAACTGTAAGAAAGAGGAAGAAGAAACTACCATACGTAAGATGCATCTGCAAAAAAAAAAACAAAACCACCTGCCTGCTTCAGTCTTTTTGTGAGACTTGAGTGTCATCTGGGGAGAGGTTTATAAACCGAACGTGCTAGAGCATGAGTAATAGCTGTGTGCTAAGTTCCTCCTGGCTGAGTGACCAACCATCATCCGCTGTCAGTCTCCTGGAGCACCACAGTAGATATCCAGAGAGTCTTCCAGGCCCAAGCAGCAGCCAAGTTGTGTGCAGGAAAATGCAACAGAGGCAGGTTGACACTGCACACTGGGCATAGGAGAGCACCAGTGGAGTCCTGTCCTTCCTGCAACCTGTGGTGAGCTAGGCACCACTTTGCTGGGTGTTTTTTTCTGCACCTTGTTTTCATCAACTAAAATGACATTCAGCAAAAGTGTGATGGATAGGGGTTAGGGATCCTTTTGCACAAGTCAGAGATGCAAAGAGTTTTCTTAAGGCTTCATATTATAAACAGGAATCTGCTGGGGAGGACTCTGTTTTATCCTAGATCTATAATGTAGATTGTAGCAAGCTATAAAAACACATATACACACTTTATCTGTGACATTTATCTGTAGTCTATATTATTGTTCAGATTGCTGATAAAGGCATTAAGGTGCATAACAGATGATGGGGAACGTTGCACAGAATTACACCCACTCAGCAGTGATTTCCCTGTGCTGCTGTTCTGTGAGACTTCAGCTAGACAGTTCTCATGCTACTCTGCAAAGGTCAATTCTGCATTTGCCTTATTTTTAATTATTTAATGTTTTAGAAAATAAAAGGCTTTAGGGGGCTTTTATAACTATGTAATATTTCTCAAAAAGTTTGACAAGAAGTAATTTTTATAAATCCTTATTTATCAGCATTTATTATATTATCTCATTTTAGTTTTTATTATTTGGATTCTACATTGGCAGCTGTGATAGTCTGACTTAGAGTGGTGTGTTCATCTGGCAAGATTGTAATTAACTACTTCTTGCCGTTATGTGCTTGAAATTTTTGTTAAGCTGCCTTTCTTCCTGTTTTGGGAAAACCCCCTAAGCATTTTTAAGGACTAATGAAAATAAGTGTTAATTGTTTTGGAGGCACTTCGGCCTGTTCTCTGGAACACCTGGATGGATGCAGGCTATCCAGACCTGCTGCACTGCACGTGCCCAACTTTATTGCTGGCTCCTTTAGTACCCTCCTGAAATTGAATTGAAATAGAAAACCCCAAAGGATTGTTTTGCAGTCCTTTGAATTCACATCTGACCTTTTCCTGATACAGAAAACATGCATATATTAAATGTTTGCATTTGTCACATTATTTTTGACAATTCCATATAACAGCATATATTTCCATATAATAGCATGCCAATTCCAAAAGTGTGTGTCCTTTTTATCCTAAGGTATTTTTAAATGTATGTGTTCACTTTAGTCACACAGGTTGTAGATTTCCCCTTGTATTTTTTTGTACGTTCTTCAGTTTATTGCCACATAATGCTCATTCCTTCACTGTGATACAGTGGTTCTCATGTGGGTTTAAAAAAAGAGTTCAGCTGTGCTCTCAGAAGTTGTTTGTTTATAGGTTGTGCTGAATGGCTCATACAGAAGTCAAGGAAGTTGCAGCTCGACTGTATCTCCTTGTCCTGCCCAGCAGTGACACCTAACTAACTGCATTGAGAGTGCTGAGCCCAGGTACCAGGAGAAAGGGGCTGGAGACCAGGGCTGGGCCATCTGGAGAGGCAGGTACCTGCTTGTGGAGATTTGTGGTGAGAGGGACTCCACAGTTTGTCATAATCCGGAGCTCATGGGCAAAGAAGCTGTGTTGGTCTCAAAAAGTGAAACTGGCACTACAGAAAATTACTAAATTTGGTAGTGAAAGAAATTACCCCGTAGACGTCCTTTTCCTCACTGTTTCTGGGAGGGTCAGCCAAATTGGCTGATACAGGCACTTGAGCCTGTGAAGCTGTATGATATAAATAGGCACACAGAGTCCACAGGTTTCATCTGTAAGTAATAGCCTTATGAAACCTGCTTCCAGCAAATTTCTCCAATGGGAATGGTCTGATTTCTCATAATGTGCAAGCTTACCTTGAAACCTTTCTTTAGGTGAAATAATAGCAGGGAAACCACTTCCAAAAATATTGTGGGAACTTGCTCTTCTTTTTGCTGTCAGTCTGGGAATACATTGGTTGGGGAGCTCGGAATTTATTGTGGAGGAAGGACCCCTGTGCTCTGCCTGTCACATGCACACACCACATAGGTCTTACTTAGGAGTACAGGGCTTGTTTTTCACAGTGATATGGTGGGCAGATTTCATTTACATTTTGACAAATTTAGATAGCATGTTACTGGAGAGGTTCTGATAATCGTCTGGAGGAATCTGTTCTCTCTTAGGAGATATGCCAATGTAAGATTATCATGAAGCCTTATCTGCCATGTCATTTAGGACAGATATGGCTTCATGAACTGTGAACAAGTTACTAAGAGTTTATGAACAGTGGGGCAGATCTCAGCCTTTTCCAGTGGCCTGAGGGCTTATCCAGGATCTCTGGTGGATTTGCAGCTCATGGTATAAAGGCAGTATTCCTTTGACTATGCTTCTGATATATTTGATGTGTTCTCTCTAACATTAGGCATGTCTACACCAGCTGGAGTGTGAGCTACAGGTGCTGGCTTGCAGATAAAATGTAGAGTTTATTTTCACAAAAAAATCATAGAGGGCACTCTGTCTCCAAAACTATGTGTTTAAATTAGGCAAATTTATCTGTCTGCATCTATTATGCATGAAAATATAGGTACAAACTCCTGTCTCAAGAAATTCTTATGCTGCACATAGGAAGCAGAAAGAATATTGGAAGAAAATTACCACTGTAGGCGTCTCATTTCTTTCCTAAGCATCTGCTATCAGGAAACCTCAGAGACAGGATACTGAGCTAGATGGATATATCAGCCTGACCCAGCAGGGCTCATTCTTATGTTGTATTTATTTATCTAAGTAGGATGGGGAGGGAACTATTAGCTCATTTTCACTTTGAATAAGTTCCTTTGATTTTGCATGGGGGATAACTACCACATTACCACAGAGGAAGGTACCTTGCCCGGAAGATGAAGGTTGTGAATTAACACACTGTCACCCTGCTCAGGAGGCCCAGGAGGCAAACACTGGATCCTCTAGCTCTTGAGCAGCACTGGCAAAACTATTCTCTAAACTTTGTAGGTTGAAAACTGGCATATTTGAGAATGACTAGAGCCGTTTTGTCTTAGTTGTTAGAGAGAGAGCAGTGCAAGAATCTGACAATCATAGAGAAAGCTCGTCTATTAGTCTGACAGCTTATGGTTGATCTGACACTTTACAGATGCATACTGTGTGACAGCTGCAATGAATCAGGTTATTAGAGGGACTTTCTGCTTCCTAAAGTTTATTTATTCCTGTCCTTCTCAAAATGGGGGGTGGGAAAGTGTAAAGCCTGTCAATGAGATAGAGGAGAGGGCCTGAAGCCAGACAAACCAAAACATCTAGAAATTCTGCTAATGCTACGAAGATGAAAGGAATCCCCAAATAAAAAGGAGCCAGAGACATATTTAGCAGAGCCTCATTCCTAAGCAGCCAATTGGATGTAGGCAGGAAGGTCTCCACACACATCTCAGAAGATGTTTTCCCTTATAAAGTAATGGCTTTTAATGTTATGAGTGAAGGGGTTACTTTATTCCCAGTTTTCTATAGCAGTTGGATAACACTGCAGCTTCTGCTCTCCTTTACCAAAAAAGTATGGCATCTATAAACTGGTGTGTAGCCTCTGAGCTGGCAGTCTTCAGGTCAGCAGAAGCCCATTTCCTAGGTGTGGAGGCTACACAACTCCTGCTGCTGTGGAGTCCCAAGCATGTTTTGTGCCCATACGACAATCTGCACAAGTTACTGAAAATCAAAGAGCTTAAGGAACATGTAGCTAACAGTTTCCACTGATCTTGAAAGATGCTTGAAGTCAATAGGGAAGTTCCCAATATGCATGGGAGTTTTGCTAGCATCGCGATAAAGAGAACAGGAAAAAGTGTATGAAAGAAAGGCAAAATTACTTTTTCCACTTCTTTTCCTTTCTCTAATCACACTCTGGACATGCTCCTCTGATGGAGACTGCAAAAGGGTTTAGCATGGATAAACAGAGAAGTTCTCAGGAGAAGCCAAATAAAAAACATAGGTTTTGACTATGGATACAATGAAAGAACTAGAACCTCGGGGTATAGACACACTGTGCAAATTGTGCCGTGGTGGTTTCTATACAAATGAGTGGGATGAGTACTGAAAGATGGGCAGCAGAAAGTGGTGATGGAAGCGGCCTCCAGAGGGGAAGCTAAACTGCATTCAGGAATGGTGGTGTGTTCTTTTTCTTGCAAAAAATTATATATATATATGTATCTATATGGGCTAGCTGGTATGTGTCTGTAGCTACAGAGGAGGGTTCAGAGGTTTGATCCCCAGCATTTAGGCTTCATTCTCAGAAGATTTGTTCTGTTTGGTTCTCTTTAGGTTCTTATTCCTGTCTCATGCCAAGTACATTCTCCTCTCCCCCCCACCCTTCTGGCAATGACCTACATTGCTGAGAAGAAAGATGTAAACTATTAATGTCATTTTTTTTCCCATATGTTTCTATACGTAGTAATATCTGTGTGATCATAACTCAAGCATGGAATCACTAAAAAGAAAAGAAATACCTATGTTCTGTAACGTCCCTTGAGCCGGACTGACCTAATTTCCTTGCATAGTTCACCTGTTTGCCTTCCTTCCTTCCTGCCCTGGGACCTTCCATAACGTAATGCTGCAGAGACAAGCTGCCTGCTGAGCGCCGGCTCTCCATTGTGTGCTGGAGGCATGGTTGTGCAGCATCTCTATATTTTTCCTGTGCTGTTCGTGTGTATCCATCACTGCTTCTCAGTCAGCCTCTGGGCTTACTTCTCCTTTCTAGTCTATACAGCACTGTCTCTAACAAATATCCTTCATATGGTAGGTCCTTCCAAACAACTGGTGTTTATTCTTTATTGCCGTATTAACAACTACACCCCAAAAGCTAGGACTCCCACATCTTTGGTGCTCGTGACAGGCAAGGTGATGTGAGATTCCCCACCCAAAAAAAACATTCCTCATAGCAGCCAAGGGACTGGGGATGCCATCATTGCCACTACCAGTAATTGTGGTATGCACCGGGCTAAGTTTACAGGAATTGTTGTGAAGCTTAACAGATACACAAAGGTGGCTGTGGTTCCTGCGTGGCCACAGCCTCCTATAATATCCACAGAAGCCTTTTGCAGAAAACTGTTGCTCGTATTTCTAGCTACGCTGAGGTGCAGTGTGAATGGTGTACCAGTTCTACTGAAAGGTTATTTACTTTACTTTGCTTTGCAATCTCATATGTGCTGTATCCACTATAGCACCATCACCAGTAAGCTTTTTTGGGAGTGTGAACCTCTTCTTATTAAGGTGAAGAGTTTGGATTTTTGGGGATTTTTGTCACAGTCTTGGTATTTCCAAGGAGTACTAGAAGATGATGCTTCTGAAAACCTTGGATTATGTTTCCCCCAGTCTGGGATGTAATTGATGTTTTTATCAAAATTAGACATGATACTGCAGTGAAGGATTCTGACGCATAAATTTCTCCTTCCCCTTGACCTGAGTTCCCCAATCTAATACCATATGTTCTGTATGAGGTATGTAGTTTTCTCAGCTATGTTTTTTGAATGTTCTTTGAAAATAAAGAATTTTGTTTTGGCTGTCCTTTGAGTGTTAGTTGGGGATATGCAAAAAAGGATCTGTTTGGATCCTCTGTTTTAGGTTGCCTACCTTCATGTTTTTTGTTCTTGTTTTTGTTTTTTTAATATCTCTTATCTTCTGCCCTGATGCTGGAAGTGAAATTATAAATAGCTTTTGCATGGGTCATATTCCAACACTTGTTAGCTTCTGTTTATGACCCTCAAAGGCAGTTACATTCCTTAAAATTTCCTTTCCTTAAAAGTTAAATTCCTTTTGGTCTTCAGTACATAATTCTGCCTGTCTGCTATCTTTACTAATGTCTAATCCTTAAATCTCCACATCAGAAAAACTCCCACTGTGGTTTTATGGGAGATTTTCTTGCATTAAGACTACTCAATTAAGCAGCAAACACATGATGCCCCTCCCCATTGTAACAAGACTCACAAAGGAAGGAGCTCACTTGGATCGTCACATCTTTCTTGGCTTCTGTGTATAGAGCAGTTTTGAATTTGTAATGGTTTAGTATTAGAGTTTAGAGATGATGATTTCTGGTTTTTAGTACAAACTTAATGATAAAATATTGTTGACTATGAAAGGACTGTTTTGCTAGAATCAGCCTGTCCAGAGAACAGCTGGCTATAGCTGTAAAAAAATATCCAGTCTTGTGCTGAAAATAACTTGTACAGTGAGAACCCTTGCATAATTTGCTAAAAATATGTTCAGTGGAAAAGCTAGCTGAAGGTTTTAAAATTCAACAACTTTACTATGAGCAATTTAAGATGTGAGTTTACGACAGTCCAGACTTAGTAGCACTAGTGTGAAGTTGGCCCGCAGATCCTAGTGTCTTGCAAATAAGTTGACAGAGAAACAGAATGGATTCCAGCCCACTGCAATCCAGAGGTGAAAATAACAGTCTTTTAACAGAACATTTTCACAGTTTTCAAAGACTTCACTGTGGACCCTATACAACAGCAGGTACTTTTTTCACTACCCTTAAGGGTATGGGCAATATTTATCATAAAAGCAAAACGCCAAGCTTTTAAAAAGACTTTGTAACAAAATTCAGCAGCTGTTTAGCTTGCCAGAAATATTTTCATTGTTTTTTTCAAAATCTTTAATGAAAGCAAAGTGTTTCTTTTAAAACACCTTCCCTATTACAGATCACTGCTCTTCCAATTTCTTGTTCTGCCTCTTGGATGTTACTGTGGAGGCCTGGACCTCTTGTTTGAACACAAGCTCCTCCTGCCAGAGGGTGTCGATTGTGGGCACACTGTCTCTCTGCATTTTAGTAACTCTTCTGAAGTTTTAGAGTGTTTATCTTACACAGCTGAAAGCCTCCTCCTGTTTCATGAGCTCTGCACTGGAATGCAGTGGAAGAGACCCAGGGCCTGTGGCCACCCAGATTAGAGGTTTTTGTAATAAGGTCCCTATATGGTTTTGTTAGAGATTTCAGCTCTGTCTCTCTCTGTGTCTGCTCCTTGTTTGGGAGGCTAGTGGGAGGAGAAGAGCTGAAGGGCCTATATAACCTCAGAGCTTTCAGATAGAATGCATCATCCCAGAGCAGCTATCCCCAGCCAAACACTGTCAGGGTAAGTGGCACTGAACCAATCGCGTGATTTACAGATTGCTGGAGGTCTACAATTAAATAACGTCAAATGGAAGCTATTCAGGAGGATGTACTGCTGTGCTATAGTTTGCTTAAGCAAACTTACTTATTAGAATTGAATTGATAAAATGGTTGTAGTATCTATACTGAGTTGTCTTTATTTTATAGCACTTCTGAAAGGAGAAGAAAAGTTCTACCTGATGATTTTGCTCATTCTACTGGCACTCCAGCAATTGTATAAAGACACAGTCTGTGTAATGCCACAGCTGGAATTACAGCTATTTATGTGTGGGTTTAAATGAACCTGTGTGACCTTGAGGTGTTAGTTTGGACAGAACAGAGTTCCTGAAGGTGTATGTAGTAGCATTTCTCATCAGGTTTGCTTCAGTGCTGTTAGCTTAATGTAAGGTGATATGAGTGTTTTGGGGAATGTGTCTGTAAGAAGAGCTGGCACTGTACAAATCAGCAGTGTCTAATATGATACAATGAGGATGCATGTGTATTCATCCTTGTCTCTATGTATATGAAACTACTGTTCTGTAAAATGCCAAACATTTCATTATGGAACAGGCTACACACAGTATTTCTTGTGGGGCTGGAGTTCTCTTAATAGCTTTTTGTGGTGATTGGTGAGGTGATTGGTTATTTTTAGATGTAAAGCATATAGAAGAAAGAGGCTAAGCAGTATATTAAATACTTGGGAGAAAAATTTCCTTTCTCCCACAGTACAGAGTGACATTTGCTGCTGTAAGACCTTGCTACTGCATGCCATGGCAGTCCCAAGCTGTAACTCACTGGCTGGCAACAGAGCTCCCTGTCTGAAATCATTCAGCTTGGATTTTTCAACTTTTTGTGCTCTATTACTAAATATGGTTTTCATTTAGAGTCCACTAAGCTCAGAAATGTAGCCTTTCCTGCCCCCTTCTTTCCCCTCCCCCAAGTGATTTTTGGCATTTCATTAGCTGCATGGGTTTGAGCAAACCCCCTGACCTCAAACTCTGTTCCAAAAACAGACAGTTGAAAAGCCTATTTCCTAATTAGGAAATGGTTTGTCCAAACCAGTCTGTTCATTCATGTTAGATAACAATTGCACTCCATTCAGTAAATGTCTGAATACATAGAGCCTGTTTTCCTGGGAATTTAATAAATGCAAAAATTGCAACCTACTTTCCTTTCCCAATAATAATGATAAAATATCTGGAGTGCATCAAGTTAGGATTTCCCTATCCTTGTCTTGTTCTGGGAGCTATGCCCACACAGCCTGCAGGAGTGGGGCTGCAGCCATGTCTCTTGTTGCCTGGCTGGGGAGAGACAAATGAGGATCTCAAGTGAAGGATCTAGAACTGTTTGCGCTTGTTCCATCCACTGTAGAGGCTAAATAGATTGTGAGCTCCCTTGCTCATCAGCCATGGCTCATGCTGACCCCATTCCCAGTTTGTCCTGCACTTCCAGTATTCCCGTGGCAGAAGGTTTTGGAGACTGCACGTGGAGCCAGCTGGTCTGTGGATGACAGCTGTCTCCTTTAGCTGTTAACGCATTGCAATTTGTTGAACTCTGCATGGAAGCCTGGGCTCAGAGCTAGCCAAGTGATTCCCTACCATGATATAAGTTGTGAGTAAATAGTTCTTCTTGAGTCCTGGTATTCAGTGCTTGTTTCCGTAATTGACTTTAATACAAAGCCTTCAAAGCATTTTTATTATCCATATTATCTTCCTCTTCACCAGAGGAGGAAAACAGTTTCTTTTTACTGAGACAAGGAGCCGACATAAATTACTCTGCCACTCTACAAATGCAGTTTATTAGCTGCTTTGAAATGATGATAGAACATATTCTATGGCCTGTTTTTAAAACACATACTGTCCCTGACTTAAGAGCGGGTTATTTTTTCTATGTGACTAGGGGAGGGCTGGAAGAGGCTTTTTTTTTTTGCTTTTTTTTTTTTCCCCTTTTTATTTGGGAACATTTATTCTCTTTTAAAGTTAAATGTAAACTTAATTGACCTCCTTCACTCAGTGGGTTAAAAACTGCATCAGGAAAACACCCCTGGTACATGCATAACATTTGATGTGGTTAGTTTTTGGGAAGCCCAAGACCGAATGGGGAAGACTGAAGTACTCTTACCTTTGACAGCTTTCCACATGTGTCAGGATTTTGTCAGGGTGATAGAAAAGTGGGGGAAGTTGTTCTGAATCCAAAGCAAAGGGATCTTTGTTTTTGCAGCTGTCAGTCCAGCGTTCTCTTTTATCTCCCACCCACCCCACCCATGGATTTCTATGACCAAATTTAGATAAACATTTGCTGCTCCCTGATCTCTCTGCCCATGCAGTAGGACTGGAAGCTTCCTCTGCAATCCCCTGGACAATCTCTAGTGCATACATCCCTCCGGCAGATGTGGTTGAAACCTCCTGCACATTCAAAAGGAAGACGGTTCCTTCATATGTCTTGCAGGTCTTGTGACTGCCAAACTGGTGCCATACCTCTCTTTGCTGGTGCTGTTTGCTTTCATACAGCTGTCTCTGTCTTCAAGAGTGGGTCTGCTACCTATGTTTTTGTTTTTTTGTTTTTTTGTTTTTTTTAAATTCTTTCCTGCTGTTTTCATAGGGCCATTTGCTGTCTGGAGGGCCTGAGGACATTGACATAGAAGATGTGTGAGGAAGAAGACAGCACTGCCCTTGTTTGTGACAATGGGTCAGGGCTCTGTAAAGCTGGCTTCGCTGGGGATGATGCTCCAAGAGCAGTTTTCCCCTCCATTGTGGGTCGTCCCAGGCACCAGGTGATGAACTGCTTTGGTTATTCCATACTGGGTTTGTAGAAGTCTTTGCTGCCCTGTCTCCAGATCTCCACCCCAGGCCACCTTTTCCTGTGTTTGGGGCTAGCCCAGCCCTGGATGATCTCTGTAACACAGTATTTCCAGGCAAAATGAGTTCAACAGTACACTCATCTGAGTCAAAGCAGGTCTCTTGCCTTGTGAGAGGAATCCTTCTGAAATTTTTCACTCTATCTCCTCCTTTCCCTGACACTTAATTTTGGATCACCCGGAGAACTCAGTGAGTAAAGCTAGTTTAAAAAAACAGAACAAAAAAGCCCAACACAGAAGTATCTGGAAATTTTGACACCCCTAAAAGCTGATGATAGCTGATGTGTGGAAAACTAAAGGAAGATGTTTTCTGTCAGCTTCCTATTAATCTTCCTGACATTATTCATTTAGCTGTATCATAAATGGGCACCTGTCTAGGGTTGAGTTTCTTTAGCTTCAGGATTTACATTTGAGTATATGATGCATTCTCCTTGATTTTAATAGTTTTAAAATTACATTTATTATCTAAGCTGTTAAATATAGAGAATTTTTCAGCATGAACTAAAGCAGCTTGACTAGGCCACAACAAACTAATCCACCTAATTAGCAGATCCATCTAATTGCTTCTCTGGCATCTGAGGCCCTGGTGAAGTGGAAAGAGGTAAACTGATTGTAAAATGTGGCACTTTATATATCCAGCAAATGCATTTTAAGTTCTTCAGGGCTGGAGAAATGTCTGCCTTTCAGTGTAGCAGCTAGGGGGTGGAGGTCTAATTGAGGCCTCTGGGCATTACCATAGGTAAAAAAAATATATTCAAATGCCAGCTTCTGTAGATAATGTGAATGGCATTAGTTGCTCAAAAACAAGCCATAGTCACAATGGAAACAAATACAGATTTGTAGAACCTTTCTTTCCTGGTCACATATCGCATATACTATTAGTCTCCTGAAGGAAGGATCATCCCATCAAAAATTGCAAATCCAGGTTCCCTGTTTTTAAGACAGAGAGTTAGAGAAGCCAAGGTTTGGAGTCTGTAATGACTAAGTTCTGATGAGAGTATCATGGACTCAAAGCATCCTATTATATGCTATTTTTTTTCCAATATTTATGACTTTAATATAGAGACTAGTGTATCTCCAGCATAGTTTCCAGCTTCTGGCCCATGGACCATTTCTACAGAATCCATGAAAATACCTAAAAAGAAGCCTGTACCAATAGATTTAAATTGTCTATCTCTAATGACAATATTATAGTGTTTAAAAAGATTTTTAAATGTTGAAATTTAAGTTTAGGGAAATGTAAAGTGTGTATTGCTCTATCTTGACCCTTAGATGGTAAAACATCACTTTCTGCTTTTACTTCACTTTATTATAGTTTAGCACAGTTCATCTCCGAATAATAAGGAATATTAAAACAACCCTATTTTTTGACTTCATCTTGATGCATTGTACTTGTTCTGTTAACTTAAGCTGTAAGTGGAAACATGAACTCCAGAGATTTAAATGAACTGAACATTTCATTTGGCAATTAAAGAGCAACAAGTAATTCTCCATTCCTTAGTATTCGTAAAGTATTTTCTAACTAGTATAACTGACAACTGGATTTATTTCACAGCTAATGTTCCATCTACTTTGTGATACTTCTTTCTGAGAGACTAACTCCATTTGTGTTATTTTATAGGGTGTGATGGTTGGTATGGGTCAAAAAGACAGCTACGTAGGTGATGAGGCTCAAAGCAAGAGAGGAATCCTGACCTTGAAATACCCCATAGAACATGGCATCATTACAAACTGGGATGACATGGAGAAGGTATTTCAGCTTTGAAAAGTTGATGTGTATTACTGGTAAACAGAACTACTTGAACTAAATTTTACAGAATACCCACTAAATTCTAGATGAAAGTGTCATGCTAACAAGCATGGTTTAATGAGAATCTTGTTAACAGCAAAGGTTAACTTGCATCTAAGGCTGAAGTATCACTAGGAGTACATAAAAATAATTATTGGGAGTTCTTTTACTCTGGTCTGATCTCTAAATCTTTGCTAATTACTGGAGTTAAAAAAAAAAAAAAAAAAAAAAAAAGGAAGAAAAGTAATATCCTCAACTTACTAGCAAGGAAATGGAGTTTAAGAAGGCATTTGTTTCTACAAAAATTCAAAGCATGTATGTAATTCTGATGTGAAGGGCACTATTTACACATGTACTTTTTAATGCGTGAAAGATTAGCAATATTGCAGTGCAGTGCATCTATTTAAGAGCCAGTATTTAGATGAAGGGTTTCCAGAACCAAGCTTATAGTCCTAGTCTGTATAGTTGATATAATTTCTAAGATGGTATCTCTATTTAATGTTGTGCTGTGGAAATAGGGCTATTTAGAACAGCCGGAACATCACAACACAATGCAAGTGTGTGGAGTCACACAGGACTTACTGACTCTCATAGCACTGTAGGTTTTACTTGGAAGCAAAACCTTTCAGACACCTAACGTATCAAACAGTCCCCAATCTTAGAAGAAACTTCTTGGCCTTTAGAAAATCTCTGTTGGTTTTCTTCTTATTGGTGTATTAACCTCCTCATTGTGGTCTACTTGGCCTCAGATTTTTATAGCTAGTAGGACCGAGTCATCTGGAGGTGATAAACACAAGTTGACTTTCAGCCTCACAAGCCATTTGCCTTCATTTCTTTTTATGAATTCTTGGGCTGGCCTCTACCACCTAAAAGGTGAAACTGTCTTCAAGAGACCCATTATCTACTGAACTCTACTATTTAGGTCTGTATGTGTTCCAGAGTTGTTCTGGAACTGTTTCACTTTCAATCACAATTGAAAAGCATTGCTGGAACCAAGTCTGTCCTGCTCTATCTCTTCTACTGTAAGAATAATATATTTATTTTCATTAGCTTATGTGTCATTAAAATAAGTCATATATTACTGGTAGTTAAATATGAGGATAGTGCTTTTCTTTCTATAGTTACTTAGGTAATGTCTATGAAGGCAATAAGAACAACTGCATGAAAAACATTACTAGCCTATCTCTAGGACTGTAAGCAGAGTGCTGGAGCACAATACCTGTCTGGAAGTGATTCTGAGCTGCTGGCTGATTGTGTTTCTTTCCTTTGGCTTCTCCCATTGTCCTCAGATCTGGCATCACTCTTTCTATAATGAGCTCCGTGTGGCACCTGAAGAACATCCAACTCTGCTGACTGAAGCACCACTGAATCCCAAAGCCAACCGAGAGAAAATGACCCAGGTGAGTTCACACTAAAGGCATGGAATAATTCCAACTTTGTGAATTCAACAGTATGTGAACTTCATTATTTCAGTTATTCATGCTGTCAAGTAGTCTCTCTCTCTTAGTTATGGAAGATGGAAAGAGCTTAGTTACCACCTGTCATACTTGCATATTATTACATTTACTTTAGAAAACCAGTGTATCTGCTTTCGATGTGAGCACTTCAATCTCTCCAAGCTTTATGTCATCTTAATCTGTTTTTAATATATGCATGTGTCTATATTCATACATTAAAGATATAGACCAGACAAAGGGAGATGTCTTATAGGACAAATATTTTTGGATTTAGATTTTGCGTTTTCCTTCCTTGTTATTACCCATCATCAAGAAATATGAAAATCTTGTCTCTTCCCTCTCTTTCAGTAAATTGCTTCAATTAAGCTAAAACCACTAGTGCTAAGGCAATTATTTTAATTGCATTTCAGATTATGTTTGAGACTTTCAATGTGCCAGCCATGTATGTAGCTATTCAAGCCGTTCTGTCCCTCTATGCTTCTGGACGTACCACAGGTAGGCTTCTGAGGAACAGGACATAAATGTTTGAAACAGTTAAGTGTGTTGATGAGCACCTGGGAATAAATTGTGTGTTATCTTCTCAAAGGGATTGTGCTTGACTCTGGGGATGGTGTCACCCACAATGTGCCAATTTATGAAGGCTACGCCCTGCCACACGCCATCATGCGTCTGGACCTGGCTGGCCGTGACCTGACAGACTACCTCATGAAAATCCTGACGGAACGTGGCTACTCCTTTGTGACCACTGGTAAAGACACACTACTGACTGAGTAGGAGAGTTGTTTAATATGTAATGTTCCTAGTGGCCTTAGAAGGACTAGCAGTAGTTCTGCAGATGAATAGACAGAAGAAGGAATCCAGCAGGGAAGTCCCCTGCAAGACTAGCAGAGGACTTGTTTAAAGAATGGGGAGGGTGTTGGAGGGTGAAAGGGAACAACCTGTCAACACGTCTGGGTCCTTCCTGAGTGCCATTCTAAAGACTGAATCCTCTTGACAGCGGAGCGTGAAATTGTCCGTGACATCAAGGAGAAGCTGTGTTACGTGGCCCTGGACTTTGAAAATGAGATGGCCACTGCTGCCTCTTCCTCCTCTCTGGAAAAAAGCTATGAGCTTCCTGATGGTCAGGTGATCACTATTGGAAATGAACGATTCCGCTGCCCAGAGACCCTCTTCCAGCCGTCTTTCATTGGTGGGTTGAATGATTGTTCAGCCTTGGTAAACTGCACATAAATATCAAGCCCCTGTTTTCTTTTAGTTGTGTCTCATTGCTAACCCACTCAGACCTATACACAAGTATGTCCTAGCACCCATTATAAAATAATCTTTTAGGACAGCACTATTAATGTGGTGGGAGGAACTTCATGTCAAACAGTAAGACAAAATGCTTCCCTGAAATAAACCCTGAATGTTTATTCCCGGCTTCTGGCACTAGGCAGATGCCATTTTCTATGTTATGCAGTTGGCTACTACAAGAAGCATGGCCACAAAGTCACTTTTGTAAATAATGGGAGGATTGTAGTTTGAATGTGCTTGCATGGAAGTGGGGGGAGAAGAAGGGCAGGATGCACTACTTCTTATTTTTTAAAAAGACTGCTCCAAATTCTGAATCCGTGGTTCATCACGTTTGCAGAGTAAAGCCAAGACAATGCCATGCTAATCAACAGCCATGAAGGTAGGCTTGCAATGAGGTCACACAGAAATCCAGTGTTGGTTCTGCTAATCGGCAAAATTTCAGCTCAGAAGATAAAGTAGTTGCATACTTAAAAGTATTAGGACATATTTTGACTGTTCTTTCTCTGAGCTGGCTTAGTTAAAAAGAAAAAAAAAAAAAAAAAAAAGAAAACAAATTATTCTAATACCATATAAGGAATTTTTAGGACATTTGAGATGGCCTGCAAAAGCCTAGTGGAAACTTTACTATTCCACACCCCCAGCTTTCATTTTAAGGAGGAGTTGTGTGCATAAGGGGGAGAGGAGGGCTGTACACTAAGAAACTAAGCAAATAATCTAGACAGCTGAAGAAAATTGTCTCTGTATGGAGTTGCTTCCTCAGTGTTCTTCTGTACCTTCCCCAGGCATGGAGTCTGCTGGCATTCATGAAACCACTTACAACAGCATCATGAAGTGTGACATAGACATCAGAAAGGATCTTTACGCCAACAATGTGCTGTCTGGAGGCACTACAATGTACCCGGGTATTGCAGACAGGATGCAGAAGGAAATAACTGCCCTGGCTCCCAGCACTATGAAGATCAAGGTATGGTGCAATCATTTGTAAACTATTAGATTTAGCAGGTACAAAGTCCTCAAGAATCTAGTGAAACATAGCAACACTTTACAAAGTAAGTGCTGTGTACATACTTTGAATCATGTCTGTACCTTCTAGTAAATAATCACCACCTGGTAACTTTGCTGCTGGAAGAAAAGTGCCTTCTCCCATTTCCTTGTTCATGGTGAATTCCACGAACTGCCCTGACATGGCCAAATAATGGTGTGGAGCCAGCAGCGTAAATTTTCCTCTGGGGCTATATGTGACCTTCTTCAGCCCTTTGTGGCTGATGGAGATGGGATAGAGCAAATGCTGGTTTTGTCCTTGGCCTACAGATAAGACAGAGCCTCCGATAAGCCAGTCGTCCTTCTACTGCTTCAAATCTTCTGTTCCTTGCTTTACAAACATTTTATCAACCATACCAGTAGGAGTGCTCCATAGGTCACTTGTTTTTCGAAGCCCTCCTAGGTTATCATTATATGTTTCCAGAGCATTTATCTCCCCTTTTGTCATATGCGGTCATGAATACACAAATACACTACTTTTGCTGGGCAGACTGACTCAGGGAGAGAAATTGAAGATGTGGACTCAGACTTAAATAACTTTTCAAGTTTACAGCTTGCAGCAATGGCTAACTGTAATGCCAGGGATGACACTAGCACATAAATACAGTGGTTTTGTTAACATGAAATATCACTGCTTTAATATTTTTATATTAAAAATGTATTCTATTTGCAGTGGACGGTTGTACTTAATGCTTTTATGTCTTAAACAGATCATTGCTCCTCCTGAACGTAAGTACTCCGTCTGGATTGGAGGCTCTATTCTTGCCTCCCTGTCTACTTTCCAGCAGATGTGGATCAGCAAACAGGAATATGATGAAGCTGGCCCATCTATTGTTCACCGCAAATGCTTTTAAATTGCTTTATATGTCTCCTTAGTGTATTACTGTGAATGTATTCCAGAAAATACATTCTTATAATTTCATTCCATAAATCCTTCATCATAATTACTCTAACTAATTGGATACTGTGTATTTTTTTTTTTTTTAATAAGTTTTAAATATGCTATGAACTTGCTGCTCCCATGTGAAAAAAAACAAACATGCGTTTGTGGAGGTACCATTACAGCTGGTTTGAAGCTCCATCTTGTGACATGAATTTGTTACTACACTATACTGATCTTAAAGTGGTACCTTTTGCTCCATGATACCAATGCTAGAAAACGCTCACCTATCAGGCTGCACGTTGTCAAAGTTCAGCCTCAGAAAACATTTTAGTTTGCAAACAGAACCACTCTTGATTTTTCCAGAGTTTTGGGAAATGCCAAAGGAGCATAGCATCTGTTTGATATCAAGATGAGCATGTGCACTTTGCTTTGCATCTGCTCTATCCAGAAATATTATCTATCCACATCACTTCTTAATTCACAGCTGTCATGCTGGAAAAGCTAATTTCTTACAGTGTGTGGCCCAGAGGTGTCCGATTTATACTACACAATTCTGTGTGTTTTCTTTAAAGAAACCAAGTCTGTTCCTTTGGGAGCATATCTAAACACTAATAAATTGAACACATGACTTTCCTATAATATGGCCTCAGGAAGAGTGCAGCCTGTTATTTTATGTTGTGATTTCTGGCAGGGTCTAAAGGGTAATTAAGCTGGCTTAATACACTTTCTCTTCAGAACTTGTTTTGTTTTTGTTTTTTTTTTTTTTTTTTTTTTTTGTGGGGGGGGAGAGGGGGTTAACAAAGTAGATAAAATAATTTAGACAATTTCTTTTTCTGTGATTTTTCTGATTCCATTTATAGTGTTAAATAAATCAAAACTGATATTCAGCTAGAAGTATAGCACAGAAGCTGAAGACAGTAATACTGTCTTACAACTCTATCTATGAATAAAGAATTCACTGCGACAGACCTGGAAAAGGTCACTTCTAAGGAACTTGCTGCAATCTGTATTCATTAGAGATCAGGATAAAGGATGCTATTTATTTTTGTTACCTATTTTCCTGTCTAAACTCAATAGTTTACCTCACTTGCCTGTTACATGTTACCTTTCAAACTAAGCTTTTTGCAACAGCACCTGTTATTTAGCATGTCTGTGTAACCCCTGGGTTTCAGATCTTGTCCAGCTTCTGACTGTTAGCACACATTCTAAACGTTTTTGTACTAACCTTATTATTTAAAGTGTAGATCATCTACGTTCTTGGAACAGATACTAAATAAACTCTTGTAAGAGCAAATAACTTTTGTATGGTTCTTCTAACTCTATCTAGATCTTTTTATCTAATTCTGGATAGATCCAGGGAATCTCTTTCAGGATAAGAACTTGATTTCAAATAAAAGTTTATACTGGAGGGTTGCTGGAGAAGACACATTTCTCCAAGGGACTCTGATGCATCTCTGCTATTCCAAGATGTGATGAGGGTCAGCTCTCAGGTAAAGGACTTGTGTTTTTCTAAGTGTTTTCTGCTTAATAACTTATCCAAAACTTGAGCTATACAATGATGAAATGGGGAAAAGGATTTAAAAAAAAATCACCCAAGCTGATGTATTTGCCTCTACTACATATCATGTACATACTACATATCATGTACATCTCTTCACTGCTTCAGTGAATTCACATAGCTGTGAGTCATAAAAAGCCAACCACTGTTAAAAATTTGTAATTCTCTGAAAAACAACAAGTCAGAAAAGAAACATTACTTATTTCAACAGTTAGTGTTGTTTGAAGTTCATTTTATTGTTGTTTTGTAGGTGAGATTTGTTTACAGATTCAGAGGTGATGCCACTGAACTCCATCTTGACAGAGCAACAAAATAACTCCAAAACAGGCTAGAGCAATAAATATCAAACAATTCAATCTAAAATGTATAAATATAAAAGTCATTTCTGAAAATGTAAGAAAAACAGGAATCCATTTTTCTGTTTTGGCCATTTGTAGAGTAACATCACTATTGTCCATCCATATCACCTCAGATCCAGCACAGTTATCTTTATGTCTTTCCCGACCACGTGGGTACATGGCTGCAGAAGAAGTCAACCCATTACTCACAGAAATTGGTTTCAGTAAAATAGCATATGAGGGCTATTGTTTCCTTTCAACTTTCTGAGCCTACTTAATATTATGCCTATCTATCTAACATTGATTATATCTGTCACTGTGCCTGTTCACAGGCAATCCTGACTGTCGCAGGTATAGACTGCTGAATAAAGCAAGGACTACACCATCCAATCAGAAACAAATTTCTAAAGACAATATTGTTTAGTGCTTATCCTGTGAAATAGATTACAGTTCTGTGCTGTCCTTTATGTATCACAGCATGGGATACCTGAAATGGAGAAGGAAGGTGTGTTTTACATTAGAACAGGCGCATGGGGTACAGCATCAAGGAAAGCAGGAACTGTGTTCTCTTCCTGCAGTGGTTTCAGATATGTCTGCACACATGATGGATTTTTTTTTAAGCATTTACGACTAAATTGTATCTTTAGACACAGTCATGACTAACAGCTTGTATTAGGTCTGTGGAGAAGTTTTTACCATAAACCAGATACAGATTAGGATTTAGTCAGGTTTCAAGAAGCTTCCTATATTCTCACCCCTGATATATTTCCTCCAGGAAACAAGGGTGTGATTTTACTGTTTTTGTTGGAAGATCAATGTGTTTTGGGGATTGTACTTGAAAGGATGTTTGTGTCTGATATATAATACCAGCAGTGTGTCTAATGACTCTAAATGAACTCAAGTGTCCAGGAACTTCATTGATTAACAAAGTCTGTAAAGGACCACTGAAAAGAGCCCATCTGTAACAAAAGTATTCAAATTTTTCAGAGTTGGACTACATTCTCATTATCCCTACAGTCAATGTTAAAAGAACAGAACAAAGCAAAGAACCCCAATCTCTTATTCTTTTGAGGAGTAATACTGACAGTCTGAGAGTCCTACAACAAAGAAGTAATTTCCAATGTATTTAGCATTACTTCTCTGCATTTGATCATTTTATTTTGAGCTATAGGAGTTGTTCTGTATTTGAAGTGAGCCCCATTAAAAAAAAAAAAATCTTAATTATTCAGAGGTAGGCATTGTTGTCTTCCAGATAAGTGACATTTCTGATTATTCTGACTGACTATAACGTTCAGCCATATATATAGTATACTATGCTATTAAAACATGAAGAGATATGGTAGTTACTGAGAAAAGTTTATGAGGAACCTGGGGAAAATTACGGGTAATGAAGAAAGTGGGACTTAATCTACTCGTAGCTGCACTTTTTAGCAGCTGGGATGTTCTGTTGGGACAGCACAGTTGGGGAGAAACTGAATTCTTTGTTTAAAGAATGAAGATCTTAGGAATAACTACCATTTGAAACTCTGGCTTTTGCTTCTTCTGGAAGTAGGAAAAAGTAGTGACTGATGGTAACTGCCTCTGGTTAGCCACCATTTGAATGGCAGTGTGTAACACTCATCTCATGGCTGCTATTGACTGCTTAAGACTCCTGATGTTTATCTTAGTGAAGTAAGGGTAACAAATTATTAAAATGGGAGAAACATTAGAAAGAAATCTAATCTAAAGTACATATAATTCCTGCTAGCAGCAGAACCATGGGCAAGAATTTGAATAGTCAAAACCATGTTGGATTATATACTTACATTAAATAACCTAGGGTCCTTTGTATGTGGATGGAATCCCTTCTTTTTACACGCAGAAACTTCTAGCATGCCAGCATTAGTAAGTCTGAAGATGCCAGTGCTAGAAAGCAAAGGATGAAACTCCTGTTACATACTTCTCCCATAATACATGTCCAAGGTTTCACATACAAATTTCTTAGCCTAACAGAAGGACAACAGAATGGTACTCAGTGACCTTTGATACACAAGAGCCAAGGCTGAGTTGGGGTCTTAAAGGTATTTGAAATCAAGGGGAGTTGTATTCCTGCAAAGGAAGAGATGATGTGGAGAAGGGGAGAAAAAACCCACAGTACTGGTGCTATTCCCATTAGGCAGGTTAGCCTACCAAGGGCTGAGGCTAGTTCATACAGGAACAGATACAAACCAGAAGCTTAGTTGTTCTGGATTGCCTTTCACTCACTGAACTCTAGCAGGTAAACCTAAAAGAGAATGGCCTTTAAGCTAGCTGTGTAAATGACTAGTGAGAGCACACATCCTCCTCACTTTTTTTAGGTAATCAGGTGATACAAAGCACTAGAAAATCCACTGCTGCATATGTATGATGTAACACTTTGAGTATTGAATAAAATATTAGAAACCCCACCTTTCTGTAAAGAACATTAATACCTAATAACTACAGGACAGCACCTGATTAATGAATGCTACAGATAGGAGTAACAGGTTAGAGTTGGTTATAGGGTATCAGCAAACTATGAAAGAGGTTGGAAGGACCAGAGATTTTAAAAGTTATGCAGGTGTGCTCTGGATTACAAAGCCTAGTGCTTGTACACTTGCCATTCAATCTGTATTTGCAGTTCTGCTACTTGAATGGCCCATACAGGAAGTTAGGCAACCAGAATGGGATTTGTAGCAGTCATCTACAGTGGCAGAAGGTCAGAAAGAAAGACTGAAGAAATGCACTGTTTAAACAATGTAGTTAGCTGTGGGGCCTTGAAACGCCAAGCACACCAAAGCAGAATCACAAAATTGTTGAGGTTGGAATGAGCCTCTGAAGATCGCCTAGTCCAATCCCCCTGTTCCAGCAGAATCACCTTGAGCAGGTTGCCCAGGATCATGTCCATTCAGGTTTTGAATATCTCCAAGGATATAGACTTCACACGCTCTCTGGGCAACCTGTTCCATTATAAACCTTCACAGTAATACTTACACAGTTCCAGATTTTTCCAGATACTTATTGTTTATATTTTATGAAATACAAAAATTGGACTTTATTATCAAAAAAGTGATCTTTTATCCCTCTAGTCCCCAAACTGCAATCCCCGTATCATCCTAGAAAAATATGTCTAACCCCCCTACTTTCTTCAACAGCCAGAATGAAGATAGGTCTGTGGTAGGGCACTGGCAATGAGGTGTCCAGAACAACAGCTCCTGTCATCACTGCTTGGTTGAGCAGAGTATAAAAATAAATAAAATTTAAAACATGGGCCTGGGAAGGGAGGAGGGTAGACTGTGTGTAGAGACTAACTGGAATGCAAGTCTAAACAACTTAAAGAAAACAAACTCACAAGACAATATTCCTGCCCTTAATCCCAGTTGACATGTGCTGTTTGCATTTGATCAAATTTAATGACAAGGAGCAGGAGAAAATATCTAAATATTACTTAAAAAAAAAAAAAATCAGAACTCACTCATTATGCTTTGGTGAACAAACAATTGCAATGGCCTCTGGTAACATTAGCTGATAAGAACAATGAGTATGAAGATCAACACTGGATAAGAATGCAGTTTGTGTTGGATGTGTCTACAAAAAGAAAGGGAAAACTCAACATCGTGAAATATTTCTTACAAATCAAGGTTGACATACATTCAAGAAGGAACAATAATTTGTAACAAGTGAAAGCATCAGTACTTCCCCAGGTTGCTTTCTTAAATTTCTGCTAACCCAGCTTCTACATTGTTAGGGTGGATTTTCAGTACAAGGTTTATGGATGCACATTCACAACCAAATGTACGAGCAATTTTCTGATCATGGGGGGGAAAAAAGTGGAATGAAGAAGCACAAGACAAAGGGAAATAACTTGATTGTCCAAAATCCCTAAGATTGAAATTAATACAAAGTTTAAACAACACAATACTCTCCCACACAAATTTTTAATACGGTAGAAAAATAAATGGTGTTAGAGAGTAGTAAAATACCCCTAAATTGACATAAACAAATTTGCACTGGCAAAAGCAGGCCCATTATGTCAACAGGATGCCTCAACTGCATTAAGAAATACTCATTTGTGAAGAACATTAGTGCTCGTTTACATCACTACAATTAAGTAAGAAAATTAATTTGGATTATTCCAGTTACTTCTTTTGTTTGTTATTTCTGTTTTGTTTTGTTTTGTTTTGGTTGTTTGTTTGTTTTTTTTTTTTTCCACACAGCCAGAATCTATGAGTCATACATACATGGATCCAACCCAAAGTAAGGAGATCATACTGATCCTGAATACCAAATAATTCTTCCACATTCTCCATGTCACAGTAGTCTGGTCCTGCAGATTGCTTTGGCACTATTACATGGGTAATAGTAAATTCATTATGTGTCTGTAAAATAAACATTGACTTAGAGTGGAGCAAATGAACTAATGAATAAATTCTGACTCAGAATCTGAAAGTTGTCAGCCTATCAGCTAAAGCAAAGCAGTATAGCTCTACCAATTCCAGTGCAGCTACACTGACTTACTGCACGTGGAAATATGCCTTATCATTTCATCATGAAAACACACAGGGTAGTATTAGTAAGAACACAAGATTATTGCATTGAAATATTCTCAGAGTCCAGTGCAAAAAGCTTGTCCTTTGAAACAATTCAAAACATTTAAAAAGAGGTTTGAGAGTACTATCATTATTTTCTGTGAAACATGGAACATCACTACTCTTGCTATTCTTTCTTTTTATACAATCTGCCATGACAGTTTCCCCTGCTCTGAAAGGACATTAAGTGTTTTCTAGGTCAAAGGGAAAAAAACAGCCTGAAAATCAGATGTTCTACAGCTTGATGGGGGGATTTTCTTCTCCTTTTTTGTTGTGCCATTATGAATTTGATGACTCCAGTAGATTCTAACAGTCTTTATATTTCATTGTCCTGTAACTAAACCTCACTTACCTTAGATGAATGTCAGAGAAAGTACTTGAAAAAGCCTGTATTGTGTAGCATGCTGAAAAACTTGCTACATTTTATAATGACAGCAGTACACTTTGGTCAGATGTTTCCCCCATAAGGCAAGCCTGCACTGCTGAAGTAACCACTCAGGCTATAATAGGAAGCTAATTACATTAAAATCTAATCGCTTAGATCAGCTTTTGCTTTGAAATCAATACATTACAGGAAAATACAGCATTATCAAATACTACTTCTCCATGCAAATATGAGGGTTAAACTGTACCAGTTTTCCGCAGAGAATTCCACATGTCTCTATTCCTCTTACTGTATTTGCCTCTGCTAGCAGCAGAAATTTGTGACAGAGATCCCTGGGCAAAATGACACCTCTAAGTGCTTCGGCCAATTGAGCTAGCAAAAAAATTAAGAAAAAAAAAAAAAAAAAAAAAAAAAGAGAGAGGGGTAAAAAGGCACTTGTAGCTTACACAGTGAAGTTCCCTAAAATAAGTAAATACACACAGGAAATTATTAAAAGTGAAAGAATTATACTTACCACATGTCAGATTTATAATGAGAATAAAACTACAGCACAAGAAATTCACCCTAAATTGAGGTCACCAGTCTAGAGAAGATACACTCACTAGCCTGCCCCTGATGTGGCAGTGAGCTGATACCACCTCCTGGGACATGGCTTCCCAGGGTGAACCACTGCAGGTTCTGCTTCTGTTCCCTTCAAGTCATGGCAAGATTCAGGCTTCATTCCACAGGAACACTAAGGCTCAACCTTTAGATCCATCTATTAGTACTCAACTGAAAAATGTGAAGCTGTGTAACTAATCTTCTCCCTTAAAACGAAGAAGCTATATGGAACTGCTTTGTGTACATCAACCTCTTCATGCTTATTTCACTATGGACATCCCCATGATGAATAAATACATATGCATATGCAATGTGTGGACTGCCATAAGCAGCAAACAGGCAGATAAAATAAAAAGGAAAAAAAAAAAAAAAAGAAAGAATCTCTGCACTTACTCTGAACAGCACTTAAAGTAGCTGCTGGCTTTAAGACCCTATTTACTGGAGGTGAATGTCCAGTGCAGCCAGGTGTGCTGCTTTTCTCTTTTTTTCAAGCAGTGCAGTAGATAAAGAACTCTTCTCTGGTACAGAAATACAAGACAGCATACTTCCATCTATCTGTTCAGACATAACCACGGTCTCTTTGATTTTCTGATCTCGAGCTAGTTCTTGCTTCTTAAGTTGATCCTCAAAGAATTGAAATTGTTCTGATTCAAGCTGCTGTTGCCGCATATGTGCAATTCGTTTCTTCTCTGCCTCTATTAGCTTTTGATGCTCTAGTTTCTTCAGAAATTCAGTTTTACATTTGTTCTGAAACATATGCAAAATAGTGACATTCTCAGAACACTGAAAATAAGCTATGAAAAATTAAGGGAAAGAAGCAATTGTTTAATAAAACCATCAAATCCTTTCATTTTTAATTTTTAATGTTTAATTAAATCTTTTGGAACCTGTTTGCTGAACTGGCAAATACAGATACATTCCCAAAATTACTATGATATGGCAGGAGATACAGTAAGGAATTTCTAACACGAAGCTTCCAATCTGCATACCTGTGGTGCTATGCATTTTTACTTCAGCAGTGATATAATGGGCAAATGAGGCCAGTGCTAATAAAGTCATTAGAAAATAAGTTTTCAGAACACTGATGGTAAAGAGTCTAGGCACAAGTGTAAGCCCTTACAATTTTCAGTGCAACAGGAGATCCACGGGCACATGGGTTTTCTGGGTAGATTTCATAATCCATTTTGTTATCTGGTTTTGTTACTTGTTGTTGCTGTTTGGATAGGTTTGTTGACTTTCTCCTGCTACTTTCTTTCCTTGACTTTCCCTGGATTGCTTAACCTGGTTTGGTGCATAGCCTTCGCAGCCTCAGACACATCAGATGCCTTCTCTGCTCTGATCTATGTCCCTGACCCCTGAGCCACCTGCTGTTCAATGAAACTGCAAGGGAAGCTGCAGGTTTCAGCAGCCCTTCCTGCTCCTGGTAAAGGAAAGCATCAAATATCTCCAAAAGCAAATGAAAAAACAGAGCAAATTAGTCTGTTAAATGTCTTGAACAAAACAGAGCAGGAAAGAAAGCCTTAAGCCAAACAATGACAGGTATAAGGGTTGGGTTGGGTGTTCTTTGTTGTTTTTTTTTTTTTTTTTGTTTTTTTTTGTTTTTTTGTTTTTTTGTTTTTTTGTTTTTTTTTTTTTTTTCTTCTTAATTCTTTAGGACAGTTTCAAGTAAAGGAAAAAAAAGGTGTTTTTTCTCAGATGCTCTTTCCAAGACAAGCTTTTAAAACTACAGGTCCTGTTTTCAGTGACTTCAACGCACAAGATGCAAGTATTTACTTAAGTATTTACTTTAAGTTGTTTAAAGACCAAAAAGGATCAAATTTAAACTTGAACACATTCTGAGCCAAGAGACTTTTTCCACATACTCATATAACTGTCTGAACAGTATCTTCTTTATAAAACAAAACCGGAGTGTACCCAAGACTATTCAGATATTCATAGTGAAGCCAAGAGTTCATGTCTTCTCTCTTCAATATAGTGTTATTACATAAATATCACAGTGTGTTTATTTCCAAGCACGCACTTGCATTACTTGTTTTCAAATGACCAACTGATTAGATTCTGAGAAGTGAAAAGTCATTCTAAGCAGCCTGTGAAATTACGTTCTTGCAGAACTGGCATTTTACTGCTTAATTTTTAAGAAGATTTATGAGAGACAAAATATTCATACCAAAGATCTAATAACCATATAAAACTTACTTTGTTTTTCATGTATTCTTGATATTCTAAATTATATTTTTTTAAAAGATCTCTCTTCAATTCATCTGTCCGTGGAAATGCAACCTCCTTCAATTTCTTTTGGATGGGGGGGAAAGATAGATAATTTTATTTTTCACTTTTTAAAAGAGCCACCTGGAAAACAAACTCAGCTATAATAGAGATTTTAAAAAAATATAAAATAAATATTGCTGTTCTCCTAGGAAAGAAAGGAAGAAATACACACTAAATCATCTTCTTATAAAACTGCTGTAGTATACTGATTTCAATAAAGCTATATTAATTTATGTCAGTGAAAGGTGTGGCAGGACGACTTAATAAAAGATTAGTCCTTTTTCTAGCTATCTGTTATCTCTGTTTTGTTTAATAGGTGTGTGATGACCAGCATTTTTGTTGTGTGATTTATAAAAAAAGCTAAGTCCAACTTTCAGTGTTTCAGGTAGGATCATTAAATTTTAATCTGGGACCCCCTGGACAGAAATATGACTGAATACGCCCATTTCCAGTTGTGTGTGAAGGCAAGTTTATTTGCAGAGATAGCTACACATGTAGCTTCCTGTGACAGTCCCCACAGACAAAACAATGTTGTTTTGTAAAACAAAAACTATGTCCAATGTTTTTTACTGATGCAGAGGCTACTACAAAATAATTTAGAAGCCACAGGCAGGAGAGGGAATGAGACCACATGCTTAACCCTGCTGAGTACAAGAGGAAGGAGCAAATGTTAGATGCCCTTTCTCAACAAGGATGTTTTCCTAGATTGTGGGCCACAGTCAGAATTTAACATGAAGCATTTTGGCTTTGAATATAACATTATTCAACTTTAACAGTAGAGAAAGCATGCAAATATGGCATCATGAAGCAAGAGACACTTATGCTTATTCTAATTCTCATTGGGCAATTCCTGATGTTTTAAGCTCAGTATAAGGCTGTATTTGAAAATTCTTTCAGGGGAAAAAAAAAAAAATGTAAAACTTTTGTATACAAGTGGAGGGAAAAAATCTGGTAAAAATTAAGTAAATACATATTTGGTAATAAAGCAAAAATATACTTTGATTATTTAGAAGGGTAAGCAAATAGTGCACAGATACCAGTAATGCCACATAACTCGCTCTGCAACAGTCTGTTTGGACCATCAGCCACTTACATAATTGGGACCAGAATCAAACTCTAAGTATTGTTAAATTAATGTATTTTTAATATGTAAACTTTTAGAAGTAGATGTACCTAGGTTTCCAACAGTCTACCAACTTATTCTGAGACTGTTCTTGTTCACCTTTTAGAGCAATAATTTCAATTTCTAGTAATGAACAAGTGATTAAAAAAAAATAAAACATTAATTACTAGTATAAATAGGTATCAGATATTCAAATTGTGGTGGCTATTGTGGGTTATGTGCGTATTGTGGGGAAGATGACTGCTAGGAAGGAACAGACTGATTCTGGAGGAAACATTTTTTAAAGGCCAGAAAACCATAACCCTACCTTAATAATATCTTGTTTTTCTGGTACTGCACATTGGTGATAGTCTCGGTGACTGGGCAGCTTTTCTACAAATAACCTGGCAAATTAAAGATGCATGTGTTTGCCTCAGTAGCCAGAAGAATATCCACAATAGCTCTTATATTGGCAGTTTCACATAACTGTTAAACACTGAGTTCCAGATGAATTGGAGCAGGTTTCTACATATTTGTTTAAACTAACACTTAAATTCTTGTATAGACTTGTATAGGATGCATAGGGTAATGACAGGAGATTATTTTCTACATCTGAATATATTTTGGTTTCATTACTAGTGGGTTGGGTTAAAAAAGGACTAACTAGCAGTCAGCACCTAAAAACAGCCCTCAAAAGCACCTGCCACCTGAGCTGGTGTTAATAAATCCTATTTCTGCTGTCTTTATCTGTCCTTAGCTGCAATGCTGAATCTTAAATGGGAAGTCCAGAATGCAGCACTAACTACCATTAAAACCAGTTATTTTTACCAGACCAAGCTGCAGAGCTAACTGCAGTATTGTTAACTCATACAGACATCTAAATTATGGCAACACTTAACTGCAAAGAGTCTGGAATACATAGCTGCTATCATTCTTGCATCAGTTTGTGCAGTGTTCAGTGCCAGACCCTTTTTATAGATAAATACATTTAAAATTAAGTGGAATATGAAAGATTTGGTCTATTTTTCAGAGTATGAGGAAAATAAGGGGGGGTAGAAGGAGGTCTCCTATTATAAAATTTTTAAAATATGCAAATTAAACAAACCAATCAATCCTACAGCAAAACTAGCTAGTTAAAAGTTTAAATCTGCCACTAATATATTTTTTCAGCTGGCTATTTTGAGAGTTATAATGAAAGCTGTCCACATTTGGTTTTTTTGGATGGGGAAAATAATCATACAATGAACATATATTGTGGATTTTGCATTTACTCCTGTAAGCAGCAATAAATTATACTTAATCCTTTTGGAAAAGGAAAGTAAAAAGAGACAAAAAGCCATTTTTTCAAGTTTTTTAAATGCTGCTCAATACTACCATCTTTAAGATCGACAGAAGCTCATAGATCATAACTATTAAAGGCTCAGAAATCTTATCTAGATGTTGCTTTTAAAGCCATGCATTGTATTTAACCAACATGCTGATAGCTACAGAATAATCTGTGGGAAACAGTGCTTACAGTATAGCCTGGTACAGTAAACTTAAACCTCTGTATATTAGGTTAGTTCATGCCTGGCAGTTAATAGATGGATAGGACTACCATACTAACAGTTGAGATGAAATGATAACAAAGCCTTTGGTCAAAGATCCCCAGAGAACAAAGCTATTCTGCAAGAACACACTAAACATTTTTCTCCTAATCTAAAGGGGTGCCCTGTTTTCACTGCAACTCTTCATCTCAGTTTACTTAAGAGTTATAAACTGTAATGACTACAAATGGTTTCTTACGTTATGAACTTATTATAAAAAACAAAAGCATTCTCCAGGTTTCCCTCCTCCATATATACTGATGCCATTCGCTCCATCTCTACTCCAGATCTAAAGTAACGACGTGGAGTGATATCTTCATTGATTGTGATATTGCTGCCAAGTTTGCTTAAGGCACGTACTCTCTCTTCTGGGGTCACAGAGATGTCTGTATGGTCAGGAATAGCTACTAGCTTTTTCTGAAAAAGAACAAAGATTAGCAAGGAGAAACAGATATTACATTTCACTTTCAGCAAGTGATCTCATTCAAGAAACGCAAGGGAAATCTTTTTTCTCAAAATAGGCATTGGTTTCCCCACTGCCAGCCACAGTTGAAACATTCCAACACATTTCTCAATTGCAAAGAAATTGTGGTTGAAAGTACAAATAAGAAGTGATCTTATCCCCCTCCCCAAATCTTCAAACTACAAAAAATCCAAGGAAAAAAAAAAATAAGTAAACCCCCGTGGTTATGATCAAAGGCAACACAAAGTGTGTCCTCTTTAGAATCCCTCACACATGAAATTCTTACAAGGTTCTGCCTTAAGTTATTGAAATAGTTTCTTGGAGAGCCTGAATACTCAGTCTTCTATTACATGATATGTAGGGTATGACTGCTGGGTATAGTTCAGCTAACAAAGAGCAATCATGTTCCCTGGTCAGTCAACAGTTCACTTCAATTGTTCATTTACAGCTTCAAACAAGGCAGTTAAAGCCTAAGAAGTTAGAACTAACTCCACTGAAGAAGCAGCATAGCTGCTTTTATAATCATTATCTTCCTGTTAAGTGGCTAAAATGGCTACTGAAAGTAACTTTCTCTTACTTTGATTAAAATTTTTGCTCTTTCTATGCAAAATGTTCACTTCAAATTCTTAAAAATCTGATCACTGAAACAAGTTAAAACCCCATAAACCACATATATAGAAATAAAATAAATTCCATCAAAACCATCAGGCAGAATGTAGAAGGAACTGGCAGCATGCAGGAAGAGACCCTTGTAGCTGACAGCCAACATGGCTAAACAGCTCTTTCGAATTGTTCCCAATTTGAAAGAGAGGGTGCTTAACCATTAAAGCATTTTTTTGTAATACATACCAATGAGCTGACAGTGAATGGTTGTTCCATGTTGTTGTCTGTCTGCAAACCGAGAAGATCGCTCTTTTCCTCCAAAGTCTCCATCTGACTGCAAAGGGCAGTACCAACCCAGTGCTCAATATTTTCAGCCAGCTGTCTCAGAATTTATTAGCTCAAGGGAAGGTTGAACACAGATATGTTGATTGTGGTCCTGTGCTGGAAAAAATAAGCCATTCAGATTAGAAATATATTCAAATGTCATCTAAGTTTGCATACCTGCACCCACTCATTACTTCAGTATCACAGTACTTACATATTTAGTAATAATCTAAAATTTACCAGGCATCTAGAATTTAAAATGGGAATGCCTGTGGTCTTACAGGACAGTTGTGGACTGTATGACCTCTTCTAGTGATATTACAGTGGATTTGAACACAATATAAGAAATTATTTTTACAATTTTTACAACAACTTAAAACCCCCCCAACTTTCAAGCATTAAGTGAAAACCTCAAAAGTTCATAGACTAATGACAGAATCTGTGCTTCCTTGAGCATATGTTTTGACAAACATATTTATAAACAGTATGAATCTGGCATCTTTTTTCCTGCTGAGCCTATAATTAAAAATAAAACTTAGCACACAAACTCCTAACAGTAATATAAAACAGAGAAAATACTTCAACAACCATGTGTTCCATCTGCACAGCTTGCTGACTTCAACAACACTCAAAATACAATGAACTCTGATGAGTCAACTGATAGTAATTGCTCCTTGCACAGCTCTGAACAAGACAAATATTTAGAAATGTTATGGTCATCAGAAAACAAACAAACAAGCAAACCAACCCACCCCAACACCACCCCCACCCAGAAAACAAAACAAAACAAAACACCAAAACCAAAAAAAACCCAACCCATCCCTGAAAGGGAAATATGAAAATTAAGCTCCTAATGTGTTTTTTCACTTCTGTGCACTCAATATAAACAGACTTGATCCTGAATGTCAAAGGTACATTTTATATTGCAATAAATATGCTTTATGATTTTGTATAAAGAGTGGGTTCAGCAAAGGTATTTTCCCAGCACACCCCTCTCTGGAGACCAGAGGACTCTGGGTTAGAGAAAAACAACCCTAATGTGTTTTTAGATGGCTGCATTTCTCAAATACTGATTTCTGTATTTGGGTCTTCCTCATTTTTTCCAAAAACTAACAGTAACTGCTAGATCAGTCTTTAATTTTAACCATTAGTGCAAGTATTACAGGGGACATTAAATTAAGTAACACATTTTCTTTAAAATAATCAGAATCATCCTGTTTCACTTGTAAAAGCCCCTACTGGTATACTCATTCCACCTTATTAAATCAGTCTTACTCTGCTTTTACGGATGACCTCCTAGTCTCAATTAATATATTCTTGCTTGACTTCATAGCTATGTTTTCCATTTTCAAGATTTTTATTCTCATCATCAGATATGTCACAGGTCTGTGAATTCAATTCAAGACCTGCTTTTTTTGAAATTAAAATATTGAAAATGCTTGCATAACTTGTGATAAAAAAAAAAAGGAGCATGGTTTATATACTCAAGACATCAACATTAGTTGTGGCTGCAGTGCTAATGGAAACAGTTCTCCAAACAATTTAATTTTATATACATGGAGTTCTGGTGTAAATAAATGATCAGCTTGGCAGGAGATCTTATTCATTGCTTATTCACGAACTGTAGAAAAGTGCCATGGTACCACAATAATTAAATATTTTTGCTGTAGCCTACACCAAGAAACGTACTGTCTGATGGAGAATTCCACCTGAAACCCTTCTTCAGCTGGACCACTGTAGATGCGGTAGACTGTGAAAGAAGAGGGCTAAAAGCTTGGCAAGTGCAGAGCTCCATGTTAGTCTTTTTCCCCTGCAGCTCAGATTCTAAGCAGAAATAAAATCATAGAATGGTTTGGGTTGGAAGAGACCTTAAAGATCATCCAGTTCCAACCCCCCTGCCATGGGCAGGGACACCTTACACTAAAACAGGTTTCTCAAATTCTTGTTTATCCTGATCTTGAACACTTCCAGGGAAGAAGCATCCACAGCCTCTCTGGGCAACACGTTCCAGTGTCTCACCACCATCACATGAAAGAATTTCTTCCCTATATCTAATCTAAATCTACCCTCTTTCAGTTTAAAACCATTACCCCTTGTCCTGTAACTACACTGCCTTATAAAGTGTCCCTCCCTATCTTTCCTGTAGCTCCCTTAAAGCACTGGAAGGCCACTACAAGGTCTCCCCAGAGCCTTCTCTTCTCCAGGCTGAACAACCCCAACTCTCTCAGCCTGTCTTCACAAGGGAGGTGCTCCAGCCCTCTGATCATCTTTGTGGCCTCCGCTGGACCAGCTCAAGCAGGTCCTTGTCCTTCTTATGATGGGGTCCCTAGAGCTGGACACAGTACTACAGGTAGGGGTGTCATGAGAGCAGAGGGGAAGAACCCCCTCCCTTGACCTGCTGGTCACACTTCTCTTGATGCAGCCCAGGGAACGGTTGGCTTTCCGGTCTCCAAGTGCACATTGATGGTTTGTGGTCAGTTTTCCACCCACTGCTACTCCCAAGTCCTCTTCCTCAGGACTGCTCTCAATCCACTCATCACCCAGCCTGTATTTGTGCAGGGTATTGCCTCAACCCATGTGCAGGACTTTGCACTTGGCCTTGTTGAACTTCACGAGGTTTGCATGGGCCCACTTCTCAAGCCTGTCAAGGTCCTTCTGGATGTCATCCCTTCCTTCCAGCAAAGTCCCTCATCTTCAGTGAGAGACTCTGCATTCATATGTTCTGTATGGCTCAGGAATAAAAATTAAAAAAAAAAAAAAAAAAAAAAAAGAAAGTAAAAAAAAAAGACACCTAAACCCCATATATTTTAAACCATTTATTCACAACTTGAAAACACCTCCCTCTCCCCCTTCCTCTACCCCTGCTCAGCTTTGCTCCTGATATCTCTACCTCCTCCCCTTCAGCTGCACAGGGGGCAGGGAATGGGGGGTGTGGTCAGTCCTGTGGCTTCTTTCCCCCTCCTGGGAGAAAACTCACATTCCTCCCCTGTTCCAGCATGATTCCCTCTCACAGAAGGCAGTCCTCCACAAACTTTCTCCGACATGAGTCCCTCCCACGGGATGAAGTCATTTCCATGCTGCTCTGGCATGGGTCCCTGCTATGTGTTGCAGTCCTCCCAGCGCTGAACTACAACAGCAGGGGCTGCTTCCTCCTACAGGATCCTGACCTCCTTCGGGTGCAATCACCTGCTCTGGTGTGGGCTCCTCCACAGGCTGCAGGCTGGCATCTGCTCTACCATGAACCGACATGGGTAGCAGGGGAGGCAGCCCTGCCATCTCACTGTGGACTGCAGGGGAGTTCTCTGCTCTGGCACACCTCCCCCACCTTCTCCTCCTGTCTTCCACTGACCTTGGTGTTCACACAGGGGTTTTCCTTACAACTCCTCCTCACAACTCCCCTTCTTAAACATGTTATTGCTGTGGTGCAGCCACCATCGCTAATTGGCTTAGCCTTGGTGCAGAGGTGGGTCCAGCTTGGATCTGGGGGAGCTATGAGAAGCTTCTCACAGGGGGACACTGCTGTAGCCCCCTCCTCTGCTACCAAAAATCCCTGCCACTCACTCAAACCCAGCATAATTTTCTCTCTTATGGACTTTCTCCAAAACCTAGTGAGGAAATGGATGCTTAAGAGAATGCTTCTCAGATGCTCCCCTATGGATGGCATGGGATATGGATCATATGCTTCTTTCAACTATTATCACACCTTGAAGACCTTTCAGCCTAGCTGGTAGGCAAGTGGAAAACTGTTAGTGCAGCAAGTGGGAAACACAAAAGACAATAACTGGTGGTTTGGTTTAGTTTTTTGGGGCCAGTATTCCTAAAGAGGTCTTTGTTAAAGAAGCTTATGGTATCCCCCAGCAGAAATCTCGTTGGGACCACCACAGGAAGTCATCATGGAACTCTTTACTTGCAAACTTTTCTCATCTTGGTTGCTTTTAAGAATACTAAAGTTGTAAACAGAAGTTATTTCAGTGATTCTTTTAATCTAAGGAAGCATTAATAATAATAATTTAAAAAGTATAACAACAGATATTTTAAAGAAGAGACATCTGGTAAGAGCAGAAACTCACACTTCCTCAAAATTGTGTCAGAGCTTTGAAAGGATGAAGTTCTGCAGAAAACGTAAGTCAAGCTACAGTGCAAGAGATTAGCAGAATTACTGCAAATAAAAGAGGAAACTGACTTTTTAAATTTGGCTTTGGGAACACATTAAAAACCAGACACTGTAAATAAAGAAGAAATACTTGGATGAATTTGTATCACTTTTACAAATATCTCAAATATTACTCAAATATATTAGCTATTACAAGTGGCAGCATAAATAAAAATAATAATAATTTTAAAAATCCTAAAAAGAGCATGGGCTGTTTTATGACTGTACTCCAATATATTTTCCTTAACATGTGGACATACTGGCCAGAATTATAAATGATTAAAATGCAGAAAGTTAAGCTTTACTAAAAACACCACCACAGGCATGTATGGCAGGTCCCCGGAATGTCTCTGTGCATAATGTTCCTCATGGCACAGCTTCACAGTCACCTTCAGATGGTTGAAGGCCATGAACCGTCAAGGGGCTCCCCTTACCCAGACCATACTTCTTTGTACTTCCACTTGTTGACACTAGTGACTTCAAGGCAAGTTGTAGCTGATCCAAGTTAAAATCAAAGGGACTTTTAAAATTAATTACTTTGTTCTCAAACTCAGAATGCAAGGGAGAAGGCAGAAACATGAAGCCAGCAAAACAGAGAGACTTGCCCCTTTCTGAGGCAGTGCTGTCCTAGATTGATGTAAGCTGGGTATAAAGTGGACCTTAAGAGCTTGTATAGTGCCTACAAGAATTCCCCTGTCCTGATGATCAACTCTCTGTCTTCTGGAAACACACTTATGTTTTACTCTACAAGAGAAAAAAGAAATTCAAATGTCAAACCTCTCTGTGTAACTGAAACTAATTATATTCAAATATGCAAAATAGTTATGCTAATACAGCGAACTGCACTCCAACCTCAACCACAGGGGATAAGTAGCAATGCTAGCCTGGAGCTGTCTTAGTCTAATAGAGTGTAAAGTGCTCTAAATTCTAAGAGTAGATACATTTCTCTGCTTTACCATTTCAGGGGCTCCAACCAACTTAGATGGACTTAGGTAATGTTTCATTCAGAAGAAATGTCTGGACATTTAGCAAGCAAATCAAGCCTTTTCTAATGATGAATTTTCTGAGAGTCATTATCAGAATATAAAAACTTAACATCCATTCAACAGTTAAGAAACTTTTCTTGATTTCATTGGTAATGGCACTCCTCACCAAATCCCATTTCCTCCTCAAAAACTTGTTTTCCTATGTGATCCAGCTTATTATACTCTGCATTAATCCTCTGTAAAATCCAGCTTTATTAAATCAAAGGCATTCAGCCACAAGAAATAGAGCAAAGTGAGAAAATCAGCATCTTAAATAGCACTGAAAGTCAGTCTTCCTACTCAGGCCAACAAGCATGGTACCAAGTACCAGAGAAGTAAAAAGCAGGGAGCACAAATTTCACTTAAAAGTATATGCAAATAGTAGTACATGAAGATAGAATAAGCATATCAAGACATATTAAGGACCTCAAGAGTAGGCTAATAAGACTGAGGCATTATGAGAAGGTCTAGAGAATGCACATAAAAATTCTCATGGTTTTCTGAGAGGTATAATATCATAATTCATCATAAATTTTCCAACATCCTCACAGTTTGCTGCATGCTGGCATGTTTCAAACAACTGCCAGGATGGATGTATGTTGACAAACAAAAGCCTCTCTGCTTGTCCTCAGAGCCTGAGAGGCATGACCTAGCTGAGTTTGCAAGCTATGTAACTGTGCTCTGTGATAGTGAAAGGAGGTACACATGGCTGCACAAGGCTTATTAGCTCAAGTGCAGTATGAACTATTTCAGTTACACAGTTCGTGTTTGTAATGCCTTGTGTGGAGCCAGCTCACAGTCTGGGCAGAAAGAGCTTCTCTCGGTTTTCATGCATTCTTATGATGGGCTTGGGAATGTCTGTTTAGAATGATATGTCCTTCACTGATACAACCTATGTGAGGTGACTGCACCAGCAAAGACAAAGAAGCAAAGCAGGACCATGCTCTGCCAAAGGATGCACACAGACACTGCTGTACCCCAGCAGGAGCTGCGCTGCTCAAACTTTCTGGTGAAGACACAGCCACAAAGAGAAGCTCAGAGTACCAGTACCTCCCAGAAACTAGATGACTGCAGAGCATGAGGACTGAATTTCAACTCCTTGTCATGATATTGAGGCTGCTTTTCCTTTTTCAGAAGAGTTTTTAAAATGTTGAATGAGCTATTCAGATTCATAAACGAGTAACTGCCTAACTTCAGTATTAGTTTAATCATTAGTTTTAACTTTGTAACATTAGTTACTTTGAAACATTGCTATTAGTTACTTTGAAACATTAGTTTCCTCTTCGTAACATATTTTTAAATTCCAAGGGAATGAGTCATAACACACTGACTTCACTGCCTCAGCAACACTTACCAATATTTTGACTATTGGTTTTAACTAAGAAGCTGCATTAAAGACATTGCTGGTAAAATTTTCCAAAGCACTTTTTTCATGTAAAGCTTAGGTTCTGTTAAGAATAACAGGGACTTGGGGCATTAGCAATGATTTATTATTTGCATATTTTAAAATAGTGGATTATTTCAGAAATACTCATCCTTTTGTTTGATAATTTGGTAAAATGTAAAGCCCAGGTGTGGTTTCCATCAAAATCATTCAGTTCAGTTCATTGGAATCAGGATACTTACAGTATAGCCAGAAATATTTGCTAATATAGGAAATAAATGTGGCATAGTTCTGCTTTGTACAAACTACTCTTGAACACACTGTTCTGCATTTGTCCCATGGTAAGAAAAAGCTTATTTTAATATTGTCATGAGAAGTTAAGAGTAATACTCTGTTTTACTATACTAGGAAGTGTGATGATTATAGAATCCTTAAATAAAAATGCATCTCAAACCATAAAGGGGTCAGTTCTCATTAAAATAGCCAAATTAGCAAGTGCAGAAAACACCTTTTAATTACCCATAATGGAACTAAATTGTCTCAGCAAACTTGAAATAGGGCACATCCAGTGATTGCCAGATGAAGATAAAGGACTGTTTTATGCCAATAAATCACTCATGATGCAGATACTTGTACTGCGGTACTTTGAAGGGGATGTTCAAGTGAGATTAGTGAAAAACGGGTTAGAAATACAGGCACCTAACTCATTCACCTCTTTTTGAAATGCCAGGCCATGTATTTGCACAGCACATAATCATTTATACACACACTTGGGTTTGATATAAAATATGCTAAAAAACAGTCTAAATAGCAAACTGCCTTCTGTTGGTTCTCTCTAAAAAGAAACAGCATGTTAATCTGTCAACATGTTTTTTGAAACAACCGTTCACCATAATAGAAAGTGATTCAGCTAGTATAGTTAATAGTCTCTTCTGGAAAAAAAAAAAACTAACAACAACAAAAAACAAACAAACAACAACAAAACAAACAAACCCCCCAAACAAACAAACAAAAAAAAACACAAAGCACAGAATGTCATGGCAAGATCATTCTTTTGTGCAGAGAAAAAGAAGAATCAACCAAAACCAACAGAATGGTCTTTCAGTTAAAAGAATGAAAAGAAGCACCACAAGGAACCACTTACTGAGAACCCTCCCAAGAACTTCTCCTTCAATGGAGAGGTTGCTCTTTGTGGTAGGAGCTACAAAGCTTGGCTCTAGAAAAGCCCATCTCAGTAATGGTTCATAATTTAACACTACCCCTTAGCTCTATGGCTTCATTTAAGCAGCACTGCCAAGACCTCCTCCCAGGCTCCACAAGGTCCCAGAGGCAGCTGCTGAGCTGTACAATCATCTCTCCTAGAACTGGGTCAAGCTTATATCCTCTTTTTCACCTACTCTGAAGGATCAGTCCCACCCGCCTCCCTGCACACTGCCTAGAGGTCTCTCTGCAGACTGTGTCAGTGGCATACAGACAGTAACATTATGACCTGCTTGGGTATTGAGGGAGAAATCATGTGCAGAGGAGATCATCCATGCACAGATCTGACAAAACCAAGTCTTGCTTATATGGTTACACCACTCAATGCTGTATCTTACATCAAAAAAAAACCTGAGCTTTATTTTCATCTAAAGAAAATGTGCGCGGCACAAGGGTCTGTTTTCCCACAGTTAAAAAAGTTATAACAATTATTTGAAGATTTTAAAATTTGTTCTGTAAATATTTGGACAACTGCAGTTAGCTAATGTAGCTACTTGAAAATCATTGATTGGCTGTTTTGTAGGGACAGTTTTTCTTTTGGAACAGATACAAACATTACTGCATTAAGAAGCTACATCAATAAAATTAGATTGCTACTGAATCTGCTAAGACTCTGATAAACCACTACAATATGCAAATAACATCCAACATGACACATGCAAGAACCTGACTTTTATCCCCTACAGAGAATATGTATGTAGAACCTACAGGCTTTTCCCATTGCTTCAGAGCAGAGGAGACCTCTGACCTTTACCTATTTTCTCATTCATTTTTATGCAGACTATTTTGAAGTCAAGGTCAAGCATGTTTGTGCTACTACAACATAACCCTGTGCATTGGAGCTGTACACATAGGTGGTGGTTTGCTAACAGATTTATTAATAAGCTCTGTCTACAAAGGTATTAGTCACTTTTAAGAGAATGTGTTGAAAAACAGACTGGAAATATTGAACATTGAAACATGCACCTGTGAACTGCTGACAGTTCTTTCTCTTGTGGTTTCTTAGGCCAAAACAAAACACAGCCTCTCCCTCTCCCTTTTTTAATAACACCATTCAGTTTCATCAGAAAAACATTTTTAACATAAAGGATAAAGTATCACCAATGTTAGAATATCTTTGATTGCAAACCATAGCCTTCTTAGGCAGTCAATGAAATAGATTTATGCAACACAAAACAGCATCATTCCAGTGACCCACTAAAAGTATGTTCTAGACATGGTGTAGAAAACAGTGCCGTTTCCTTCCTTTAGGAAACTCACAACAACTCACTGTCAAAATTAGTATACCAGGGCACATCAAGCCAGAAGGCAGAAATAAAAGAAATAGTTGTTGTTTATATAATTTGTTCTTTGATGATTCTGCTAAAATACTGGAAGAAGAGATACCTGCAATCCATAACATCACTGATAAAACTAACTTCCCCTATGAAGAGAAGAAGCTGTGTTACTAAGGGAAACAAAGGAGGGGCTAAAATCAGCACAGAGGTCTGAAACACTTCATACACTTCCAAGATACAAAGAAAGCATGATTCCCTGCAAATCATCAGGTTTCATAGATTTTTCTGTCTGGGGCCCTATTTCTCTCAGAAGCAAAGTCTCACTAGCATAGAAGGGTTAAAAACCTTCAAATTCTTCCTATAAAAGGTAACAATTTTTCTGGCAATATTTGCTACTTATTTTTATAACACTCCATAACCTCTAATAAGGAGGTTAATTGGGTGAATAACTGGCTGCAACAATCAATTTGTTTTTCTATCTGATGGTGAATTCCTATTCTGTCTTGCTTCTTATGGTTCATAATGTATGTGACAAAGAAGAATTACATTTAATTGACATTTCTGACATAAATCCACATCTTATCTGAAGTCTATTAAATTAAGTATAAAGAATGAAGCTTGTCTTGTGGCCTTAAATCTAGGAAAAGATAAGTTGGGGCATTTCTTCAATGAATTCTGACTATTTTGTATGGTTAAGTAAGCAAAGTGCAGGTAAAAAACCTGATAGTAATATTAGCCTACAGGATGGCATGTGGTCAACCAGTACAAATAACTATCAGTTAATCTGGCATGTTTCTGCAGTGTGATGCTTATATTAAGATAATACAGATAGTTAATTTCATAATGAAGTCTTTGACCTCCTGCCCTATCCTAGATGATTGAGGATGTCTCATGATATGAGCAGATGGGAAAAAATCCAGGAATGCCTGGCTCTATGAGAAGAATTAGGTCTGGTTTTGACCATTTTTTCCTACTTGGATAGTTACAATATTTATTTCTCTTCTGTAAATTTGATAATATTGACAATGGTAAGCACATGTTTTATAGCAGTACTGACTGTAACACAGTCAAGCTCACAGGGCTGCTTGAAATTCAGCAGAACTATCCAGAATATCAAAGCTGAGCATGACGATTTGTGGCTAACATTTTATACACTTGCAGGCCAACAGGCTACTCATCCCAGTACCTTTTGAGCCTATTTCCAAATTATTAGTTTTTCCTTTCAGGAGGAGTCCAACGATCTTTGCAGCCAATCCAAACTCCTTTCCATAATAATGGAGTGAGCTAGACATCTCTGAAGGCCTTTTGACAGTGGCTCAGAGATGCTAAGAGGAAGATACTTTCTAGCTGATTATGTAGTGAGCCCACAGCTTGCCTAATATATTGTGTGTTGAACTGTGAGTCATCTAGAGCTGCCAGGAGGAAGTGGTAGGCAACGAGTTGTGTCTGAGCAGGTGCCTGACTCACAGCATTATCATGAGGTATCATCATCGGTGTAAGATTGAAAATGTTGGATTTTTGTAAAAGAGATGCCTATGCAACAACAGTACTAAGCCACTACACACAGAACATCCAGGAACTGTACAAGCAAGATAATTAACTTTCATGGACTAATACTTCTATTTATAATGGAAACTATGACCAGAAAATATGTTTTCTGAAATGACAATCTAAATGTTAAATATTTATTAAAATGATATAGACAAATACTTTAATTACATGGCAGCAAACTAAGTTTCAGAACACAAACTGGAAATGTAACCTTTGATACAGAAATAGAATCTCAGGAGTCAGATAAGAACAGGAAAAAAAAACCACTATCCATACAAGTCCAGCAAACAGAGACCAAATATTTATTTTTGTACAGCATTTGCTCCGTGTCTTCATGCATAAGTCACCTTGCCACTCGGTAGTTGAAGATTTCATGACATCCCTCACCTTGAGCTATACTCTTCCTCAGCTTGGTGACTAATTTCCAGCAAATGCCTTAAGGCCTGACCTTGAGCATACTTCACGCACATAAAGAAAACCATATGAAATGCCTTCACAGTATCCCCATAGCAATATCAGTAATACACATGATTGCAGGATTGATCAAGACACTGAACCCTATTATTAAACACAATACTACAAAATAACGCCCCTGCACTTACAGCCATTTAAAATACTATTAAAAAACCTCATAACTATGAAATTTGCACCTACAGAATTACACAGGATTTGGCAGGAATGCTTCCTATACTCTCATGTGGTCTATGAATATCTGGACTTGTCAACACTGGCCTTTGGTTTAGTTATTCATACCTTTAGCACCAAGACGTGCAATATACCAGGCAGAAATGCATTTAGCACGTCACAAAAGCCAGCTGGTACAGAGTAACACAATATATTGCCTCAGTAACTGAATGAACACCCTGGGAACTACGGTCCATCCAAGAACCTCATAATCTCGCCTCTTTCCATTCTCAGTAAAAGGTGGGGGTTTTCCTGCCCATGACTTCTCAGACAAGCATTCTGAACCATGTGCATATTAAATAAAAAGAATTCCAAACCAAGAGGAATTCGCCCAGAAGAGACTTTTTGACAGCATTCTGAAACAGGACAGTGCATCCATGAGAGAAGTGAATTACGTTCCTCGGTGCACTCCAGAGGGACACCTTAGATGCCACAGAGGCCAGAATGAGGTAGGTACAACATGAGGTACGTAAGCAGAAACAGCTTATGAAAGAATTACCGATGCCCAGCAAACACAATTTCTTCTTTTTTTCCACACTATTTTACTTTCTGTTCCAATTATTATCTTTCACATGTATATAGAAATTCTTCAAAATTAAAGTACTGTTATAAGTTTGATTTCTCTCTGAAACACAATAACGTTCTGAACTCTGCTCCCCACCATACTATAATCGCCTATTTTTGTAGGCGCAGTGGAATCCGCAGCTTTACCCAGCCCGGGCTCGCTGTCCCCCTGCCTCCCTGCACACCCAGAAGTTGCCAGTGACACCAAGATGCCCACGCTGCGCCCACGCACCAAGAGCTGCTCCCTCGCTCCTCCTCGCCCCGAGGCGCTCCCGCCTGAGGCTGTTCACACCCGGGTTCCGCCCTGCCTGGAGGAGGGCGATTTCCGACGGGCCTCTGGGACTGCGGCACCTGACACCCGGCGCGGGGACGGGCCGGAGCCATCGCTCACCGGGGACATTCGCCAGGGCGGCGGGGCCGGTGGAGCTCGTACCGGCCACGGCTCCCACCGCTCCCCGGCCCCGGAAGGGCAGCGCACGGCGCGGCGCCACCCCTTTCTCCCTCTGCCCGCAGGGACCGTTGGCGCAAAGCAGCGGGATGGAGGCGGGGAGGCAGCGTCCCGCCAGCTCCCTGCCTGGCGCTCCCCGCACCGGGGAAGGCGAGGGCTGCTTACCGGGTCTCGCATCCGTGTGAGCCACCCCGGCGGCCGGTGCTGGAGACAAAGCGAGGGGCGCTCGCCCCGCCGCGGCGGTGGGTTGTGGGGGAGGCAGGAGCGGCGGGGCGGCTTGGGCCTCCGCCGCCCGGCCTCTCCCCGCCGGCGCTCGGTGCCGCGGGCGCCCTGCGCAGGAGCGGCGGGCGGGACGGCAGGTGCCGGCGGCGAGGAGCCGAGCCGAGCTCCTTGCGCCGCCGCCACCGCCGCAGCCGGCCCGGGTTGCGGTGCGGTGCGAAGGGAGGAGCCTGCGCGGCGCCGGGGCGAGCGGCGTGGCCGCGTCCCGCTCTGCGCCGCGGGGGCCGCCGCAGCCCAACGGCCGCCAGCGCCGCCGCGCGCGCGGGGCCGCCGCTGCAGCCCAACGGCTGCGCGGGAGGGCGAGGGGCGAGCGGCGGAGGGCGAGCGAGGGCCGGGGCGGGGCTGGCAGCACGGCCCCTGCACCCCTGGCGTGCGTCCCCTCCCTGCTTCCCATGCTGGGCCCCGGTGGGCAGGCCAGCACCCCTCGCGTGCGCTGACCGAAACCTCGGGTGCGGCTGAGGGGAGACGCAATTGGTGCTGTTGCTGAGGAAGATGTCTATGGGTAAGGAAGGTTTAAATGAAGGTGTGGTATCCAGTATGGGGCTGGGGTACCTGGGAAGGAAGATCCCTGGAGAAGAGGGGACTTTCTCCCCTAAGGTAGGGGCTGCGGTAGGAAGAGGGGCTGTCAGCCTGGGCTCTGAAAGGGCAGGGCAGGGCAGGGCAGGGCAGTGGGCTGGCCCAGGTGTCTGCTGCGAATGTCGAGCCAACACAGCAGTTGCTCCGTGATAAGTCTGGATGACCTTCTTGGTGGCCTTCTGCTGAACTTCCTCAGCAGATATTGATCACACTGATGTCTTTCTTGGGGCCCAAACCTGGACACAGAAGTCTAGATGAGGTCTAAGATACTTGTATTCAGCTCATCCTGCAATCCCAGACATGGTAAGGACATTTCCTTTCCTTCTTCTCGTTGTGTGTGTGGCTGTTCTGGCTGCTTTGCATCCCATCCTTGAAGTACCAATTCTTAATGCTGGTGGCTGTCTTGGTTCTGGTTTTAATAACAGGAGGGACTGATTTGGGCAAACAACAAAAATCCTGTTTGTTGAAACACTTACCTTGCTATCTTGGTTTTTTCATGCAACACCCGTGATTCACTGAGTTTGGCTTAAAGTGTTACAAAATACAGGCTCCAGTCTATGCCATGGAGGGCTTTCTTTGTGCTCAATGGGGCTGTTGAATTAATCCCATCCTGAAGTAGAGGTGCAAGGGAGCTTTACAGTGCTGCAAGAATGTTGTCTGGGTACCTAACAATCTTCCTAGGGGTGGGTGTTTCTGTTGTCCAGACACTGGCCATTCCAGGCCTACACTGCTGATGGATGGCAATAGGAAGATAATGTCTGGTTGCAGGAAACTCTGTCAGGTGGAGATCCTATCTGATTAACATTTGGAAATTGTTGTCTTCCATTAGAGAACTTGGCAATCCTTTGTAAAACTCATTTAGGTCAGACGTGATGTTAGGTTGAACATTAGATTGATTTAGGTGTTCAGTATGGAAGACACTGAACGCTGTGCTCTTTCCCAAGCAGTGCTGGTCACTGACCTGAATGCTTTCCTGTAACCTCTTGCGATGTGTGCCTGTGGCTGGTTGTTCTTGTACAACACAGGAAGGCCTTCTAGAGAAGTTTGAACTTGATGTCCTGGAGTGCCCCTTGGTGGCTGCTTCCAAGCTGAGTGAGCTTGATCTCAGACCTGTGTCCACACAACCAGGTTTTGAGGCACTGCTAGATCCCCCTTCATTCATTTCCCAGAAAGGGCAGTCCCTGGTGTCTGCCCATTGCTTACTTCAGCTGGGCAGAGCCACGTGCTCTGGTTCATGGAGAATATGAGTTAGTTCATCATTAGCCCTGATGCTGTGTCAGGGAAAAGGCACCACTGGTGAGGGTAGGGGGAGTTTGGTGTTGTGATTCTCTGTTTTCTCTCCTTTCCATCGTATGTTCTGTGCAGCGTCACGCTGTCAGGTTCATCATGTGCATCTTGTCTGAATGTTAGGTGGTGCTGCAGAAGTGTAAGCGAGAGCAGAGGTGAAGGAACTTTGCTTCCAGGCAGTTGAAAGAGGCGCTCGCTTCCTCTTTACCTAAGCTGGAATTCTTGGTCCTGCTCCCCCTCCCTTCAGACCTAGAGCTTGTGTTTGTATTGGGTGTAATGTTTGATGTGCTCGTGTCAGGTCTGGCCTGCTACATTGTGGAGGTGGTCTAGCTCTGTTCTGAGTTCCCTGGGGTGGTCAGGACACTGGGGTTTATAAATAATGTGGTGTAGGTGAGAGTAGTCACTTTGTGTCTTGGACTGACAGCACCTACAGAAGTTGTGAGCTCACTTCTCAGTGGTACCACAGGCTGCTACAGGAGGTGTGTCACCTCCTTAGCATGTGTTTTCTATATGCATGAGACAAACATGTTTTGCTTATATATTGATCTCTATCATCCAGATTGCCATCAAATGAGTTTCATTTGCCACAAGTCTTGATTGAGGAATCTGGCTTTAAACCCCCACCCAGAAACACCCACAGTGCCTGAGCTACTATGTTTTGTCCTGTAATGGTGAACCCTCCTGAAATAATTCTGTAGGTGAACAAGTGGAACACACTAACATGGTGAATTGAGAAGCTAGCAGAGCTTGAAACAACTTCTTTACTGACAGTGCCAGAAATATTTCTTGAGATGGACACTGTCATTCTTTGTGTGCAGGCTGCTGCGATGTCTGCATCTCGTCAATCCTCAGTTGCCAGGTTATGAGCATGAGGGAAGTTGTGCTCTTTGTAGTAAGGGGGTTAACAAACTGTTAGTTAGTTAGGGTAAGCAAGTATCTGCATATGTCTTAACAATCAAGTGATTTCTCTCTGACATAGTTTTTCTGAGTTTGGATTCCTTGGCATTTGGGCCGTTAAATCCAACTACTGTCTGCTTAGATGCCAGCGTAGTCTAACAAGTAGTGGTCTTTTGGGTCTGTCAGTAATGTGAGGAAGGAAAAACATGTGAAACACTATCAAGAGGATAGATGATTTAATTTTAAAAAGATCAATACTACTTCTACAGAGAAATTAGTATCTCCCGTTTTGGGTTTTCATGGGATAACACCTCTGTCTCGGATGAAATATGTGGTATTTATCTACAAGGGAAGTGAAAATTAAATCTTAGTTGTAGCAAAATCAGTCTTATAAAAGCTAAAATTTTCCAAAATAGGTGATCACTTAAATGTTCCTTCTAATATGTTTGTATGTTTGGTGATCATCCCTATGTACCTCAACTTCCTCAGAGAGACTGCAGTCACCAGAATGATATAACACCACAGAAAACAATATAAGAAAATTGCAAACCAATTGACAGTGACTTGTAAACACCCATACCAATCCCTGTATCCTTATTCTACTGCTAAATAGAAATCTTTGGGAATTTTAATGGATGAATGAATTCCCTGTGTGAAGTTTTAAGGGTGTTTTCTTATTAGTTCAATGATTTTCCAATACATTTTCTCAGTTGCATCAAGGCCCCAGATGAAATCAAGATGTCCCCAAGCAGGAAAATGCTCAAGGTAAATGAGATTAGCAATCCGAGGAAGTAGTTTTGCCATGTCTTTTGGATCTGCAAATTTGTCTCGTCCACCGCTCCAAACAGCAATTGGTATGCCTATCTTCTCAATCTTGTATGCAGGAGGAGTAGACTGTAAGAAAAGGAGGAGACCTGAGTGAATGCTGTTGCATCAGAAGTTGTGTTTAGAGAAAAGACTCTGTGCAAGCATCTCTCTTTCCCTATTGCACTCACTGCAGTAAACCAGTAAGCAAGAAGACCACCCTCTCAGTGTCGATTTCCCAAACCCCGTTCCCTGTTGTCCATGAAAAGGAATGATCCATTAAATTCCTGTGTCTTTTCTTAATGCATGTCTGTGAGTTGTCCTGCAGTCTGACACCTACTTGTGCCCCTTGGAGGTGGAGATATGGAAAGAGCAGTGTCTGTGTTTATCATGCAAGGACTGCAGAGTTGTTGTTCATGTGTGTCCCATTTTTGGCTTATGTAGGGTCCTCTTCATGCATTCATAGGGCATTGAGTGAAAAACTTCTAGCTGTACTGTTCTAGTCTTCACTTGGCACTCTATGTTACAGTGTAGTCCATGAGCATACTTCTCTTGCCCATCATCACAGACAAAATCAAAGAAACATGGAAGAGTAGAATAGGGATCTTCTGAGACCTAAGTCAAATGACTTAATGCAGGATGTTTTTTTTTTTTTTTGTCTACAGGGCGGTAAGGGACCATAAACAAGATGCTTTACATTGACCCCTATGACCTTAGGAGTCTGCTGTTTTTCTCACTGACTGTTCTTTTGGGTAGTTTCCTAACCACACAATGTTTTGGGAATAGAACATTGCCCATTCCAAAATTTAAAAGTCAGTACTTAAAGACTATATGTGTGTATGGAAGGTATCAGAGAAATCTTTGGAGTCTTTCTCCACCTGCAAAATGTGTCACCCATAAAATAACCTGCCGTGACTCGGAAAAGATCATGACAAGTCAACTGATCTGATCAAATCTCAAAAAGCTGTCAGGCAAGTTATCAGTGTTGCAGGTGGGGCACAGCATTTCTGAGAGTTGCCTGAGCAGTAGCCAAAGCTCCTAGTGACCAGGTTTTTTCTGTTTCCTTTTTTTGGGACAGGATACATTAGTTCACCACAGCAGTTGTCCCCACTGTTCTGTACTCAATCATCCTTTATCCTTTCTGTTTTATTTTTGCAGTAAGTAGCTTCCCAAAACCAAAGTATGCATTTCCACTGTGTTGTGGTTTGTTTTTTTTTTTTTTTTTTTGTTTGTTTTGTTTTGTTTTTCCCCTACCAGTCTATGGTAAATGAAAGGCAGACTTTGAGGATATCTGTGGAAGTGAAGAGCTTCATATTCATCCAGTTCAAGGACCTGGGTGTGTCTCTTAGCCTTTTGGGAATGGCAGGTAAATTGACATGTTGTTGGACACATCTCTGCATCAGTAGGGGAGGCAAAACTTCTCTTAGCTGTCTGCAAGGATCTGTCTATGCCTTGTCTGTGAGTAGACTTTTACACTTATAAGTATTAGACTTCAGTAAAACATTACCTCAGACCAATCTCCTTCTTTCTGTAATGCTCAAGGTGCTAAAATCTGAATTTTTTCTATTCTTATTTTTGCCAGGACCCAAGGATGGGTTCTCAGGGAAAGCGTATTGCCTTACCTGGTTGTATTTCTTCATGTTTTCCTTAGAGCCATAGTCATAAGCTTGAAATCGGTCTGCACGTGTTAGCTATTAATATTGTAACAAAGACAAACAAAAAGAAAGTGTTAAGGGAGAGAGTAGAGTGCAGAAGTTGTTTTCTTGCCTGTGATTGAAGGCAAGGCTTAGGCAGTGGATAGGCTCCCAGGGGTACTGAGGATGGATCATAGGGTGAGCGATTTCATTGCTTTTTTCCCCTTGCTAACATTCTGTCCTGATCCTCAGCTGACACCCTTGGTATGTTTTGTTAGTAAAATTCTGCTTGAATGCCTTAGCTATAGTTGGGGTCCCTGTTTGTCACATGAAGGTAAGCAGAAGAGGCAATTCCCCACTTTGCCGCTTGTGCCAGCAGAAACATTTTTGTGGTTAACCAGCTTTGGGAGATGATCCAGGCTGCAATTAATCCTCTGGGAGAAAAGGTTTAACCTGCATTACTTCTTTTTCTGGCTCATCCCCAGGTTCCTCAAATTTCCACTACACTCCTACTACCTGCCAAGTGCCTAGACCATGCTTGCATTCTCTTCTGCAGCTTTCAAGGCAAATGTCTTCATAAATAAAAATGAGGGCTGGAAGACACTGAGCCCAACGTGCAGAGAGGCCTGATGTGCCCTGGGGAAACCTCAGTGCCTGATACCAGAGGGACAATTCAGGCAATGGTAATGGTCTGGTGAGGTCATGGGAAAGGGTGCTCCTTCTGTGCGAGGTGCTCACAGCAGCACGTGAGAAGGTGTGAGGGGAAGTTTCCCAGATCCACCACATCTGGACTTCCCTGTAGGCTATCAGTTGTATAAAAAGCAACAGTAAGAGTCTGTTTATATGTTAGTATGCAGTTATACCTGATGCCAATGAATAAAGTTTTGTACTGATATTCCAGCAGGATAATGTCCTATGTATGTATCTATTCGACTCTGGAGAGAAAGCAGAAGTGTTATAAAGGCAGTGATCCAGTGCTGTGACATAATAAAGCTGTGAAGGACCTGCTGTTGTGTTAAAAACCCATTTTAATAGAATATTCTTCAAAAATCAAAAAGAATGTTAAGGAGACACTCACAAATCTATGAGTTTACAGTAGGAAGGAGTATGTATAATTTTGTCCCTTTGGGAGGGTCTTTCTCACATTAGTACTCAGTCATATGGAAAACACCTTTTGGGGAGTGTGTATGGCCTTTCTTTTTCCCAGTTTCTACTGTTTATCTGATGCTTTTAAATAGTGCTGTGCTTAACTGGTAGAGGAGGATTGTTATTAGACTGTTTGCTAGAGTATAATGAGTCTGTATGTGTGGGAGCTTTTTATGGGAACACTTGTTAAATAGTCTGAATATGAGAGATCAAAGGCCACTGGAGATCAGACATGTGGAAGGTTGCAACAAAAAAAGATGGCAGCCAGAGTAAAGGAATGAGATCTTGCTGTTGAGAGAAGTGTGAAGAAACAGCTTTGAGTTTTGACTGGAAATGTTTTGATGTGTAGCGACCAAAAAGAAACAATCCCTTATGTTCATATGATCTGAATGTCTTCCTGTTTAGGAAGGAAAATATGAATTGTTCAAAAGAAGAAAGATTTTTCTTCATCTATTTGTCCATTTTAAAAAGCTTTGGTAACTGTTCAACTTTTCTTTGGCTTAGCTCCAAAAGAGGGGACACTGAGGGACATCATTGCAAGATGGGACCATTCTGAATTCAGCCTTTCTTCCTTGTGTGATTTGAATGTGTCAGGTGGTATATCTCATCATTAACTGAGGTCCTAGTTGGCATTACTTGAAAACCTCAACACATTTCTCTATGTCCCTGCAACTGTATATAGATACAAGGCAGAAAATACGTTTTGCTTCAAAATTACTGTAGTTTTATTTGTATTAAGGTGTCCTTGGACATGCTTACCATGTTCAGATTTTGTATCCTGGTCCCAGCTATGTAGCACATGATATTGCCACAAACTTTTTCCATGGATCTGCAGATCTGTGTTAGAGGCCGTTTCAGCAGTTCATTTTGCTGAAGAGCTCCTTTGCAGCCAAGTAGTAACTGAAGGGAGGAAAAGTGTAAAACTTTTTTTTTTACCTTGTTGAAGGATTATTTAATGCAGAAAATGGTCACTCCTTCTTCTCTAATATCCTTGCCTCTCAGCTAAGATTGCCAAAAGTGCTTTCTATCCCAGTATCCTTTAAAATGTGTTCTTCTCAAGAGCACACCACATGTTCTTTCTGCTTCTTATTACTAGGCATGAGTCTCGGAAGTCACTACCCATCTGATTTTAGTCCACTGACCTTGGTGAGAAAGGGCAGTTGGCTGGATGCATGACTGCAGAGTATAGGAAATCCCTTTTTGCCCTAACATTTCTTCCAGGCAAGTGCACAAACTGTAGTGTTACTATTACTACCAAGTAAAGAGGGAGCAGACATGAGAAGGATGTAGAACTGGATGCTCTATAGTCACATAATTGTTACAGCTTGGACAGAAAGAGGATGTCCTCCTGCACACTTTGACATAAAGTATATCGTGCAGGATTTCCACCATTCACACCAAATTCTATTAAATTGACAAATTCTGGTGTGAAAGAGGTATTTCCCTTTAAGTTTCCTTTATAATTTTACAAGTAAATATTTCACAAGCATAAATGAACTGCACATCTAATAAAATTAAGGTATGAAATATCTTATTTGTAGTTTTCTACTAGTGCTTAAGCCTAGATTTAGTAGACTGTTAGGCTCCTTTTCCAACATTTTTGAGCTCCCTTCAAAAATATTGAACAAATAATGATGAAAGTATGTCTGCTATCTTAAAGAAGTTACAAAAGAGATACCGCATCAAGCCTTGCATCTTAGCTCTGTGGAAAGTCTGAAGTCCACCAGCACTATCAGTGATCTGATACACTGAATTCATTCTTAAGTCATCACCCCATCAAAATCAGTTCAGGTTGAGTGAGTCTGGTAGAGCCAAAGCAGACAATTTTGTCTTTTAGAAAGAGGAATGACATACCCTGATCAGTGACTGGGGAAGATGTGTCAATGTTACTAGAGGACTGGTGGCATATGTGATTGTGGCTACTGGTCCCAAAGCAAAGAACACTTTAACCCTTCGAGCCAATTCAGGATAAGTAGAAAATGCTATGAAGCCTGCAAACACAGAAGACACAAATTAAGTTATTGAAGAGATCTCCACAGATCAAATAAATAAAAAAACAGTAGGCAGCAAAGAAGTGAGACTAGATTAGCAGCCCATCTGATGTCCAGATGTGAGACAGAGTTCATTCTAAGGATACAGGTTCCTTAGAGCATAACCAGATAGTGATTTTCTTAGAACTGACAATTTTGTGTTAGGCCATTTTTTGGGGAGAAGATGCATTAATCTGATTTTCTTAATTCAGATTCCTTCTAAAGTTCCCCAAAATCTAATAAAATAATGATTTTTTTTCAGCTTGCAGTCTCTAAAAGACTATATGTTCATGCTGGCATGCAGTAATACAATAATTATCTGAAGAGTAAGAGCAGAATTTTTACTTGTAACTAAGTGAAAACTTGGGTGAGAATGAATGCACACATAAAAGAAGAGTAGAAGGAAGGGTGGAAGGGTGGAAGGAAGGGTGCAAGGAAGGAAAAGCAAAAAGGGTGCACCCCGTCCTGTTTTCTGAACATGTCTAAATTTCTCCACTGATGGATTTGGTGAGAACTTTAACTGGTTGCCTAAAACATAGGTATCTAAAGACAAAGAAGGTGATATCTTGGTCTGAATGATTTGTTCTGCAAAAAGACCCTCAGAATGCATATGTGAGAAGAAAGGGAAATAATTGTCAAAAATGGGGCTATGTGCTTCTTCCCCCCATTTTCTCCTGTTTCTGAATTTATTTTCGTAAAAGGGTAATGGCACACCATGGCATAAACCTCAATATCTATTCATAGATATTATGTATAAATCATAAATACTAACATTACCTGCTGTTGAGCCTTCAGAGTGACCAACATAGTATACATCCTTCTGTCCAGTTTTATTCATGATGAAGTACAGTTCCGCTGGAATATCGTATTTACCTATTTCATCGAAGCTACAGGGGAGAAACAAAAAACTAGCAGACAATTTGACTATCACAGTGTGAGTTACTGAATGTCAGTTTTGTGTCTTGCACCAAGCAGATCCCATTGAAAGATGAGGTTGCATGCTTTGTCTGCATTCTTGCTTGAGTTGGGGAAGGGGGTAGAGGGATGCAGCTATACTGTCAGGCTGCCTGATGCCTTGGGCTCTCTGCAGAGGAGGTGTCAGTTTTGTCCATTAGCTGAGGCTCTTGCAGAAGTGAATTTAATCATTGCTCTCACCAGCATGGGTTACAAAAAATATTTCTGCCTCAGTTAACATCAGTTGTGATAGATCAGATTTCTAAACTGAGCTGAGCAGTCTCCTCTCCTGTCTGCACTTGGGACACAGTATCTGGTGGGATACTTCAAGGTTACAGGTGTCTCACAGTTTTGGAAGTCTTTTCCCCAAAGAAACCAGCACTGGGTATGGACGAAGGTGACCTGTATACTTCCAGCTTTGCTTCTGTATGTGCTGATTCCAGAAGGGCTTGTCCAGATCATGTAGCCAAGCCCTTCTTATGACCCCCTTGACACACCCAGAAGTGCCTGCACGTGGGAAAAGGAGTTGGTATAGTCTCCTTGGATGTTGCATGTCCCACCTGAAATCAGATTATATGAAAACCAGTAGGGTTTTCATATAATCCAGAAGGGGATTTTCTCGTATAACCAGAAGGGGAAAGGTTCTCCATCCCAATATTAACTGCTCAATCTTGCTAGTCCCCTGTAAGTTGCTTTCTTCAGTAATTCTTTCTCCATGGAGTACCTGAACTGCCAGAACTCTTTCTGGCAGGGCTTAAGGGTCTTGTGTTTTAAAGACCAGGTATTTCCTCTGCTGTTTCCCAACCAGACGTCATAGCCGGCATCTGCGAGGATGAAGCCCAGGCTGTTGTTGGGCAGGTTAGAAATCCAATGAATAGAATCTCCTAAAGTACCATGGTGTAGCAAGACTGCAGGCTTTTTCTCTGAAAAAGAAGAGTGTTTTCTTATGCTGTAGTAGTAAGTAATGTGTAGTTAAAACTGGGGTGCAGAGTCTGGTTTTGCAGGAGTTTTTTAACCTATATACAGAATTCAGGCCACATTCCTGACGAGGCGCTCTTGCTGAGATGGAAAGGTGTGGAACATGCCATTGCATGTGCAAAGGGGAAAGGTGGGGAACCCATGTAAAAGTTGGCTCTCAGACCTTCTTTATGTCCTGTGCTGTGTCATACCTGTATTTTGGCTGTTCCTCCCAGCAGGAATTCTGAAAACACCAAGAATGTATCCATCCTCTGTGGTAACTTGATATTCCTCACTGGGGTATCCATGATATCTGATGATTTCACTCTGTGGGAAATCAAAGATTTTGTTAACAAGTATTTACAGTGTAGAGATGGGTGGGGAAGTGTCTAGAGGCTGCTTCTGTCCAGTAATGTGAAGCTAGCCAAGAATGTGCCAGGAAGATGAATGTGATAATGTATTGCTGGCTTTTTCTCTACTGCTCTGTGTTGTACTGGTAGGAAGGGACCCAAAAGACATTCCTGCAGAACAACAAAATCCATGCCTCTCTCTTTTGGGGATGGTTAGATAATAAGCTGTAACATAACCATGGAGGCTGGAGGAAGAAAACAAGAGTGAGAGCAGTTGAGCTGTGTTTGTGTGATGTGGTTTGTGTATACTCTTTAATGCTGTATCTCTCGAATTGAAATATCAAGAGCTGCAATTGCTCAGGTATAAGCACCTAGTTATACTTGGAGCTTTCCTGACATACTCCATTTTGCTTAGGTTTTGGCTGCATAGTAATTGCTGTAGAAGTGGTATCTGAGCATTACACAGGCTTGTAAGAGTAGCAGGATGACAGAGTTCAACTGTGCAGTAAATGAGACTGTTACTGGGCCCTGCAGCTTTGTTCTATGTGCTGTCATGTGTTAGGACTGTCTTGACAGTAGCTTTTCCCTGAGCATCCCAGTGCTCTCCACCACTTTTCCTGGATACCTCTTTGTTCTTTTAGACTTCAGGGATGATGCTAATAAATGGCTCTGGTAAACCCATCCTCCTTTAGAGGGTAACCAAGGTGAAAAGTATGGATATGGGCTGCTCAGTGATGGTAGTGCAAGGCCTCTGGCCACAGGGACCACGGCTGAGAATAAGTACTACTGAGCTTGTGAAAAGATACATCAAAGTCTTCTTCAGACCTGCTTAGGTGGTAGTTGTCTGGTATCTGACCCCCAATTATGGGACAAAGCAGAACTGTATTGAGTCACTAACCTTTTGGGAGATAATTTGTCATGTTTTGCAAGGCTGATACACATCATACTTTTCTACAGATTAAATATGTAGCAGTATCTGTATAAGTCAGTGTCAAAAGCTATGGGTTTTGGTCCATAATGAATCCTTTCTTGCCAAAGTGTGGTTAGGCAAGCCAGGTAGGGTGGGTCTCCTAATACAGACTCACTCACAGCACCACCTATTATAGACTTGCCACTATTGTGAGGAAATCTTTGGTGATTCAGAGCAAGGGGTCTTGGATTACTTTGTGTTGTGAGAATCTGCTGTTTGAGGAAGGGGTTCAATCTCCCTTGCCATTGTACTGAACAAACATTGTTACAGAAAGGGAAGACCTTGCTTCCCTTGAGACTAGAAACCAGCCTTTGCCTCCACTGCAAAGGGATTTTCTGTTGCAGCTCTGACTTTTTGGACCATTAAAATTTCTTCTAGGCTGGTACTCCCTATCATAGTGATGGAGTGACTACTTTGAAAGGGCCCTACTTTTAGTATCCTGCCAGGGACTGTTAGTAATGGGGTAGCAGTAGTGGTACATGGAGAGACACTTTAGAAAGAAAGGGAGAGAAGGTAACCCAACTTACAACGTTCATAAAGCATTCAGGGTTGTAAGTCTTCCTGTACTGGCTTGTGTCTGAATTCAGAGTGGAAAGTGTTGTAAATCCTGCTGAAAAGGCAATTCCTTGGGAGCAGAGCAGCACAAGGAGGTACCACATCTTGGGGCTGTATAAAAGAGCACATGAAGGGGTGTTTGTGTTAGGAAGAGAGTGCTGTGGAATTCCACAGGAAGACCTAAGTGTGAAGTCTCCTGAAGGTTGCCTAAGGTCTGTTCCCCAAGGGTCTGCTAGAATAAGTACCTGTGTGAGATAAGGACTGTCCACAGCTCACCCTATTTAACAGGGGCCAGGCATGAGTCAAAGGCTTCACAAGGATATGGAATCAACCTGGGGGAATGTGCTTGTATGATATCGGTCATAGTTTGTGCCATGAGTTCTTTCCTTTCTCTCTCACCTTCCTATTTTAAATATGTGTTTTGGCCACCTGGAGGAAAGTCTGCATCTTCATGGTTTCTAGGGATTGACTGATGGTCACAGGGAAGCTTTTCTGAATAGAAATTGTAGAATGCAGTCCATCTAGTGAGTGTCCTGCTTTTTGGCTGTAGCCACCATTGTAATCAACATAGAGGAAACAGACAAGTCATAAAACCAGAGTATATTATCTAACGTATCATGGGGAAGATTTTTAAGATGGGGAGCCTGGAAAAGATAGCAAAAAGGTTTGTTTTCTCTAAACTTCTTAATGAGGGAGGGTGTTCTCAATTCTTCTAATTTTTGGTTAAAGCTATCATACCCCTTGAGTCACTAGAACATTTGAATTAAACTAAAAATGGGATATACCCTTGATCTTAATATTGGCGTCCAAAATCACTCTAGTTGATCTACTTGGTAGGAGAATACTTCCATTATTCTGTCAATAGAACAGAAATCCTCCCACATGTTTGCTCTGGAAGCACAGCTTTATAGTAGATCCTCCACTGCTTTCTGCTGTTTTATTCAGTTCAAACAGAAGTAAAACATGTTCCCCTATTTCTGCATGTGGAACATCATTTGGGAATAAAACTGAAAAGTTCAGCTTAAGTCACAGTTTGTTTTTGTACTACAGGTGAGGCAACAGGGTAGCTAAATTGTTCCCATTTTTAGAGTATACTTTTTTATATACACTATATTGTCACCTGGTTTAGCTGGCATATTTTAAGGCACTTCCAGATGAATGCTTGTAAACTAGATTGTGCCAATTAACTCCAAGGCTTGGCACGCACTCTCCCATTAATTTCAATGTCAAAGTCTTGACTGTAGGAGCCTTGAACAGCAATCTATCCTTTATATGTAATGAAACAATGTCAAAGTGCAGCATTTACCATGGCAAACTGGAATTAACAGAACTATTTAATGAAAAAAAAAAAAAAAAAAGGTAAAGGAAGGTACCTGAAAGTTACATTCAAAAGACCATTTCTGGAGACTTTTGATATTTAATGCAAATAAGCTTTAAACCTTCTAGAAATTCATCAGTGTACTCTTGAGAGAGTCATATTTTTTTCACATGCACTGTAAATGGGATAGAAAGGCACCAGGGTAGTTAATGAAGCTAACAGATGTCAGAATCTCCTCGTTAACTTGCAAGGAAAGCTTAAATGCATTTGGAACTATGAAAGCAAAATGTCCAATTTATGTACATGCTTTCAATACTGAGTTTTTTATGCATCCACAGTAAAAAACCTCAGTAACTAGAATAAAATGAAACCATCAGTTGCTTTTTTCACTTTTGCGCAGTTCTTCCTTTCCTCAGCTTTAGCAAACATGCACTTTGATGCATATCATGAGGCTTGTAAATCGGAAGGGATGCAGGTTGTCTATGTTGACAAGCAACTGCACAAAAGCAAGGCTGCATATCATGAGGCTTGTAAATCGGAAGGGATGCAGGTGGTCTATGTTGACAAGCAACTGCACAAAAGCAAGGCTGCACATCTTTATGGAGAAAGGCAATAGAGAAAGAGACCACGAACACATATGTGCAAGCAACTTACCTCTGCTTTGACTGCCTTGCTCGTATCTTCTGCTGCAGTTCCTAGTCTGTCTCCACTAGCAGACTCATTCACTGGCAGAAACCTGAACCAATAAAAGGAGAAGCAGTAGAGTGCTGTGTGATGCCTGCACATATATGAGTGCTGGTTTGTCAGTATTTAAGGAGTGGAGTTATTTTATGATAAACAGCACCGTTGCATGACATTCTGAAAGACCAGATTGCACCATGGAGCAGGAGAGGTAAAGAGGCATCTAACCTGTAATTAGAGTATTTAACAGGGACCTGGGGGATTCTTGTTCCCTGAGGCTGTGACAGATTTTGATCTGTACCACTGCTTACCTTGAGGAGTGCTGTGACAACATTGTTTTGGGACGAAGAAGAGAAAGAGTCTAGCTTTTTTCAGCACTTTCTACCTATGAATGTGGTCTCTGCTGCTATGGTTTGTACAGAAGCTGACATGGTCACCGGTTCCACAGCTGTCACTTGTTTTCTGAGCTGCTGTTTACAGATTGCTCAGTGACAATTCTTCTTTGTTAGGTAATCTTAGAATAAAAATACAAGTGATTTGAAGATGTGAATTTAGCATCACACACATATTCCTAAATTTGTTGTTCAGTGAACACCACACCAGCAAAGACCAGTTTTCCCTGAATTAGTCTGCTTCTGTAGAGATTCTCAAGTTTTGAATTAAGTTTGAAAACATTGTGTGAACTTTGACCCAGAGAGCATGCTAGCAAGATTTCTTGCTTCTTCCAAGCCATTTCCATGAACTCTGTGAAAACACAGTATGTTTGGATACCTTTGCCTAACCACTGAATTAATTGTAGTCAGCCCAGGGGCTCAGTCCTTACTGAAACTGGCCTGGTGCCCTGGTGCAGCGAATTCTCTGCAATGTGGGTGCTAATCATCTGTCTTCTTGTGTGGGCAAACGGAGTGAAGTAAGTCTTCGTTAGTAAACAGAACTTGAGAGTCACCACAGAAACAATTCTGATTTATAAAGTAGAATGCAGTCTGTGGAAAAGACAAAAAAGTGATTTCTCAATGAAAAACATTATAGCTCAGCAAGTCTGATACCCTTGCTTAGTGGGAGATACAGAAGTCTTTTCTCTGCTGTGTTGCCAGCTAACATCATACTACATTTTTTTGTTCTGTAGAATTGTCAGCCTGGAATGATCTGCAACATTTAATCTAGTTTCACCTCATGCCAGCATATGGAATGTATGATAATTTTTCTGATATTGTTAGTAGGAATTGAGTAAAGAACAAAAGATAGGTAAACCCACCTTAATAGGGAAAAGAGACAATGAAAGTAATGCATATAAAAAGAGCATAGGAAACACAAAACTGAAAAGGTATACAGAAACTTCCTGGGATGTGCTGTCCTTACTTAGATAATCATTCCAGCTGAGATAGTAAGTATTCTGTTTTGAAAGTACTGGAATAAAACTTTGATGCCCAGGTGGTCTGGCCTATATAGCATGAGGTGCCCAAGTCTGTCTTAACCCCCAATGTCTGCCAGCTTTCTCTTAGGTACTCCCTGAGGTATCCTGTGCCTCTAAACAAATATCTGATGATCTGCAGGCTTGGAGGGCGAAGACAAAGGGGAATATGTTCGTTCCTTTCTCCTTTGCAAACCCTGTAAAATACAAAAGTAGTGTTTCATTTAAGGAAATGGTTTGTATATGTTCTTCCTTTTGTCTTGGAACCCTATTCCTATTCCCACATACTTCTGTGGTTCTTATCAATTTTCTCCATGCATTTGCCAGATGTTTACCTATTGTTTGAGCAGGCAGGTATGGGAAAGAAGCCATCTGTTTATCAAATGCTTCAGTCTGCTGAGGCATCTCCCAGTCACTATGCTACTTGGCCAATTTTAAATTAAGAGTTACCATATAGGATAGCACTGATCGTGAAAATGCATACATGTGTCAGCAGGTTTGTGCAAATGTACAGCCCACTGACTTTTACAGGACTATTGTGTTCCACATTATGCAGTACTGCCTGTGAACTGATTATGGGGAACAGGATCCTGGGCAGATCAGGATCAGCCTGTATGAATGATGAGCTGCTGGAGCTTAGTCACGGAATGGGCCGAAACAGAAATAACCCAGTAGTGACCATGTGAGCAGCAGGAGGCAAGGGAAGGGTTGGGAAGTCCTGTGTTTTTCATGTGGCATCAGTGATTTACTGAGTTCAGTTTAAAATGTTATAAAATACGGGCTCTGGTCCGTGCCATGGAGGGGTTTTTTTATGCTCAGAGGGGTTGTTGACTTAATCCTGTCCTGAAGCAGAGGTGTAGACCCTTACAGTGCTACAGGGATGTTGTCTGAGTAGCTAACAATCTTCTGGAGGGAAGTGGTAAGGGGTGGGTGTTGCTTTTGTCCAGACACCTGCCATTCCAGGACTGCTTTTCTAGGGAATACACATTTCTGAGGACTGTTATGCACACAGAACTCCAGCAGGCCACAGATTGCTTTCCTGAGAGTAGTGTAACTCACGACATTTGGAACAATATCATCTAGAGTACTTGGAAATTAAAGAGATAAATGATCTTCCATTTATTTTATTGAATGTGCTGTTCAGAAGTTTAATTGATATTTAGTTTAAAAATGAGTTACCCTTATTGTCTCTCTGGTGAAGGCCTTTCTGACAAACTCTTAGTCCACTTCTGGCTCACATGAAACTTTTGAAGTGTTGTTAAATTCTTTTAGGAAGTAAGAATCACATTTCCTACACAGATGGAGTAGGTGACAGTTTGCCCATACATTGAGTCTTGGCACCTTTTGGAGAAAAAAGTTTTATTCAACAAAAAAAGATTAAAATCTTCAGGATCTGAATCCTCATTTATAAGCATGTTAAAGAACACTAAAGCAATATGTGAAGCAGAAATAAACCTGTGACTATATAAATTTGCATGAGTTTAATACCTCACCATGATTGGGCTGCTTATATGTTTTCCAGCTGAAGCTCTGACCAAAGTAGTTAATGTGATTTTCAAGATGGCTTGAGATGTGTTGCTGGATTAAATGGTAATTTACACTGTCTTGGGAAAGCTGTTGCCTGAAGCTATCACTGTGCTTTGTGGAGGAGGGGTTTTTCTGATTTTTTTTTTTTTTTTTTGAATACTTTTCCATGTTCCCATGCATTTATATATTTGTATTAGGACAGAATTAAGTAAATTACTAAGTTGTTATATGTAACAGCTGAGTGATTTGAAGTTTCTTTCAACAAGTTGTAGTTTATAAATTCCAACAACCTGGTTAGTTAATGTAGGAGGATATCCATTCCTTAGGATCTTGATGTGAAGAAATAGTGGCAAGGAATACCTTTTTACCTTTGAGATGTTACTCACTCCTCCATGTCTTTAGGCCAACAGAATACTCACTGGATACTGAAAGATCAGTCTGTTGGGAGGATCCAATATCTACCAATATTGGTAGGTGTAGTGTACATTGCTGTTACAAGCCAACCTAATTTTCTTTAGGTAAACAACGATGGAAAGTGTTAGAACTGGTGCCAGAAAACTAACACTATGGTCAGTGGTGCTATACTACTTTAACCAGAGGAGGATAGAGACAGTATAAGTAATTTTATATGGTCGTCCACCTCACTGGAGAATAAATATTATTACTTATTTTAAAATATGCTGGAAATACAGGAAATGTGAATTTAAACTATAAAGGGAAAAGCTATTTTGGGGTATCTGCAGATGCTTGAAATACGCATGTCCTACTCAGAAAGACTGTCTGAGTGTAGTACAGAAATATTATCAACATCTTGTCCTTGGAGACGTGAACACGCAAAGGGGATGGAAACATCAACAATAATTCTCTTCCCAAGGAAGCTCTAATGCAATTAACATATAAAATTAGCAGGTTAAACATGAGTCATATTAATTGTTTGGGCTGGGCTAGGAAGAGAAGGCTGAGTAAAAGGTGATGAAAGCAGCCGGCCTATTTAATGAGAGACTGAAGATAATTATACTGGGAACACTCGTTAAAGGTGTGGGATCTAGTTGCTTCTCTTTTCCCAGTAGGCGTCTTGAGGTGTTCCTGCAGAGGGGCTGGAATATGTTTTAGTCAGAAGTAGCTTGGGTGGCAAACTAGCCATAGTTACTTGTTTCAAGTTTCAGGTTTCATGCTTTTTTTTTAATTTTTCACCCTCCCTTTCTTCACTTGTGAAACTGCCTTCCTCTCTCTTTCCCTCCTCTCCTCCTCAGCCTGTTTTGCTACTTTCCTTTTTAGGTGACTGGAGGCTGTTATTGCAAAAATGACAAAAGAAAATGCTTCTGTGTTGCAACTTGTTCTGTCAGTTTCCTGTGAGCTGCTATTCTCACATTTATCTCCTTGGGTTTGGTTCTGAAGACAATTGTTTTATTCTACCAAGTAGAAAGCACTTAAAGGAAATGTAGCTTAAGAAAGAGTGATACTTTTAAGTTAAATATTAACCAGATTCAAACAAGCTCAAGAGCATTTCGAGTGAGGTTAACTTGTTGGGCTGGTGAACAAGAACGAACTCAAGCAGTGAAGAATAGTCATGGGGATACTCTATTCTGAGGTATGTGACCATTTTCCGCACAGTAACCGAAGCTATTGAAGATATGGATATTCACAGGTTTTGGTTTGTTCCCTTCGCAGCCCCCTGTACACAGGCTTATACAGATCTGGAAGTTCTTTTCCTTTGGAAATGTTGTACTTTCAGCTATTACAAATTGATAGAAGTGCTGTTTATAGGAGTAAAGAAAATGCAATAACCAGTGTAATTATTGTGACTTCACAGAGAAAGTATGTGTTTGGTTCAAGCAACAAACAGATTTGCAAAATGCAAGTAACTTGTTAGATTATGTTGAAAATAGATAATAAAGCTAATGCCTAAGGAAACATTACCCCCCACTGCATAATTGTTTTAGGAATGTGATTTTTTTTTTCAGCTCTTATCTTTATGGATTTGTCCCCAGACCATGGTCCATTTAGCATACCCCTAGATTTTAGCATAAATGCTACTTAAACATATGCATTATTTTATAAACTTTCCATTTGTACGATTGGGAACAAATTAAGATTTTGGTCCTTTTTGACTGAATACAGTGGATTGCACTGCCAATTCTTTTGCTGGAGATAGCATTACATAGCTGTTCCTTTACAAGCTTACGTTTCTATGCTGAAAGCCACCCTTTTATTTTTAAACAGGCTATTCAATGAAATCAAATTTCTTCTCCTCTTTCAGTATTACAGGGAACTTGAATCTGTGCATTCATAAGGTGATCGGCTGGGTAGACTGCACCTTATTCTGAAAGGATTTGTTGCCTCTCTCCAGATCTACCACTCTGAGATAGTATTGTACGAGAAGCTAGTGTCATCTAACTTAATTAAAGTGGTGTTTAGATAATGTTCAAATGCTGTCCGTATCTTCCACGTTTATTAGTTGCTATTTTCATATACATTAGTTCTCTTCCTTTAACAATTTTGCGTGAGTTATAGTTTTCCAGATAAAGTATTGTTCATTTATACAGGATAGAAATCTAGAGAAGTTCAAATAAGAAAGTATGGTTTGGATACTAGTGCATTCCTCAGCATCACAAACATGATTTAGACTTTCCTGTTTAGTTCATAGCATGCCTTTGGATGAATTTGAATGTACAGGAAGAGTCTATGGATTGGTTCAGAATATCTGTACGTTATGAAATGACTCCCTTTTGTCTAAACAACTGCAAAGTGTTGATGTAATTTAGGCAATCCTTTGCAGCTCTCAAAGGAAGAAGCAATTATAATCTAAAATTGCTCTCCCAGTTGCAAGACCAGCTTTATTTTAGCCTCCTTTCTATTGGCTGAATGCTTTGTCCTTATTGCTATGCTTTAAACCTTTATTTCATGTGGTAGAACTTGCTGAATTGCTCATGGCTTATCACTACTGCAGCAAAGCTAAGCAGAAGGAGATGCAAGAAGCTCTGAAAACAAGTAGACAAATTCATATGTGGCAGTTTATCTGGATCTGGGTAAAATATCAGGTCCTGATTTCAATTACATGGCACACAATTGATTAAAAAAAAAAAATAAAAATCAGTTGTGTAGTCTTTCTTCCTTACAGTGAAAGTTTTTTTTACTTTTTTTTGCACGCTATATCTGGTGATCTTACACTGTGATCTCAGCTGTGAAAACCATTGCCTGTCTTGTGACTACTTCTCACCTTTCCCAAAGTCTCAGATACTAAACAATTAAATCATCTTCTGAAGGGCTTGTAGAAGAAGTATTGTAGAAACAGAGATTCTAACTTAACTGTAGAAGTTTTTCTTTAAAATTGCATATTCAATTTTCCTTTGAGCACATGAATTGCATGAACGTTACTCAGCCATTGGCATATTTAATCTTCAAATTCTAATTTCCAGTCCCCAGTGTCTGCCCTTTGCTTTCTTCAATTGGGCAGAGCCATGTGCTCTAGTTCATAGCTAGCCTGGGTGTTGTGGCAGGGAAAAAGCACCACTGATGAGGGTAGGAGGAGTTTGGTGTTGTGATTCTCTATTTTCTCTCCCTTCCATTGTATGTTTTGTGCAGTATCTGTTGTCCAGACACTGGCCATTCCAGGCCTACACTGCTGATGGATGGCAATAGGAAGATAATGTCTGGTTGCAGGAAACTCTGTCAGGTGGAGATCCTATCTGATTAACATTTGGAAATTGTTGTCTTCCATTAGAGAACTTGGCAATCCTTTGTAAAACTCATTTAGGTCAGACGTGATGTTAGGTTGAACATTAGACTGATTTAGGTGTTCAGTATGGAAGACACTGAACGCTGTGCTCTTTCCCAAGCAGTGCTGGTCACTGACCTGAATGCTTTCCTGTAACCTCTTGCGATGTGTGCCTGTGGCTGGTTGTTCTTGTACAACACAGGAAGGCCTTCTAGAGAAGTTTGAACTTGATGTCCTGGAGTGCCCCTTGGTGGCTGCTTCCAAGCTGAGTGAGCTTGATCTCAGACCTGTGTCCACACAACCAGGTTTTGAGGCACTGCTAGATCCCCCTTCATTCATTTCCCAGAAAGGGCAGTCCCTGGTGTCTGCCCATTGCTTACTTCAGCTGGGCAGAGCCACGTGCTCTGGTTCATGGAGAATATGAGTTAGTTCATCGTTAGCCCTGATGCTGTGTCAGGGAAAAGGCACCACTGGTGAGGGTAGGGGGAGTTTGGTGTTGTGATTCTCTGTTTTCTCTCCTTTCCATCGTATGTTCTGTGCAGCGTCACGCTGTCAGGTTCATCATGTGCATCTTGTCTGAATGTTAGGTGGTGCTGCAGAAGTGTGAGCGAGAGCAGAGGTGAAGGAACTTTGCTTCCAGGCAGTTGAAAGAGGCGCTCGCTTCCTCTTTACCTAAGCTGGAATTCTTGGTCCTGCTCCCCCTCCCTTCAGACCTAGAGCTTGTGTTTGTATTGGGTGTAATGTTTGATGTGCTCGTGTCAGGTCTGGCCTGCTACATTGTGGAGGTGGTCTAGCTCTGTTCTGAGTTCCCTGGGGTGGTCAGGACACGGGGGTTTATAAATAATGTGGCGTAGGTGAGAGTAGTCACTTTGTGTCTTGGACTGACAGCACCTACAGAAGTTGTGAGCTCAGTTCCCATTGACACTTTCTTCAGGGTTTTTTGTTGTGGGAGCACTGGCCTTTGTTTCTCACATGTGCCTAAAGGACATGCCACAAACTCTATGTCTGTGCTATAGTTGCCAGTGCATCTCCAACGAGTGAAGCTGCAGGGGTTCTAGCTGTCCTACACTGCCATGAGTCTTCTGCACTCATAGCCATGCTCCTCTCCACAGCTGAGCCTGAGTCCAAGACATGAACTTTGGACTCTTCTGATACTGCTTTCAACTTGCATGTGAAGCACAGTTACTCAGAGTTATATCTCATAGGTTTATTTCCTTCTTGTGTGTGATGGGTGGATAACAATAATGTAATAACCATAACATGAATCAGAAGCTTGTTGTTAAGCTACATCATTGCTGAGGTAGTCTTCTAACACTGTAGAAAATTACCTGAGGATTTCCAGACTTTTAACCTTCATGCTATTCTGTAGACATAAAGGAAATACTTTTTCTTGGATTTTGGATGGAATCTACTGCTTGCACATAACATTGCTCTAACTCTATAACTGGCCTCACTGCTGATATTCCAGACAAGTGCTGTCTAACTGTGTGTATGTAAGAAACTCTATTTATTGTCCTCTGAGCAATGTTTGGAGAATTGTTTAAAAGAGCCTTAAACACAGTTAGTCCTAATTTAGATAGGTCTGCCAGAGTGGCAACCCAAAAAACTGAAAGGTAGAAGAAGGGTTTATTGCAGTGGCCTCAGAACCACAGAAATCCTTCCACAATTCTCAGATTTCAGCCTGAAGCCAGTCAGGTTTTGTGTCTATTCTGCTGCTACTGGAAACGTGTTTTGGAGCTTTACTCTGCACATGGTTAGAAATCTCTTTCTAATTTTCATTTTGGCCAGATGTATCACCTTTTTTACCTTGTTCCTTGAAATTACTTGGCTCTTCTTCTCTAATACTTACCCTTTAATTTATTTTGGAACACTTACAGCCCTGTCTCTTTTCTTCCTACCCAATCTAAGCAAAAGCCTTTCTTCAGGCTCTTCAGATTCCTCAGTTGTGTATAAGTTTTATGCTCCTGCCACAGCTTGATCTCCTTTTTGAACCCAGATGACAAGAACTGTATCCACTATCCCAGTTAAGTGCCTTCTATGACAGGTCTCTTCTCTTTCTGTGAGAAAGACTGCCTAATATAAAGTTTGCCACTGATTACTCTTTCTGATGCTGTTCTTACACAGGTGACTGATTGCCAACTATCTGTAAATTTTCTTATCTTTATTTTTTCCTAACACAATTTTTTTCTGAAGTCCTATTGTTATTGATATCAAAATAGTGAGTTTATAGTTGTTTGTATGGCTTTGTTCCCTTTCTTAAATATTCCGCTACTGTGTTTGATCCTCCAGTCATGGAGTTGTGTCTGTCAATTTGGGAATTATAAAACAAATCTGATATATGAGACTTCTCACCTTTCTTTGACTAAAGGAGGCATTTTCCAGAATGCAAACCAGCAGAGTGGGCTTCAAGAAAATCCCATAAAACAAGGAAAAAGGTTTGGGTTTTGTTTTAATATGAATGGAACATATTAATGTGTGAATCAATTCTACAAAGAACCCCAACTGCAGTGGAATAATAATAAAAATTAAAAGTATACTTTAAGTACATCAGTTACCCATGTATTAGCTGTTGGAATGGATGAAAATTGCTTTCTTACATTCTCTGTGCCCTGTCTTCTGAGAATAGCCAGTTGCAGTAGGTAAAAGAGCACACATGACTCTTGTGTGCCAGTCTCTGTGCATGACTTCAGTCCCAAATAATGTAGTCTCATAGGGAGTGGCAAATGCTCCATCATTATTCATGGCTTTAGAACTGAGTTCAACAGTAGTGGAGGTTTAGAAAAAGATCCCATGGGTCAATGAGAGTATCAGTGAGAAATGCCTTGGGCTTAATGGCCTAGCAAGTAAAACTCTTTGAGGCAGTACAGAAAGAAAAGCACAAAAGTGTGTCATTTGGTGACACAAGCTGATGAACTAGCAAGAAGCAGACTAGAAAGAAGTAAAGTTGTATGGTAAAAGGCTGGGATTTGAGCAAGTGTTCAACCAAACAACGAATCTCCTACATCTTTAAATAAGAAAAGCAATACTTAAAAGTGAGAATAGTAGGGAAATTAGAGGTGCAAACAGACTCCACTTGATCTTCTCTTTCCTGGACACAAAGATACAGTCCTAGGCAGTGACAAGACAGAGAGTGAGGTTCTAGAGCAAATTGATCATTTAGATGGCACCAGTGTGCATGTCACCTACACCAGGAGGGATTTAAGAGAGGAGTTTCTCCTCAAAATCATTAAAACAGTTCTGATTCTGGAGGAGTGTAAAATAACAAATAGTATATGTAGGCTTCTATAAGAATACAGGCAGGTGTGCAAATTTACAATTTTGCATATATTCTGTGTAGATTTTTGTCTGATATAATAAAAACAAAACAAGAAGTGGTGCAAGGTCTGGTAAGCATGTAAATATTTTCTTTTGAAAGTAAAATCACTTCTTGTATGCAGCTGTCCAGAAGACTAAGCAGCAATGATGCTGGAGGTAAACTTGTGTTGTAAATCAAATTTTGTTTGAAGCAAAAGTGTAAATAAGATGAACCTTTTTAATGTGGGGGGAAAAAAAGGGGAAGGGAGTGAGGAAAGTGCTCAGAGTTCAAGGCTAAATTTTGATCATATAGTGTATTTAGGATGTGATAAAAGGAGAATTGGAAGGAAAAACTGCAGACAATATTTAAAGAAAATGCCTGTCTTGGAAAATGATGAATAAAACCCTCAGCATTGACAACAGAAGAAAAGAAATACACTTACTCGCTTTTTGACTGGAGAAGTTCCCACTGTTATTTTATGCATGTGTTAGGCCATTAGAAACTCATAGCACTCCTGTCATTCTCAGCCTTTCCTTAGTCTGAGTTCTTGCTGCTGGAAAGGAATTGCAGGTTAAGTCAAGGGTGCCTAGAAATACTGAGCAAAGACCGGCAACAAGCAGTTCTCAAAAGCCAAGCAGGATCTGAGCTGTAGACATGTATGCGTGTATTTTTTAGATATGAAGTTTAACTTCAAGCCCTAGAAAAGAAACAGTGTGGGGGTTTGGTTTTTCAACTTTCACCTGAAGTCTGGTTTTGTTCTGGGAACTGGTGAGTCAGAAGTGGTACCTATTGTTCAGTGCTCATAGAGAGACATGAGCTTGTCAGTGCTTGCTGCTTAATAGAGCTACCAACTCCTATGGCTGCAAATGAACTAGATTTATTTCCTGGATTATAGACACCGTCCAAAAGGAACAGAAAATTCATTCCACTGTGCAAGGGCTGTGAATTCTCCGGCTGAGGGCTGCAGGAGTATCTTTTACCACCATCTTCTGGAAGTCACCTAGAACTACAACCTATGTCAGAAGTGTTCGGAAGTGTTTTAGGATGTGCAAGTAGTAAATCAGAATGAGAAGTATGGATGTCTTAGTGAAACGTGTGCTGATGAATATTATCTTTTCTCTTCAGCCTATTTGTCAGGCAGCTTATAATAACAATTTCAATGAAGTTCAACTCCTTCTGGAGCACAACAGCAACTATCTCAACATCCAGGACAGCTTCGGTGGAGATACCCCCTTAATTTGTGCATGTAAACAGGGAAACAACAGGATAGTTAGCTATCTTCTAAAAAGAAATGCTGATGTCAACCTTAGAAACAAGGTAAGTGGCCACAAACTCCTACTGTGCATTGACTGTTCTTTCAGATTCTTGGAGTGTATGTGTGGGGATGCTGGCAGGAACAGCCAAACCTGAGGTTTGTTTCCAGCTGAGGCAAAAATATAACACCCAAATGATAATTCAATAAAGCTATATGTTTCTATTTGTCTCCTCCTTTATTTTGCTAACTTGCCAATACACACAAGATGATAAACATTGCCAACCTGAATTTCTCTCTGTGTTCACATTCCCCATTTAGGTAATACTGCATGTCATCCCCAGTCCCCAGTAGGTTCTGCCTGCTTATCCATGCAGCACTCCACATTTGTCTTGCCCTCCACCTTGCATCTGTCCCTTCTTTCCCTCTGTCCTTTTCTTCACCCTGGTTAAAAGGAAGATCTGAATCAGAGCCTGTTCATCTCTCACAAATGAGGAGAGACTGACTCTAAGAAAACCTTCCTTATTTCCTCTGCAGACCTGCTTTTGTCATGCTACAGAACAGTAGCATGACACATAATAGCATACTGGGGAGCAAAGACGGAAGCCTTCCATCTGTTCTCCCCCTGTTCCCTATTTTAAAAATCCTACCTCCCTTTTACAATAGCTGTGACTGGCTGTTTTCCCTAAGGTGACGAGGAAGTATGTTTGTAGTAGATTTCCTTGCAGGTTACAAATAAAAAGTAGCTAAAAGATATGTTTCTGTTTTCATTAATAATTTATTCTTATGATGTTAAAGCTGGCAAATAGCCAGGAAAAAACTCCATAACATTGTCAATTCTGTGGTATCATCTCATACTCCAAGGCAATGTTTAGCAAGTTCCTACGCATTTGTGGACTATCTTATATCTCTGGTTTCCATTGCATTTGTTTATTTCATAGGAGGGCAGCAAATGTTCATGAGGTCAGTAGCATATCCTATCCCATCTATTATTCTTGATACAGAAGGCTCTCCATCTTACCTCAGTGTCCCTTTGAAAGGATTCAGTATTTTGCTGTAAGGTAATTTTGATTGCATTGGCAGCCATTTGCTAGCCATACCTGGCTTTCTTCAATGACTTGCTGCTTGCCTTCAGAGATAGAATCAGGCTCTAGGGTGCAGAGCTCAACTGTGGTGCTTAGGACTGAGAATGGGGAGCAGAGGATGGCACAGAAAGGCCTTTCTGCTCATTTTTGAGGCCCAATGTAACACTGTAACCAGGTTTGTCAAATTCTAGTTTGACAACCTGTAGGAGGTTTAACACAAGTGTTCTTTAACACACAAGTTTACATCTCTGCCCTTTAGTTGCTTTCATATACTCAGTATTCAAAGATTTTTTAAACTCTGTTCTCACTAGGAATCTGCTGGGGGTGTTGCTACTTGCCCGTGTTTCTCATGTGTCAAAAGAGATGTGATAAACTCTCATATGTCTTTGCTTTAGTAACCAGCACTTCTGTAAGGAGAGGAGCTGGCAGGGAGTCTTCCTGCTGATTTAACTTGCTAGACAGCGGTAGTAGCCACATGAGATGTTCAACACCCTCTTCCTCTCTGGAGTCTTGTCCAAGTTTGGAGACATACACATGGAATCCTTTGGTTTGCACATCCTTCTTGCACACGTAGCCCAATTTCCATGTGCCTGTATGTGTTAAATGTGCTTCTGCCTGACGGAAGCAAAATGCATGTGTCTGTTTCTGCTTGAAAATCAGAGAAGTATTTCTAGTAGATAACCTAAAAGAAAGTTTGTGAAATATAAATTGGTCTACTATTATAAATATTAAACAAATATAATCAGATCACTGAATCTGGTACTAATCAGAGTTATTTTGTGTTTAGAAGGATCGTACTTGTCTGCATTATGCTGTGAGAAAACGATTTACCTTCCTTGACTATGTGCTCATCATAATCCTTATGCCAGTTATGCTTATTGGATATCTTCTCATGGTAAGTCTGGATGAAAGCAGGAAAGACCCCATACCTTTCTAATGATGGTATTTCAGGCCAGGAACCTGTACATAATATGGGCCGCTTTTTAAAAGCAAGGACTGATGGAGAGCAACAGAATAAGCAGGGGTTTTGCTGTGAATATAGTTGGTGAAGGAACAGAATTGTATCACTGCATCAGTCTGGCATTTGCAGAAGCCAGACACTCTTATTTTTGGAAAAAAAACGCAGTATTTAGCCATAATCTACTTAGTACTATATGCAGATGAACTACCTTACTGTGTTACTCTTTCCTTTGCACCAAACAGGTCTCAAAGACTAAACAGAATGAAAACCTGATCAGGATGTTGCTTAGAGCTGGAGCTGATGTTAATGCTACAGACTTTGTAAGTGGGTTTATACATATGTAAATGTGGCTTGTATTCATGCAACAATACTAAAAACAGACTTCAGGAGCTTCTAGCAACGTAGTCTTGCTTTCAGATTAGGTTCGGGGACTGAACTGACTGTGATGTACCAGGAGGATTCAGTATTTCCCCATGACACTTAGGCAATAATTTTGTAAAGTACACAGAAATAATTCTCCACTGATCAACTAATTGTCCCTTTCTGACCAATGCCTTCTTAAGAGAATCCAGGCAAGCTGGGTTGAGATACTTACATATTAAATACTTGATCCTATAAAGATTCTAGTGATATAAAGGTCTGAGTTTCTCACCATTTATGAGTTCTGGGACTGAAACAGATTTGTGGACAAAGGTTGTGGCACAGTGCTAATCCTGTATCTTTTCTTGGTCTTCAGAGTGTGCTGATTGGCCATATGTGGAGGTCTGCATCCACTAGCCTACCTGGGTGTGATAAACAGCTCCTCTACTCTAAGGTAGAAAAGGAGAACCCCCAATTTTAGCAGCAACCAAATTCTAAAACACTGAAGTGTAAGCAAACAGTATTGCTTCAGACATAATTGTTGAGATAAAGATCATGGAATCCTCTGAAATTAGTAAAGAACTATTGGCTTCCTGCTGAAGGTATCATACCTGTTTTAGCAGCTGCTTCCTGGGGAAGGAATGATTTTTTTTTGTTCTTGTTGCTCTTATGAGAATTTGTTTTACTGTGTAGTGTATTGTGACAGGACATGATATGTGTTTTTTGTATCCAGATATTAGGGGGAAACTAATAAGCCTACAGGTAGTCATACTTGCCTAAGATCTACTAAAGAAGTACCAGAACTAAAATTCATCTGCTTCTGTTTCCCTTCAGTGTGGTAGCACAGCCCTTCACTATGCTTGTGAAATGAAAAACCAGGCAGTCATTCCTTTACTGCTTGAGGCTCACGCAGACATTTCTGTAAAGAATCAGGTAAGAAGGTGAAGTTGATAACTACATTTCCTTGTGAAGATGGTGAACCAGCATGTTGTAGGCCTTAGCTGGTGTGCAGCAGTTTAAAAAAGGGTGCACAGCTTCTGTCAGCAGACTTGTTTGCTCTGGGGTATAAAGCAAAGTTTGCTCCATTGCCTCTGTTGGCAAGAACAACTTTGAAGTCCAAATCCTTCACTGCTGGATTTCTACCAGTAAACACTGCTTGCGTGTCCACTGGATTGGCAGTTCTCTTAACTATCTTTATGGTACCTTTTCTTAACTCAGAGCTACTATACAGTTGTTCCTAAAATGCAGGCTGCAGGAGAGCACTAACAGCATTCCTAGGTGCTTTTTGTGCCACTGGACACCATTCTCTGAGAGGGGCTAAGTCAAGTTCCTTCTGCCATCAGAAAAGCTCAAATGTTGCCCAAATGGATATTGACCTGGGAGTATCTGCATTACTGAGTCAAGATGAGTAACATATTGCTCATGTTGCTCTTGAAATCAGGTCTTAGCTTAGCTCTGTACTGACTTTGGACATTAGCCCCAGGAGACAGTCACTGCTGGAGGGGAGGTCTCTACCCCTGGCTTCAGTGAGAGTAGTATTAGACTCAGCATGTTCTGAAACCTTTGTTTTAGAGCAAGGATGTCACAGTGAAACGTACGCAGAAGAGTACTGCATCTGGGTGGCAAATTTGGGAAAGCTCTTTGTACTTGACCTACATCTATCATATTGCAATATATTTCATCTGTTTCTTTCAGGCTGGGGAGACTCCTTTAGATATAGCAAGAAGGCTGCAGTTCTACAACATTGAAAACATGCTAAGGAAAACGTCCTAGTCATCAAGGAGTCTTGAAAATGCAGAAAATTACCTCAGCTGTCAATCTGTCTTGCACAGCAGCAGGAGTCCTGCAGAAGGTTGAGGGCTGTTACTTGATAAAGACTTGGTCCAACTCCACTGTTCCTTGCTGCAGACTTTGACTGTTTTGTGTGAGATTTGTCAGTACCCCCAAGGCCGTGTAGGCTGAAAGGAGTTAATCTGATTTTGATAAGCCATGAATGATTATGTGTTCAAAATATTGCCCTTCCCATCTGCTTCCCCAGTTTTATTACTTAACTTACACAGACTGTGGATTTTGAAAGCTAGCTATAATATTTCTGAAAGCCTAAACATTGCACATGATGGTTGGCAGTCAATGCAAAAATCAAATATCCTTTGGAGTGTATGTTATTTGTTCTGTAGGGGATACACTTGACAACCAAACAACATGCCACAGCAATTTATACAGTCTGGTACCCTTCCTCTTAGTATTTCTCTTCCTACAGTGGGAGTGACTGGGAAAACAGATCTCAGCTTGACACTTCTTTCTTCCATCCCTGCTACAAGTTTCACACACCCCAATTCTCACTATGTTGCTACTAGGGAAGCATTATCTTTGTTGTTTCTTATATGAGAAAGAAAAGAGATTCAATGAGTTACTGGAGACAAAGAAAGCGAATTCCTAGGTTGCTTAATGCATTAAGAAATAATAATGAAAACATGTTTAGTGCAGTAGAGAACCAAGTCTCTTAACTACTTTTCCAATATAAACAGTGTGCTAAAGTAAAAAAATCAGTAAATGAAATGCTGATGGGAATCAGTTGTATCCTTCCCATGGGACTGGACAGGATAGCCTGCGTTTCAGAATGGTGCATGCAACAGGGGATGCATGTACCAAAATAATAATAAATTAATGACTCTTGCATAGGTGAAGACAGAAGAAAACCTGCAGTGGTAAGCAATGTATTAATGTGCCCTGGTGCTTTGTGATTTAATAATGCAGCAATAAAGGGGAATCTCCTTTCAAATGTTGCTGCATCTTGCTTTCTTGGTCTAATGGATCTTTATTTTTGTTGACAGTTTTGGCTATTTCCTGTAAGCTGCCATAAGTTCGGAAGATAGACGCCATGATCAGCATTGGTGATGGCTGCTAGACTAGGTGCATGGGCAAACTGGTGTGTTTTTCCTGTGTTGCAGAACACATGTACATTTTTTGCTGTAATTATTCTATTGGATTCTGACAACTACAAAGTGTCTCGGTTGGGCAATATGAGCTTGAGGCTCCACCCAGGAACACTCTGGGAAACAAAACTACCCAGTCTGAGCTCCTAATAATGAACGCTTTGGGTGTAACCAGAGGACAGACAGCTAAATCAGCTTGTAGGTAAGTACATGTGAAACACTTGCATGGATAACGAAGATGCTACCTCTTTGGGCTAATGGCTGGAAAGGGAAAACAGTTGACTGCCTTCCTATGCTGTATAAATTGCTTGAGCAGACTGGTCAAGACACAGAGTTACATAAAAGTCTGTCTTAGTTTGGGCTGAAATAGAATTAATATTCCTTTTCAGGGACTAGATGAGTGCTGTGTTTTGGATTTAGCTTTGGGTTTGGTATGGGAAAAATGCTGATAGCACACTGATGTTTTCAGCTGCTGCCGAGACTTCAAGGACTCTCCAACTCTCCATGTCCTGCCCGTGCGCAAGGGCACAGGGAGCAGGGAGGGAGCACGGCCACAGCACCTGACCCAAACTGGCCAGTGAAATATTCCATATCATGGAACGTCATGCTCACTATATAAAGGAGGGGTGGCTGGGAAGGGGCTCGCTCTCACTTCCGAGATTGCGATTGTGGGATCTTGGTATCTCGGGGTCGCTGGCCGGGAACGGGCTGGGTATTGGTTAGCAGGTGGTGAGCAATTACGCTGTACATTGCCTGTTTATATATTTCTTTTTGTTTTCCCCCCATCATCGTTATTGTTCTCGTTTTATTGCCATTATTAAACTGTTCTTATCTCAGCCTGCGAGTCTCCCTTCACCCCTCTAATCCCCTCCCCCATTCCCAGGTGGGGAGTGGGAAGGGAGGGTGATTAGCTGCGGTGGTTGGTTGCCGATCAGGCCCAAACCACAACAAAGTCAAAGCTGAGAGCTCAGAATGCTTGCAACAGCTTAATTATCAGCGTCAAGAATAATTATTGGAGTGGAAGCTGTATTGCTTGGAGTGCAGCTTGTCTGATGGGTCTACATCTGGAATGAAGAGATCAGCTGCAATCCATGGTCTTTGAAGTTGGGGGTTTAGAGTGTGTGAAGAAATCTTTGGGTGATGTGTAGGCATGGAGGGCAGGAGAATATTTCTATGAGTTTTTCAGAGGCTGGACTGCTTGATGTTTGGAAGTCATCTATTGCCTGCTCACTTTCTTGCATCTGAAGATCTCTTGGTTGTGTTGACACTATAGGTAAATGTGAGGAGTGAAAAAGGAAAAAAACAAGTTCTCTGTCAAGTGGATAACTGATTTAATTTAAACAAAGGTCAATTGTACTTCAACAGAGAAATGAGCAAATCCCACTTTTGGGTCTTCATGGGAAGACAAATATCTGGCATGGGAATGCCTCTGTGGGTTACACAGATATATATGCACAAGAACAACAAAATTTAGGCTTAGGAAAATCAGTCTTGTAGAAATAAAATCTGTCCACAATAAGTGATCCCTGAAGTGTATGTTCATATGTATTCATATTTTCATCTTTCATTCCTATGCATTGCAAACTTCTCAGGAAGACAGCACTCACAGTAACACTGTGGGAAACCTCAAACTATGAGGAAAAAAGATACAAACAAGTGCAGATAAATACCTACACTGGGATCCATTATGTGTCTGTGTGTTTACCTCTTCCCCATGTATCACCCTTATTGCCACATAGAAATTTTGGAGGTTTTTACTGAGTGAATCAACATTCTTCATGTGGTTTCAAAAGTATTTTCTTATTAGTTCAATGATTTTCCAATACATTTTCTCAGTTGCATCAAGGCCCCAGATGAAATCAAGATGTCCCCAAGCAGGAAAATGCTCATGGTAAATGAGATTAGTAATCCGAGGAAGTAGCTTTGCCATGTCTTTTGGATCTGCAAATTTGTCTTCTCCACCACTCCAAACAGCAATTGGTATGCCTATCTTCTCTATCTTGTATGCAAGAGGAGTAGACTGTAAGAAAAGGAGGAGACCTGAGTGAATGCTGTTGCATCAGAAGTTGTGTTTAGAGAAAAGACTCTGTGCAAGCATCTCTCTTTCCCTACTGCACTCACTGCAGTAAACCAGTAAGCAAGAAGACCACCCTCTCAGTGTCGATTTCTCAAACCCCGTTCCCTGTTGTCCATGAAAAGGAATGATCCATTAAATTCCCGTGTCTTTTCTGAATGCATGTCTGTGAGTTGTCCTGCAGTCTGACACCTACTTGTGCCCCTTGGAGGTGGAGATATGGAAAGAGCAGTGTCTGTGTTTATCAGGCAAGGACTGTGGAGCTTCTTCATGTATATATTTAGGGTGGGAAGATTCTTATATTTTGTTGGGGCACGGAGTGCAACTGTTGGTCTTAGTTGTTATGCCTGGGATTTAAGTGGCAAGGAAATACTTTGGCCATTTATAATTTCACTTTAGAAAATTTTTGAGACAGTGTGTATGGGTAGAAGTAACTGATCATATCTCTGGAGCTTTTCTGTCTGTGAAAAACAGCCTGCCCTGGTACAGCACAGGACACCGCAAGTCATATGTGCTAATTAAAAGTGAAATGATTGTCAGCCAATTGGACAGGTCACTGTAGCTGTGAGATTAATTTCCTCCCTTAATTGAAAGGCAGACCTTGAGGATTTTTGGGGAAGTGAAGATCTTCATATTCATCCAGTTCAAGGACCTGGGTGTGTCTCTTATCCTTTTGGGAATGGCAGGTAAATTGACATGTCGTTGGACACAACTCTGCATCAGTAGGGGAGGCAAAACTTCTCTTAGCTGTCTGCAAGGATCTGTCTATGCCTTGTCTGTGAATAGACTTTTACACTTATAAGTATTGGACTCCAGTGAAACATTACCTCAGACCACTCTCTCCTTCTTTCTGTAGTGCTCAAGGTGCTAAAATCTGAATTATTTCTATTCTTATTTTTGCCAGGACCCAAGGATGGGTTTTCAGGGAAAGCATATTGCCTTACCTGGTTGTATTTCTTCATGTTTTCCTTAGAGCCATAGTCGTAAGCTTGAAATCGGTCTGCACGTCTTATCTGTTAAAAGAACAGATAAAAGGTAAGTGTTGAGAGACCAAGAAGCAAAGTACAGGAGTTGTTTTCTTGCCTGTGATTGAAGGCAAGGCTCGGGCAGTAGACAGGCTTCCAGCAGTACTGAGGATGGATTGTAGGGTGAGCGGTTTCATCTTTTTTCCCCTTGCTAACATTCTCTCCTGATCCTCAGCTGTCATCCTTTGTATGTTGTGTTATTAAAATTTTGCTTGACTGCCTTAGTAAGCTAAAGTTGGGGTCCCTGTTCATGATGCAGAGTCAGGGTTCAGCTGTCACATGGAAAGACATCTGTAATGTCTAGAATGTGTCAGAGCTATTGCTAGTCTAGTGTAATATAAGATCCCTCCTCACTCATCTTGTCTTTTGTGTGTTAGTTTTGTCTAGTCTGCTCAAAGCAGTAGTGACATTTCCAGAGGCTCTGTACTTACAAGACTTTGGCTATACATGAGTTGTGCTCTGACAGCATTTTTGGAGTGGAACATTAGGCATGAGACATTAGTCTTCTTGAGCCTGTGTTGTTTAAAAGACATGATATATGCCCTGCAGGACTGATGAGTGAAGAGCTAGGTGCACATCTGTTTGAGAGTTTTTTATTTGGTTGGGTTTTTTTGTAATTTTATTTTTATTTTGTTTTTTGCACAAGTCTGACAAATAATTTCATTTGTGAGTGGTTGTATGTAATACAGGGTGAGAGAAAGTCAATGTCTGTTTTGTTTAGAAAACCTTGACTTCAAGGTTTCAAGTAGCAGGGAACGTGCTAGAAATCTGCTTGCTGTATTGCATTTGCTATTTTCTTCTATCCTTCTGTATCTGTGTTCGCTTTGTAGCCACTTGACTTTGTTAGAAGCTGGCAAAAAGGCTGTAAAGCCATTGGGTGTCAATGATTTGTCCCCATTTCTTGGCTCTGGGTAGGTGTATCCTGCGGGGATGACTGCTGGGAATTTTTGTCAGGGATGTCCTTGGAAGCACACCTATATTCTGGACCATATTAAGTGTTTGCAGAAATGGGAGGTCTGCCTATAGAATGTATTCAGATATATCCTGGGTCAGCAGGTGCACATGGACACATGCAGTGATGTGTTTCTTGGCTGGAGCTGTCTTGCCCTGGTCTGATTCAGACCATGAGCAGAACAAGTAGAAACCCACCTTTAGAGAACTGTAATCCAGGATCTGGACAGTGACAAGAGTAGCTGAAAGGTTTTTGGAAAAAAATGGCTGTTGGGAACATCACTGTAGAGCAGGGTTGCTTGTCATGTACTGTAGAAGTGTAAGGCAGTTTCCTACTTTGCCGCTTGTGCCAGCAGAAACATTTTTGTGGTTAACTGGGCTTGAGAGGTGATCCAGGATGCAATTACCTCTCTGGGAGAAAAGCTTTAACCTGCATTACTTCTTTGTCTGGCTTATCCCCAGGTTCCTCAAGTTTCCACTACACTCCTACTACCTGCCAAGTTCCTAGACCATGCTTGCATTCTCTTCTGCAGCTTTCAAGGCAAATGTCTTCATAAATAAAAATGAGGGCTGGAAGACACTGAGCCCAACATGCAGAGAGGCCTGATGTGCCCTGGGGAAACCTCAGTGCCTGATACCAGAGGGACAATTCAGGCAATGGTAATGGTCTGGTGAGGTCATGGGAAAGGGTGCTCCTTCTGTGCGAGGTGCTCACAGCAGCACGTGAGAAGGTGTGAGGGGAAGTTTCCCAGATCCACCACATCTGGACTTCCCTGTAGGTTATCGGTTGCATAAAAAGCAGTAATAAGTTTATATGTTAGTATGCAGTTATACCTGACGCCAATGAATAATGTTCTGTACTGATGTTCCAGCAGGGGAATGTCCTACGTATGTATCTATTCGACTCTGGAGAGAAAACAGAAGCGTTATAAAGGCAGTGATCCAGTGCTGTGACATAATAAAGCTGTGAAGGACCTGAGTAACACACTGCTGTTGTGTTAAAACCCCATTTTAATAGAATATTCTTCAAATATTAGACAGGAAACTGAGAAGCAGTTTTAGAAATAGCTGGTTAATAATATACATCTGCATGCTTTCTCCATGAAAGTGAGTCTATCTGATGAAGACAGTACTACTGTGGGATCCCGTGGTCCAACAACAACCTTTCAGTCCTTTCAAAGTAGATTCCTCACCTCACACCAAACCCCCATGCACGTGTCTTTTGAAGATTTGTTTTTTCTCTTCATTTTACTCCTAGTGCTGAAGAAGTCAGCTTATAAGGCATTGATTTTTCTTCTGTTTACATTTTTTTTAGTTCTGTTAAGGAGATGTTCCAATTCCATCTCCCTGGTTTCCTCCTCAGACTTGCTCTGTTGCCCTGAGAACCACATTAGCGACTTAACCCAAGTCAGGAAGGATCATTAATGATTTAGCTCTTCAATTCAAAAGGGCTTCAATGCTTTTAATTGCTTTTGCATTGAACCTTTGATTCTCACTGCTTTCCCATATATGCTTTTACTAGTGGTTATAGATGGAGAAAAATAGGTCCCAGTCTTTACAGATATTGCAGTAATAAACATTGCACAGGCCAGCTTCTTCATACTTTGACCACTCTAAAGGGGATTTAAGACACACTACAGTGTCCATATGTTGGCAAGCACAGGTACAACTCTCCTGTCCTCTCTGACTGATTCACTAGTCTATGTGAATCCCACTGCGGGTGTGTTGCACCCCTCAGGCACAGTGCAAGGACTTCCTGTAGCTCTACATGTTGTGGATTGAGCTGCTGGCCCCTAAGAACAACAAAAATGGGAAAATGCCCCTTACAGTAGTTTTATGAGACCGAGTTCTTGTTCAAGTAGTCTGAAAAATGGGAAGAGGAAAAGAGCTTTTTCCTTTCTTCCAGTGTTCAAAGGACCCTGGTGTTTGCATGCTAAGAAAGGGAACTGGGAACTGTATTACCAAGAAGTCTGACTCCATCATTTGTTAGCTCTTTTTGAAGAGCATCTGTGTATGACCAAAATCTGGTTGGCTTAGCCCCAAAAGGGGGCACATCTATTGACATGCACAATATAGCTCCAGACTGAATTCAGTCCTTTCGTTTTGGGATTGGAATGTGCCTAGATGTTGATCCCATCCAGAATTAGCTCTAGTCTTGTTTGGCACTGTTCACATCCCACAATGTCCTGACATTCCCTCAGTCTGCTGAGAACTACATTATGGTTTATGTGCATTTACATGCATAACAGTTACTAGATAAGGATAGAGTGCACAAATGTAACTTCCAAAATCACATTAGTTCTACTTTGAGTAGGTGTTTTTGCATAAACTTACCGTGTTCAGATTTTTTATGTTGCCTCCAGCTATGTAACACAGTACATGGCCACAAAACTTATCCAGGTCTGTACAGAATTGTGTCACAGGTCCTTTCAGAAGTCCAATCTGGTGCAGGGCCCCTTTGCAGCCAAGTACTAACTGTGGAAAGGGAAAAGTGCAACACTTTTTTTTTTTTTTTTTTTTCCTCTTTACAGGAGCATTTTATGCAGGAAACTGTTGCTAATAGCCTAGAAGCCTAACTCAGTATTCAAAGATTGCTGAAACAGCTTACTGTCCCAATACCCCTTAAAACACATTGACGTTATCATTCCTTCTTCATATTACTGGCATAAATTCTGGAGGAAGCCATCCTTCCATTTCTAGTGTAGTGACCTCAATGCTCAATCGTTTCTGAAGTCCCAGAGATTGTCATGGCTAGTATTGCAGCTCTGGTTTAGTTCCTCCTGCATGAGGCCAGTAAAATATTAGTTAACAGCAAGAGTCCTATGATGAGACAGAGTTTCACAAATCTCCTACTTCACTGGAACCTGCTTCTACAAGCCCTATATCTCCAGTATTTTCCTCACAGAGTTTGGGAACAGATTTTTCAAGAGCACTTGATTCATCCCAAGCTCAGTATCAGCATATCACCTGTTTGGGAACACTTTGTCTCAGATTGAGTAAACCTTGTGAAGGTATGTTAGGCATTAAGCCTCTTTGAAGGAAAAATAACATACCCTGAGCAGTGGTTCAGGAACACTTATTATCTTAATCAGAGGGCTTGTAGCATGTGAGCATGTGATTACTGGACCCAAAGCACAGAACATTTTCACCCGTTTAGCCAGCTCATGGTATGTAGAAAATGCTATGAAGCCTGTAAACACAGAAGAGACAGTCTGAGTTAGTGAAGACATCTTCCACAGAAAAAAAAAATAAATAAGCAGTAAGTAGCAAACAAGAAGTGAACTAGATTTGCAGTCCATTGTCTGTTGTCCATATTTGTCTGTGCTGCGTGTTTTATCTAAGGCAAGTGTTGAAGCTAAGTCCTGAAATGAATTTTATTTGGGAGGCAAAGTTCATTCTGAGGTTTAGAGCATGTCTGAACATTACCTTTATCAGAAAAGGTTTTTGTAGGCAACATGTCAATGAGGTTTTCACGATAAAATCAATTCTCTCTTAAGTTCATAAAACTCATAAAAAATTAGTTTTTCAGATTATAGTCTCTAAAGGTCTATGCATGTTTATGCTTCCATGAAACTGTAAAATAATTAGCTGAATACTGGGAGCTCTGAGTGTTTTCAACTGATTGTTTGCATCAAAGGCAGCTGAAGAAAGCCTAGATGATTAGTTAGTTTTGCCATGAGGGTCTTTAAATACTCTTATGGCAGGAAAAGAAAGAAAAGGTCCGGAGCTGTGACAATATGTGATTTTCCCACATTTCTCTCTCTTTTTTTCTGGGTCATTTACACTAATGAACTGGTAGTTGCTCAGTTCTAATCAATGTCTATTCATTAATCTTACACATTAACCATAAACATCAATAAACATTCAGATGAGGATAAAAGAAAGTTAGTTGCATTCAGAGACCATGAAGTGAGTTAATGCTAAAGGCTGACACTAAGAGAAAATAAGTTATTAATGTTTTTTCTTCCCTAATTTTCAGTGTCTAGCAGTACGTTTTTAAACAGTAATGTGGCCACATATAAATTGTAAGGCTGCCACTAAGTCACATGACTTAGTAATGTCGAGGGTGTTTTTCCTTGTCTTCTGTTATTTGAAATGATGTATTATATGTGCTGTTTTATCTTTTTAGTTTTTCCTTCCTGTTTACAAGGAAAATAATTGTATGTCTTAATACAAAAGATAAAGAAAATTATTGTTGCTGAGAATTTGAGTAAAATACCCAGTGCCAGTACCTGAGGTACCCAGTAAATAATCACTTTCATGTTTCTGATTATTTAGAGAATTGAACTGTATTTGGATATGCTATTAGGTTTCTTTGTTTATTAAGGGTAACCAAAGATAGTTTTAGAAGTTTTGCACATCTTCCAAATCTCAACTCAGAAAGCACTTCTATTCTACATTTGCTAGCTCTCCACAAACAAGAAAAACAATTGAATCAATGAAAAGACCCACTTACTGATCAGATAGGAACATAAATGGTTGTGAACTGTGTGTGCCCTGACATTACCTGCTGTTGAGCCTTCAGAGTGACCAACATAGTATACATACTTCTGTCCAGTTTTATTCATGATGAAGTACAGTTCCGCTGGAATATCGTATTTACCCATTTCATCGAAGCTACAGGGAAGAAACACAAAAAACTAGCAGACAATTTGGCTATCACAGTGTGAGTTACTGAATGCCAGTTTTGTGTCTTGCACCAAGCAGATCCCATTGAAAGATGAGGTTGCATGCTTTGTCTGCATTCTTGCTTGAGTTGGGGAAGGGGGTAGAGGGATGTAGCTATACTGTCAGGCTGCCTGATGCCTTGGGCTCTCTGCAGAGGAGGTGCCAATTTCACCTGTCAGTTGCAGCCCTTGGGGAACTGAATTTAACAAGTGCTTTCACTAGCATGGGTTACAAAACACATTTCTCTCTTGGTTGATTTCAGTTGTGACTGATCAGAGATTTCTGGACAAGGCTGCTCAGCCTGTTCCAGCTGATGTTCTTGCTCTCCCTGTCCACAGTATGGTCTCCCTTTTCCTCAGCATCCCATTTCATTTCCCAGTGTCTGAAATCTCTTCCCCAGCCAGTGCTCCCAACTCTGTGTAGTAGTAAGCATCCTTCTTTGTCTGGTTCTTTACTCTCCTTTGTTGGTGTAGACCCTGATCTGATGCTGGTTTAGGTAAAAAACATCAGGCTGAGGCTTTCTAGTCCCCTCAGAGTTTCTGTCTTGAGTAGTTTTCCCTCTACAGAGTACCTGAACTGCCAGAACGCTTTCTGGCTGGGATTAAGGGTCTTGTGTTTTAAAGACCAAGTGTTCCCTCGGCTGTTTCCCATCCAGACATCATAGCCAGCATCTGCGAGGAGGAAGCCCAAGCTGTTGTTGGGCAGGTTAGAAATCCAGTGGGTAGCATCTCCTAGAAAAGCATGCTGTAGGAAGACTACAGGCTTTTGCCCTGGAAAAGATGAAAGTATTCTTATATTGGAGCAGTAGTTAACGTAGTATATTTAAGATTGGGGTGCAGACTTTAGTTTGTGAGAGGTTTTAAATCTTTCCTTCTTCAAGAAGCTCCCAGGAGAACTATGCATAGATATCAGTCTGAGAAACCTGAAGGATTTGTTCCATTCAAGCAGGAATCATTTAATGACATTTCATAACCATTTCATGTCAGGTCTGGCAAATAAAAAAATTAACTGTCCCCACCTCCTCTTGCACTGGAAAGCAAAACTTACAGGTCCCTGTATTGAAACCATCTACGCACAGTTGAAAACTTCTGAAGGCATAACAGTGTGTGGAAGACAATAATTCATCCAAAGAAACATATCTACTCATAGGTCTATTCAGTAACCAAATGAGCAAGGCTGAGAGGCCCCTCATCCAACTTTGACTAACCTTACTTTGAGAGTGAGACTGATCCAGATAATCTCCAAAGTAGGAGATCCAAATAGTAGGAGTCATTCAAAATAAATTAGTCTATAATTAAAACAAGGACTAATAAACAAAGTAGCAGTATCCAGGGTACCTTGAATTCCAGGTAGAAAATTTTATTCCATTCAGAAAATGTGATGAAAAAGATTAAATACATTTGCTTCTCATTGATGACCTGATTTCTTATCACCTTCCCTAAGAATACCTCTGTCTTTCAGAAGGCTGGGAATGAATGTTCATATGCCTACCCTGAGAGGCTTTGTTGCTGGGCTTCTATTTTAAATGCTTATTATGTAGGGTGTTAATGCAAAACCAAAATCCAATCCACCTGAGAGAAAAAAACTGGAACACAACAAAATTATTAGAAAAGTCTGAAAAAAGAACAGAGACACTGAATGTGTGGCCTTCAGATGGATACAGAATTCAGACTACACTCCTTACTAGGTGCTCTTGCTGAGATGGAAAGGTGTGGAACATGCCATTGTATATGCAAAAGGGGAAAGATGGGGGACCCATGTGGAAATTGGCTCTTAGATTTTCTTTATGTCCTACACTGTGTCATACCTGTATTTTGGTTGTTCCTCCCAGCAGGAATTCTGAAAACACCAAGAATGTATCCATCCTCTGTGGTAACTTGATATTCCTCACTGGGGTATCCATGATATCTGATTATTTCACTCTGTGGGAAAGGAGATTTTGTTAATGTGCAAGTCGTCCTGTATTAGAGAGTAATCAAGCTGAGCAGTGTGGATATAGGCTGTTCTATGATGGTAGTGCAAGGCCTCTGGCCACAGAGACCACGGCTGAGAATAAGTACTACTGAGCTTGTGAAAAGATACATCAAAGTCTTCTTCAGACCTGCTTAGGTGGTAGTTGTCTGGTATCTGACCCCCTATTATGGGACAAAGCAGAACTGTATTGAGTCACTAACCTTTTGGGAGATAATTTGTCATGTTTTGCAAGGCTGGTACACATCATACCTTTCTACAGATTAAATATGTAGCAGTATCTGTATAAGTCAGTGTCAAAAGCTATGGGTTCTGGTCCATAATGAATCCTTTCTTGCCAAAGTGTGGTTAGGCAAGCCATGAAGACAAGGCAAACAAAGGTGGAGCTCTTGTCAATAAGGAACTCATGAGACCATCTACACCTGATTTTTCGTATGCTGTGAGGAAATCTTTGGTGATTCAGAGCAAGGGATTACTTTGTGTTGTGAGAATCTGCTGTTTGAAGAAGGGGCTTAATCTCCCTTGCCATTGTACTGAACAAACAGATTGTTACAGAAGGGGAAGACTTTGCTTCCTTTGAAACTAGAAACCAGCCTTTGCCTTCACTGCAAAGGGGTTCTCTCTGGAAGCTCAGACTGTTTGGATAGGAGCATCAGTTTCTTCTAGGCTGGTACTCCCTATCGTAGTGCTGAAGGGATCTTTGTCCTCTTGCCAGGTTTGCACTCTTCCCTTCTTTGTGTGGTAGCCCAAAATATCAACATGTGTTGAGAAAGTTGACTGCAAATAAGCATCATGAGGCATGACCCAGACTTGTGTTCATCATATATCTGTTGAGGTTCACCCTAAATGCAGACAGTCTGTTGTTCAGTTTGGGATAGACTGGATCTTGTGGTCTGTACTCTGGCCACAGTCCAGGGCTGAGTCCTGTTGCTGGTGTCAAAATTCAGTAGCCTGGATCTCCAGTTTCCCTTTGGGGGTTCTGGGCAGTTGTCCAGCCTTGGAGCCAAAAGTAATAGCCAGCACTCTCCATTGCAGTGCCACATGTCTGTCCTCATGCAATGTGAAAGAGTGACATCTGTCCCTGACACATTCAGAACTGGCCCTCATTGCAGCGGTGACTCTAATGCAGTGGTTTTGGAAAAGACAGGCTGGGAAAATGGGAAATGTGGAAGGGGTCATTCTTAGCCTCCTGACAGGGACTATAGTGATGCGGTGGGGTGGTGTTACGTGGAGAGACACTTTAGAAAGAAAGGGAGAGAAAGTGACCCAACTTACAACGTTCATAAAACATTCGGGGTTGCGAGTCTTCCTGCACTGGCTTGTGTCTGAATTCAGAGTGGAAAGTGTTGTAAATCCTGCTGAAAAGACAATTCCTTGGGAGCAGAGCAGCACAAGGAGGTACCACATCTTGGGGCTGTATGAAAGAGCACATGCAAGTGTGTTTGTGTTAGGAAGAGAGTGCTGTGGAATTCCACAGGAAGACCCAAGTGTGGAGTCTCCTGAAGGTTGCCTAAGGTCTGTTCCCCAAGGGTCTGCCAGAATAAGTACCTGTGTGAGGAAGGACTGTCCACAGCTCACACTGTGTAACAGGGAGGGTTGCAGAACAGGTGAGGAAAACACTTGTGATACCCTGTGAGAATATGCCTGCACACCGTGCAGATGACAAGGCAGCTGTTGTTGGTAGACAAGGCCAGGTCTTGGCGTGAGTCTAGCAGAAGCTTGACAAAGAATTATGAGTGCCTGAGCTGACCACCACCCAGCTTGTCTGCTTTTATCTGCCTCTGTTTCTCTGCCAGCAGGAGAAGTGAAAGGAGAAAAAAGCACCGTTTTTTTCCTGTCTCCTCAGGAATGGAGAGAGGTTTGTGATGGGCTCTCTTTCCAGCTGCCCTCTCTTCCCTTGGAATCAAATGCCATTCTTGGTGCTGGTCAGTGGTATGCTGGGGTAAGGGATCAGTCAGAGAGTCCTGTGAGGGGTTGTGCAAGGGCCAGGATTGATTCAGAGACTCTGGGAGGAGATGTAATGGGCTTAGGGAAACATGCTTGAGCCATATCAGTGCCAGCTTCTGCTTTCACCATGGGGTGATGTGGCCCAGACCAGGTTCAAGTTCTGTTTGAAATTAGTTCCTCTGAGAATATGAAGCAAACGAGGTGATCATGTGTGGCTCCCCAGAAGCCCCATGAGTCAGTTCCCAGTCAAACATGCCTTTCAGACTGAATCTGAGTCATCTAGGTCTCCATTTACCATCCCCTCAGGCTTCTTCACCAGTCACTTGCTGCCCACTTCTTCCAAGAACCTGCTTTGCTATCCCCAGAACATTGCATTTTTCCGACTGCTACTTCTTGAGCCCAAAGTTTCTGTCTCAAAATTGATGGCTGCCACCAGCTGAGAAACCACGGAATGATTTGGTTCTCGAGCAGTAAACAATGGATCCTGAGATTGCCTTCATGTTGCCTGCATGTGTGAGGAAAGAATGAGAGCTGTGAAGAGAAAAATAGCAGCCTTTCTGCACGTGGATAAAGACTATAAAGATCAGGCAGGATATCTAAATGTTCAACAGTAGAATCCATGGGACAAAAAGGACATGTAATGCAATGTAAGGCTTCAGCTCATCAAGGCATCTAGTAAAATTGCCTCACCAGTAATGACTGGGGACATTACTGCTCTTGCAGGCTTGGTTTCCTTAGAAGAAGAGGGCATGGTTATGTTAGTTTACCTTTCTGTCCATCCTGTAATTAACTTTTGATGTAATTGGTAAATATCTGCCGAGTTCAGCACTGAGATACAAGCCTGTAAGCTAATGGGATTCACAGGAGCTCCTGAGGACTGTTTTCTGGGGAAGGACTGCTCAACAGGGTTAGTGCCTTGCTGGGGGGGAGGCAGGCCAAAGGCAGCTGTTGCATGTTCTGCAACCAGCTGAGCAGTCAGCAAGAGGGAACTAGCCTACTAGTCAGTGTCCATGTAACTTCAAAGTAGCCACAGCAAGCATGGCTGGGCATCAGGGTTTGTGAGAGAATTTCATAGGAGACCTTCCTGTATTATAGTTTGCATTGGAAATTAAACAGACTCGGGAAAAAAGTCTTTCCAAAACCAGGCATTGCTAGTTCCACTAGACATAGAGAACCCAGTTTTTAATGAAGAACAGAGGTTCTCATGCAGCCACATGTTTCTGGATTCTGCTTCTGGCATAAGACATCTGCTATGATGAGACATGCTGCTCTGCTAAGTTTATTTGGACTCAGAAACGGAGCTACAGATCAAGAGAAAATAAGAGAATATTCTCTGGCAAGTAATGAGGAAGATGCGCAGGATTTGTGGGAGTGAGGTAACCAAGAGATTTTTGCATCTTTAAATCTCCTGATTGGAGAATAAGTTTCAACTTTTTCTGATCTTCAATTTAACCTTTAAATTTGACTGAACAAATTTAAAGAAGTCAAACCTCATGAGTCATCAGACAGTTGGAATGAAGCGACGTTTGGAAACACCCAAAACTTTAAATTTGGCATCAAAACACACTCCATTCGATTCCCTTTGTATATCAAATCCTTCTTAATTTTTATTGTCCAAACAGGAAGCCTCACAACTACATACTCAGCACAACACTTTTGCTTTCTGCTGTTTTACTCTGTTCTAATGGGAGTAGTATATGCCTCCCTCTCCTTGCACGGGGAATCTCATTTGTGAAGAAAAAGTTCTGCTAATGTCTCAGCTTGTTTTCAAATCACTACCAAGACTAGTTGAGGCAATGCAGAGACTAAATTATTCCTCTTGTTAGGGCAAACATTTCTGAATTCACCCTATGATCACCTGGCTTTGCTGACATGGCTTATGGACTTCCAGATATTCACCTTTTAAATCAGATACAGCAGGCTAAGAAATAGCAATCTTGGCAGGCCACTGATCCCTTTAGCTTCAGGAATAAAGACAGTTAGGAGATGTGAACAGCTGTTTTTATCTAGCAAGACAAAGTAATAAGGAAATATTGGTCATGGTAAACTGTCATAGAAGAACATAGAAAGAAACAAGGTCAGAGAGAGAAATACCCTTGAAAGTTCTTTAGGTACTTTTAAGATTTAGTGAAACTAAGATACAAGCCCTTCAGAAATTCATCCATTTATCCTTGTGTTTTAAGAAGTCTAAAATTTATTCCATATAAGCTGTAAGGCATTCACACACCAACCAGAGAAACAACTCTGACTAAATGCATATGAGAATCTTCTGCATAACTCACAAAACATACATGCGCATTATACTGCGACAGTTTACACACACTGTCGCAATGCTGGGACTTTCATTCCCTTGTTCTCAGACTGAAGAAAGCAAGTAGAAGAAAATTAAATAGTTGCTCTTTTCTCTTCCTTTTGTGCAGGTCAAACTTCTTTGTCTTCTAATTTGAGCAGACGCACTTCTGTTCATAGCAATAGGCTTACAGATTAGAGAGGCAAAAAGCTGTCTATTCTTACAAGCAACTGCGCAAAACCGAGACTGCACATCTTTATGTAGAAAGGCAACAGAGAAAAAGGCCGTGAACATGTATGTATAAGCAACTTACCTCCGCTTTGACTGCCTTGATTGTGTCTTCTGCTGCAGTTCCTGGTCTGTCTCCACTAGCAGACTGATTCACTGGCAGAAACCTGCGCAGATAAAAGGAAGTCAAAACATAATGAGCGCTTCAGTGTAGCAGCCGTGAGTGTCATGAGTTGGCAGCTTGTATTATAGAGCGTGTTTAAGTGCTGATTTGGCAGTGCTTCAGAAGTGAGGAAATCTTTGTGATGAAAAAGATCTTCTGTTTAAATTCACAAACCCAAAATGCACCATGCAGCAAGAGAGTTTAAGAAGTACTTGCAAATCAGTGGTTAGGATCTTTAGTTGGGACATGGGTGTTCCAATTCCCTGAGGCTGTGGTGGATCTTGACCTCTACTGTTGCCCAACTGAGGGGCTGTTCTAAATGTAATCTTTTAGGATGAAGAGGAGGAAGTATCCAGCTTCCCTCAACATATATTTTGGTTTATGTTAACTTTAAGTTCAACATTACAGTCTGTTCTAAGTCTGTTTTTCAGTGAGAAGCACAGCTTATGAAACCCATCTTATTCTACGTTAGTCACTTAGAGTTGACATACGGTTTCTGTAGGGACCCTTTGGTGTCAAAGAAGGTTTGAACATATCATATGACCTTCCTCCCAGTGAGGGAACAAACAGGGGTTCTTATTTCTCCAAGACATTTTCATCAACTCTGAAAACATAGTATCTTTGGAGATCCTTGCCCAACTGCTGAAATAGTTGCAGTCACTCCAGGGGTTCAGTCCTCACTGAAATTAGCTCAGTGACCATGAGTAGAAGGACATGTTCTGTGTCCTTAGGCAGCTGGGTTACAAAGTGAAATCCTCCTACATAAGGACCAGCCTTTTCAGCCAATTAACTCATAAGTGGCTTCAGAAGAACTTGTGTTTCATCATGGACTGATGAGCATGTAGAAGAAAACCAGATGAAAGGGTTGTGTTCTTGGGAACACTGTTGTAAATAATATGATGTTTTTGGCTGGTGGGGGAAGGAATGGAGTGAAATTAGAACAGGGTGTCAGTGAAGCCACAGTAACAGTTGATTTATGTACAAAGTAGAGAACATTGTTTGGTATGGTGAAAAAAGTAATTTGGTAATTTCTCCATGAAAAGCATTACAACTCAGCTCTTAGATGACTTAGAAGTCTCTAAGTGACAGTAACTTTAATTAAACCATAAATTAATCACTCAGAAGGGCTTCTGTGACATGATGTCTAGTCCATCCTCATGTCCCAAGGTGGGATCAACAGTCCGCATGATGTTTCCAATGCTGCTTGCCCAACCTGTTTTTACTGATTTTCCAGAAAATTCGACACCCTGCCTCCTCTATGGTCTCTCAGGTTGCACAGCTGCAATCTTCTTCCTAGGTGAATTTAGGGGATGCTCTGGTTTCTTTCAGGTATCTTGCTATTGCATTTCCCATTGTAACTATTGAAAACTCATAAAGTAGGTCTCAAGTCCTCATGTGTTTCTCCTATAAGCAGTGAGTTAATTGAAGGGCTGACTCTCTGGAGGGTATTTGTCAGCAGGAGTTCATACTGGGTGTACAAAATGTTCTTGTCTGTAGGGGAGCTATTTTGTTTGGATCAAGCTCTGCTTACATTCATGGAGCGCAAGAAAAGAAGACAGGCTTCAGCAGTGGGATCAGGTGATCAAACAGGTCTCTTGTTTGTCTTAGAAGGGAAAAGAGCATAAATGGTATCAACAATGGTTAATTTATTCATCTAATGAACCATTTTGCAGAGTGAGACACTGACCCTTTAGTTATATAATGTCAGCAGTGAACTGTCTTAGTGTAACAGCTGTACCTGCCCTGGTAAGCATCCCAGTCTTGGCCCATGACAACATTTTATTCAAATGAGAATGAGGGTGTCATGATGAAAGGAAACCCCTAAAAGCACTGTGTTTCTTTCCACAGTGAAGCTAATGGCATTTCATTCTGGAGGGACAGTGACCCATAATGATGTAACCTAATAACCATGGAGGCTACCCTTCACGTGAGTCTTTGTGCATTCAATACCTATTTGAAACAAGATTGGCAAACCAGAGTTCTCCCAGGAAATTAAATAGAATGACACTTTCTTCAGCACTGTTTTCAAAGTAGCCCTTCCCACTAATGTGCTGTAAATACCCATAGGGTGGAGATAATGGATTCTTTCTAGAGATGTTTGGATACTTTTTGTTTTAGTGTTTAAACCCCAAAGAGACTTCTCAGAGGCATGATAAAGGCTAGAACAGCCCAGTTATGTGGTAGCCTGAGGATTCCATGTGAAATAGCAGGAGATGTGAAGTTCCTGCTGGGTTCAGTGTAACTTTGAACCAGTGTCCCACTGAAGCGCTGTCACTGCCAAGATGAAATCAGCTCCTTTCTCCCACCCTGGAGAGTTCATGTATACAGATCCTGAAAGTGTTTCAGCCGAGGCTGAGTCTGTCAAGATTTCTCTATCTCAGGGGGTGCCTTGAACCCAAGTTTTCCATCTTCCAGGTCCATGCTTGAACCACAAGACTGGTTATTGTTTTCTGCTGGGTCTACCCTCCCTGTGTCCCTTGCTTTTCCTCATGAAAAATGAGTGGTCCTGTTGCAAATGAAGACAAACCATCTTCTTTTCAGGAGTGAGTTTTTTGTGTGAACTCAGTTTTTACTTTCTGGTCATTGTTAATTTAAACATAAAATTAATCAATACCATAACTGCTAGAATTGGTCTTGACTTACATTATGCTTTTCAATAACTGCTAATCCAATAAACTGAGAAATAATACGAAGAATGGAAAACGTCTTAAGATCACTGACCATATCCAGAGAAAGTCAGTGCTTTCATTACTGTTAGAGTTTAAAGAAGAGAGCAGGCTTCAAGAAAATCCTGTCTTCCATTAGCAAAGTACTACACTTATTGTGGAATTTAGGCTATATCAATTAAAAAGTGATTACTGACCCACAAGGTTATCAGAAAATAATAAGTGCACCATCGGGACACTAAAGCCATTGCAGTGACATGTGATGTGAAAACAGCATCAGGATGATCCTTTTCTCTGACTCCGGCAGAAACCATCTGATGCAAAACAAAGTTTTGTTTGCACCCAGTGAAAGCAAGTGTCGTTGAACGAGTCAAGTAAGAGTCAAGAATGAGTTTGTGGGTTAAGGATACTTCTGCATCAGATCGATAATTTCATTGTACATGTGCAAAGGTGCATCCAATCCCCAGATGAAATCCAGGTGTGCCCATTCAGGAATCCTCTTGTGATAGATGAGACGCTTAACTTGAGACAGTAAAATGGCCGCATCCTTGGGATCTGCGAGCAAGTCTTGTCCCCCAGTCCATGCTGCAGTTTGTACAGTCATCTCTTCTACGTTGTAGAGAGGAGGAGTAGCCTGGAAAACATGAAGCAGTACAGGAATGAATGTCCAGGAAAACACAGAAAACTTTAAACATTAATTTGAAGCTTTCTTCTGTGCTGTTTGAAGTAGAGGTGCCGAAACCAAACAGGAAGGAAGCAAGTACCCTTGCTTGCCTTTTCTGTCTGTGCTTACAGGGATGACCCAGCTAAATGAAAACCACCTCCTAAATTGGCAAAGAGTTACCGTTGGGTCTTTGACCTCTTAGCTAGGCGAGGTTCATAGGGCAGGAACTTGGAACAAGACAGAAAAAGTCAGGATGCCTCTGGATAATCCCCCATCTTTGTCCTTTTGGAGTACTGGTTTGTCACAGAAAACACGTGACAAGGGTGAAAAGGAGTATGGAGTGGCTTCTGTAGGAGGAGAGGGAGTAGCTTAGGATTCCTGAGTTTGGAAAATAGAGGCAGGGAGAAGAGACAGGCTTATGCAATCACAAATGGTATAAGAAAGAGCATAGAAAGTAATTATGCCATTACTTCTCATAACACAAAACCTAGAAGGCATCCAGTGACTTTCCAGGGGCAAGCAAATTCAAGACAAACCAGGAAGTTGCATTTCATGAAAGACATCATTAAAACATATATCTTGTAATGATAGACTGTTGTGGAGACCTAAAGGGGAGAAGGATCAAGGATGGGATTAGAGTCTTGAAGGGAGGAGAGATTCCTCAGGAACTGCTTGAGGATAAAGTCCTCTTGTTTCTGCCTGCCAGAACCTAGGGGTAGCTATTAGCTCTCTGGTTGCCCTCTTCTGAATGTTGTTTTTCTGAACTATCCTATATTGGCAACTGTTTCAGTCAGCTAGTAAGCAAGATACCTCTTTGGTCTTATCCACTAGATGTAGTCTTGTTTTTCAAAATTAATTTTCTCTTTCCTGCCCTCACTTCCTCTTGTTCCTATTGATCATTAAATTGAAAAGCTTGGGTCTTCTCTCTCTCTCTCTTTCTCTCTCTCTCTCTCTCCAATAAAAAGATATTATTGCCATCAGTGCTTGTATTCTTTCTTTGTCGACTTCCAAACTGGAAAGTAGTAATACTTTCAACTACTTGTATTCTGAAAATGTGTTTCCTACTACATCCTTGCTCTCTTCCTGTATGCTTCTGTGTTGTTCAAGGGTGATAATACTGTTTCACTAAAATATACCTGTTGATATTTTTCCATGTTCTTCTTTGAACTGCCCCAGTTGTAAGCCTGGAACTTCCCTGAATGGGCCTCCTAAGAGGATGAACACAAAAAGGGTAGTTATAAAGATATCATTCAGGAAGTTTTTTTCCCTGCCAAGCCTCTGACTCCAATCTTAAAGCCTCAATGGAAACTCTTCTAAGAGCTAAGAAAGAGACAACAGTAAATTAATTAGAAGTCTCAATCAATGAAAAGGAGTCAAATGTTTTGTCAGAACCAAGAAAATCATGGCTCCTGCAGAAAGACCCAGGAATGCTCTTGCAGGCCATTTGTTCTAGTTTGAAAAATTTTTATTAACAACTGCCTCCAGCAAGTTCCCCTCACTGCTGCTGCTGTGTCCTCTTCTGACAGTCATGTTGCCATCAGTCAGCTGTGTGAGTGGCTCCTTCTTATGTTTTCTCTTCTGTCTCTGGTTTGAGTACATGAGTCACCATTTCTAGTTCTTCCCTTGTGCTTTGCCTACAGTGTGTGCTGTTACTACTGTGAGGGACACCACCAATGGGATCTTAATATTGAAGCTAAGGTGTCTGTTAACTCCTTTAATAGTAATAATAGCAAAGACAATGAAGAGTTAGGAGTATTACTCCTGTATGTTTGTACTTGGCAGTCTGTGGCTAAATGCTGAATTAAACCTGTCAATTTGCAGAGGTCCCTCCACTGTGCCTTTGTAACATTTTTTCTTTATGGGTCTAGGCCATCGTTACAAAAGCAACTAGATCAAATCTTATATTTTATGTAAATTCAAAGCCCAAAGTATTGTTTGATTTTGAGTAAATGCCTGTGCAGATGTCACTCAAACATACCTATGTGTCTGCTGTGTTGAAAACTGCATTAACACTTTTGCAAGCCCATTGTGCTCCCAGTTGTTTCCTGCTCTGCTCCAGAGCTTGTAGTGATGCCAGGAAACCTGCCTTGCATACAGCTGCTTCTGTGACTGAGCCCAGGCTTTATGAATCCTGAAAGTATGAGCCCAAAGACAGAAAAGCAGCTTGCATCAGCATTGATGCTGAGGATGTGCTGTGACAGTACCTTGTAAGTAAGGGATATAATGAGGTTACTAAATGAAGAGTTTATTATTTATAGCTCTGTTGCTGTCCAGACACTGAGAGCTTTGATATCAAGAGATGAAAATGCAAGGGATTTACTAGTAAAATTTGATATTTTACAAAGCAGCTTATGTCTTGCTTATTTCTTGATTCCATATTGGAAACATAACTAATTTCTTAAGGTAAGCTCTATACAGAACTGAGGGCAACATTTACAAAAGTTACTGGATATACAACAAGAAGAGTGATACATATATCTGCATACACAGCTTCCAGCATACATTATTTTTCACAAATACAACATTTCATTGTTGGCTTCACATGTACCTGTATCACATAGGGTATTTCTATCCTGTTGGCAAAAGAAGACTCAATGAGAAATAGTGTTTTGAATTGAGATTTCAATTGTAAACAACAAATTGCATGTGTTTCCAAGAAGTTAGTAATAACTTCACAACAGGATATCAGCTATACCCACCCTATATCATTCAGCCAGAGGTAAGTACCTATTTTGCTTACCTGACTCCAGTGGACTATGTTCTGCACAGAAGTTCCAGCAGGGGTTTGTGCAATGTACACATTGATTCGGTTCTGAAAGAAAATATTCAGTGAGTATTCTCTTTCTCCCTTCTATTAAGATGTATATAAAAACATCTGCCACAGAAGTGTCATGTGTCAATAAAAACAACAGAAATTGGAGTGACAAGATCAGAGACTCCCTCAAAGTTACTCCAGATGTGATGATGTGTCAGGTTTGGAGTAACACTGAACAACAACTTCCAACCAGAACATTTTCCAGGATGACTGAGCATCTAAAAGAATCTACAGGTGGAAAGGACAGAATAGAAAGTTAGCAATTTAGACCCCAAACTAGGAGTTTCTTTTCAGGAGTCTGTAACAGATCCTGTGTGAGAGGATCACTGTTGGAGAAAACAGAAAAAGGAACTGTAACTGCTTGAGGAATGCATGACTTTGAAATAAAACACACCCTAGTCCTGAAGGTGTTTCTTAACAAGATGATGTGTGATCCTTCCTCAGAGAACTTGCTCTGAGGCATTTTTTGGAAAACGCTGGAACAAAAGTTTCATGCCCAGGTGGTCTGGCCTACAGCTCTACGCAGCATGAGGTGCCCAAGTATGTCTTAATCCTCAGTGTCTGCCAACTTTCTCAGCAGCCCCCTAGGTATTCTGATCCTCTGAGCACATCCCTGATGGTCCAAGTCTTGGAGAAGGAGGACAAGGGGGAATATACGTGTTCCTTTCTCTGTTGCAAAGAGCTCCTGGTAACATGAAGCAGGAAGGGGTTTTATTTCTTCTTCTGTTGTGTGCCAGCATACTGAAGATCTCTGATGAGACCAGTAGTCACGATATGAACCAGGAGACAGTGCCCTAAGTGGGGTCTGGCAGAAGGCAGACTTCAGAGTTTTGGGGCGCTTGGAGCAGCTGCTGATTGTAGGGGTTGTGCCAAGTGCTCTTCTGAGAAGCGAGGCAATGGTCCCTGCCAGTGGTGGGGCGACCAGCAGATATTACTATCTGGTAGTGGGGACTGTTCCCTGCAATGTGATGCTGACTAATAGAAATTCAGGAGTCACAACAGAGGATAGAAAGTAAGTTTTGTGAGCAGAAGCTTAAACTCTCAGTAGAGCTGGTAAGAGTTATACATACCATGTCAATGTTTTTCAGGTTACAGCCACCCAGACTGAAGAAGACACTTCTACAAAGCCTGGCAAAAGCTCGGTGGCTGCAAACGGGGACTATTAGCCTTCTTAGACATTCAGTCTGGGGAAGGAATTCTCTTCTGCCAAGCAAACCCTGTGAAATACAACGTTAACATTCATTTAAGAATATACACTTGTACACTGTGCTGTTGGTTTAAAAAGTTGATTGTGTTCTGTTCCTCTTCTCCAGAACTTTCAGTGGTTCTCATTTGCTTTTTCTTTATTTGCCAGATGATGTTCCCACAAACAGGAGAGAAATTTGGTGATTTTCCATTGCATCAGCCTGCTCAGGCGTTACTCAATTTGTATTTCATCACTTTTAATGAAGAGATATGTCAAATGTTAACTCCAATTTGTAGTTTAGCTCTAAGTTCACACATCAGTTGTGGTTTTGTCTACAGGAATCTTGGAAAGGATCTGAATCTCTGTACCTCTCTGGGTGACCTGTCCCAGCACTGCACTATTGACCTAGATAAAAAGTTTTTCTTAATGTCCAGTCTGAACTTCCAAAGGCTTCAGTCATAAGATAAACCTACCCACATGCAAATAAGTAGACTTCATAAAACCCTATATTTTCTGTTTATTCATTTTAAGAGCTGAACAAACAAGTATATGGTTAAACAGTTGAAACCAAGATATCACATACCCTAATCAATTTTTCAGGAAGGTAGAGGAGTTTCGTCACTGGGCTTCTCGCATATTTAATAGTGGTGACTGGTGCCAATGCAAAAAAGAGTTTGATTTTTTGAGCCAGCTCTGGCAGTATTGAAAATGCAATGAAAGCTGAGAAAACAAAAGAGACGAGTTAATAAAATCATCGTTTATATATTTGACCAGTTTCAGTATTTATAAATGTTATTCTGTAATTTCAAACCTACAAGCAACCTTGTTATTTGTTCAGAGACTGTGGTTCAACCTAGATTTGTATGAAATCCTTCTTCACTATATGTTAGCAGCTAGTAGTTTTATTTCCCTCTTCAGAGGGGAATTTCTTTCTATATTTTGCCTTTGCAGATTTCTTCCAAACCCATTTAAACATAAATACATACTTCTGATGTACATTCATGCATTTCGTATACTACTGGGAGGTGCAGTTGTTCTTCTTCTGGTCAATCCAATTTAATATTTTCTTGTTTTTGTGTGTGCCTCCTATCCAAACCGGTTCTGTACTCTCATCTTCCTACTTTGTTTATTTTTGTTAAATGACCATCTGCTGTTGGGCACACCCGTGCGTCTTGGAAAGAAACAATTTGCATGGTCCACAATAATTTCCAGTATAATTCTAAGTCAACAGACTTACAGCAGCAATGCCTTTGGACCATTACATTTTGTTGTCTTTACAATAAATTAAAAATGCCTACATGTTGAAAACAGTTTATCCTGTGTTTTTCATACCTGCAAAGAGATAATGAAAACCCCAGGTACATTCAATGTCTCCAGGCATATTTTATTCCTGTTTTTCTGAAACATTGGTCTGTTGTGTGTAACTTACCAATGGTAGTGCCTTGTGAATAGCCAATATAGTACAATCTTCCCTGTCCTGTTTTTTCCACAATGAAATTTATTGCTGCTGGAAGATCAAACTTTGCCATCTCATCAAAACTGCAGGCAGGATATTGAGAGAGGCATACATAAATTAAAAATACATTTGAATTCACATTTTTATTACAGGCTTGACAGCAAAGAAACAATATGAATCATTTAGTGAATCATTCAGCTATTTTAGGTTCTGTGTTTCTCTGGCACTAGATATGGAAGGTTCTACTCAAGGTTTTCTGGGGTATTTTCTCCCTTGACATCAACAGAAGGACTATAATTTCAAGAAGTATTAGGTTGAATTGTAATGGTCTACACAGAAGGAAAAGCTGGTGATATAATAATAGAATTCTGTCCATGGAATCAAACATTTTATACAATTTGGAATTCAAGAAAAGGTCTATTTTCAAATGTTCATTCAAATAAGTGCAAAATTTATTTAAATTTTCTCTTTCTGTAAATTTAGTGTTATTGTGATACACAGAGTAGTGTTTCTAAACAGTAAGAGTGTTAGGCTAAACACAAGGAGTGGCTTGAGCATGACCTGTGCAGGTTGCTCTGAGTTGCTCTGCTACTATATCTCTAGTTTGAAGAACCTTTTCTAGCAGTAACTAGAAGAAAGTAGTCTCCACCGCTATTAAAGTTCAGATGCCTGTATAGGGGCAGCTCAGCAAAATTGAATGCAAAGAATGTTTTTTTAAAGGTAGCATATGCAAATCCCTGATTTAGCCATTTTAAATAAATATGTAACAGTGGGTAATGGAGATGCTCTTCAATGGTTCAGTCTACCTGAAAGCCCAGAATTCATCTTGATCAATAGAATAATTTTGATGTTTTCTGGACCAGAGATTCCCTCTGCTATTCCCCATCCAAACGTCAAAGCCAGCATCAGCTAGTATGAAGCCCAAGCTGTTGTTGGGCAAGTTTGTGACCCAGTTCCTAGCATCTCCCAATAATCCATGTTGAAGAAATACAGCAGGTTTCAAAGCTGAAAAAAAAAAATCAGAAACAAAACAACAATTTACAAAATGTCTTGATTTTCTAGTAGTTCAGGGACCTTACTGTCCCATATTCAATATTGAGATTTGTTCCTGTGCCAGCTTAAAGGGAGACAACTAATCATAAGACTAAAACATCCCCTTCTGTAAAGAGAGAATTTCTTCTAAGCTTCTGTAAGCATTTATGGAAAGATCTGCCTGACACCAGCAAAAACTAGCTTGGCACCCTCCAGTCATTGTTTGTACAGCTCTATTGCATTAGCTTGAGATTCTCAACACTGATATATAGAATGAAGGTGTGGGATTGTTTGCAGAGATTTCCTTTACCCAAAATATGAATCAGTCACTGATATTAACCAGGTGTAAGCAAAAGCAAAACAAAATTAGAAGCTGAAACAACTTTCTCAAAGCCTGTTGATTAGGCAGATTACAGTTTTTACCCTATTTATTAAGTTTTTTTAATTTTTACTCATCAACTCTTATTATGATGATATATACTTCATATTATAGTGGATTTTTATTAAAAATAGGCATGCTTGACATAAATCATGTTGATCCTGCAGACTGTTTAGGGCAGCCAGAATTCTTTACTGAAATTTCAATCGTATATACAAACTTTGATGGACATTTTATATATATAAGGTTTCTCTTTCCAGAATGTGCTCTATCTAGTCTGGTTTTGTCTCATATAAAAGAACTGTACCTGGGTTTCCCTGGTTCTGTGTACCATAAGGGATTCTGTTAATGGTAATGATATAACCATCTTCTGTTGTCACTTCATACTCCTCACTGGGGTACCCTTTGTAAGTAATGAGCTCATTCTAGAAGAGAAAGTACAGATACATTTGATTGAAGAAGTCCATTTCATATATTATATGCATAGGATGGTCACAGTGAAGAAATTAGATGCTAGAGAACAGATACAACTGGGGATTTTTCCTACATACATTAAACATCTGAATAAAGCAATATCAGATTGGATATTGTAACCCTAAAACTACAACATATTTCTTTCATTCTTTGTGCTATATCTGGGATTTGACTATTCAGTTAAAATCTGTTATAAAAAAAAAAAAAAAAAAGTGTTATACTACTGCCATAAAATCACAAACCCTTGCATTATGGTGATATAAGAATCACTATAACCTCATAGCAGGAGCTTATGATTCCCATAGCTGAGATGATCTGCCTGAGTGCATGCTCCTGATCTGTTACAACGCAAAATGAAACCAGTTTATTTAAACTACCTTCAGAGAAATCCAGAGATCTTCACAACTGCACTTTTGTGAATAGCACATACGCAATGAATAACATTGAAAAACTGACTACATTATAGAAAAAACAGGATCAGTCACTTACATAGTCATAGTACACAGCACAAGGGAAATCACTATCACAGTCTTAAGCTCTGAAATAAGTATTATTTTTGACCTGTAACATTCAAAATGTTTTGTTTCAAAAGAGGATTGTTTTTTATAGCTCATATTCAGAGAATTACTAAATGTAAGTTGTCATGCAATACAGAAACCTCAAGATTTTAACAAGTGACTAAAGATCTAAACAAGCTTACTCGGCAAGAGGTGCGTTTTGCAAAGCTGGCCTTTTCTGATCTATGCTGGACATTCCAAAAAGGAGAAACCGTAAGCCACTAGTTACTTAGAGTCTTTGATGAAGAAATACTGACATTCCAGATGGTCATTCTTTCAGGTGGGGGCATAGTACCAGCAATAGCAAACTGGCAACTGATATTTAAAAGGAAATTAACTCTGAAGATTTACTAAGGAAAGGTGTTTGCCTTAATTTTTATCAAACATAAGATGTCCTGTTACACATGCAGAAAGAAGAGAATAAAAGAGAAAGCAGTAATATATAGAGTGATTAGAGAGGATGAATTAAATAAAAGCTGCTTATCTACCTTGTTATTTCTAACAGCTAGAAACCGCTCTGCTGTGAGACATGCATTCCTTCTATCCCCAGGTCACTCTACTGAGCAACTTACAATATTCATAAATGCTTCAGGATCCACAGCTCTCTTCATTCTTCTGAGTTCTTCTGAATAAGTAATTCCCTGAAACAAATATGTCACAGCAACAAACAGCCATATCTTCTCTCTAGACAAAACAATATATTCATCTGTCAGTAATCCTGCTCTGCACTTGTAATCCAGATAGGTTCCGTGCTTTTCTGATGAGGGATGTGCTGCCTAATACTGAACGGAGCTAGTCTGGTACTCCCTACTTGTCAATTAAATGGAACCAAGTTGACTTTAAACACCCATCTGAGGGAGTCTGGCAGCAATCTGGATTCTCTGCTAAGGTCTGGGACAGGACATTTCTCTCAATCAGGGCAAAAGCATCTGTGAATCCAAGGAAAGGAGCAAAGGTTCTGGAGAAATAGATTTCACTCATTCTTCTGAGAAGCAAGTCACTTGCAGTACTGTGACATGCATTTGTTCTGTAGATTAATTAGGAAACATTTCTGGCTAACTCTGGGTAACACTGGAGTTATTGGTCACCTCATAACTATATCAATCATTGTCACAGTGAACTTTTCAAAGTGGAGGCAATCAAGTTGCTGGATAGTTAACTGAAAAAAACAAAACCAATTGAAAATAAACAAATGAAAACATTTGAAATTATTAATTAAATGAAACATTTAATTAAGAACTTAGGAACCTAAATAAAGCACTTCAGTTGCCTAGCATAATTCATACAAAATTAGTTGCCTAGCGTAATTTATACAAAACTGTTCAATGGCAAAATTTATGCACTGCATAGGATGAAGATGAGAAAGGAAAATTAAGATTTGCTAATGCGAGGTGGAGACTGAGCGCAGGGATGTCCAGTTTCATCCAGGAAATAAGGAACAAAAAAAACTGAGAGGAAACTAGCCTGCTTAGATGCATGCATAACAGCTCCACAGTCTATGAATACCTACATACTCTTAGCTCAAAGAAAATGCAGTGTTTGGATTAACATTCTCTCTACACCATACAAACCCCTAGAGACTATGTCTAAACCTCTGTTGTCCCTCTGATAGATCTATAAGATACACTGAATCAGCCAAAAAACTCCACTGTATTTGTGGTTTTCCCAATCAGGAAGACTTTGTAAATTTTTTCCCAAATAATATGAATTGGTTATGTTTTTCTTATCACAGAACAACAATTTATATTTTAACTTTCTAACACTACATTCTGATATAATAAGTACCTTGAAAATACTTAGCTGCTTTTGTAGAAAAAGGAACAGACATTTTAAAAACTTATTTTTGCTGAGCTAGCCTCCTTCCCTTTGGTTGAAAGCCACCGCTATTTTATTCCAATACTTGCCATTTTCCCATGCATCTCCCATTATCCCAGAGTTACCTAAATTCAGGCTAAGTCTAGGTGAGTCTTTAGCTGAAATGAACCTTTCAAGATATAGTCATCCTTTCACCTATGTGAGTTACAAACAAAACAATATAACAAAATATATTTGTTCTCAAATAATAAAGCAACTCCTTCAAGCCCAGGTTTGACACCATCTTTTGCAGCTCCCACAAAGCCTATACCAGTTTGGGGTCAGAGATAAATTGAAGTGTTACCAACCTTGTGGCAGAAATCATGTTTTCAGCTGAGTGTCTGAGACAATAGAAGAGTGGAAACTCAATTCCTGGCTGTTTGAAAGCAGTGCTGGGTAAAGATGGTAGTGAAACTATGGTCACGCACCATTTTTTCCCTAATCATGCAGTACCTTGACAATAAACAGCTATTCCTTTCCCACTCCTCATTCCTTCTGCTATCACTTCAGCTTTTCCCTAGGGTAGTACCAGAGAAAGGCAACTCCTTTTATTCTCAGACGTTGTGCTTTTCATCTCCTTCGCCACCACAGCTACAACAAAGCTCTTTTTGCTATCACAGATTGCTGGATTTTTAAGGAGAATACCAGCCTCTGTGGAGTGGCAGAGCAGGATCAGGAATTTTGAAAACAAATATGTTCATAGATATACCTTATGATATTTAATGAAATTGTCAAGAAACCTGCAACAACTTTATCTTTTACTAACAACCCGCCAGTTCCAGCTTCTTATGTTATGTGGAAAGGATGGAAAGCACTCTGACTCTTTGATACTTCTACTGATGTTATTGCACAGATTTTTCTTTGATTCTTTCAATGCTTGTGTTTCTGTTCTATAATTCTACATTGTTGCAGGAGTGGTTTCAGGAGATTTTCTTTTATTCATACTTCACCTCTAGAATGGCCACAGAATAAAATGGATATTCCCTAAATGAACTGTTACAAAGCTAGATGCTTCTCCATAATCTGTATGGACTCAGGAAATATCACCATAGTGGCCACTTGTCTCAGTGGTCTCAAGCACACTGGGAGTGGGCCAATATAGACTAGCAGTAGAAAATAGGTAGGTCTGATTAGATTGTCAGGTCTTCAGGACAGTGACCTTTGTGAGGCTCTTCTTGTGGAGTACAAACATAATGCAGTTATGTTCCCTAACTGGTGTCTTAGCTATTAGTATAATGAAAACGCTGCAGAAGTATGATTGAGGCTTTTTTTTTTTTTTTTTTCTCCCACTTGCATACTCTGGTCTAAAGCTGGTGGACTTTGCATTCTGACTGTTCCAGCTTATTTTGAAAATTTTAAATTAATTATTCTTTCTTGTTTAGTTCCCCATGCTTGTTCCTCCAAATATTCATTCTGTCTCACAGATATCATCCATCCACACAGAACAGATTAGCTTGTACACTGAGATGAACATCTACCAAGTTTTTGAACAGGCTTTGATATTTCTATTTTTATTATAGTTTACATACTTTCTCCTTGCAATCCTGACTCTGGTTAGGACCAGAATTATTTAATATATCCTCAGAAGTTATTTTCTTTAATATTTACAGACCAGAAAGAAATATGAAATAAAATCTCAGGAGAAGACCTGTTCCTACAACATTTGCTAGCAGGCCTTCAAAGAGAAATATAAAAGTCCAAGTTCAGGTTCTGACAGGGAATTAGTAGAGGAAATTATTTTCGAAGGCTTGGTTTAGAACATGGAGTGTTTCAAAATATTGACTCTACACACTGGGTAGGTTTTCTTTGGAATCTTCTCTTTATTTCCTTTCATATACTTTAAGATCTTACATCTTCCCTCTAAGAAAACCAGGTTGTCTCCTTTCTAAAGCCTGAGTGTCTTTCGAAGCTTAGCATGAATTCCACCAGTGAACTGTTCAAATGTATATTTGTCTTCGACTACTTCATGCTATCCTAACTCATTAAGATGTGCTATTAACTCACTGTGAACAAAGCCAGCTTCATTCTTCAGTGTAAAGCAATGCTTCTTTGAAAAAAAGAACTAGGTAAAAGAATATTGAGTAAAACGATAATACCATAAATAGAAAACTAGTGGATAAAGTTATAATTGCAGATTATTGGCAGGATGTGTTTGAAGTGAGTATTTAAGATGGGAAAAGAAGATGAACAAGGATGTTAGGCTGATTTTTTTAAACACAGACACGCACACTCTGTTGTAAGTTGACATTTCAGGGGAAGTTACTCATACTATAAACAGGTGTATAATTCAGTGGAAATGCTTAAAGGTTGAAATGTTGCTGTCAAAGGTGTGGCTGCAGCTTCACTAATGTGGTCATACACAAATGGAATTTAAACGGGTCAGTCTAGATGCCCTTATATAAATAAATGCCTCTGTATAAATTGTTGACTACATGCTTGGTTTATGAAACTTCAGCTCCTTCCAGTGCTCTTTCTGAATAACACCCCCCAGCAATGCACAGGACATAATCCCCAGCATTGTGGTGTTTTCTGCAAACATTTTGCTCTCCCCATTCCCTCCTGCTTCAGGAATTAGACCTGGCTCTGAAAGTGACTTAAGAATGGAAGATATTTGCAAGCAGCTGGATATAGCAGTTCTTCGTGGATCAAATATGTCTTTTTGGCTTCTTCATCCAGCTAGCGTACATAGTTATCAGAAATATTTGGCTATTTTGACTATGTTAAGGAGGCCCTTTAAAGGAAGGTATGCTTTATTGAGAGACAGACTTGTTTTTGTGCAAGTTGCCAGCCAGGAGTGTCTAAGGGAACACACAGAAACAAAACCAGAAGGGACTCTTCCATGTACTTATATGGCTTTAAAAATATTTCATGCCACAATGGTGCAAGCATTTGTTTCTTGAGAGTGAGCAAAACACTGAGAACTAAAGATAGGGTCTAACAGTGAGTTCTCCACGGCATCCCTAGGACAATACCTGGTTTCTGGCAGGATGGGTGCAATGCCTGCCCTCAGCGACCCCACCTCACGCTATTACCTTGGCTGGAACACTGCTGGCTCCCTGCACAGGCAAGTCTGGGGGATGGAGGCAGAGCCTCTCTGTCCAGAAATGGCCCCTACACCTCTGAACAGCAAAAAGAGTCCTTCCAAAGGATCCCATGCACAAAGAGATACAAGTGCAAAAACATAAAGCACTGGTGAGAACAGGTGCTGCTTGGGTGGGAGACTCTCTTCAGTTCTGTCAGGCCCGTAAAAATACTCCTTGTGATCATCATCAGTCTAAGTGGTATGGGCTTGCCTGGAGGATTTACAGAAACTAGGCTGAGCAGCATAGTATTCTTAAGCAATGAGTAAGATAGCTCTGAATTGCACTTCCATAATTATGAAACTTTCATGTGACAAAGGTAAAGTAAGAAGTGTCAAAAGGAAGGGTTCAGGAGTGACAGAGAGGGCTGCATGCCTGTCTCTTCTGCTCACACTGCTGACACTTTGTCTGGAAATGTTCCAAGCAGTGCTGCCTTCCTGCCCAAGCCTCAGTCACCCATAGAAGGGCCAGCTTGCAAACAAAAAGCTCAGCACCAGCCCCTCTGTTGAGCTATCCAAAGGAAACACAACTTTTGAAAACAGAAATAATTTTCACAGAACTTTTTGGCTGATGCTGAAGTTTATAAAATGTATGCAAACCAGGATTTCTTCACCTCTGAGGGTGGATGAAGTCTCTGTTGCAATTCATGAGCTTTGCATAACTATCCAAATTGTTTTGCCTCACAATACACAGGTAATTCTTTTTACTCTTCTGCTAATTTTGTAGTAATATATACAGCAATATCTCTTCACCCCCATATGTATCAACAATAATTAGAACAAAAAAAGAAATTCATATATCTGCATACGCATGCATGGAAAGCTGAATTAAATAGTGTTTATTTCTCTTGCACTTGTTGCTAAATGAAAGTCATAGGAGTGTGAACTCAAATCCTCTGGCAGAAGAACTGGAACCAGTATGAGCACTAAGTATGAGTTACACTGTGCCCCAGTCAGCGCCAGTCAAGGTGCCCCAGTCAGTCCTGGTGAGTGTGTGCCGGGAAGCTCTGCTAAGCATGGACTAATGAACGAGGCTGGGGTTGGCTCAGGCAATTTGCTCTGGTAAGTTTTATATTGGCATCATCAGGAGCTACCCAGATATTTTTAAGGATGGGTCAAAGGGTCTGTGGGCAGAGTGGCTTGGATTTTTCTTAGAGCTTAGAACTGAAGCAGTGGGTTTGCTCTGGGACAGAAGGAGGCTTCTGGGGGTATAGAGATGGCACCACAAAGCTTCCATCCTCTGTTCAAACCGGGATTTTTGCATACCTGTAAGTGGGTTGGGCTGAGGTTGAGTTGGTGGCAGCCCAGAATGGGCAGTGAGCTGAGGTCAGGGCTGGCCCGAGTTGGCTGGCAGCTGGGACCTCCAACTCTTCCCATGAATACCTTTCTCCTGAAAAATTCTCTTCAACTATGAATTCCATTACTAATTATCTCAGCCTTGGCGTGTTGAATTTTTTCATGCATAGAAAGCAATTCCCCACTAACTTTTGCTAGGTCAACAGCTCTGTCTTTCCAATTTGTAAAGCACTTGCTTTCTCCTTTTACCTTTATACACAGCAGGAATTTCTTTTCAAACAACGAAGGTATAGCTAACTCATAGATCTGGTCCTTTTTCTTTAAAAACTGAAGATACAATTACCAATACAAATTGATGGTCTGCTCTGGGCATCAGCATTAATTTTCCCACATTAAATAGTCCACCATAAAATAATAAAAAGTGAGATAAAAAATAATTATAAAATCAAGAGTATTACTTTGCACTTAGGGCTTAGAATATAATTTTGATCTTTCATAAGGAAAATGGAACATGATAAAACTGTTTTAACCTTGGCTATAGACATGTACTTTAAATAGCAAAGCTGCATATCAAATATAACACCTGTTTTCAATAAAAGCTTTCCCTTATAAGGACAAAATTTATCTGCTGACCCTAATGTGATACTTTTCAAAAACAAATGAAGAGTCTACACATTCTATTTTACTTGTGTCAACAATATTTCATTTATTCTCTATGTGAATGAAGTTTATTTCTAAAATATTAGTGCCAGCACATAGATTCACAACACTGCACAGAAATAGGACAGTTGAGACTTATGGACCACTTTCAAGCTCTGCTCCATTTGGTGTTGCAGTAGACATCCAAAGTTTCCATGAAACAAGGGAATATTCTTTCCTTAAGCCAAGTAATACAAGACAAGGGCATAATTCTTACCATCACATAGGAAATTCATGTCTTTTTCATACTCAAGGTGATCTTTTTGCTTTGGAATTATTTTGTGAAGTGCCTTGGGGCAGGAAGATCCCTTTGCAAATTGGCATCTCGGCTGTTTCACTTCCCTGGAGCAGGTAGCTGTGGCTGTCCAAAAAATGGGGAATTCCCAAGGTCTGTGTAGGAGCATGATGTGTCCTTCAGCAAGAATGTCTCATGGCTCCATGCTCTCTGCTAGTGGAGCTGTCAACCTGTAGCAGAGGAGCTCCAATGCTAGAGGAGAAACAGGTCTGAAAAATTGGTAATTTGTATTTTCCTTTTGAAAGCCAACAGCAGAATTGGTCACGTCTTCACTGCCCAATTGTTCGAGGCACAGTGATCCCCAGGCTGATTCTGAGCTGAGCTGATGGCATCACTACAGAGCAGCATGTAGAGGTATCAGCTCAGACTTGACTCCAGGAACATCATTTTTAGGGTCCATACCCCACTCACGTGGCACCCTGCCCCTCATCTGGCAAAGCCAGGCTGGCATCTCTCTGCTGCGTTCCCTGTTACCTCTGCAGCACTTCTCAGCCTAATCACTCCACTCTTGCTGTATCCACAGTCTCGCTCATGTCATCCTGGAATCTTGAAATAACTGGTGCTCATGTCTAATGAGTAGGACACTGAACCACTTGTCACTGTTGTGTGATTCTGACCAAGTCATTTTGACCTCCAGGGCTTTTGTTTCCCTCCCACTGTCTAGCTGGCACTTCCAGCTACGAGGATTTTTTGCATGAACTATTACCTGACTGAACAGTGTCTAAGGGATAATTCAGTTCAAGCTATATTCCTGTTAATCTGAATGAATATTCAGATAATTAAATGAAAATCATGGCTGAAATTCTTACTTTTGTGCCCTTAGGGATGTCAGTTTTTATTTATATAATCCATAAAGACATGTTCTCATTACAGAAACTTAAGAGAATGGACTACTAGAGATAAAGAAGTCACTGATGAGCTTTGGTTTGGAAAAAAAAAAAAAAAAAGGAATATCCAAGAAAAAGATTTAAGCAGGATTTTAACAGACGGATAGATTATTGGCACTAGCAAAGCTGTCAAAAATTTCATTCGATCCTGTCAGAATTCTTCTGTGCTTAAAAAACCATTCTCTGAGCATTAGATGTAGTAACACTGGTTTCCTGTCAGTTTGAACCTTACAGTAGATTGCAAGCTCCATTTAAATATTTCCAAATATTTATCTCTCTTGCTCTTCTTCTTTCTCTTCTAATCTCCTAATCATGATGTAGTCTTTTCTGATCAGAACACTTGTAGTCTTTTTTTTACTCTTGATTTTTTTTTTAACAAAACACACGAAGCCTTAACTATTTTGCAGAGGACTATACTGCTATCAGAGAAAACCAGCAACAGGGCTCAAAATTTACAAGGGAACATATAGACACACAGACAGCATAATCTCCTGAGCATTGATCCCTTAGGAAGGCAGCTAAGCCATCCTCCCTTAAGTTTTTGAAAAAAATCACTGTATGGTCCTATAGTGTTTCTGTATTGCTCTTGTCTTCATGTTTTGAAAAGGGATGGTGTCATTGCAAAACAAAATGATCTTTTAGAATAGTATAATTTTCAAATTATAAAAACAAGTACAAGTGTTTTGCATAAAGGAGTAATTCTGATATCATAGAGCCTTTGATGTTACAGACTCACCCTTAGCCTTATGGGCAACGTGCAGCATAAAACTTGTAGATGGTGCATATATTGGGTACCCACCCTTTTAATTTCATAAGAAAGCATTTGTTTTCCACAGAAGGCATCAGTTTAGGAATCACCCTGAAGTTGGTGCCATTGCTTTCTGCACGGCTGTGCATGACTCAATTTGAACAAAGAAGGAACTGAAATTAGACCTGTTCAGAGAAAACCTTGTAAGACACACTTAAAAATGGATGGGAAGTCCCAGTCTTCAAGGGTTTTGGTGTGGAAAGACACGTTATTGTTTTGCATTGTTTGACTTCTCACCTGGCATGTTCAGCACTCTGTAGGTTGTTTCAGATTATACACAAGTGAACCATGTCTCCATGTCATGTCCTTGTCACACCTTATGTTCTTTGTACGGACTCTGAGGAGGGCCTCTGAGATGATCTGTGGGAGGAGCCAGCCTTCCCTTCCCCACCGCAGGATTGCTTAGCTCAGCAGCTTTCCCACATGATGCCTTCCCCACGCGTGATGACTTTACCATGTGTGATGCCTTCCCCATGCTGTTTGCTGCCACCGGCGCCAAGGAGGGGGAGCAGCATCAGGGGCAGGTCAGTTCTGAGATGTCTTCTGTGACCACTAGCCTGTAATTTGCATTTGGGACTGCAGAGAATTACAGACTTGGAGTTTATTTATTAGAAATTAAAATCAAAGCCAGAGCTAGATAATTGCTTACGGCAAACTGACTTCTCTACGTGGTACACCAGCTGTCAACTACTAGTGGGTGAAATCATAAATACAGGGTGTATATGCATACCGGGTGTAAACATGCAGCCCTCTACTCACAACGGCTATTTTTTCCCTTAGATGACAGCTCAGCTCAGAGGGAATTTTGTGGAATTTTTTTTGCAGATTTACAGAATTTCAGCCACTAATCTGTCTGCTTTTTTTTTTTTTTTAATCTTTGGCCTATGGGACATTGGACAAAGCAAAGGATTGTAGCAAGATAAGGGGCTGCACAAAACACCAGTAATCAGTCCCTGGATCCATCAATAAGAAGTAACCAAACATGGGTTTTAGTGCCATTTAAGATGTCCTTGGGCAACCTGCCTGCCTCTGGGATTTGTCCTAGACTTTGTGTATATTCATTTTGACTAAACCAGTTTCTTGCTAGGTCATGTCTGGAGGGTGTGAAGTGTTTTATCCTTATCTGTTAAAGATAATTAACAGATTTAATTTTTATTTACAAAATATTAGTAAATAATGAAGACTGGTTTTGCAGGTATCCTTCACTTGGTTTACGCAAAGCAGCATCAAGATTTCCAGATGTGAAGAAACTTTCCATCTGTGACGACTAATGGGCATAATTTGGTTAAACTTGTGAACATCTGTTGTCTGCAAAATGTTCACTCTTGGTAGCTGAACATTATAGGAAAAAAAAAGGATGAATGAAAACTGGGAGGTCATTTATGAGAGGAATTCTAAACAGTTTTCCCTTTCACAAGTGATGCAGGCTGATGACTGAGGCATCTCTTTGAACAGGATCTGAGTGTCTGATATCCTTGCATGATTCCAGGAGCAGCTATCTTAATGGAAATGTCAACTAACCTTTCAATAAAATCTTAGTAAATTTATTAATTTATAACACCATTATAATTTTAATTATGGCTTTTCATAGCTACTGCAAGCATGGTAAGTATTAGCATGAGCATACAGGGTTTGATATTATCCTTGGACTTCAGAACACTTGATAGGTAATTTTGTAGCTCTTTTATCCAGTTCTTTGATGTTGAGCAGGTTAGAGGTTTCTTGTTTTTTTTTTTTTTTTTTTTTTTTTTTTTTATCCCCATTACTGATATATTTAGTTTTGGTATTAGCTCTGATGGTATGGCTACTTTATGCCCAGACTTTTCTAGTCATGGTATATTTCCTCACATGCAACAGACCATGGTGTTTGCACAGATCTGTACAACACATAGAGTGACTGTGTGTAACTGAAAAGCGTGTGCTGCAGAGGTTAGCCCTGTTAGCATGATAATCCCAGAGGGTTTGCTGCCTTTGAAACATTAAATGCACTATGTGTCAGCTACCCAGCATGCACACATGCATTGCTGTCTGGGAAATCACAGTCAGAAATAGTACAACTGCACCTAATTGGAGACAATCATCCTGATATTTCCCATCAAAGCAATGTGGATTTACCAGAGTGACGCAAAATGAAACAGCAGGCTTTTACTGTGCAATACACATTTGTCTTGTTTATTAGTAATAGATAAAGGAGGTCATTTAGGATGAGCCTGGTTTGCTAAATACAATTGTAGCATGAAGAGGTGTGGTATCTCCCATAGGAGCCGAGGAAAACCTGGTTAGCTGCACCTGTGGTGTTATAAGAACGTGCCGTTCCCATACACACCCTGGTGCGCCATGTCTCTGAGTCCCATCCAGTCATGTCCATCTGAACTGTGAGGTGGTGCACATTGTCCCGCAGTTCATCCCACAAAACCACACAGCTATGCTGCAAGAAGCAGCGTATTGCACAACATGTTCAAACCTTCTCAGAATTAAAAAGCTGATGGAAAAGTTATACAGGGTAATTAATTATCATGTATCCACATGCTTGCTTATGTTTGCTATATGCTTGCTTTCTCCAGTCTGCTTTCTGGTCTTTGAAGGGGAAGGAATCACTCTTAATATACATGACAATTTCAGTTCCAAATTCAACTATGATTTGCCACACTTTTGCTCAGGATGAATGAAACAAATCATCATTTACCTTCTCCTTGTTCATGAGGAGAGGCCAGCTCATAACCCATCCAGTGCCCTGCCCCTTGTCTACTCTTCTGTACTTCAGTCTTTGAAGTCTTGTCAATGTCCTTTACTCCTACTGTTTTCTTGCATGTCCCTCAGCATCTCTTGTCCTGTTTGCTTTTTATTTCAGTGTCTTGTCATGTTTTCTTACCTACCTGTCCTTTTTCAACTCTTCAGCTTTTCATAAATTCCTCCTGTTTCTCAGCTTCTCCACACACCCTTTTCTATTCTGCCTTCATGATCCTCATACATATTTTCTTGCCTCACAGCCATTTCTCCTCTCTCTGCCATACATCGCTGTGTCCCACCAAGTGCTCAAGCATATCAATACCCCAAATGAAATCCCAGTGCTTCCAGTCATAGAATTTCTTCTACTAAATCAGATTACTGATCTGAAGAAGTAACATTTCGATGTCATATCATTGGTCTCTTTCTCCAGACTATACAGCATTTGGCATGGACTTTTTAGTTTACATAGGGGACAAGCAGATGTGGGGAAAATGTACATTTGAGAAATTATCATAGTTTCAAAACAGAATCACTAACTTACCTTTGGAATTCAGCCCTGGTCCATCAATAAACAGCCCTCATCAATTTCACTTTTCTAGTAATGACAGCTTGAAATTACACCTACATCAGAATTGTATTTATATTAGCTGAAGTTATTCCTTTCCATTCCATTCAATTCCAGTCTAGTCTAGTCTAATCTAGTTCGTTCCATCTACTCTATTCCCTGACCCAAGTATCCTCCTGAAACTCTATTCTTTCTTATATAAGAGACTGTAATGCAACCTGTTGTCTCATGTCTTGTTCTGAATATCAGACATGTATAGTAGATGTGATTTCTGAGATGTTGCCCATAAAACTAGTCACTGACTGCTTTTTGTGCATGTCTATTTGTGAGTGAATCATCCAAGGCATAGTAAATTTATAGACTTGTGAACTCAGAGGTCTGTTAAGTTTCTCATGACTATTTTGAATAAATTAGATTTTAAACATGATTAGATAGATCAAATGAAATATAAACCACAGGATAATAAAACAAAAATTCTAATTGGCTTCAGTGTAACTTCTACCTAGCAGCTATCCTGTGCTGGTATTGAGCCATATACACACTTACTCAGCTTCATAAGAAAACTTTTCAAAGTTGTCAGACTTTTTCCTAAAAGGATAGAACAAAGGTAAAATGCTATTAATAAAAATGTCTTTCATCTTAGTAACTACATCATTAAAAAACACTGAGCCTCCCAAAAGAAATGAATGTTTTTAGAAATGTGATTTATCTTGTAATTTCTAATTACTGTTACATGAGAGCTCTGCAAAAATTGATTACAAATTATTGTTAACAATTTTCTACTTGAGACTGGTTTTAGTTACGTCACATTCAACTTGTAATTTTCACTGTGTTTGCCTGAGACATATAATCTTTTTTAGCAAGAAAAAAACCCTGTTTGAATGGCTCACCAAATTGCCAGTAACATGGGAGTTAAAGTCTTGTAAAAAAGGTTTAAGACATTGACTAAGCTGATTTTTCTTACACTTTTTTTTATTGTTTTACTGACTTAGTTGTTTATGGGGCAATAACTCAAATAATTATTTTTTTCAATAAAACTATTGAGTAACAAACCTAAGCTTTTGCATGGTAGCTCCATGCAGTCCTGGGTGGTTGTAGGAGTGTTTCACAGGTGTCAGCCACACAAGAGTGGAAACCACAGAAAATGGTAGGGCAGGCAGGCAGCTGGAGCTGAACTTTGGGTATTTCTCTGCTGTCATTTACACCTCTAAACAAGTAACAAGAAAGGACGTACACTGTCCAGAATGGCACGCAGGATGCTGTTTCAGGACAGAACCAGTACAGTGGATGCAATGACATTTCCATGGCAATATAAATTCTGTGTGGTATTTTTGACTTTGCCTTGTCTGGTAGTTTGTATTGCATGATCTGTCACAATACCTTTTCTGAAAACACAGTGTTCACTACTGATGGAGTACTTCATACATATGGTGCTATTTCAGGGAAGAGCAATGCTGTAATTAAGGGGTTTGGTGCATTCTTAATTGTAGCTGCAGGACACAAAGCAAAAAATATTCTGCCATTTTGTGTCAGCTTTTCAATGGTTGAAAGTGATATGTAAGTGGAAAACAATGACATACAGTAACACTAACCTTATAAATAATATCAGGATACAAAAACTAAAGATAATTCATATTTATAACTATCTGATAAATACATTTGCAGAGGGACTATGCTGTGCTTTTGTTTGGAATTTTGAATTAGAAGGAATCAGACTGAATGAGGGAATGTTTGTGCCTGTGACTACTAGTTGGAAATGAAGAAGTCATAAAATAAGTTAGTATGAGTTTTATAAAATAATTTTAGTATAAACGTGGTAGTTTAGTACTGGATAAGAGCCAGGAGAAGTTATGATAACAGCAGAGCCTTCTCCATTTCCAAACCAGACAGCAGGAATTTGTTTTCAATTTCCTTCTTATGGCACTTTTACATAAGAGATGTTGACAGTAAGTCTGTCATATTTTTACACTGTGACCACATGCAGTCCCAGTGTGAAACACATAACACATCTATTGCTGGAGAAGACACTTTGATTTCCATTTATGCAGCTGATGATTTCTTCTGAGCTTGCAGATGCCTGCATGAGAAATAGATGCTAAGAGGGAATAATAATTAATTTGAGATGAAGATGGAGTTCACTTTCATGCTTGGGCTTGGGTTTTTGAGGGGAAGGCGTAGCTAAGAGGTCTAATTCCCTTTCCAAGCCCTTCTCCTCAAAAGCTTCCCAGATCAAGCTTCCCTGCCATACTGCCACAAATGTGTATGCCCAGGGAAGAGCTTCAGGTTTCCTGGCCCATGCAACTTCACCCACCAGATCTGGGAGCATGGAGAAGATCCAAGTATTGTAATGCATCTGCACCTTCACTGGCAGCCTGTCTTCCTGAGAACATGATATGGGGACATAGCTCTGCAGTATGACATAAAATGGGATGTGGTCCCTTCATCTGATTGGTCTGGAAGGCAAATTTGCTCCCATGCTGGGGATTGTTTCCTCAATAGGCACAAGAGTGAAAGAGGTAATAAATGTAGTGCTACTACACCAAATTCAGAAGTACTGTCACTATACCAAATCCCTCTGAGAATGGCTGAGTAGCCAATGTAGAAGAGCTTCTTCAGCTCAGTTCCATGCACAGTAAAACTCTTTTTGTATACTTCTGTTTTCTCATGCTATTGAAGGAAGTAATACAGCCTAGCACAACACATTACTGAAAAAATAAACTCACTTTTTTATGGTGCAAAATTAGCAGCACACCAGCAGGCATCACAAATTGGAAGGTGAGGTTTACCCCAAAACAACAGAAAAAAATTAACAAGTTAGTTAGGGCTGCCATACAGTCTCCTTTGACTGGGCACGTCCCCTGTGGCTGCTGCCTTTTCCCCTTCTAGGCACAATTTGGTTGGTGTTATGTTCCTCTGCAGTGTTGGAAGCCTCACCCAAAACTGCAGCTGCAAGTGTGGCTCTCTAGGAGAGCAAGCGCAGGTGCAGTGGGTGATGCACCAGCCAAGGAGCAGGGTGCCAGCAGAGAGCCCGGGGCTGATAAGCAAAGTTGGGCATCTGGGTGAGTACTAAACCCAGCCCCTCTTACAAGGGAGTTTTGAAGGCAATGGAAAGAGGGTTAAGGCAGGGTGGAAATGTCACAGTATATAATTTTGTTTAGCATGAATTAATCAAGATGATATTTCTTTTTATATAGCTTTTCTGAATGAGTCCAGCTCTGGGGTGGAAAGGCTGTGATGAATGAGAGGCTGGGAAGAAGGAAGAGGTGAGGATGGATGGGGATTAGTATTAAGATGCTGTTTACAACTTCCTCCTGTGCTGGATGAGGTCACCTTTATGTACAGGTTGGGATGAGGATGAACTGCCAAAAAACATTACTCTTCTAGGTAGTTTTTTTCTCTTTCTCTTTTTATTTTGTTTGTCTGTTTTGTTTTTGGTTTTGTGTTTTTTGTTTGTTTGTTTGTTTGTTTGTTTTTTCTTTTTTTCCTATCTGAAATATGGATTCCCTCTTTAGTCTGTGATCCAAAGACCTGGGTTGGAAAATCAGATTCCTGGCGTTTTGCATAAAGTCTCAAATCAAGATTCAGTAAAGTCACATGCTGAGTGAATAGCTGCCTAGAATTAGTTTTCTAAAGGTACCTTAATCATTCACTAGGATATAACCTAAGTGCAGTCATTTCACCAGCAGTATGCAAGCTGATATATGGTGGCTGGAAGCCAGATTCCTACTTTTGCCCACACCATGCCAAGCAAACAAGGGGGCTGACAGCTCCGAGGAATCCCAGGCAGGTTTGGGACCTTGTTTCTGGTTCCTGTAATTTCTTGTACAGCACAAAATGCAGGAGTAGCCAAAACAGAACCTGCATTTCTGGCCCAGCACACATGAGAATCTCCTGAATGGGATGGGACAAGGTGCAGGGCTGAGGAGAGGCAGGGTTGCAGGTGTGTGAGCATGCAGCATTTGGAACTGAGTGGAGACAAGACCTCTCCCACATGTGGGCACGACTCAAAATTGAATTGGGAGCCATCCACGCCACTAATGCCAAAGCAGTGTAGCTGTTGTGAGTGGTACACATGCAGATATGAGCAGCTTATTTCTGATTTTGAGTACAGACACTGCAGAAACCAAACATTTTTCTCTCCAAGTGTACTTTATTTTCTTAACACTGTTGTTGTATGGGTAAAACATTCATATCCATGTTTCAAATACAGAGCAGTGCTCAGAGAAAATGGGGCCCAGAATCCCTGGGGGTAGCTAGGGAATTTGGAGTGCGACCATCTAAGTGCCTGACGTGAGGTGGGAACATTGTGGTGGGGCAGGTAGCGTACCTGCCTTCGGGGCTGTGCAACAACTACTTGTACTAGTGTGCACTGGAGGCAGAGAGGAAATATAACTGAAGCCTGCACTGAACTTTATTTTTTCTTTCATATAAAACATAAAGTGGATTAATTGTTTTTAACGTACTGGTACACTAAGTTGTGATGGGGGCTGTCAAGCAGCATTGTAAAGTGTTTCCACTGTACATGCAAAGCAGGCAAATTTTTCCTCATGCAGGGAAATCTTTGGAAGAAATTTTGAAGGAAACAATTTCTGCCAGGATTTACTCACAGAGTTTTACCTTACACATCTATGTCTTTTGGGTGATTCATCTTGTTTCCTTTCAGTATGTGAATCCATAGGATTTTCTAGGTTTATGCACTCTAACTCATGTCAATGGATTAGCTGTATCATGAAATAACTGTAATGCAGGTAAAAATTATATAGCAGTGTTCATGTAGTGCTGTGTGGACTTGCAGTTCAGGCAGCTCAAGTTCAGATATTACTATACTGCACAGTTAATAGCATGAAGTTCTTCCTCTTTTTCTTTTCCTGCAATTACCCTGAATATATGAGAGGTTTTCATATACAGATCCCCCAGCATCTCTCTACAGCACCTCTGGTACTTTCAATAGCCCCTGGGATGCCCCCCACAGCTAGAAGTAGAGAGAGGGGCCAACAGAGAAGAATAATCTGAGTCCTCTGCAGTGTCGTCTGACACCCCCTGAGGCTGAACATTTCCTCTGCACTGGGATTTCAAAGAAAGCCTGAGGCTGCATTTCTTTAAGCAGTTGAGCTGCTCTAGCAGCCTGCTGCCTCTGAAAGGGGTGCTTTTATTCCCCATCCCCTTAATTTTGTGGCTGGCCCTTCCATCCATTAATTTATTTGGCTCATTACCCAAGAAGATAGCCACCCACATTCTTTTTCCTAATTATTTTTCCTCTGGGCTAATAAACTCTGTGTGCTAATGGAGATGGAAGATAGCACCAGCGCTGGGATGGGTGGTGAGGAACACAGCCAAGGATGTCCAAATGGACTCCTTGGCAGGGGTAATCTGGGGAGCAGCTCAGCCCCTGTGGTGGGATCGCACCCATCTGATGCTGTTTGGAGCACAGCCCGGCTGCCTCTGGAGGAACATCTACTTCTCTGGCATTGGTGCAGGCTCTTGGCAGACTCCAGGGTGAGCCAGCCATGGACCTTAACTGAACAGGCAATTTAATACCACAGAAAAGACAAAAAGCTTTTTTCCAGTCTTCATATCCTAGCCAGCTAGCTGTGGGGCTGGAAAAGAGCCAGGCCAATACCAGGGAGCAGGCAAGAAAAACAACCAGGTCCAGTGCTGTCTTCAAGAAGACTGAACAACCACCTCACCTGTAGCTTCCCCCAGTCTTGTTTCCCAAGGGAAACCTACAACAGATTTTCAAAAGATGAGCCTAAAAACTGAAATACCTAATTCTGCAGATTCTAACAACTGTGAATTCATTTTATGCATTTCACAGAGCAATGAAATGTGCTCCCCACAGACTTCAGAGTACCACAGGTGCTCTCACCACATTGCTTCTCCCCTTGTCAGTTGGCCCTGCTTCCCCCTCCAGTATGAAGTATGGGGCTGACTGAGTAAGGGCTGAAGGATAAAATTTGTTGAAGATCAGCTGTCCCCACCCAGGCTGCCCTGGAGCTTTGCTCAGGGCTAGAGAGGAGACTGCAGAAATGTGGCCTTTCTCTTGTCAGCATATTGCTTGATCTATTGGGAGCGATGCCTCTTCAACAAACTTTATCTTTGTGTGTGTAATTAGTTATGCAATGTTCAAAGAAGAGCCTTGGATGATGCAGAAAGCTGAGTTTGCTAATGAGAGCGGGTCTAATTGCAGAGCAAATACGTGATTGTGCTAGGGAGCCAGATCTGAGCACAGCCTCTTGGGGCACAGTTGGCAAGGATGGGTACTCTCTTAGCATGACTGGGTCAGGACCTTTATTGGTGCAGGTATGCTGTTTGGCCACCAACTTTAGAAGAAAACAGCTTTATTTTTATTTCTTAATTTGATGAATACACTAGCCTGAGGGTGGAGCTGTGTTTGGATCTTGGGCTTGCTACTATCAGTTGTGCAGCGTTAGGCTGTAAACAGGCCTAATTTTCTGAAGACATTTTTGCAGGTGCAAAACCTCCCTAAGGGCAGATGTGTACGTGACTCTTCCCCAGCATGCAATTATGGGGTGGAGGGTTAATTTATGCAGCCAGAAGGAGGGTTCTATTCCATGTATCATATTTAGAATAGATAGATACCAGCTATCATTTTAAATGTTGGTGATGCAACAAGAAGCTTGTTGTTTATGTCTGATTGTAGGAATGACAAGTGTGTGCAACCATTCATAAGCTGCTTCCATGGGCAGAGTTTCATTAACAAACACAGGCAGTCAAATATTGAGTAAGTATCTTCCACCTTCTTCCCCATCCATCTCTCAAATTAGGAGTCACTTAAAAAGTGTTTATTAAAAAGTAGCACTGGGTTCTTATCTCAATTGCCTTCTGATTTTTGAATCAACATTTTCACACTTCAAACTACACTGCTTTCCTAAATGAACATGGTAACTGTGACTCAAAGAGCTGAGATTTTAAAAAGTAGTATAAGTATTTCCAAGAAAAAGAACCATCCCCACTGGCTTCTACCTTATAAATAGTCTAGCAGGTCTCAGGGATCTTGTTTCCTTACTACCACCTCATCCCAATGCTGTGTGTCTGGGCTTAGAGCAGTTACAACTCTTCATCCCAGCAGTAGTGACAGTGTGGCCTCATGTCCCATGTCCAAGAATAAACAGCCACCTGAGCTCTTTCCCACATGCAGCCAAAAGAGCTGTCTGATGCTGATGAGAGGATCTTGTAGATGGTATTTGCAGGCACAGACACCATTTGACATCTGGAAGCAGAAGGTCTTAGTCCTCAGGTGGGATAGAGCCAAGGGGATGAGTTGAGCGGGAGAGAAATGCCTGATTACAGATGAATGTTCCTCAAAGTGCAGAAAATATGGTAGGATTAAGCCATAGGTGAAGGGTTCAGGAAAGAGCTGTAATGGAGGAGACTGGTGGAACAATGTGGTAACTTTATTATTGCATTTTCCCTCTGGGACACATAATTAACACACCTTGAGAGTTACACATGGTATTCTGTGCCAGCGTGGTGCTGAATCTCATGACCTGAGCTGCCACATCATCCAAAAGCTCTTCTAACTCAAGAGGACTCTCCAGGAAGGGGACACCAGGAAGCCCCAGGGTCCTACCTGCTCCTGCATAGGTGTCCCCAAGGCCAGAGGTGATTTTCCTGCTGGGCTCAGAGTGTGTCTCAGGGGAGGGCACTTAGCTGATGCTAGTTGCAGGGGGTGTGCTTGCTCTCAGCCCACCTTTGAAATGATATTTCCGATGCCCTGGGCCTGCTGCAGCTGGTGCAGGTGCTGTGAGGAAACCTGCAGGCTGTGGTGTCCTATGCTGAATCTGTCCCAGCCCTGAGCTCTTCAAGGCACAGAGAGGGCAGGAGGGAGACAACCACCCTCAGAAGAGGTTGCCCTGGGGTCACAGTGGTATCCCCTCCTCCTGCCTGCTGATGCCTCATGGGAGGCACACGCCATGGCTGTGATGTTAGGCAGGAGTAGCCACTGTGATGTGTAGTGCCACAGAAGAGGGGTGACCCACTAGTGAGGCTATGGGAGCAGAAACCTTACTGAGCTGGCACCACCCTGGCTGAACCACTGCCTGTCCCCTGGGCATGGCACTACAGGGGCTGGGGACCACTACTGGCCCTGTCACAAGGTTTGGGACCATGTAGTACAGGCAGCCCCTTGAAGAGGGCTGACACAGTTGTCACCCTGGAGGCAGGAAGGGCAAGGAGGGCAACCTCTCAGGGCCCTTTGGCTGCTGGAACGTCAGGGAGAGATGGCAGTGCCAGGGGTAGCAGGTCTGTTCCATCCTTGTTCCCGCTGAGGGCTCAAAAGAGGCCCGTGGAGCTGAGGGGAGCAAGGATGACGGGGGCATCAGGTGGGGTGAGGATGGGCGTTGTGTCTGATGTGGTCTCTTCAGCCTCGCTTTCCATGTCCTCCAAGCTCTCGCTGACAGAGGGGATGATCTGCACCACCTTCTCCTGGAAGTGCACTTGCTTGCGTGGGGCTGGAGGGACTTCTGGTTGGACAGGAGCTACTGGTGCCAGGCTCCTGTCTTTGCTGCCCTTCAGGATACTTTTCATGTGGCCCAGCAGCGAGTGGTGCTGCTCCCTCTGGGCTCCGTGGAAGGTATAGGTCTGCTCAGTGTCACCAGCAGTGGTTGGGGCTGCCAAGGTGGCTGAAGGGTCCACGTACTGGCCCGCTGGGGGATGTATCTCTTTGTGCTCTGGGGTCTTCCTCCTCTTGCTCAGCAGGAAGTAGGCCAGGGCGGTGAGCACCAGCATGGACCCTGGGGAGAAGGTCATGTTGGCTGAGGGCTGGGGCAAGGTGAAGAGCTTGCCAAGCAGTCCTTGGTCTAGCTAGCTCAGCACCATCTGCAACCAGTCCAGCACCCCGCATATCCCCACCCTCTCCCGGCCCTTGACCGACCATGCTCCTATTTCATCTGCACTACCTCCCACCCCAGCACGGGCTTCTCACCAGGGATGGTGACATGCCAGACGAGGACGGGATGCAGGAAGCAAGCCACTGAGAGCAGCGTGTACCCCAGGAATTTCTGGAAGCTTCCTGGGCGTCTAGCTCGCTTCCAGCAGGCCTGTGAGAGGGAGTCAGGCTCGTATCTGGGGAGAGAGGCAGAGGTCCTTGTGGGATGGGGCACCAAGCACATGGAAAGAAGATTTGGGCCTAAGCATCACCCATCTAGATGTGCAGATGCTCACTCTGGTTTTCCAGGAAACCAGTGTTTTGTTCAGGGACTGTAAGCAAAGCCTGAGCCTCTCACATGGGGAGAAGAGGCCAGGGGCTACATCTGCCAGTGGTCAGCATCTCAGGCCATCTTTCCTAGGTGAGTTTGCCTACTTGGCCACTAGTTGAGTGCCTGTTAGCTGGAGTAAGGTGCTGCCTCTAAGCTGTCAGGGCTTTTGAATTTATGCTAAAAGACAGCAGAAGTGCTCAGACTCTGAGAAGTACATAAGGATTTTCAACATTTTAACTTAAATTTCTGCAGTGTCTCTGGAGGGAAGCTGCAGCTCACCCTGGGGATCTGGATCTTTCCTCAACCCCAGTCCCTTGTAGTGTTTCGTACTGTGTGTTAAGCAGATGCTGCAGACCAGGGTTTGTTGTGCTCAGCAAATTATAGCACAAACTTGGGTTAAAACATAGGTTTAATTGTCTGTGGACATGGCCTCAGTTACCTCTGTCCTGCCTGAGTCCATTTGCCATGGCATTAGGGGCAGGACTTTTGGTCTGGTGCTTGCAGCTCAGCTAGGTCTGCTGTTGCCTGTAAGGAGCAAGTTGCCTTAGGGAGGTCCTACCAAGGCTGGAGAAGACAGGACAGGGTCTACTTACGTGAAGCACATCTCCAGGAACAAACTGATAAAGAAGAAGCCTTCACAGACAGTAACTGCAACCCCTGAAAAACTGAAAGGTGGAGCTGTCAGGGAGGCAGGGCTGGGCTTGAGTATGCTCTCCAGGTCTCAGAAGGGGCATAGAGAGCCAGGATTTACTATCCAGTTCACAACAGAGTCTGTGTGCTTGGGGCTGAACACCCTCTGCTTGGCTGGTTTGTGGAGGAGAGCTCAAAACCCTTCTGTCCCCAGGGGATAAACTTGAAGTCAGTGTCACCTCTGGCCCACCTGAACAGTAGCATGGGTGATGCAATAGTATCATTTTCTCTATCAGAAATAGCTTACTTTTCTGAAACCTAAATATGGAGATTGGAAATCCCCAAAAGCCTCAGATACTGCTCCCTGCTGCTGTTGCAGTCTAGTCTGGTGCTACATATGGTGGAGAGGTCGAATGTGTCACCCCCTCCAGCTCTGACTTCAAGGGCAAAAATACTCACAGCAGATAGAAAGCCAGGCTTTTGAACTGTCCTCGCTGCAGAGTTTCTACGCCCACACCAATCAGCACTAGAAAGAGAAGGTAGGAAAGATGCTGACTGCAGGGTTGGTTCTGGTCTCTCTGGTGCCCTACCAGCTCCCAGGATCAATGCCCCGATTTCCCCAGGGGCTGGCGAGGCTGCTCCTCCATGCTTTGCAGAACATTAGGACTGCCAGCACCCGTGATTCATGCTCCCTGGGGAGTCAGAGCTGAATGCTGGCCTTGACATACAGCCCAGAAACCCATCCCGGCTGCAACCCTATCATGGCAGCCTTGCCACTGTGTGGGCTAGAAGGAGGTGCTCTGGGGATACCAGCTGGCCTTGGACAGCTGAGGGAGGTTAACAGCAGTGTCCCATGTCCCTTCCAACCTCCTGCCATGCCACTCCATCAGGGCTGCCTCAGGGACTTCCTTCCCACTGCCCCATTCATCTCTGCCCCTCCCATTCTGGGGACCTCACTGCTCAGGTTTCCCAGTGCCTGCCAGTCTTACTCCCCTGCCCTCACTGCTTGCCCAGGCCTGCTGCACCCAACACATGACTGCAGAGCAGCAGCAGGACAGGGGAAATGTGCCAGCTGCCTTCACAAAGGGCCGTAGCCATGGCATCAAGATCCTTTGCTAGCCAAACAGAAAAACATATAATGAGAGCAGGCAGATTAAAACCAGGGAATGAACATCCCCTCAGTGCCCCAGCCAGCACAGCACACTGGGGAGTCAGTTTAAGGGGGATTTAGAGCATTAGCAAGGCTAAAATCTTCCCTGGACTGGCTGTTGGGGGCCAATAGCTTCAGGGGCATGGAAAATTTCCTTCAACATCCTTCAGTTCCCCACAAGCCTATTTCCAAAATGGAGCAGAAACCAGTGCCTTGCACTAGCTGCATCAATTTGGTTGGTACATAACCAGTCAGTCATGGTGCAGAAGTGCCAGCAGCATGTAGCTGAGTGGACCCCAGGTCTCATGTCCAGGGAATTGCTCTAGGCAGTCACTGCACTCCTGTCCACACTTGATATCTCCACATCTCACTGACCAGATGCTGTCCATCCACTGATGATCAGGAAGTTCACCACTGGTCCCGCTCAGTGCATGCTGGCCAAGGCTTGAGGTGCCAGTTGGCTTAATTTCTCTGAGTCCCAGCTGGAGAAGGGTATCAGGAACCCAAATAGGGATGCAGACCAGTGTCCACCAAGCCCACAGGTGGGTCAATGATGAGGGTCTGTGTCTGAGCACACAGCTCTCCCATCTTGGCTGAGAAAAGCCCCACCAGGGTGCTGTGGTCTTGGTTTGGTTCCCCCTGTGCCACCTGCAGCTGATGGCCCCTCTCAGCCAGGGGAGAGCACAGGGCCTATGAGTCACCCTCCTCCATGGAGGCTGCCTCTCCAGCCCTGAACAGAGGCACAGGGAAATCAGTCTCATCAGAGGGCTGTGAAGCTGCATGAGCTGTATAATCCTACATGCAAAGTATTGTCCTTTGCTATCTTGTGACTGAGAACCCTTCTTTACAATCTTCCCTACACATGTGGAGTTCATTCATTCATTCATTCATTCATTTCCTGGGGATGAATGCAGAATTCAATAGCTTGGATGTTATGCTCGAGTCTCTGCTCTGGATGAGGAGGTTTCCTCATTTAACACAGCTTCTGCTTTACCCACAAAGCTCTTTGGATGAAGAATATGCAAGAAGCAAAGGGCTGTTTCTGAGGTGTTTGTTTGGACTAGTTGCTGCCTTGATTTGGATCTTGTCCAAACCATGTGGCTAAAGGCACATGATTAGGAATTAAATGGTTGAAAGCATGAGAATTAAGAAATAAGTAAGGAATCTCTCCTAGATGCAGGAATCACAAGGCCTAAAATCTCTGAACTGCAGAGATGCCCCAAACACTGCAGCAAATCATGGGAGAGTTTTATCACTCTTCACTAACTTGCCGCGAAGCTCTGACGACAGCAGGGCTGTCTGATTTCTCACACACAAGAAACCCTGCAGCCCCACCATTGCAGACAGCCATTACACTCCAGGATCCTTGGGGAACAGGAGGTTTATATTATGAGGGTAACCTTCTGTGTTTGTAAGCAGGTGATGGAGCTGGCCAGGCCTTCTCAGAATCAATTAATGAGGCTGATGCACTCTCCTCTCCCTTTCATTTTTTTTTTTTTTTCTCAAACAAACCCCGTGGGATCTTCTCCTGCATGGTTTCCATTTCATGCAGAAACCTCACACACCTCATCAGGCACTAAACACTGCATCAAGCTGTTTTCTTACTCCATTGAGACACATAGAGGAATAAAACACAGGCACCTCCCATTCTTCACTGGCCTTTTCGTAAAGTTAGGTGATACTGGAAATGCATCAGAGCTATGGAAAAGCACAGAGATTGGAAGTACAGCTGTCTATGCTCTGTGATGCTCAGCAGAGAGACAACTGCACTGCTCATTTCAAGAACTACAGAAAGAGGTGCAGATGTTGCAAAATGATGAAAACAAGCATGAGAGAGAGATTATATTCCACTAAGACACTTCCAAATTGTAAACTACTTTCAATTTTGCTGTTCTAGCTTTAGTTTTCCCATGGCAACAAGCTCGTGTTTTCTCCCATGAAGGCCTCTATGAGTTTTCTTGGAGCTTTAAGAGAGAATATGACCAACATGGGCTCATGTGGGCCTGAGGGGGATAGGGATGGAGTAAGGAAGAGATTTGCATTTGTTGGTTAAAGATGTGTCCCAGCTCCTATCTGTTTCAGTGTCCCCATGATGTGTACTTATCTACTGGGAGTTTGTATAAACTCTGATATTCAAATTGCTGCCCATTATCAGTCATTTAAAGCACATTCCAGAGCACAGCCTTCAGCATCCCAGCTGGGCTTTGGGTGTCCTTGGGGACCTGTGCTCTCTTCAGCTGACATGTGTGCTTTCTACTTTGCCCCTGACTTGAGAAAAGTGACTCACATGTCTGTCTGCAGTTGATAAAGGAAATACAAAGGTAGGAGGGCCTGCTATGACCTACTCTGCAATGTCTGAATCTGAAATTCCTGGGGGTCTGACACAGGAACCACAGGCACAACCTCAAGTCACCTTTCACCAGGAACCTCCGGTTCACTCCTCCAGCCTTTAGTCAAATCAGGCACTTTGATCTCTGTTTTTCTGGTGGGGAAACTGAGGCAGAGAGTGCAGTCTGTCCTGTAACAGTGAGTCAGCAGCAATGTCAGAGTGAACTCCTGAGCCCTCTGCATTAGCAGATTCCCTACATCCTGTCCAGAGATGACCCGTGTGAGAGGGTTATTTACTGCAGTTCAGTCCTTCTGGGTGAGATGTTGTGCCTGAGACAGCCAGATCAAAACATTTGCATTTCATCTGAAACCAAGCACTAGAACGTGTCACCCAAACCCAGAGGATGCTGGTCCCAAGCAGCCCCTGACAGTGGGTGAGAGGATGCATCTAGCCAGGTGGGTGAATTTATGATGTTCGTACTGCAGCTATAACCTGAACTGCTTCCTGAGCCTGCTCCCTGATGGGTTGCTAGTGAGGCAGAGCAGCATGTAGGCTGCAACTGTGCCGTGATGGCTGGGACCTCTCCATCCTGCCCGGCACAGGACATCTCACTGTGCACGGCACAAGGAGCTCCTCCTTCATCTTCACAGAGCAGCTTGGTGGTTTTGTGCAGCCATGAGTATTTTAATTTTCAGTCCCATTCACATCTTGTCTGTTCCCATGTCTGTTTTACAAGAATATAATTCAGTTTTCTTTTCCGTTTGTGCTTTAGATTGTCCTCTGCCATACTGAGCGCTGGCTCCTCCTTTCTGATGTCTCACTGTGTCCCCCCACATAATTTGTAAAGAGCCTGTCCAGGTACCTAGCACTCTCCCTCCCTGGGTCCCAAAGCAAAAGTGAGCAAGTTTCCTTGCCCCTCTCACAAGATTGGGCAGTGGCTGCTCCTAGCTAAAGGCAGGGAGACAGCCCAGGGGTCTCAACACCCACTCAGTGACTTTTAGTGCCAAAGAAAAAAGAGAGCTCACTCTTACCTGCTGCAGTGGAGATACCCAGCAATCGGCAGGTGCACTCCAGGGCACTCCAAAATACCTTGTGCCACATGGTGAAGAGATGGAGACTGTGGTGCCGACCAGACAGAACCTCCTCTTCAGGGCTCCCACCTCACACGTAGCCCAGCAGCTCCCAGCTGCAGGCAGAGCCTCCCGCACTCTGGACCAAGTGACCTTCCTGAAGGAAAGGGCAGTGCTGCGGGACTGGCCACCTCCACCGGGGCCTCCCAGGGGAGGGTGGTCGGAGAAAGAGCTGTCACCACAGGGAACCGGTCAGCACTGCTTCCTGCTGATCCTGTGGAGCTGTAGAGACTTGGCCTTTTCCTGCTTGCTTGCCGCTTGCTCCCGTTGCCGGCCCAGTGATGATTAATGATTGGTAAGGGGGGGTGTGCGTGGCTTTAGGAGCATTTGCACCTCGGGTGCATGGCCTTTCCTGCTGCTGAGGAGGAGGCTCTGGAAGCCCAAGCTGATTAAATGCATGTGAAGTCATTAGTGCTGTGCAGCTTCCAGCAGGTTAACCATTTGTGAGGATGGAGATGTTTGCTCTTGGCGAGAGAGCGGCACGTTTCTGGTAAGTTGTGAGGCTCCCAGAGCACCCCAGCACTGCTGCCTCCTGCAGCTGAGCCCCCTGCCACTGCTGCTGCTCACCATGCAGGTTTTGACAGGCTCTGACTAGTGCGGCTTGGGCAGCATCTGGGCTGATGTGGAACCACAGGAACAAGGACATGAGATCTATTCCCAAGGGTCCTACAGACCCAGGCCAATCATAGCAAGGGAGATGTGTATTTCTCTTCTTGGGAACCTCAATGAAATGTGTTTCTGTGTTGTAGTCACTGGAGCCATTTGAATGGCACCAGGGTTGCACAAGTGCCCTGATACCTATAGTGAGGTGCATAAGTACTCTGACCTCTTTGTATCGGATTTGGTAGGCAGCTTGAGGGTCCTTTGCTTGTCTGTGCAGGACATACCACCCCTGGAGAGAGCCAGCCCTAGGTATGTCTGAAGGCCAAGATGGGACAGTGATGGCCTGCTCTGGACCCCAGCCCCACATTCCCCTGTTCTTGAACATGGTGCATCTTACTGAGGGTCAATCCCCACGTGCTGTTGCCCAGGGAAAAGGCAGTGTTGGCAGCAGCATCTGATCATTGAAGTCCTGGCAGGAGCGGCATGTGAAAAACAGCACAGTCCCGGCAGGCAGCGCAAATATCTGGTGCCTGCAGGGCAGTAGGTTTACAGGTCGGTGAGCTCACCTTGTGCTGAGGCCAGCATCAGGCAAGTCACTGCAGTCCGTGCCCTTCTCTGTGCTTGCTGTGAAGCCAGCAGCGGTGCAGTCAAGGGGCTGGGTGAATCACGTTCAGCTCACGCACAGGCAGTCCTGTGGGGAGGTGGCAACCAGCAGAGCCCATGTCCAGTGATCCCTTCTCAGCTGCCTGTGACCACAAAGCTGAACCTGGTCAGTATGTGTTGTCCTGATGTGTCCTGGGGGTAGAGACAACTCGGTCCAAGGGCACAGCGATAGCTTTTCTTCCACAGGATCTTGGTCTGTATTTCAGACTGGGATTTTCCGAGAACAGCTAAATACTTGATCTCATGAAATGGGCCTCTAAGTCCTGTAAATAACTGCAGATAGTGCTTTTCCGAACACTTACAAGGTGGTGGGTGACAGGGATTTTGCAGCAGTCAGTGCTGACAAGTTTTGAGGGCAGAACACATTTTCCATGTGAAAAATGTAAAAGCCCACTGGAGAAGGGCTTCCATAGCATCCTGAGAGGCAGTGCTGAATGGTGCAGACCGAAAATATGTCTTTGCCTTGCAGCACTGGCCCCACCTTTGGGTGTTCCTGTTTCCTCTTGTCCTCCCACACCACCCGTGGGTGTTTGAAGGAACTACTGGTTTTCCACAACTGATGACTCAGCAGCGTGTCTAAATTTCCTTTTCAAGACAAATACAAAAGGGGAAACTGAGGCATGCCAGAAGAGAAGGTCACACAAAGGCTGGGGCAGAGCCTGGCCGGGGCATGCCACCACCCTGCCTGCCGTGGCTGGGCACCGCCTGAGTGACCCCCGTGCCCTCTCGTGGTGCATGGCTGCAGGCTCCAGGAGCACCCTCTGCTTCCAGAAATCACCAAACCGGCTGAGGAGCCCTGAGGTTGTGCAAACAGCCTGGATACTTCTTTTCCTTGCTGCTTTGTTTTAACATTGATGTATTGAATTTCAGGTGTTTCTTTACAAACATGAAAGCTAGAAAACTACTTAAAAAGCAAATAGATTAAAGGAAGACATAAGAGTCTTTCAGCATCACTTAAAGTCATGAGTTTAGGCTTGAAGAACAGTAGCAAACACCACAGTGCAATCCTGAGCACCGTCAGCACTCATCCTTCAGTAGCACCCAGAACGTCTCAACACAGCAAGCCACTGCCTCCTCTTGTGGGGGTCCCCATTGCCAAGATGGGCTGCGCAGAGCACTGGGCTGTTGCTCTGGAACTCTTATTATACTGTACTGAGCTCTCACCCAGAAACTAAATGACTTTTTCTAAGTGCCCTTGACATCAATGTTTCCTTTCTGAAGAGAAACAAGCCCCAGGGTTTAAAATAAATGTAAATTTATGGGTGGTGGTGGTGATGGAGGAACAGAGTCTATTTGGGAAAGGCAGATTAATACATTAACAATTTAAACCTCCTGTTTTTCTCCCATGTTCTCTTAGCTATTGCCCAAACTCCATCCTCTGAGTGTGCCCACATCAGCTGTCCTGAGGATTCTTGTCCCCTGACTTGGGAGACCCTTACCCTGGGGTAACCTAAGGTCTCCAATCACTGTTCATTGGTATATTAGTGCTTCTCTCACTCCAGTGCCCAGGAACATGGAGTGAGTAGGACAGGTATGCTCAGACTTGCTTTGTACCAACACTCCTTTAGCAGGTCTTTCCTTCTATTTAGGAATATTTTGGCTAGTGCTCCTAAAAAGCAACCCAACATGAACCTGTTTTTTCTTGGTAGAGAGGTCCCTTCTCATTCTGCCTCTGTTCAAGTGGAGACACGTTCAATAAAACTGTGAGCCATTTGAGTGTGTTTTGGTGTGGTTTTTAGGAATAAGTTTATGCATTTGGAAGAGGAATGAGAACTTATGACCTTAGAGGGGTTTAATAGCCTGTAACCAACACTGCAAAACCTATGCACCAGCACAGCCTGTTCTGGGACTCATAATAGCAGTGATCCCCACTGCACATTAAGCCACTTCTGCACAGAGGCTTGCCATTTGCACTTTGGCTGCCAGCCAGGAGTCACATTTACAGGCTGCTTCCAGTGATATATGGGTTGATTTGAGAGGATTTTATTTCAGTGTTAGGGTTTCATGGTGATGTTAGTCCTCTTCATCTCCTCACACTTTACTCAAGCCATTTTGCTGTGGCACAGCCACCGTGGCCGTTCTTCTGTGACCAAGGCCACAGTGCAGTGTCTGTGCCGAGCAGCTGTCCTTGGAGGGCTGCAGGGCAGAAGCGCGCACCTTGTGCCTCGCCTCTGTGAAATGGTGATGCTGCAAGAGCACTGCAGTGAGAGGAGACTCCCGTCATGGGGCACCACAAGCCATACAGTGGCAGAAGCATATAGGAACATGATTGACTTAATCAGCTATTCTCACACCTTGCCCATCATGTAAAAACAGTTCCCAAACCACTTTGCATAATGCTCTATAATTTTTTTTCTGTTATTTCCCCCCTCCTTTCTCTAAGCCCTCAGCTATAAGCACCATGTCAAGCAGCCTTGCTTGGCAGCCTCAGTCTCCTCTCTGAGCAGCAGAGGTGAGATTCCCTTCCACCACCATTTCCATCTGAGACAGACTGACACCAGTGCTCTCCCTTGGCCATGGAAGCACAGGCAGTCAGCAGACAGCTGCTCGGAGCCTTTGCAGTGGTGCCATGTGCTGCCTCCCTATGCCCTCCTTCCACCAGGTCACCTGTCATGGAGAGGAAACTGATTTTCATGACAGCTGACTAGTGGTAGATGGACCCAGCTGACTGGAAGCACCAATGAATTGCAGCTGTGGGTTCACTGTGCACAGACATCTTGCGGTCAGTAGTAGTTTCACTCTGCCTTGTGTCACCAGTGGTCCACAGATTTTCCAAACCAGTCTGGATAACTGAGAGCATCCTGAGGTGATCTCGGCAGACCTCCCTCCTCTCCTGGGGCAGTGAAAAAACACGGCAGTAGGGTGCCTGAAATCACATAAAGAGCAGAGCTGGAGAGAAAATCTTAAGTGTGCCCCTTCTTTTGCTGTACCCACTGTCATGCCCTCTGCAGTCTTCAAACCTGGGGCAGTGCAGAAAGCCATGCTGGGGATGCCCGGCAGGGGACAGCAGGATCCCACCACTGTACCACCAGCCTGGCTGCTCCCTGCAGAAGGCAAGCTGTAGCCAGTCCTTTGCAAGGCATTGATGAAAGGGGACCATAAAGTTTTACTGTCTGAACAAGAAAAGCATGGTAGACACCACATAGATATGAAGGGGGATGAGGAGAGCCCAGTACTGCAGCGAACATGAATCAATGACTGGCCTGTTTTGCTTTATGCTCTGTGATAAAAGGGTGTCTGGCATGCTGCTGAACAGCCGCCTGCTCCTCTGGGAATTTCCCATCTTGCCAGGAATGGGGTCAAGGCTCAACAGTATACTGTCCTGATTGTCCCCCGTCAGGACATCCAGACCCAGAGGCCTTTGGCAGCACAGACCCAGTGGTCTGAGCCAGGACAGGGGGTGAGCTGGAGGGACTGGTAAAGAGCCTTTGTGCTCACAGCATCTCCTGGGGACCTTCTCACTGCTGGCACGGGTGGAGAGGCACAGTGCTTCTCCTGGGGCCAGGTCTGGCATTTACACAGGCTGTGCCTGCTGACTGGCAATGGCCAGGGGGTGAGCTCTTATCCAGGCGTCTGGAACTAATAAACCTCATCACACTGTGGTGTGGGGATGGTGTGGGGCGGTGCTTGGTGCCGGGATGGTGTGGGGGTGCTTGGTGCCTCTATGGCAAAGGCAGTCTTAAAGAGAAACCGGATTTGGGAACACATTTGATGTACTTGTGGGGATCTCACAGAACTCTACAGCACCTATATCACCCTCCGATGGATGAGGGCCAAGGGTCCAAGTAGACTGTGTCTCTGACTTGCTGGTGACTCCTTCTTTCCCTGTGAAGCATGAAAGCCTCTCCCCTGCCCAACCCTAGGCTAACTCCCATCGCTCAGAAGGGGACCTCCTAGCATGTCAGCATAAGCATTCTATCTCTTATTTGGTCACCTGTTTGACACCAACCTTTGAGGCTTTCAAAAAAGTGACCTCCTGCAGCAGAGTGTGTGGGAGGCTCCTGGCTGCCCATAGCCCAGGGCTCTGCTCTGTTCAGGACAGTGGGGATCAATCCCCATCCCAAGGCCACCCTGCTCACCAATACCAGGCAGGCTGGGCACTGTGTGCTGAGCTTGAGATATTTTACATAGTAAAATTCTTCTTTTACTAGAGAAAATTTTACATAGAGAGATCTGTGATTGGATGTATGCATGCATATGCGTGTGTATGTATGTATGTATGTATGCACTGAAAATACATGTGTGTTCTTAAACCAAGCTGTAGTAACAAGCATTATCAAAAGTAGATGTATTTACTACGCATCTGATCCCCAGTTCAATAGCAGAGCTTCCAGAGCTTGGTGCCCAGATCCCAGAACCATGTGATTATGCAAGACTCTCCATGAAAACATATTTCTAGCCCACAAAATTGCAGAGAAAATAGAGACTCAAAACGAAAAAAAAAAAAAAAAATCACAAGTGGAAAATATCTCTGTTAGCTATTATTAGTAATATTACTTCTAATTGCATGATTTAAAGTCATGATCTTTGGGGGATGACAGTAAAGTTAAACCAGGAATGACTCAGTGGAATGAGGGAGTGGAGATATCAAGAGAGCTGAGACTAAGTTCAAGGCTAAGCCCCAAGGAAATTAATGCCTCCAATCTCTCTGCATCTGAACTGCCTGTGAAATTTCTCTGTTGACAGCAGTGTCAATGGTTAGGAGGACTGAGACAGGAGTGGGACTGGGAATGTAAAGCACTGTGGAGTTGGTAAAGCCCTGACAGAGACAGGAATGCTCCCCCAAATTAACAAGGGGGTGGGGATGCCAACCAGTGTGATGCACGAGCCTCCTGTCCAGGGAGCTGTCTGCTCCTGCCATCAGGGATGTGCCCGGTGCACCAAGCGGTAGGCTGCTCTGTGTTGCAGGCCATGTCACAGGCACGAGCCCTCTCCAGTGGGACTGTCTCCACCGTGCAGAGGGGCAACACAGCAAAGGAGCTGGTCACCAGGGTCCGCTCAGTCCTTGCCTCCGCTGAGAGGGAGTGGGGCAAAGAGGAAACCTCAGTGTGATGGGGTTGCTGTGGCATGCTCAGGGCAGAGAGACCTCAGTGCTGGGTTTGGTGTTGGTGACTCAGAAGCCTCCTCCTTCTTGTTTGGGAATTTCTGGCCTTCAGAAGCCTGATATTGACTCTCAGGTGGATGACAAGAAATCTTGACTCGGCATGTAAAGGGTGAAGGGAGACATGATGGGAGCTGCGTGTGTGATCCTGAGGCATGGCTACGCCCTGCACAAGTCCCTGTGTGCCTGCTGCCCATCAGTTCCCATCCCTTCTTACAGTAGTGTGGGCTTGGTCAGACTCCCTTTCTGTGAGCTGCTCCCATATGATGGCTACAGGGACTCCAGATGTGTTCAAAGATGAGCTGACATGTCATGTAGACCATGTTGCTCACACATGCAGTACCCCCCCACCATGCCACCATGAAGCAGTCAGTCTGCTGCAGAACTTGGGAGATACTTGTCATGATGAAGCTGGCATCAGTGCCTCTCAAACGGACTGCCACACTAAAAATAGATCCATCTCCTTTTTCCATAGAATCTACATGTCTGAGCTGAAGTCTAAAACACTCCCAGAGTATGTTGAGTTTGATGTGACAAATCCCTCCTAGCAGGTGATTATGTTGGTTAGTATTGTCTAAGAGGCAGATAGAAGTGATCAGTAAGGCAGACACAGGCAGGCAGAGCAGATGGAAAAGGTTATGTTTAGGATCCCTTACTGCAATATGGACATAGCTTGTGATCTGGATGTGAAGGCCATGGATTTCAGCCCCATGGGAGGATGTCATCTATGTGAGCGCACGTCCACTTTTCCCCCTGGCACTGAGAAATTCCTTACACCACAAGAACTCCCTTGGGACTGGATTGATCAAATAAGGAGATGAATAAGGGCCTTGAAAGACCATAGCATTTTGTTTCTATCAGTGGGCTGTAGTAAAACAAGTCCAGCCGCACATCACAGGTCACAAGAAAGCACAGAGCCCAGGGGTACCAAAGATAACCACACAGCAGCAGTGCAGAGGCAGAGAAATTACCCATTAAATACTACAGAGCAGCCTCAGCCTAATTGTACATAGCTGAACCAATCACATATTCTGTCTGAATCAGCAGTTCAGCTGTTGTTGGGACCCCTGAATAAAGATTGTAGCCTGCTCCCAAAGCCAGCCAATTCCTTCCTCAGTAGCGGCCAGAGGATATGAGCTCTAGGCTGTCGCACTAGGTGTTTGAACTGCTGGCCAAGCTGTTTAAGGCTCCATTTCCCCTCTTCCAACTTCTCCATCCCTTCAGCCCCACCTCTACAAAAACATTGTTAATATGAGCTGTCACACTGGGAGCCAGCAACTCGTAGCAGCAGTGCAGGGGCCACGTGCAGGAGTGAGAGGGTGTTCACAAAGGGTTGCTTTCCCTGGAGAAGCGTGACATGTTGTAGTGTAATGTATATGCAGGCTAACTCTCAGCATTAAGACCCGACAACATGGCCAACAGGAGTGCTATGTCAACATAAAGTAAATGCTCTCAGTTTTTCTATTGCACTGACTCATTTACATTTTGAATGGGGAAACTGATTCAGAGTGATGCCTTGATCCAGACCTTATCACACAGCATGTCAGCAGCACAGCTCACTCAACGATGATGAATCTTACCTTGTCAATGAGCCTGCACATCCCTTGTGAAATCCAATGGTAGATCTGAATCACGAAAGTTACTCAGCTAAACTCTAACCTGAAAAACAAGATTAATTCCCAGGACTCAGAATAAATGTTAAAAATTGTGCTGTGATGATGAAGAGTTAGATCCACCTCTGTGCAGAGTGTGTCTGTGACAAGACTGATATGCCACCTGAACACCACAGAATAAGACTGTTGTTATATTTATTCCTGTACAGAGAGCAACTGCCACCACAGGACAAAATACGGTAGTGTAAAAGGAGCTCACAAAGAGGTCAAATATTCATGTGCAGGCACTTGGTCTGGAGTATATTTCATAAGGATGGATAGAGGAGGAGTATTTTATCAGCGAGCAGGAAGAGGGAGTGCTAGTAACTCTCAGTATAAACAAGCTCTATGCATGAGGTTTAGCCCACTGACATTTATTCATCCATGAAAACCATTTGACTTTTTGCCCTCTTTTCTTGCAAAGGCGACTGGTAACTTCTCCCTGCGTGGGAGCAAACAAGGTGTGCACAGTAGTGATTGATGCACCTGGTGATTGAGAAATACATCAAAGAGCGTTCTTGCTGCATTTTGAGGTCCAGCAAGCAATTTATGGAAGGGTTTATGCAGTTAAATAACCGGAGAGACTTATGCGAAGCAACACAAAACACATGTTTTTGCCTGCAGAGATGTAGAAATGCTTGAGAACTTGCAACCTGTGTAGCTGAGGTTATCTGTGAAAATGTTGCTCTTCAGTAGGATTTATTCTGGGGCTTAATTTCATTTGGCATTGACTCCAAAAGGCTGCAAAGCAAACAAGCACAGCAGGATCCATCACCTCTTTTACTGTGTTGTCTAAAAGGTTTTCAAGTATATAGGTTTAAAACCAGGAGGTTTGGCATGTCACCCCTAGCTAGGCCTGTGAATAGGAAGAGGCTGGAAGGAAGGAGAAGCATCAGCAAAGGAGACAGACCTCCTGGAGATCGAGTCAGATGAGGTTAGACCTCATGCCAACTCTCTGTCCCCCAGTCTAGGCACCAGACACTGAGTCAGAAAAAAGGAGGCTTCCCCTCCAAACCCTGAGACTCTGCCATGGATTGTGTGATTTGGAGGAAGAGGAGGAGGCTGTCCCAGCCTCCTGGGACTAAGCTGGGGTGTAAACTTGAGTGTGTCAAGGTGTCAAGGTGTGAGTCAGTGGTAATGGATGGAAGTTTCTGCCATGTATTATGTTTGTCTGGCTTGGGCATCCCCCATGATTCTGAGTCCCACTGGCTGTGTTGTATCTCACTTTCCACTGAGATCCAGTCCCTGAATCTGGCTTGGGCTCTTCTGTGCCTGCTGAAAAGTAGAAGCAGGCTCAGTGCTGTGTTAGTGTGACAGTGAGTCAGAGCTTGGGTGTGCTCTCTTTGCTGTCCCACCCGGCACGCTCACCCTCTTAGGTGGCCACGTGCCCTGGACCACCTTCCTCCTGTCCCTTTGCACCCATGGGGAGGCACAGAGGACTGTATCAGAGCCAGCAGCTTGATGAAGACCTCTTCAGTCAAGAAAGACTCACTGTGGGGCAGGTAGCAAAGTCACCCTCTAACCTAGCAGAGGGTGTGCACAGTTTGCACACTCAGTCCCACTACACTACATGCAGATCCCAGCACCTCTGCTTGCCTGACAGAGGGTCAAATTCCCTGCTGCCAGGGGACATTGCACCGGAGATGGAGAGACAGCTGTCTGGCAGTCCTCTCCTGAACTGCCCCCTGACCTATTTTGCCAGTCTGAGCTGCCTTCCTTTTTTCTGGAAGGAACAAGGTAGTCACTCAGACAAATGATTCCCAACAGGCCAAGAACAGTCTCCGTATGGTGTGCACCCTGTTCAACACTGATGTACACATATATCAGAAACAGTAAGACTGGAGAAGCCTTTCCCCTTCTGGTTGCATACCATTCATCCATAAAAATTCCTCCCTACACATCCTCCTGTCCCTTGACCCTCTTTCCTCCAGGTCTTCATCTCCTGGTGCTGGAGGCAGATCTTAACAGTGACAGTAACTGGCATTTCCCACCCAAGGTAGAGAAAAATAACAGCTGTTCTAAGAAAAGTTGCGAGTGCTCCCTTTCTTTGTGCAGGAGTGCAGGGCTTGGGATTCGGTTGGCAATCAGCCTTCCCATCTGTGTGAAAGACCCCCTGCCCTCATCTGTGCTGACCACATGGGCCATTTTATTTACATAGCTGGGTCCACACATTTATATTTAGTATGTTTGAGAGGCCACCAAAGACTTAATAAGCTAAAAAAAGAGGATGGAAGAAGATGCATGAAGGTTAGGGAAAGGGGGATATGAGTGAAAACTAAGGAGGCTGGAGGTAACTCCAGGGCTTGCTGGGCTGTGTGGCAATGAATGCTGCTGTCTCCTGCTGTGGGAAAAAGGGCCAGAAATTGAGGTCACCTTTAGATGTGAACTCGGGTCAGATTCAGGCCCTTCTTTAAACATTCAGGGGAAACCACACTTGAATACAACTTCGCTTTGCCCTGCCCAGCAATTGCAAAAACAACTGTTTCATCCACCCAGGCTTATGACTATAAAATGTCTCTCTATATATGATTATATAGAGACATTCTTATATTGATTTTATAATTTTTGGTTATCATGTAAATCTGACCAGAGCCAAGCCTGAGGTTTATAGATGCAGCGCTTTAAGTCAGGCCTCTCCTCATGTGAGCACCCAGGAGATTTGCCACTGTTCCCTCAGTTCAGACCCCCCTAGAAGAAGAAACCATGCAATGACTCTTGGGAGGTGATTATGCATTCCTCTTCCTCCCACATCCCTTGTGTCTGGTATGCATTTGTCTTCTTTTGTTTACTAGAAACACACTGTGGGGCAGCATTTGCTTTTCAGTTGGGAATACTTTTTAACAATGAAACATTAGACAGGACTGTTGCTCAATTGTTGCAGGCATGATGCAGCTGCTGGGCTGCCCTCTCCCCTTGCCAGCACCATCATGAGGGTTGAGGGTGGCAGGGGAAAGATCTGTTCTGCTCATGGGCAACAGGGTTGAGTTTGAGGAACGGCTTCAGACCATGTTTTGGTGACAAATAGGAAGTAACTTGTCTCAGATTTGCCTTTGTCTTCTTCACAGGAATTGTTTGTGTAAAGTTGGTCAAAACAAACATTGAAAATAGTATTTATTATTCAGAAATTCTCAGTTAAGATCAGGTGGGAGGTGGACAGGCTTCAACAGAAGATCTTCTGCGAACATGGTTTTGATGGGCTCGTGCTACATCTCGTGTTATATTTTTAATTCAAAATTGCAGCAAAACCAGAATAAAATCTCCAAAGATGCATGACATTTTCTTACCTCTTTCACCAGCTCTACCTCATGATTTTTCTAATTATACACAGCATTTACAAAAAAAAAAAAAAAAAATCAGATGACTTTCAGCCTGTGGATTTTTAACAAGCTCTTTGCTTGGACTTTCTTCTCTCTGCTGCTGACTATTTGGGAGTTGTCATGAACCAGGTGGCATTGCCTTGTTTCTGGATGGTAACTATTTAGAAAGGAGAAGAATTCTTACTAATTTAAAGAACAGAGTTATAACTTGCTTTGAGGTACAAAGCCTTTGACAAACTGTTCCAATTAAAAAGAAAGCAATGTTTCAGGCACATTGTTATGCAAACAGATCATGTGTTTAAGCATGACATATTTGTATCTGATTGTGAACTTCATTTTATACTGTGCACCACTGCAGCTTGCCCAAGCATAGCTTGCCTTTGTGCCTTCCAGAAATGTTCTCAGCATATTGTTACACAATTATCCCAACACTTAAACTGTGATCTGGGACTACAGATAGATATTGTCACTGATCTACTGACTGGCATCCATGTGTTTGGTTTTTTCCCCAGCCTTTTTCCTGCTTCCCAGGCTGCTCCTAGGAGAATTGTGGTTGGGATTTTAGGAGGTAAGATTGGCTTCAGCTGGGAGAGCCAGGGAGGAGGTCAACTCTCAGATGAAGAGTGGGCTTGGATGGTTGTGGTGGCCTATGAGAGCACAGCAGGATACTCAAATATCAAAGGCAGAAGGTGAGTAGGTTTTGCAGGGAGGTGTTTGTTCCTGTGGAGAAGGCAACTCTAAACTTGGTGTAGCCACTATGGTTTGGGAAGTGGGCTTTGAAGTATCAAGGGATAAGCCCTGCTCCTGTTGCTGCTGTCACCTGATGTCTGGGTTTGGAGGTATGTGTGTGTGCCCAGAGCAGCTGTGGTGCCTCTTGAGTTGTCCCTTTTTTTGGTTTTGGAGATTTGAACTAAACTGACCACCTCATGTTTTGGGTTTTTTTTTTTTGTTTGTTTTTTTTTTTTTTTTTTGTTTGTTTTTTTTTGGGGGGGGGGTATTGTGGTGGTTTTTTTGTTTGTTTGGTTTTTTTTTTTTTGGTTTTTTTTTTTTGGTTTTTTTTTTTTTTGTTTGTTTGTTTTTTGTTTTTTTTTTTGTTAAATTCCCCACCAAAATAGCACCTTGTAAGGACTTGTCTGGCAGTAGGAGTTAGAGACATCTGGTGAAAGACTGGCTCTGAAGAAGTCTCATCCAGAGAACGGCAACCCCCTACGGGTCAGAGCTGTGCTGCTAAGTGTGTGGCAGAGCAGCTTGTGCTGTGCCTGAATCTGCTGGAAACTCTGGGACTTGGTAGCTGGGCAGGCTGCAATCCTGGTGAGGTCTGAGGCCAAGGTGATACCTTTGTCTGGCACACTGCCTGATGCAACTCTAATGACCTTTCTCCTGAAAGGCCTGCTGGAGACAGTCTGTGTCCACAAACAGTTTTGGTCTCAGCTGAAAGACTTTTTTCCTATGATAAACAAATTCAGTAGAAATGCTGCATTCAGTACAACTCATCCCTTCCTTTATCAAGTACAGCAGAGTAAATGAAACTTTCATGAGTCTGAAGTACATAACTCTCCTTCCAGTCCCAGCATCTGTTTCCCTGGCCATCCTGGAGCAATGAGGGCTCTGATGGTGGTGTTGGGGTCATTGGGGGATATGGTGCTGCTCATCCAAGCTGGTGGTGTAAATGGTGCTAAATTCCTGTTCAGCAGTCTCGTCCTCAGTAGACTTTGTGTAGCTGCTGATTGAAGTAGTTTTTGAGTGTAGTCACTCGGATCCGCAAGGGCAGCATGCTGCTTACCTGCCATGTCTGGGATTGCTCCTTACACAAACAAATGTCTTGTGGACCACCCGTTAGCCAGCAGCCTGTTTCCATTAGCTGAATGCCAGCAACCCCCTCCCCTTGAGGAGGTAAATTGCCCTTGTGCTCTCTGGTGAGACGAGCTTTAATTATGAAGAGAATGAAGAAGTACTTTTTTTTTTTTTTTTTTTTTTTTTCTTTTTTCACAAAACTGCAAGGCTCCCTGGCCTGTTCTGTGCTGGCAAAAAGTGAGGGAAACAAGCAGGGTTTTGAGGTTTGGGCAGGCTCTGCATCTGGTTGGTGTGAGCAGCAGTATTTCCAGGGAGCTAATTGCTGAGTGTCCAGGCAGTGATACTGTAGTGCTCTGGTGATAAAAGGTGCTGAAACATTCCTTCTCTGCAGGTGTGACTGCTGCAAGCCCCCAGCACCCCACAGTTGCTCTAATCTCCTGGGAATGGCGTTTTCCCTTCCACACTGGGGTCTCCTGAGCCCTGAAAGGATCTGGGGCTTACCTTGCCTCAGCAGATACAAATTCCACTTACTGTTATTGGTTCAGTATCTTAACGCCTTTATGGGTTAGCCATGTCGACATTTTCAGTTAACAGGTACGATATTTTCTATGATGGGGACTGCAGGATTGTGAATCTCCTGTAGCCTATGGTCAAATTTGTTTCAACTCTGGCATAAAATTCAAAGGAAATTTTAACCTTTTTCAGAAAGTCAGGCAGAAAAAGGAGGTCTTAGGATGTGAAATTATCTTTTAATGAATCCAAATTCTCTTAATCTGATATTTCCACTTTTAATTGAAGTTATTCTTGCTTTAGATATATGTTTGCTTGCAAACCTCTCAGCTTTAACAAGGCAACATTTTCTTATGAGATAATATTGCATTATCCATCTCCAGTCAGAAACCACGCAATTTTACTCTCCAGACCATGTAAAGTGAACTGAAGGAAGATGATACCCTTTTTAAAGCAATCTAATCTGTGCTGGTGAGAGGCATTCTGGGGGGATTAGATTTCCCCTTGGCATGAGGAGAGACAGAAGTGAAGGCAAGATTCTGCTTTGGTGATTTGTAACCTTGATAAATCAGGCACCACAAATTACTGCTGTTTCAGATCCAGGGAGTAAAAATTTCACATCCCTTACTGGGAAGGAGGCAGAAGTGCCCTATCTTTTGAGAAGATCCTCCTGTTACTTCCCTGTTAATTTAGCTGCTCCAAAAATAGCAACCTATAGTAGCTAGATTAATAATTCATAATTAAAACTCCTACCAGCATTCAGGCTCCAGTGTTGGTTTGACCTCTATGCCTCTCCATGAGCATTCATTTCAAGGGATCCTTGCTGCCTTCTCAGGGAGGGCCCTATGAGTCATCCCATCAAGTTAACAGAAAGCCATATAATAGTCATAAAAATATTATGGATCCCTCCCACATTCCTCACCCATGGAAAAATACTGCAAGAGGGAACAATCAGAGCTTTCTAGCTGGGCATCCAATAAATCTGGAGAGGTATTAGCCAGAACTGAAGGTCTACAGCTGTTGGGGTAGAGGATAAGTACAGATGGATGGCTTAGGAAAGAGGGTCCTTTTCTTCCCTATTACTTCTTGGATTCAAACCTGTATTTCAGGAATGTCTTTAAGAGGTGTAAATGTTTAATATGTTAAAAGATATTGTTTGCTGTTTATTCACCAGCTGTATTATGTAATAATGTAAATTCAGTGAAGTAGGTTTGCAGAAATGCTGTTCTGTTTAGTTGCTTTCTCAATCGCGGCTGTACCAGTTAAGAGGTTTATTCTGTGTGTGACCCACCCAACATCAGTCTCTCTCCTAAAGCCCTGTGCTGCTCCTTGCTGAAGTCTCACGGCTGCCACGAGCTGCTTTTAGCTCTGTCCCTTGGATCCCAGGAGCAGTGCATAATTCAGCCTTTCTGTACAGAGGAACTACAATTCATGATGTCCTCCTACAGAGCTCTAGCCCACTGAGTCCCCTCCATCTGTCTGCTCTGTCTTGGGTGATGCTTGCAGCTGTTGTCTGAGTCCTGCTGACGTTGCCAACCCAGCAAGCAGCCAGGGCATGTCTTGTCCCTGTGCTGCCTGAGCTTGTCTCATTGACTCATTCCTTACCCATTTCTAAGCCCCTGTGGAAGGCTTGGGGGAGTGTGGCTCTTTCTATACATTTGCTATCAGATCTGCCCTGGGTCAGAGCTGCTGCCTGCTCATATCTTCAGGCTGGGCTATTTGGGGTGAGAGTTGTGCCATGTGCAATGGCATGATGCTGGTTGCTGCTGCTTAGACCAACACTGGGACACAAATCATTGCAGCTAGGAAAACATGATCCAGGAGTGCAGCACAGACTTGGATATACCTGGCTGGGGAACAGCTCTGTGGAAAAGGACCTGGGGGTCCTGGTGGACAACAAGCTCAGTATGAGTGAACAGTGTGCTGCAGCAGCAAAGAAATCCAACAGGATGCTGGGTTGCATCAACAAGGGCATCACCAGCAGAGATAGAGAAGTCGTCTTCCCTCTCAGTGCTTGTCAGGCCACACATGGAACACTGTGTTCAGTTTTAATCCCCACTATAAAAAAAAAAAAATGTGGACAGGCTGGAGAGAGTCCAGAGAAGGGCCACAAAGATGATCAAGGAACTGGGAAGGCTGGGAGAATTGGGTTGTTTGAGCCTTGAGAAGAGGAGGTTTACGGGAGACCTTATCACCATGTTCCAGTATTTAAAGGGTGGCTAAAAAGAAGGAGACTCCTTTTTTATGAGGAATCACACGGAAAAGACAAAGGGTAATGGGTACAAGTTACTCCTTGGGAAATTCCAACTGGACACAAGAGGAAAATTTTCACAATGAGAACAATCAGACACTGGAAGAATGTCCCCAGGCAAGTGGTAGATTCCCCAGCATTGGACACTTTTAAGATTCAGCTGGACAGGATGCTGGTCAATCTTGTCTATATTGTGCTTTTGCCAAGAAAGTTTGGACCAGATGATCATTGAGGTCCCGTCCCACCTGGTATTCTATGATTCTTGTCGTTGACTCTGTTGCAGAGTTTGTGCAAGCATTGCATGAACAAAGGAGAAGGTTGCCAGGCCATGTGGCTTTTGAGAAAGGTATTTGTGATGCTGGAGGTCCGAATCTATTAAAACTTTATCGTGAAGTGAATTAATTTGTTGACAATGTGCTTCAGGGGTAAGGTCACACACAGTCACTAGATCTTCCTTAGGGGCTTATTCTGCTGCTCACACAGTTTTCAGACTGAAATTAGCTATATGGAGGAGGGCAGAATGAGATATGACTCCAGATCCTTCCTCATTAGCCTTTTGACTAAACTTCAGATTTTGGGGTGGGGGTTTCAGCCACACCACCTAGGAGGGAAGGAGTCTGCAAGCTGGTGGGGACCCTGTGCTTCAACTTTGGGATTCAGTGTGCGAATGAGGAGTCTGAGCCTCACAGGGATTCTGGGTCTAGGCTGGCACTTCTGGGGTGTATATGCTCACTGCCTCACAAGGATGTGTTGGGGCTAGCTCCTGTCCCGGTGTCCCTCTCCAGAGAGAGTGGGCAACTGCGGAGCAGCTGCTGTGCAATTGCATTTTCTTTGAGGGTGTCTGATAGCAAGATTCTTCCTGATGAAGAGTAAGACTGGTCTCTGCAGGCATCCTGGCCAGCATCAGCCTTGAACACCTCCTGATGATGGGCTGGGGCCCCTATGTAACCTTGATTTAGGTGAAGGCTGGTCATGAGGAGAAAGTAGACCTCAAGGAAATAGCTTCCCCAGGGAAGATCCTGCAGGGACAAAAAACAAATCCTCTGGAACAGAGCCAGACATTGATGAAAGAAAAAACTACTTTCTCCTTCTTGTGGGGCTGGTAGTACAGGAAATGTGGTCCTCTGGGACAGATGTAAATTTAGACATGTTAACTAACCTAATGCTATACTTGTCTGAGAACTCCCCAAATCCAGGATCTCCCAATTAAGCAGTCAGCTGGTTGTAATGGGAGCTGTTGAGCTGGAGACGGTTTCTGCTTCTTCCACACCAACCCCACCAGTCTGTCCACAACAGTGCAGTAGCTGAGGACCAGGGGCATTGTGAAATAACTGAGTTTTCACTTGATTCCTTTAGCTTTCCACATAATGTGCTGATGTCTGTAACCTCTAGACTGCTTCTTCTGCTACTGCTGGAAAGGGGTGTATAATGGAGCCCTTTGTGCCCTGCTTCAGGCGTGGAAAACTGCCCTGAAGAGCTGCTGTCTGTGTGTCCGTGTTCCCTCCTGGCAGCACTGCACCTTATTGTCAGCTGAGACCTGTCTCAATTTGCAGGGACTTGAGAGCTACAGGACTTGAGGCTTTTGTTATCCTAGTGATTTTTCTTGTGACTGGGTGGTCTGTTGCTTGAAGCCAGAGTCTTGAGACCGATCTGGGTTTGCTTTCCAATCCCGCTTTTGCGAGCAGGTGGGGTAGCCCTGGGATGGTCAGTACAGGTCTGTGCCTCAGTTTCCACAAAGTTATGTAAGAACTATTGCTTCAAACTGCTGTGAGGCAGTTCAGTGTGCTCATGTGAGAAAATATGTTGTAGTGCATCAGATTAAGTGCCAAAAACTGTTATACTGTCACTCATCAGCTGTGACCTGCATAACTGTTGTTAGTGCAATATACACACAGTCACTTGGCAAAGGCTTGCCAGTGATAGGAATCTGCTCGATGCACCACTGAGGAGAAACTGCTTGAAGAACCCATATTGCTAACTTGGACATTTGGCTATCCCAGCAAGAGGTCTGTGTCTTTAGGATGAGACGTATTGTCTGAGATGTGCCAAGATAATAGATAAGATTTCCTTGCATGAAGAAAATATATGGGGTAGAAACCTGGAAGAAGCTGGCTGCAGGGATAGCATTTAGCATAAATGGGAATTACTACTTCCAAGTGTCTTTTGTTGTGTTAATTAACTGTTACCAAGTGTTTTTTCTCACCAGGCTTTTGAGGAGTGGCTTAGCCAGATGTAAAACCCTGTTCTTCCTAGATGAAGGAGCAGCTGTGTGTGCTAGCTGGGTTTGCTTGGTTTTCAGTCCCCGGGAAAGGGGAATCCAAGTGCTCAGCTGTTCCTAAAACATTGCTGGTGAAGAAAACAAACTGACACAGCAGGGATTTGGAAGCAGATAATTGTGGAGCTGAGATCTTTTCCCCCAGCATTGCTCAGCACCTGCGTGCTCCCAGCCTGCAGGCAACGGGCTCTGCGGCAAAAGCTGAGCTTAAAACCAGCCTGTGGGAGCTGCGCCCATCCTTGGGCGAAGTCTGCCGCGGGGAGAGGGGCTGGGTGGTCAGTCAGCCCTCCAGCAGCCTGGGGGCAGAAGCTGGAGTGTAAGGGTGAAGAGCTGAGTCCAGACAGGATTGGGAGGGAGCACGTTGCTATTGAGCTTAGGTTTACTGTTCATAAAATTTGGGAACAGAAATCAAGATGATTTTTTTGGTTGTTTTGGGGCTTGTTTTTTGTTGTTTGTTTTGTTTTTGTTTTTTCTCCTGTAAAGTCTGTGCAGGTTAAACAAGAACCCATCCCACCCTGGTCCATGTTGCAACACTGTCCTGTTCCTGCAACAAGCAGTGAAACATCAGACTGATGCTGCTGATGGCAGAAGATGGGGAAAAAAAAGAGTACATGATGCCCAGTTGTGAAGGCTCATTTAATTTACTGTTGAAACTTGCCAGTCTGTCTTCATATCCTTGTATACCCTGGAGACCAGTAATGCCAGTTTATGCAGTTGCATGAGTCCCTACTAGCTTCATCAGGCTGAAGCCCTTGGCCCAATTGATCTGTCACGTTTAGCTGAGGGAGAGCAGAAGTGGGTGAGGTGATGTTACGCAGACTCCCAGTTGTTTTGGGAATCACCCAGCACACAGGCAGCTCTCTGTGCTTAAATGAAGCTCTTGGTAGCAGACTGATTATATCAAACACTCAGTCCCCTGGCAGCACTTCTGAAAGCTAAACCCAGAGTGAATGACAAAGTGTTTTTCCATTCCTTGGAAAGTATATGCTCCCAAACTGCTTTCCTTTTTACTGCCCCACCATTCACTGCACATGGAGGATTTGTTTATGTTAGGTTGTGTAAAAAATATCTACATGTTATCACAGAGCTGGGCAGATTAATCCAGAGGAAGATTTACTTGAGTGTAAATCAAAGGCTTTGTTTTCTTGCCCCGTTCCTCAGTGTCTTGAATCTGAATCCATCATATTACCCCTGCAGCACTCCAATATTTCAAAAGAATTTGGAGACTCTGATATCCACCACAGTTTGTAACCAGACTGGAAGCACTGGGTATATTGCTGTCTCTTTTCTGGTTTCTGCTCTGCTATATTTTATCTAATTTATTTTTATGTTATGATTAATATTAAAGAGCTCTGAAGCCTGGATGAGGGCAGTACACAGAAAAGCTATAACCCAAATCCATGGCATGTACTCCTATTTCTGTGTAAAGAGATTCTGAGCTGAGCCTGTGTAACTAACTGCATGTAACTGGTGTGCCCAGGGCTGTACTTAACTAACCTCTCTCTGCCCAGAAGCAGGAAAATATTCCCATGGTTACACCAGGCACTTTAAGGAGTTGTTGAGTGCAACAAACTCTCCTGCTCAACAAGTTTGTTGCCTGTGTAATGGGAATGGTGGTGAGCTGCTGCTTGTTCTGACACCTTGTGAGTACCTCTGTGCAGGGAAGGTTTTAAAAGTGGGTAACACTTTCATTCCCAGGTTCTGCCTTTGAAATATGAATGTATAGAGAATATGGGTCTCAATATATTGACAGCTGGAGATAGGCAGTCCAAGAAACGTTGGCAGAGCTCTAGAGATTCAGCAGAACAACATTGTGGGTCTGGGTTATTTAGAAAGTTGGGCAGAATCAGTTCTGTGTGCTGACAAGATAGTTTATGGTTTGTGCATATCAGCTTGGCTTCCTGGACTGATTCTTGTGTCCAGGGTGATTTGGAGGCATTCCTGTTGAGAAATTGAGTCCTGGCTCCTCTGTCCCATCCACAGGGCAAGCTGGAGACTCTCTGTTGTCTGCTTTTTCCAGCAGCTGTGAGCACTTTTCAGTTGATCACATGTATGCAAGTCAAATGATTAAAAAAGATATAACCAAATAGCTGTCAGTTGCTAATGCAACTCTTCAGTCTGAGTGAAAAGGAAAGTGAAGTGGCCCTAAGGCTGAGCTCCACATCTGGCTGTCAGGCTGCAGAGAAGACGAAAGCAAGGGGCTGGCCTGGAGGAGATGGGAATTCAGACTCTCAGCCAAAGGTACTGGGATCACAGGGAAGGATGGAAAACCAGGTGCAGGAAAAAGAGCGGTGTTTTCATGGTGTGATTCCAGGAAAAAGGCAGAGAGCTTAAGAGATAAAAGGTTAATTAGTGAGAGCTCTGGGTGTTGTTTGGTATGTGTCTTGTAGTGTTAGGAAACCAGCATCTTTAAGGAAGCCTTTTCCTTTGGGATTTAAATGCTGGGTTCAAATAGCAGTCAGAACAAGGAGCAGTTTTGTTTCCCATGTCACATCAAACTGGAAATGGCAAGATATCCAAACCTATTGGCGGCTTGCACTGTCAGGTGCAGAAGGCTGAGAATTGCCAGCCAATACTTTCCTGGGCTGCTCCTTTAATTTCTTCAAGTTGCTGGTGTGTAAAGTTGCTGTTTCCATTATTTTTGCTCTGGGCCCCTAAGGAGCAGCTTCTTTCCCTTTTGGCTTGGGAATCACCAAAGCAGAGCTCAAATGATGGGCCTTTTTATACAGCAACTTTGAAACAAGGTGGCTTTCTCCTCCACATTTTGTGCAGCTGTGGGCAGTCATGTGCACTCCCAATTTTTTTCATTCTTTATTCGTATTTCTGGCTCAGGCACCATAACTGAGCTGGATAGAGTATTGTTCCTGCATTGCTGCTAGAGATTTCTATCTCTGTGCTGACACTGTCATAAGGTTACAGTTCCATGTTGGTGTTAGACTCCGGAAATAAGCACTTGTCTTTGCCTCACAAAACATACAGCTGGTGTATTTCCAGTGCTAATAAAAGGTGTTTCCCACAAAACTGAACTCATCAGTGGTTTGTAAGATGCCTTTGTCTAGTATGATGGGATTGCCCATGGTTTTATGTCTTCTAAAATCTTTATCAACAAAATGAGGGACCTGCTGCTGCATTTGTCTTACCAAGTGCACATGAGTATACTTGGGAGACAGACTGTTTGTGTAATCGAAACCATTAGGCAGTTATCCCAGTGATTTCTTTTTTTCCATGGTACAAGTTTGTCCTGCTGAAGATGATGGCAATTCAGACAACTAGAGTGAGCAAGATCAAATCAGTTAATTTTTGCTCAGAGATTAAAACTTCTTTGGCAACCTTCTGGAAAACCTAGATAATAAGAAATGTAAAATCTGCTGTGGAGGCACTATCTACTTTATCAAAAGTTTCTTGGAAGAAAGTTAACTCTGGATAAGAGGCAGCTCTGAGCTATTCAATTTTTTATTAGAGTTTTTGAAGAGGGTGAAAATCTTGCCCATGCCAGAAGGAGCAGATTAGTTTGATTCTACCCATAATTTGCTGTCAGCTCCACTGGGGATGCGGACAATTATTGTGACCTTACGCTTACTGCAATTTCTCAGATATTGTCACTTGAGTAATAACGTGCCAATTCTCTTATTTAATTTCTCAGGGTTTGTTCCTTTTCCATGATATCCAGGGGTGATAAGTTCAGAGCCTTGTATTCTGCTTTTCGTGTTATCTTCCAGACCCATTTTATCTCTGCCTAGATCTTGTAGACATAGTTCTTTGTGCCCAAGTTTCTTTTCACCTGGCCCAAGGGAAACTTTTTTAGCTGACATCAGATGAACACCAATTATTTCTGAAGTCTGTCTTATTTGAAAAGGCCCTGCTATTCCAGTCCAACGCAAAATTCATTGCTGTCATGACTGGCTCAGCCTTTCCTTCCACGGGCTGTGTCCTCTTTCTGGAGTAATTTACACAGAAATGCTGCTCGTCTGGATGCCCTTTTAAATGATTATAAAGCTAATATATTTTAAAATATATTAATGATATAATCTTAAATGATTATAAAGCTATATATTGGATGACATGTCATGGTTGGCTGACATGACCACGTGTCTGACTTTGTAGTTGGCCCAGTTTTAAAACCAGATTCCCTTTTGTAGCTGCCAAAAACTTAATAGGATAGATAGTGTTCCAGCTGGTAGCAGAGGCATTTTCAAAGGAGGCTGTGATGGAGAGCTTGCTGCCATCTCCAGTCCTTGTGATTAGCAGCATTTATGGACATGTGTGGACATTTGCAGACCCCATGCAAGAAGCCAGACTGAGGATTTAATTAAATCCGTAATCTTGTCATTTGCCTGCATATCTATGACTAGGCAAAAGCAGCTGCATGGGATTTGCAGGTATTCCAAATTTTGGAAAAAATTATTTCCAAGGTAAGATCTATTTGAAGAAATATTGTCTAATATTTCTCTGAATCATGGTAAAGATGGAGTGCTCTATAAATGGCTTAAGCCGATTGTATGAGCCCCAATAAACAATTGCAGTGCAGGGGCTGACTCACCTATAGTCCCAGTCCCAGCCACTGTCTGAATTTGCCTGATCTCTGCTTTCCTTCTATTTTTTTCCAGCTGTTCTCCTATTCAGTGTCTGGCTTTGTATACTTTTTCATGTGTCTTTGGCCCAGCTTTTGAATTTGATTTTAAGCACTGTCCAACATCTTTGAGCATATTAAATTTTCTAGGCTTTTTAGAGCTCAAACAAGTTATGCTGCCTTGACATTCCCTTATGAACGCTATGCTAACTATAGCTATGCTATGCTAACTATTTGTTGTCCTAGTTAGTGCTTCATCAAATTCCCTTCCAGATGTTTTCTCAGACTTTGTCCCCTAGGAGGTGCTCTGAGATAGTTTCCCACTGTTGATGATAAACTAGCAGGTCTGTTTTCTCTGTTTGCTTCTTAAATCTTCATTTAAACTACACCAGAACACTGCTAGGTTTTGGGGTTTTTTGCTATAATCTAAAACTCGACAACTGAGAAACTCTCACTATGAAGGAGCATCTCTTCAGATAATTGTTTTGTAATCAAAGCCTGGGAAGGAGAAAAAAAAAAAAAAAGCTTTCTGGAAGGAGTAGAAGTTGCAACTTGAACCTGCTAGAACAAAGGACTGTATAATGCATTGTTTAAACTGTAAATCCAGGAAAATATCCTTTCAGAATTTGCTCTGGGATTGATGCTTGGCAGCAAATCATGGCTGAAGACAAGAATATTTTTGTTCCCAGTTAGGATTTCCCTTCATTTTGTAGCCAAGTGCAAAACCACCATCCAGCTGCATTGCTAGATATAGAACTGACCTTTTTACCTTATTGGACCACAGTTTGACTCTTAATTGAAATTGTACTATAATTACACCTTATGTCCCAATGGACATTTGTCTGTCTCATAAAACCAACACAACATATTGGAACAATCTGTTCTCAAGTGATACAGAGCAGACCTTGAGGAACAACTGCCTCTTATCTCTGCTGGTGGTGGTGGCTCCTCCAGGACAACATGGCTAGAGATGCTATTGAAGGAGGTGTACACCTGGGTTTTAGGGGGGTCAGTGAGGTCTTGGCTCATGTGAAGGGACTTGGCTCCTCCCTTTAGCTGACCATCCCAAACGTTCCCATGAAGTAGAAGCAAAACCTCAAGGTCATTGGAAAAATTTCCTTGATCTCACAGCAGGAGGAGGTTGTGTCTGTGGAAATTGTGTGCCCCTTCAAGTCTGCTCTGACATTAGTATGGGTCTGTAGAGCAGTGGGCATGGGTTGTGCTGGTACACCCAGACACTGGCTTCAGGACTGGCATCTTCATCTGGGTTGTGTTTCAACCCTGTAACTGGAAAAGCACCAGATCCCATCAGCTCTAATGTCCTTTTCCTTGCAAAGGCATCCTGAAGGACAGAAAAAGGCTGTTATATGTTTGGTTAAATTCCTGATCCGGGTAGTCAGAATACCAGGAGCTTGAGGACATAAATGTGCTGCTTGTTTTAACATGTTTACTTGGCTTTCTTGTAGCTCTGATGATTTCCTGATTGAAAGAAAATGCAATTTACACCAAAAGGCTTCTTTAACTTTGTGCCAAGGACTATAGTGATATTTATATGGAGGCTTATTTGCATTTACACTCTGTACGTTAATGTTCTGCCTAGGAAGAGGGATTCAGAAGGGTTTTGTAATACTGGCTGCAGACTTTGTCAGCAGGGAGTGGAGGGGGCCTGGGTGATTTTGAAGGTCAGGTGTGAGTAGGATGCTGCTTTCTACCATGCAATAAGGCTTAGATGAGTAAAAAAAATAGCTCCTCTGTACAGCTGAAATGATATCTATGAAACAATGATACAGAAAACAAATGCTGTAACAGCGAGCCAGTTCTGCAGTACAGTGCTGAAATAATAATTTGGCACATGATGCGTGTAAAAACTAAGGGCAATTATTCCTTCCTGAACTCTGTCCAAACTACCTTTAATGTTCTTAAGCAATGGGAAATCTGTCACTTTACTGGACTTCTCCTTGGTCTTGGAGCCATTTCTTCCTATCAGTCTTCATTCACTTTCTGTTGGTCAGATTCATGCAGTTTTACCTGCTCCGACCCTTCTTTCTCTCACAGATTCCTCCTCTTTGCTTTATGCATGCCTATGATTGCTGCACAATCAGTCTGTACCTCTAGGAAAGTTACCTGTCCCAGGAGGAATTTCCCAGACCTGAAGAGGGGTTATCCATCATGATAAAAATGCCTTATGGAGACAAAGTGAAGTGTGGAGTCTTGGGGACTTGCCTGAAAAGTTGGGTAATTGGTTGCATATGAGGCTGGTTAATCACTGTCATCGACTTGTGTGCTGAGTGTACAAAAGGAGGGTTGGTGGTGGCTTGGGGCTGTCTGTAGGGGATGTACAGTGTTTCAGAGTAGTTGGAAAGATGCTGTTACAAGGTCAGGGTGGCAAAATGGCTAATGCTGGTTAAATACTGGAACACAGTATAAAGACTTTGTGAAAATCATGTCCCAAATGATGTGCATGCACTCAAGATGGCATAGGACTGATAAGACATAGGTAGATGTCTGCCATCAGTGTTAGTTTGGGAGGAGTGTAATAGAGCCGTGATGACGCCACTTCAAGTGGATGTTTAAAACCCTGCAGAAGAATCAGGGCCTTGATTTCTCAGCATGACTAATTTTGGCCTTTAGGTCTGTGCCTTGCTGTTTTATCTGTAAATTGTGGGTAATGCTGCCCTACCCTCACAGGAGCTTGTTAAATTTAGTGTTTGTGGGACACTGAGACTGAACAGTGGTGAGCAGAACAAATTAAGGGAGATGAAAGTAATAGTAATGTGCAGACTACAGGGCTTAGGAGCCCATGCTGAGTGGTGGAGGTGGAAGAAAATAGTGAGAAGCTGTTAAATGAGCCCTGCCCTTCCTGTGTGCTGACATCTCATGGAACAATAGTCCATGGCATGTATTTTAACACTGGCTACACTGGAAGTTTTTCTCAGCTGTTTTGGCTTTCCTTGTTCAGTATAGGTCAAGTGGGGATGGGTGTATAAATGCTGTGTGATGAAGCATATGAAGAGGATGCTGGGGAGATTGGAGACAGCTGATGCTCTCTGCATGTTGACTGCTCCAGGCATCTTTCCTCTTCAGCTGGGCTGCAATGAGTCAAGCTAGCTGGGTGAACATAGGGACAAAGTGATCAAGAGTAAATCACTTCCTAAGAAATGGCAAGCCCAGAATGATGAATGTTATCTCTCTCCAGTGAATTTGTGGAGCCTGGTGGCAAACTGCTGTTTTGACAGTTGATGGAGATCATTTCCCTGATAAACTATTTGCATTTACTGATTACTGGTAATCAGCTTCCTCTAGCTCATGTCATGTCATCTGGAAATGGCCAAAGCCTGGCTATTAACTGGCTTCTCAGCTTAGCAAGAAGACTTTGGCCTCCTCATTTACCAGTCAGAATCAGGCAGTTGCTGCTATTGCTGTCTGGGCTTGCAGTGTGAAATACAGCATGTTTACAGCCGAGGGTAAGATTACTATGTGGAACACTCCAGATGCCATCAGTATCCTATCCACTGTCCTGTCCATGAAGATCAGGCTGCATATACCCCTCAAGTGAAATAAGCAGGTGTTGGTTCCTCCCCCCTTCCCAACTGAGGACTATTTATATTTGGGATTGTCCAAGGAGCTCGGGGAATACAGCACTCCGTTCCCACAGCAGGCTGGTACCAAACCCTCCTGTATGCAGTTTGAAAGGTCCAGGTAAAGCTTTCCCATACAGAGGATTGACTTTTCTTGAATTTTCTTCTCCACAGAAGAGAGTTCAGATTTTTAAGTATTTAAGAAAAACCTGTAACAAACAACTGCAGAATCATTCACACACTTACACACTACTTTGCACAAGAGTCCCCTGTGAGGGCAAGCAAATGAAAAATGTAAACTTTCTAAGACAAAATATTTGTAAGCTGTTCTTTCCCAAGGAAAGCAAGGATGGCTTTTCCAAATGTGAGTGATTTGAATGCCTTGTCTGATTAGCCACAAACTTCCGCTACAAAAGAATTTGGCAGGAGACCACACAGCATAAACTGCAGGCAGAAATCATCCACTTGGAGGGAGAGGTCTCAGAGCAGGACTTCTGGTGGGAAAGGAGTTAAAACTCCAACAGGATAGCAGCTGTTCTTCCAGTGCAACCACTCCATAACATAACTGTTAGGAAGATATAATGCACTCTGCGTTGTTCACTGCACAGGGCAAAGGCACTAAAGGTTGACTGATGTTTAGGGCAACAGCCACATTGAAATCATCTACATTGACATCACCCACAGACTGGTTTCCTTCAAGGACACTCAGGTGATGTTGAAGATCACAGGAACAGGAAGACATCACATGTTAAAAAAAATCTTTATCACTTGTTTGTGTATGGAGCCAGATATTTTTTTCCTTTGTTAGGAGCATTGCAGGTGTTTCATTGACAGATTTGCTCAATTTGGCTCTTGTTTAATGAAAAGAAACTTAGCTGCAAAGCTAGTATCTACTGTAGACTATAAATTCATATGGAAGATGAGGAATAAATCCCCTTTGCTCCTGGCTAATATGTGCATTTTCAAAGAGAACATAACATTGTTAATCCTGCACCTTTGCTAATAAGTCAGACATCTGGAGTTCAGTTTTCTCTTCAATATTTTCAAAAAACAAAACGAAAACACCACAGTTGTTGCCCCCCTCTCTAGTTCCCTTCTGAATTTTGAGCAAATTTGCCTGGGGCAAATTTCCTAGTTTTTTTTTTAGTCAACAAAATGGCTGGAAACATGAAATAAAACTTGGTTCTCCATAATGTGACCAGCACCCAGGCTGGTGTTCAGTGCCCATGACCACAGTGCCCATGTCCACAGCAGCACCATGGGCCCAGTTTGCATGGATGCATTTTTTCCCTCTGGATTGTCCTTGCAGCCTGGAAGGAGGCAGCAGGAGAGGAGGTGGGGTAAGATCTGCTCAGGTGCTCTCATATGTTTTCTTTCAGTAAGTAATGCTAACAAGAAAATCGAAGATTCCCATTTCCTTTTCTTAACATTCTGGATGAAAAGTCCTGCATGTTGAAGAGGTAGGGTGAAAATCACAAGACAAGACTTGGCAACGTCATGGTAATTTCTTCTCAAATTTGGCCTATGCTTCAGGTTTTTGAAGAATAGCTTTTATCAGTCTTCCCAAGAGAGTACTTCTAAACAAATAAATGTTTTTCCACTGATGTTTACAACCAGAAGGGGCAGCCAGAAAATTTGTAACTAGTGAAAAATAAATTTGCAGTTGATGTCTCTGCCAACAGGGAAGTAGAAAAAAATAAACAGCATCTGTTATGGAAATATCTTTTATTTGAAAGGTGTTGTCCGATCCAGACTCTCAAAGACTATTAGCACCAGTGTTGAGGACTCCTGGCTTATATCTTTGATTTAAGTTTCAACTTGTTCACATGCATCTAAGCATTGAGAAGTGGCCAGTTTCAGAAACAAAGCCTTTTAATCATGACTATACAGGGTTCATATTGCAGTTTTGCGTGCAGATAATTACTTTGTGTATCTTGTCATTATCGTTTTTCATGTTTGTTAATAGTTGCTATTGCTTGCCAACAATTAGTATCTTTCTGGGGCCTTTACCTTTACTGCAGGCTGTTGCTTTCTCTGTAATCACCATTGATTCAGAAAAGCACTTATATTTTGATTTTAAGCGTACGAGACCAGCTATTGACTCCAGAGGTCTGACTTAAAGCTTAATTTTGAGTAGGTCTGTGTGGTTTACTGGATCATGGCCTAATCAGGAAGTGATTTCCAACACAAGCAGTCCTGAATAATTAATATATAATTTGGAGGTCAAAAAAAGTGTGAATCAGTCATTAGATCTTTGGGGCTGCAGCTAAGCAATACTGCTGCTTGTAGCAGTCTGAGACAAGGTGTTCAGCTCTCTGCAGGATCAGCTCTGCATGTGGGTGTTTGTTGGTCTAGCAGTCTATCATAGGTATGGATGCGAGAACTTCTCTTTAGACTTGGAGCCAGTCCCAGAAAGATTCATGAGGATGACAGGGAGGCATTAATCTCCGTGAACAGTCAGTCAGTCTGGTAAAACCAGATCAAGCTCCTGGTTAGCTATTCTGTTCACTGTTCCAGCCCTATGGCATTCAACATGTGCAACCACAACTTTGGATTCAAACAGACATTAGCATTGTGATAAGTGCCACTTACCTACAAAGTGCCTTACAAACATTACGGGCTCACCAGATCTTTGAGGTTTAGGAAGCTTGTTTTTATAGACTGAATTTTTTTCTCTTTGTATGCTTCAGGACAGGGGATGTCCTTTTAGCCCTGTTGCAATGAAGAGACAGCCATTTTGCATTATTTGAAATTGATTATTGTTTTCCACTTGTTTTATTAGGATAAAACTTGCTAAGACAATGTGGAAAATTCAGAGGTCTCATCACTGTTAAGTCATGGGTCCACATTTTTAAGTGTATTTTAAGATATGCATTTAATGTGCCTCATGTTGTGTGAGGTAAAATCCTTTTTTGTGTCAAAGTATAGTGTAACACATCTTTAAATCTCATTTTGGGTGGGCTGTGCAGCTCTCATTTTTCTCTTCTAGTGCCCAAAGGTGCACTGGTAGATAGTGGTGACCTCAGCAAGAGAGAGGGCAGACAAACCATGGTATGCTCAAGTGATAGAGATAGAGATATCCCAACGGTCATGGTTTTTTGGGCAGTAGGCAAGAACTGGCCACGAGCTCTCGGGTTGCTTATTGGCCTGTTTTCAGTTCAGGAACTCATTAATGGCCTGTGGATGACAGGGCGCTTACAGCACGGAGGTAAGGCATGTCTGTCTCCCTGCCAGTTTCCCTGCAGAAAACAGCTGCTGGGCAAGTGCTGTGTATGGTGGAAGAGGTAGCTGGTAAGCCAGGCCAGGCTCCCTTGTGCTCAGGGGGTCTCCAAAGCAAACCCTGCTGTCCCTGGCTAGAGCTCCCATCAGCCAGTGCACAGGGAAAGTGAATCCTGTGTGACCATGCTGCTGAAAGGAGAGGGTAAATCCTTTGGAGCAGAGGGGAACTCTGGTTTGGAAGTAAATACAGAAAGAATTTCCTACCTTACTATATGCACTTCATACCTTACCAGAGAGCAACCTACTTTAAAAGCAATAGGCATCTGTTTGAAGAACTCTGTTGAATTTCCATCACTGCAGTCAATGCACTCCACCTTCCTGCCTATAGGAGAGGAAAAGGACAGTGAGAAGGGGAGACTGCTGAAATCTCTCCTCTTTTCTGATTGCTTTTTGGAAAAGCAGTGTTGGACCTTGTTGGTGGGGAGGAGGATATTTCTGGGAGTACAACAACCCATCAGAAAATCCTGTCAGAAATTTTCCACCAAAACTCATCAAGTTTCCCCACCAGCCCGTAGGAGGGTTTGGCAGACAGGTAACAATTATGATTCCGAGCTCAAAGGTCATAATACTGGCAAATAGGCATTTTGAAGTTATTTAGAGCATCTTGGTTTATGACCCAACCATGGACTTCAAATGGATGTAAAAATCATAAAAACCTCCCTTTGTTGCTGGCAGTGATTCCTCAACTGCCTTAGAAATGTCTCTACTTCACATACTTATCTACTGTATCTTGAATAAGACTTTTGTTTTATCACCTTGCCTTACATGGCGTGCAAGCAGGAGAGCTACATCCTCAGGAAAGAACTAATGTTTTTGTCCTTCTAAGGACGTGGGAAAGATTTAAGTACATCTTTGTCTTGTGGCTGAGCACTCAAGAAAGTGATTAGGCACTTAATTAGGAGCTTAACTTTAATTGAAAACCAATACATGCATATGTTGTACACTGGCTGTCCTGATAAGATGGTTTCACTTATTTTATCAACCTGAGCTCCTTGGACCATTGTTGATTTTATGTGGCGGTGTTAATCAAGTGTGTTGTATAGAACACAATTAAGTTTTGAATTAAGAATTAAGTTTTGACTGAGCTTTCTACTCTGTGCTATGTAAGAACATTTGGGTAGCAGTAAGCATGGTTTAATCCTAGTTTGGGCTCACTGTGTGTTCATCAAGTATCCAATACTCAGAAAATATCACTGTAAATGAAAGGAGTTTTGCATAACTCTGAAAGGTAGTTAATTTGGTAACAGCCTAACCACCAAATTCTCGGCATTTCCCCTATGTCTGCATGCTTCTCTGTCATGCTGAGCTTTGGATAGTATTGGGGGAGAAACTATTTCAGCAGGTCAGTCTACAGAATGACCATTAGTTATTGAATAAGGGTAGACATGAGATGCTTCCAAATGTTGCATGTCCTTTCTTCATGGCTAAAAGTTTGTGAATGGTCTCCCTGTCCTCTCCAGGAGTACTATACTGACCAGCAGTTGAAGATCATTCTGTAGAGCCACAAGTGGCATACTGACAGCCTTGACTAGTACAGGTTTATTGGACTAGCCATGTAACAATATTCTGAAAATTCCTTTCAACAAGAACAACATTTTGTGGTCTAGATTATATTGCTGACAGAATATTCTGAGCTCTTGGTCAGCTGGGAAATAATTAAGATTTTTTTTTTTAAGGTGTTTTTTGTATTGGTTTCTCACAAATGAAATACAGATGCAAAACTGCTTGAGCTATAAATCTGGCCTCAATCATTCCTAACATTTCAACATTGTACTGTGCAAAACAGCCTCCATTTCAGTCATTTCCAAATGAGTGAACTTCACATTTTTCTTCTGTTATTGTCATCAACCTCACCAGATGTCATAATTAAGGAAGAGCCACTAATGAGAAGCTGCTGGTAAATTTGGCATGACTCAGTCACTTCCATGTGAATACCTGGAGAACAGACTGCGCATCTATAACTGCCAACATGAATCAAAACCAAAACTAAGAACAAGAGTGTAGATGTTAGCTGTTCTTTCAAACTTCTCTGTATAATGAAAATAAATAGCCTTGTCAGTGTATAAAGGCAACAACCTGACTCATGAACAAGGTGAACCTTTTCAGTCTTGTGGTTACATAATTACACACTACAACTAGAGCTGGAGACACAATTGTCTTTTGCACCAAGCTGAGCATGTTGAGCAGTGACTATTTTATAACCCAACCTCATACTGTTATTTTAAGATATTATTTATTCATGCAACTCAGGTACATCATTGACTGATATAAATGTCTTGCAACTTCAGTTGATGTTTTGTATTTTAAGATGCTATATATCAAGATGATGAAGAACCATCAATTTAGATTGTTCTCTTGCTGTAAATGATGTAGTCACTGGCTGTGTCTTTCCATCATTAACTCTTTCTTCCTATACAGAGCAGGCATTTTCCAGATATTTATATGGCTTAACACATGTGTTTACCTATTTCCTCATCCAAACAGATTTTCTCACTGAATCTGAGAACAAATGAAGGGAGAGGAAAAAATGGAGATGAAAATTTGTGCAATGTATTTCTCTTGATGTATGTTTTCATCCTGGCTGCTCTTGTAATAGAGGAAGTATCTGAGAGTATTTTGGACACAATGAACTGTGACCTTCAGTGAACAATGGCCCATCACCAATATGCAGAGTTAGACTTTTTCAGACTAAGGACTGTCTTCAGCCTCCTTCCAATGTGCAAGTTCCCTTTATGTGGATATTCATAGTGGAACATGTCAAGATTCAGGTCTGAACACCCAAATATCTTGGACAAAAAAATAACCCCAGGTCCCCTTGTGTCTGTCCTTTACAATTGTATGGACAAGTGGTTGTAAAGCTAAAAACTGTTTGCAAACTTTTTGTTGAATCAGAAGCTGTTACCATCTGGTCCCTTTGCAGCTTTCCCTTTTTGCTGTTTTGCAAGTCCTCATGCATGGGAAGACTTACGTTGCAATGAAGAGTGATTTTTGAGCCTGTAGCCAACACACAATTAGCAAAGAAATATATTGAAACAAAGACAACGTATTAAAGTCAAGTAAGGTCATGTAGTCAGTGATCAGAAACCATGCCATGTGCCCCAAATGACCATGCACAAAGCCTAAGCAGTAAATTACTTATACTGGGTAGATGTGTGTTAAGAACAGTTTGGGAATCACCTGGTACTCTGGTCCCTTGGGAAAAATTATGTTTGACTCTGTTAAATGAAAAGAGAGATAAATCCCCACAATCTGCCCAGAGGAAATTTGTAAACAGACGGGTTGGTAAAAAATATGTTGAAAAATTGTTTATCAGTTCTAATTATTTAATATGGAATGGATACTTAAGTAGTGGAGAAGATGATGGGACATGTGTGCTATGGAAGCCTGGATTGAATCCAGACCTCTAGGATGATTTTCTGCGACAGTCTGATTAATTATAAGAACCACATGAAAAAAAGGCACATAAACTTCATCCTGTTCTTTTTAAAAACTTACCCAGTGCATAAGTCCTTCTTTAAAGGTTACCCTCTGATATGTAACACATCCCATGTTATTTTGCTAAGCTATGACTCTGTAATAAGTGTTTGAAATTTACAGCTTCAGTTAGTCATAGACTTGAGAAGTGTTTATTTTTTCTCAGTTGTTCTTGCTATGTAATGAATGTAACTCACTGAGTACTCTCAGACTCTAGCCCTGGACTCAGGCAGCCTTGTTACTTCCAAGAAATAGCACATTGGCTACAGAACACTGGTAATATGAGCGAGGTCCTTCTGCCTATTACAGAATAATAATTTGCAGACTGAGGAGGAGAGACTATAACCAAAGTCACACAAGGTCATTTCTGGTCAAACTGAAAATAAAGCCCATGTTTTAAAGGCAACTTAGGAAAATTGCAGCCACTTATCCATATTGGTTTACAGAAAGAGTCTGTCTGCCTATCTGGATGTGGTAGTTGCAAAATGGGGGTTCCTTTTCCATAAGTAACTCATTTGTTTCAGTGAATTAAAATTCCCTATTTGGATAAAGGTCTGTGACTGCTGGCAGTGATTGTGATTAGTACCATGTTTCAAACAGCTCGGGACTTCTTACAAGCACAATGGAAGCTGCTGTGCATGAAGGATTCTGGATCTTCTTCAGGAGACTTCAGAAGCATTTGTTTGTCTTTTGAGAAATACTGAATGTGCTTTGTGGGAAAAGGAAATGCCACCATTAATGCAAGATGTATGTTCAGTAAATGACTAACATAGCAATTAAATTCCAATTAAAACTATGCTTCTGTTCATCAAGACTGATTAGCAAGTGTTTACTGCAAACTATTTGATTTATTTAGTACTTCCATCATGTTATAAACAATAGCTGCATAGCACATACATAAAGATTTGTTTCAAAAAAAGTCTTGGTAGCCTTTTGTTGTATAGAAAAGCTAAGGCTCTTGCCTCCTTCTGCTCCCAGTGAGTACCCACTCTGTGCATGGTAGTCACAGGCTGGGCTGCCCCAGACAAGCAGTGATTGCCCCTGGGCAGGCTGGCAAAATGCTGTGCCATGCTGTGGGTTGCAGACCCAGCAGTGCTGCCTATAGACTGCACAGCTGCTGCTGTAAGAGCTGCCTTTCAGTCACTGGCATCTTTGCCAACCTCTTGCTGTTTGAGCTGAAGCTTTTTTTGCTGGTACCTGCTTCAGACCAATGTGTACCTTTTTCTTAATTTAATAAAAATAATATGGGTTTAATTTTATTTTTTTAAGTAGTTAGGGGAAGTTTTCTGTTCTGACTGTTCAAGGGTGGCAGGTCACTGGTTCATTTTTACTGACATTAGCTGGGAGGTATTTTATTCTCCTACTTCATTATTTTTCCTTTAATATTCTCAGTCTGGGCTGGACTTTCTCATTGGTGAGTCAGCCTATTTTCTGTCTATCTTCCCATAGCATTACCTTACAGGCTTCCTTTGCAGTCCCTGGAGTTTGGCAGAGCTGTCAAACAGTGTGGAGGGCTAAGGCAGGAATGTTTAAATTCTCCTGTCAGTCTAAATTGCCCTCACTAGGAGATGCTGGGCTCAAGGCCCCCGTTTTTAATGTGCCGCTCACGTGCCCCATGCATGAACATTGCTCAAAGGTGACTAGTGCCCCAGTCCTCACATGCAGCAACCACTGATGGTGTGGACAAGGCGGTTGGGAGGGTTTTCAGCCTTTACCATAGACAGGACCAAATTTGGCAGTCTGTGTCTAGCAATGCTTTTGCAAGGAGTAAGGATGGAAATTCATACTGCCTTCTTCTCACTGCAAAACACCGTGGGAATGCTGCTCTGGACTGGCTGAAACAGTAGTCATTATGTTTGTCAGGATGACCCAAGAGGCACCAGATCAACAGTTGATGCCTTTGCCTGCTTCTAAGCTGACACAAAGCACCATGTGCAGGTGGGTCCTCTCCATGGACTCCCTCGGGTATTGCCCTGCACTGGTATCATGCAGATTTAGATGAAAGGTAAAGCAAACCTTAGATAGCCTTCAGCTGAAGCCCTTTTAGAAGTGTCTTGAGAGGGCTGTGAGCATGGGCCCCTGAAAATGAAATGGAGGCTTCATTTATTTACTGTGTCCAGACCCCATCTGCCTTTGTAGTGATGTCAGGCATTAAAAACGACCAGGGAATTTTCACTGCTCTGGATTCACCATATTTTCTATAAGAGGCTTGAAACTGCTTGCTTGGTGTTTGGCAGCAGCCTGAATTGACAGCTGCTGGCTACACAGGCTATGGGATATATGGACCTGGGTCATGGGATCTACCAGGAATTCAGGGTGGCTCTGGGAGTATTCTCACATGCTGTATTTCAGTGTAAATCATTTTCTTCTGAAAATATTCTTTTTTCAGGGCTTTACTGGGCTAGAAAATGTGGCCCTGAGGAGGTGGAGGCTGCTTCAGGCTTGCCGCTTGGGTTAAAATATAAAGATGTTCTGTTCTCACATCTCTTGGTGTCCAGATGAGGGTGCTGCAGAGAGGATACACTCCCCTTGCCCAGGAGCTGAATAGGATTTCTCTTTGTTCAGCAGAATGGAGGAGAAAGATAGAGAATGATACATTAGGGATTTATATGCTGTTGTGCAAACATTTGCTTGGCATCAGAGCAAAACCAAGTAACTCCACCAGTGCTCATTCACAATCAGCCAGCAAGTGGCAGGGTCAGGTTCATTACATGGGGGGGGTTCTGCTCAAATGCAGGCTCCAATCCAGCATGGAGATGTCAAGAAAGAATGAAGGCAACGTAATCAGTTCTGAGTGTAAAAGTTACACTCTGTTAGAGGAGGGAGCTCATAACACTCTGCAATGAATGAGGTGAGACTGGAGTTGAAATAAGGAGGAAATCAGGGGTGGAGGATTTTCTGGTTTTTGAGGTTTTATGAATCATGCAAACTGTTTTATGGGTTCACAAAGCTAGTTAAGTCTGTGAACTATTTTTTTTTGCAATTTAAACCCTTTTCTTTCCAGGGCCATATAGATTAACAATAAAAATAATGTCAAGCAATGAATTAAAGCTGAACATGTTCTGTAAAGAGTAGAACATCCCACCAGATTCAGTTGAGACATCAGAAACACATGCACTACCCTTATTCACTGTATGATGTGTTGGCTGCTCATGTTGGATTTGATTTATTTCTGATCTCATCCTAATTTCACTAAGTTTCACTCTTTTCTGTGATTTTTTTTTTTTTTACCTTCAGTTTCCTAAGGAAACAAAGGTTATGAAATTAATCCATTTGTACATGTATGACTTTCTTTAGATCTCTCTCATCCAGTGTTTTTACTGTGGCAACTAATTTCATTCATATTTACCAGAAAGGCACAGTTCTAAAAGGTAATTGTGTTTCAATATGTTTTGCGAGAATAAGTGCCTGAAGAGAAGGTCAGGACCTTGTTAATATTTCGAGCAAGGGGCAAAACTTCAGGGAGCTGAACTCATTAGGCATTATAAACTTACACCACCACCACTCATACCACAACACACCACACACCCTGCCCCCAGAAAGAAAAAAAAAAAAAAAAAAAAAATTGGGCAAGGGCTCAGGAGAAACACACCATGTTTCAGCTTCAGGAAAAGCTTGCAACCACCAGGAGACTGAAATCCTTAGGAAACTGTGTTGTTAGCACAGGGAGCTCTCTGGGTTTCTACTTTGCTGCATGTCTGTAAAGTAGTTTGTAACCTATAACATCTGAGAACAAATCAAACTGACAATCCACAAGCAGTGAAACTAGATCAGTCTGTTTGTTATTCCGTGGCTAGTCATGAGAGAAATGTGGAGCTTGTTTCACAAATTGAAACATCCCAAATTATCAGCAGGCCTGTGACCATTCTGCATTCTTGTTTTTTACTGGCGGTTACTGAAGCCAAACAGGACCAGACTGAGTCTGTTCCCTCATCTCTGCTTGGCTGGAAATGTCACTGTGGTCTAAGAAATATCAGACTTGGCTTTGCATTGGAGGATGCTGGATCCGGAGACAATGTTTTGTGAGTTGATCCTACAACTCGTGGGATGAACTCCCTTTGGAGTCCACTGCTTGCTTGGGACTCTAAAAGACAGGCATATGTGAAAGGAACGGTGATGTGAATATTTTGGAGTTACCTCTGGATAGTGTTTTCATGTCCAAATTTCCACATAATCACTGTGATTTCAATAGAAAGTTTAGAAAGGAGGAGAAAAAAGTAAAAGACATAAGTATTTTAAAAAAATAAGTGGGGAGGAGTGTTTCCCTTCTTACCAGCATATCTGTTCTGCACAATACTGTCAAATATTCCAGGGATATGAGTGAGTGTTCCTCCTTCAATCCCTAAAAAGCAGCTTTGATTGCTGATGAGAAAGTACAGCAGCTGGACTGTGATAATAAGTGGTGTATTTTCCCCAGCTTCTTTTGAAAGATCACCCTGAGTTTTCTGTTGCTTAAACTCTTTCATTCCTGGCAAACGCTCCCTCGTGGTCATACACCAATGCTGCTACCAGGTAAGTACTTTCATGACCAAAAGCCAGGTGCCTAAATGTATGTTTAGTGAAAGTAACTACAGAGGTTTTCCACCACACCTTTTCCTGCATTGGGGTCCAGCATCTGTCCCACTGGATTGGGGATTGCCTCCCATGTGCTGTTGTTTGGGAGAATACGATTGCTTTGGGAAATGCATAGAGGTGCCATATATAGGGTCTGCCCTCCTATATCCTGCTATAAAGTGGTGAATGCAGACAGCCACTGGGGCTTCATAACCAGGTGTCTGACCAGCTTGTAAAAACTGACTTGGCTGTTTAATGCCGCTACTGTTGTTGGAGGTGCTTGCCCAAGGCCATGGTGCTCTGCAGGGTCCTGCCTGGAGAAAGGCCTTGCCTGTGTTAATTCGCAGCCTAAACAGAAACATGCTCAGGAGAGGAAACAGGATCCCCTGTCTCCCTTTGGTCTTGAACTAGTACATGGCTAGCTGAAAAATTCAGTGACTCATGAAAGACTGTTACAGTGTCAAGGCTCCTTTATTTCATGGGAGTTCTAAATTAAGCCCTCTCCTTTCCAGAGTTGCTGTTTGCAGTGTTTTACAGATTAAAAGTACTAACCCTACTGTTGTAGCATTTTGTTTTACAAACCATCAGGTCTGACTTTGAGTGTCCCTGGCTGTCAATGGTCCCTGGTACCCTCCAACCATCCATTAGCTGGTGCGGGGCCAGGGTTGCTCTGTTCTGATTCTCTCAGAATCATCTGAGTGCCACCCAGGGCCAAAGGTGCTCCAGGCTGAGGCTGAATCTAGCCCTGAAAACCATAGCAGGGAAAATAGCCTGCTTTTTGCTGTGAGTTGATTCCTGAGTGAGCCTCCCAGAACCCAGGTAGAGGGCCATTCCCCATGGTGATTGGTTTTCCATCTGGCTAAGGAAAGATGGTAGGTAGGCAGTGTTGCAAGCGTAGGTCATGACTGTATGCTGTTCTAGTCAAAATTGCAAAAAACAGCTGTCAAATGAGTAAAACCAGCAAGGGAGGGTTTTGCTGCTTCATTGCTCAGGCCATTTTGTGGGAGGGAGGAGTGAAGCAGCTGGATTTGATCCATCACAGGCTACCTGCATTCCTTCTCCAGGGCGGGTGCTTCACAGCACAATTCCCTTATGGTCTCTTATCAGCAAGGGGAAGGTGTTTTATTACTGGGTTGCTGCTGGCTGCTCACCAAGCACCTCTGAGACAGAATTCGTCACTCAAGCTAAATTAAAGAGTGCTTGAGTACATACAGGGGAAGGAAAAACAAACTGTCAGGAACTGAATCCAGAACTCCTGATGGTGAGAGCTACCTGGATGACAGCAGTCTCTTCGCCTTTCACTAATCAAGTGTCCCTCTTGCAGATGAAACCTGGGTTTCCAGAGCTGCCCGAAGGAGTTAGGCACCCAGCTTCTTTAGACTGAGACACCTAATGTAAGAATTCAGGATTTCATAGATTTCCCCTGACTGTGTCACTAGTTCTTTGTATGCTCTTGCAACTGACTAACAAGTCAGTTAACTTGTGTTAAATACCCTACTCCATGCAGCAATCCCCCCTCACAGCTCAGTGATGCTGCAGGCTGTAGAGAAGATGTGCAGTTGTTCAAGCTTGGATGTGACAAGTCGTGTAGGCCAGAGCAGTGTTATTGATGCAGGCATGGAAGTATCTTCTGATGTGGCAAGGCCATGGGAGCCCTGTTTTGGGCCCCACCTTCAAATCAGGGTGTTGTGCTAACATAGCGGCAGTGCACAGACTCTGCCATGTTTGCCATGTGCGGTCCCCAGGGGCAACTGGGGTGAGCTGCTGGGGGGCTGGGAGAGCCCCAGGGTCCCCATGGGTCACACTGTTTGCAGACCAGCCCCGTAGACAGCCTAGAGCAGGGCAGGGGCTGCCTTCTGTCAGGCACTGTTTTTTGAAGCAGCCTCTAACATGAATATAATACAGGGCTTTCATTCTGTGGGAATTGTAATCTACAGATTCCACTTTCCTTTGGGATGACAATGTATTGTCCTGGCAAGGAAGTGGCAGATTTGACAGCTCGGGAGGCGTTGGCTGTGAATGGAAACAGACTTCAAGGTCTGCATTGAGGTTTGGTCCGGGAAGGGATGGGGTCTGACCCTGTACCCGGGGTCTGGGAGTATGGCAGGGCAGACAGGCATTAAGGTGTGGGATGCCTGTAATACTGTAGAGACTTGGACATCTTATATTCTGACTGCTGTAACCCCACCAGAGCTTATATATATCCTCTCATGAGAAGAAATTCTGAGTCGAGTTCTCTCAAGCCATTGTTTTGCCTCATCTCATTTTGCGTGCTGTGGAGCTGATACTTGCCCGAAGTGGGTCTGGGTATATCATGGAAGAAGCATTTTCCTAAGGGGAAAAAAGTTAAAGCTTTGGTGTGTTTTCCCACAATCTTAAATTTTAGGATAATTGGGAAAATGTATATTTATAGAATTTTATCAACAATTAATAATATATAATGCTGCAGAAAGCAGTATTTTCTGAAAAAAAAAAATCTCTTGAACATATTTGACTTACCTATATGTTTGTCAAAATCAGCAACCTGAACAATAACTGCCTTGGCTGAAGGAGAGGGACAACTGCATGTAGAGAAGGAAGATGTGGGGAGATATGGACGGTGTATAGAGGGAATTCATTAACATCCCTGGTGAGGGGGCTCGATGGATCCCTGATGAATCCTCTGTCACCACAGAGCCTCTGTGGCAGGCACAGGAATCCCACCCTCCACTCAAAAATGTCCTGCCTCCAGGCATTGTCTACTCCAAGTTTTTGGGTTAGTTATTTAAATACCTGACTTTGACCCACAACCCTGAGCCACAAGAAACACCAGCCGACATCTGTCTGCAACATACAAGTACCCTGGAAAAGGAACATTCCCATGGCTGTGGATGGCTTGTCTAGCTGCTTTTTCCTCCTGGAGGAACAAGACCCCTCTGATTGGGGGGGGTGGGGGTGGGAGTGTGGGGGGGTGCCTGCAGCTGTGATGGCTGAAGGATGATGTATTGCTGGAGCACAGATAGGGATTTTTTTGAATGTTGGCTATTAGGCTTTCGGTGCATTTGCTGAGCAGCTTAATACCACAGGATAAATATCTGGGAACAACATCTATCTTCATGACAAACCCTCTCTGAACTCCCCCAGACCAATGCTCTCTGTGAGCAGCATTGGGCTCTTATTATGATTCAAGTCCATGTTCAGCCCCTGATCTGTTTTCAATTTGCTGGTAATGATGTCGTTTATTTCTTGGTCAGGGTGCAATTGCAAATCAAGTTGGCTCCCTGCAATCACCTTGCTTTGTCTCTTCCTTCAGTGCTACACCCCTTTGAGCAGTGTTTTGACCTCACTTGTATACTTTTGTATCTGGTGAAGGAGTGTTATTGACCAGGAGGGATGATTTTTGTTTCTATCAAGAGGGCTTCCCAATTCCCTGCTAATATGGTTGATTATTGTGATTGCAATGTGACAAGTCTGGATTCTGAACAGACCCCAGGAAACACTAGGATGTAAAGGCCTTTGACAGAGGGGTTGGAAAAGGAACCTGGGACAATTAAGGCAGGAGTGAAGCAAAGGCAAGGGCCAGACAGGTTTTTTCATGCATGCAGCTGTTGAATGAAATCAGGAATAGATCCCCAGGAACTGGGGCTAGAGGCTGAATTTGCATTCAAGGGCACCTCTCCCCACCCCAGCTACAGCAGAGGGGTGCTGTGTCTCACCCTGTTACTTCTTGCAAGGGTTTGAGTCCCTCTGGGATTTGAGAGATACAGCTAATATGCCTGGTATTTCTGCCCTGACAAGGCTGGGAGTAGGATGGGTTTAGCACTGGTACTGGGCCCACAGGACATGCCAGGATGGAGGGAGAAACCAGTACCTTCTGCTACAGGAATGCCTGAGACAACTATCCAGATGTCTCGTTGCTGTGCTGTGCAGGGAGGAATCCCCCAAGAAAGAGGACCAAGCTCTCTGATTGTCACCTAGTATGGAGTAAAAAGGTTGTGATTTTTCTCTAATAACATCATGTGCTCAATTTCCCCAGGTTTACAGCACCCTGCAGCAACTCTGTCTCCAAGCTCAGACACGATTTGCTACTTGCTGCCATTCCTAAGCCTTTGCCAGCACCTGCTCCCACTCTCCTAGAGCAGATCTTTGTTTCAGGTTATTTGCCCCAAATTAATTTGCTCAATTTTTCACCAGTCTGGCTCTTTGTTAGTTCTAGTATGCTCAGAGTGTGTTTTAAAATCTCTCTAAATCCACTTGTGTTTCTTCTGTCTCCCCTACTATTAGTAACACCTCTCAATTAAGTTTCACCTGTGAATTTATTCGCTATTTGTTTTTCTTCCCCAAAGGGTGCAGCTTTTTTGTGGTGACAGAATAAATATATATAGGCAGATTCCAGGTCTGCAGTGGAGACTAAAAAACTTTGTAGAGTGCTTTGGAGTATCTCCAGGGCTGGGCAAGAAACCTGGATATCTAGTGATGGCTAATGGGCCTGAATGCTCCAGGGGCAGGGGATGTCCAAACATTTGAAGACACTCAAATTCCTGTCAGCTTGTTCTTCCAGAGCCGGACTGAATCCAAAAGGATAACATTTTTTTGGAAAGAAATTTTAGCAAAGATCCTTATTATTGAACTAAGAAAAGGGCTGCAGAAATGTAAATTTAACTCACCATAATAAAATATTGCAAACATTATTTCACTCTGCACATGGCATTGGGAGTCCAATGGCTCTGAGAAGCTTAGTACTCAGGGCCAAACTAAGACATCTTATAGTCACAGGGGAAACTATGCATTCAAGTTCATTTGCATGTATGTTATGTATTTGTCAGTTTTTGTCTGCTAAACACATACTAATCTGATTTACTCTCAGCAGCAAAGGTGACCCAAGGATGGAATTTTGTCCCTTGTTAAGGTCAATATAGTGTCTCTAAAGCTGAAGAAGCCATAGCTGTTGAGTTTTTCTTGGGGCTAATGTTAATGTGAAAAATTATAGATTCATTGTAGTCTTGTAGTGCTGGAATGGACCTGCAGAGATCTCCTTCATCACTTTGCACTTAGGCAGAAAGATTATTCCTAGACAATGCTTATGGTTGTCTGCCTGACTTCTTACAAAAAACCCTCCCTGGGTAGCCTGCTGCAATGTTTAACTATGCTCATAGTCAGAAAGCTTTCTTAATATCCTCTTTACCTTGCCTTGAGAAAGAACGGATTTTGCTTTTACTCATAGTGAACATGGAGAGCATTGATCATCATCATCCTGGCCTTTAAAATGTGAGAACATTGCTATTATATCTCTCCTTAGTCTTCTCTTTTGTAGACTAAACAAATCTACTTCCTTCATCTATTCTTCCTGGGCCATATTTTCTATACCTTGTTCATTCTTATTACTGTCCTTTGGACTTTTTCCAGTTCTCTACATCTTTCCTTAATTGTGGTGTCCCCAAATTAATACAGTATTCCAGAAGAATGAAGTCATTGTTCTTGTGTTATATACACATAACACTTGTGATAATACATCTCAGAAATAAATTTGTCTTATTTGCAATGGCAGCACACTGTTGACTTACTGAGTTTGACTCGATCATTTTATGCTGTGCAGTTGCGCCTTCAGTCAGTGCATAGCTAGTCATTCTCTCTTCTGTTTCTGCACTTGATTTCTCCTTATGGTGATAATACTTTGTACTTGAACTTACCAAATTTCATGTTGGTTAGGACTATATCTCCAATTATCAAGGCCATTTTTTATTCTGATCCTGCCTTTTCAAGGAGTGGCAGCCTCTTTCAATTTGTGATCCTTTGCAGAGTTTAAAAGTGAGCTCTCTTGGCTGATATTCAGAAAGTTAGGACAGAGATGTTTGTTCAGCAAGGACTAGGAAAATGGTTGAAATTTATAAGGAGGGGAAAAGAAAAGTATATATTTTTTTCCCAACCCACTTGTATGTGACCATTTAAGCAGCTTCTGGTCATGTTGAAATTCATTATTGAATTATTAAAAACATTGGCTTTTTTTCTGCTGTGTGTTGCAGTTGTACATTAGAGACATCTTGTAAAAATATAAGAATCCTTGTATCTTAATGCTGTTTCCTCAAAGAACTCTCCTTCCTTTTATAGTCCCATTTGTAGTAGAGATGTATTGACTTTTCAGGTCCAAAATGAGATCAGTTTTCCATATTGTTTCTATTTAGGGAAAAGACTTATTCTTTAATTGAGAAGTTATTGCAAAAGCGTTCCCTCAGCTGTAAGAGAAAAGACAGGGACTGTGGTCTGCAGTAAGAACTCCATTTAGATCTGCAACTTGGCTTTTGTTTCTCTTGTCCACTGAAAGTTCATAGGGAGTATCTGCCCCAGGAAAAATCCAGTTCCCTGAAATTCCCCTTCTCATATGTCACCAGATTTCTTCTCATGCAGCCCCCTAGTATCACTTCCTCCTCTTCTTGCTCTCTCTTGGTTCCGTACTAATAATGTTTCTTCCTAGACTGTGCATTTATTTAGCAGGTGACAATGGAGTTCACAAAATAGTGGGGAAGTGGGAAGATAATGTTAAGTGAAGGAAAAGGGATTTCCTTGTTCTCATCCTTACAAATCACTCGCTACAAGCAAAGTTGCTCCAGGAGGCTCTGCAAACGTCATGTGCAGCAAACTCCATTCCTGCAGCATACTTCCCTGGCAGCATGCTGACTGATACTGCTCCAACCAGCAATTCTAGCAACATCCCTGTCTGTCCAGCTGTCAGAGGACCACTTGAGTATTTTCAGTATATCAGCTTTAATAGTCTCACCATTTCATCTGTGTAAGGCTGCTAGTCCCCAGGTAACTATTGAGACAAACAGTTATCACCTCCTGTCTGCTGCACCATAAATCCTTATTTTCATTCATGTGTTTGCACTGGAGCCAGTCTTCAGCTTTCCCATGATGTGGTGATCAACTACTGGATCAGATCATGTGAGAAACAGTCAACTCTCCAGTACTTCTGAGAGGTGATATCTTTTCTGAAAGCTACACGCTCCCACCTAGATTTTGTCTGTCTAGACATAGGAGTTGCTGGAGAAAGCCCTCTGATGGGGATGCCAGTGTAGTGTAAGGAACAGAACAGTCCCTGGTGGCTTCCTTACCTGTGGACCCATTACTGTGACCTGGATAATGAGGATATGTATTTAGGGTCTGCAAAGCCTACTGAAGCCCAGTGTGCTGGAAGCAAACTCTAGTTTCCCAGATTTCTGCCATGCCATGGCTGGGGGTGAACAGCAGCTAAGGGTGATGGGGCTGGTTGGTCGTGGTGATTCCCAGAGCAGCATGGAACCACAGTGCACTCCCAGTTGCTCTGGGGCAGAGGTGGTTTTCCTTGATTTCTGCTTGCACAACAGTAAAACTACAATCTGCCAGGGAGGCGCAGTAGTGATTTTTAGCCCCTGGGATAGGCAACCAGTTGTGAAGGTATATATAAGCTGCTGTATTTAAAAGGATGGAGGAAGCTCTGGTGTACTAGAGGCAGAGGCTGTCCCATAAATCTAGGAGAGCTGTGTGCTCTCAGAAGGCCCATGTGCTGGTCTCCCCTCTTGATTATTTCCCTCTGCAGTTTTTGGGTCCCCAAATATGCTTTCGAACAGGAAGGACTTGCTTGTTCCTCTACTGTGGCAAAGCAAAAATGGGTTTCTTTTCTCACCTCTGTGGCAGACCTGAGTTCTTACACTTTGATAGCTCTTTATCTGCTTTCCTGGTTTGTCCTTATGTGCTGCCTGTGTCCAGCCACATACTCTTGCTTCTTTCTGCAGGTGAAGGGACAGTGTCTCCTGCTGTGTCTCTGCAGCACACAGGGTTTCCAGCCTGCAACAGGACTCTAAACCATTACAGTGGCCCCAGATTTTCTACTGAGCTGATGGGATTTCAGCACCCCCCTTCCCTAGGAAAATCCCTCATCCTACCCACAGAATAGGATATGGCCATTTGGGACGATCCCTCTGCATAGCTCAATAGAGCACAATGCTGACTGCGCCAGTTCTTGCCTGCCTGCTTTGGATCACTCGATGGGCCCACCTGTACTTTCCCCAGAAACACTGATGTGAGCTGTCAGATTCACCCCAGCTAAGCCAAATAATGTCAGAGGATTTCTGTAGTGATAAGTTTTCTTTCTCTTACTCATTTGTATGAATAATTTAAAAACCACAATGACACGGGTTGGGTGGAGGCCAGATGGTTGGGAACCTTGCAGAGTAGCTCCCCTCTGTATGGCACTGCACAGAGAGACTTGGGAGGTGGCTGGAGCAAGGACAAATGGAGCTCAAGCACTCCCCTGCTCCCAGGGTCCTTCCTGCCATGAAGCCTTCCTACCACCACCAGGACCATGCTTGTACCATTCTCATGTCATTTGCCCTCCCTTGGATCTTTGTCCACAAGTTTTTCTCCATCTTTTTTCATGGCACCTGGAGAGAACTCCTTTGTCCCCACAGTGAGAGTTAAGGGAGGGAGGCAGTTGAATGAGACGTTTTACCTTGATTCTCAGAGGTTTTTTTGACACACTCTGGATAAAGCCGATGTTCAGACTTAATAGGGCAACACTGGAGGCTTGGAAAACACTTTAATTTGGTGGTTGGATATCAGGTATTAAATTTGGTGGTAGTTATCTTTATGTAAAAAAGTGAGAACGGTCTCTGGAGCACAGATGGGCCTCTCCTGCCAAAGGGTTCTCATCTTTACAGCTTTAGTTCCTTCTTTCTGGTCCCACGGATCTTGAATTTTTCATGCTGTCTTGCAGACTTCAATAGAAATTACAAGGGCCTGAATTCATCTCTGTATGCATTCACACTTGTCAGCCTAAGAAGGGTATGATCACCTCAGCCAGGCTGTGTGACAAGCAAACCCGCCCACCGCTCATGCCAGCTGGAACCACCCACTCATAGGAGAATCTGAACAAACCCACTTTTGTCTCTTAATATGTGAAAGAAGGGCACCCATTAGAATGAGGATCTGGCAAACATAAAGCAAAACTTCTTTCCAAACAGTTTCCTCAGTGTGCAAAGCTCACAGTGGCTCGCTCTCACTGTGATGAGCAAGTGCAGAAAAAACTTTGCCTTAACATAATTTTTGGCCTTGCTGTTAAAACAGCAGTCAATGCACCATAACAGAAAGCCACTAGACTCCCTCACATCCCTCCACAAAGTTGTGTGGTACTGGACAAATTCATCAAGATGCCTTGCCTTCAGGCAAGCTAGAGAGGGCATTGCTGGGAACACCTACCCTGGCTACCCTGCAGGTCACAGCTTCCCTCAGTTCTCTCCCTTTGCAAGTACAAACAAGGCACTTCTCTCAAGTGATCCTGTGTGATGTATTCCGCTGGCTACCTTGGCTGGTTTTACTTTCTCAAAAAACAATGATGTTTGGTCATCTGCTGGACTTAATTGACAAGTGAAGGGATGACAGTGCAACATGGTGCTACCTTTGTCACTCCTGTGTCCAAGGATGTTTTGGCTCATGCACAGCTGGGAAAACTCATGTTGCCCCAGTGACAGAGCTACTCCACCTTTGCTCATCGTCCCCCTTCAAGGGCAGAGCAGTGCAGGCAGCTCCTTTTCCTTGCCAAGGAACATCCATACTGGGATTTGTATGTGAGAAGCAATTGTTATCTGCCCTGCCTAATTGCTGCAATCCACATGCACTTGGAGGCACCTAGGGCTGGGGGAGGCTGTTGTACAAGTCAGTATGAATTAGGAGGATGCCAGGATGATCTCTGTACATAATAAGGAGAAAGAGACAGGCTAGGAAATATTGGACAAATGAAAAAAGGGAGCAATCAAGGAGAAAAGCTAGTTCTGGGAAGGGATACTTGGCTTGGCTTCCTTCCCTGTGGGCTTGTTCCATTAACATTTGGATATTCAGCAAAAGCTGTCTTTGCAGGGGTAAAGAGATAAGTAGAAATGTACTAATGTTTAGTTTAAAAGTAGCAGAGCTCCAGGTTTCAAGTGCTTTCTGGCTGGCTTTCTCCTCCCCTCTCAATAAAATACTCTGGCTTTTCTGCACCAAAATATGTGAGTGAGCCTGGGACATGCCTGGGTTCCCTGTACACATGTGGTTCTACTCCCCTCTTCTGATTTCATCCAGATGTCTTTTTTTTATTATTATTATTAAGCTGTGTTGCTATTAATAACTTGGAAGTAAGATTGGTCCTCTGAACAACTGGATGCAAAACCAGCACTACATTTAGTCTGCAGTGCTGGCTTCTTTCTTCACCTGTTTACCATCCTAGTATTAAAAGATGCATTCTCAAAAATAGGATGATATGAACCTTTTTCTTCCTCTCTGAGCCGATACCTGAAGGTTGCTGTTATAGTAACAGTTACACTGAGTGCTCTGTATTGTTATGAAAAAGTCATTAAGAGCAAAGTCCTTACAGGTGGTTTGCCTGGCTGGTGTGGCCAGGCATGTGAAACCAGTGTGTTGATTTTGTTGAGCTGAGATCAGAGTATTGACCATCTCATAGAAATGAACAGTCTTTAAATACCCTTCTTGGTTTGCAGTATGCGTGGAGGAATTTAACTTCACTCACTGTGCAGAGGTCCATTGCCTGGTCCTCAGCACAAGCAGCAAATATTTTTACATGTTTCTTCTTAAATACCAGTTGCACTGACTGCAAAATGTTGCCGCTGAGTTTATACTGCAAGTTTCAGGGCATGTCTGGAGGTATGACACCTCTTCGAGAGAGAGATCAGCTGCCCTGGAAGTTATGCTGCTGGATTCATTGTCTTGCCAAGAAGCCCAAATATGGCACCTTCACCTGAAGTTATAAGGGGAGGGAGAATGTAAATGGCAGTTTAGTTTTGTGGGTGAGACCTCTCCATGTCAGATCTGAGAGGAGTCTGGGGTTTATCATTGGCTACGCTACTATTTTCAAACTTTGCAGATGTATTTAGACAGTTAAATTAGAGACGCTACCCTTCAGTTGTATGGAGCATCTGCGATTCCCTTTGATTATAGGTTGGTACCTTGAAGTTTGGGGGCCTATATGACAGTCATTATAGAACCATAGAATGATAGAATGGTTTGGGTTGGAAGACACCTTAAAGATAACCCAGTTCCAACCCCCCTGACACGGACAGGGACACTTTCCACTAGACCAGGTTGCTCAAAGCCCTGTCCAACCTGGCCTTGAACACTTCCAGGGAGGGGTCATCCACAGCTTCTCTGGGAAACATGTGCCAGTGTCTTACCACCCTCACAGGAAAGAATTTATTCCTTATATATAATCTAAATCTTCCCTCTTTTGGTTTAAAACCATTACCCCTTGTCCTATAACTACACTCCCTGATAAAGAGTCTCTCCCCATCTTTCCTGTAGACCCCCCTTTAAGTACTGGAAGGCTGCTATAAGGTCTCCCCAAAGTCTTCTCTTCTCCAGGCTGAACAAAACCACCTCTCTCAGACTGTCCTCATAAGGAAGGTGCTTCATCTCCCTGATCATCTTCATGGTCATCCTCGAGACTCGCTCCAACAGGTCCATGTCCTTCTTATGTTGGGGGCCCCAGAGCTGCACACAGTACTCCAAGTGGGGTCTCATGAGAGCAGAGCAGAGAGGGAGAATCACCACCCTTGACCTGGTAGTCATACTTCTCTTGATGCAGCCCAGGACATGGTTGGCTTTCTGGTCTGCGAGTGCCCATTGCTGGCTCACAGATTTCCATCCACTACTACTCCCAAGTCCTTCTCTTCAGGGCTGCTCTCAATACACTCGTTGCCCAGCCTGTATTTGTGCTTGGGATTTCCTTGACCCATGGGCAGGCCCTTGCACTTGGCCTTGTTGAACTTCATGAGGTTTGCATGGGCTCACCTCTCAAGCCTGTCAAGGTCCCTCTGGATGGCATCCCTTCCCACCAGCATGTCAACCGCATCACAGAGCTCAGTATCATCAGTAAACTTGCTGAGGGTGCACTCAACCCCACTGTCCTTGTCACCAACAAAGATGTTAAACAACACTGGTCCCAACACTGACCCCTGAGGAACACCACTTGCTCTCCACTTGGACATCAAGCTGTTGACCACAACTCTTTGAATGCAACCATCCAGCTCCCCCATTGTCATATGCTGCCAATCGATATGGAGAAAGCAAATGTGAGCCAAGCCTCTAGGAACTGTAGTGTGTGGTGCTATGAGAAGTGGACTTGATGATCCAGCAAGTCCTTTCCAGGCCTGCATTCCTTTGGTTTTGAAGCTGGAAACATGAAACAGGGTGATTTCTGAAGGCTTTATTATCTTTGGCTTTAAATGGTAGCACATATCTCCTGAGATCCATTCATGACGTGAAAAACCTTTCCTTTTTCTTAATGATAAAACCTAAACACTTTGCTCAACAATGTTTTAATGAGCAGAATATTCTCGTTGTCAGGGTCTGATGCTAATAATAGGCAGATGGCTGGCAGTTCGAAAAGCAGTCAACAGAAAGTATTTGCTATATAAAACCCAAACCATGTTAACTTGAAAAAAATTTACATGCTTTTTCCAGGGTCAGATTGTAAATGAATTGTCAGTAAATACAACTTACTGACAAGATGTGTTTATACTGCAAAAGTCTTGAAAACACATATACCATAAAATGGTGCATCTGATGTTAAGTGTATTATACACAGGGAAAAAGGAGGTGGGAAAAAGGACCTTGGAGGATAGGAGCAAACCAGTGATGGGAAACAGCAGAACCAACAAAAAGGGAGAGGTGAAGGTGAAATTTGCTGGCTTGTTTCTAAGAGACAGTTCTGCCAAATTCAGAATTAGGTAATAGTTGTACTTAGTGCTATGCATTGTTTTGAAAAAAGTCACTAAGAGCAAAATCCTTACAGGTGGGTTGGTTGGCTGGTGGGACCAGGTGCAAAATCAAATAGTGTTAGATGTCTATTGACACTCCTGTGGTTTCACAGGAGTAATCAATTCAGCAGATTGATAACGGTAATGTCCCAGAGTCTGTGTTCTGGGGAAGCTGAGGGAGAAGTGGCATCTTGAGGTGTTTCTAAATTATGATGGGTTTGGATCATTTATATATACCATCTCTTTCTCAGGGCTAGTTCTCAGTCCTAAATTCATTCCTGGAAATCCCAAATCCTGGATTTCTTTCCACTCTGTTATCTCTATCCTGAGCTCTGAGGCTCTGAGATGTAAGAGCACAGTCTCAGTGGGGAGCCAAGTGACTTCACTGCTTGAGATCTAGACTAGCAGGAATTCCCACAAGAGCAGGAAGTTCCCTGGCATTTTCCACTGCTACTTACTGCCTGAAATAAGACATGAACAACATGCAGGGGGTGCATTATAACCGATCATCAGAACTGTGTTCTGCTGTCTAATAGTCACGATAAAGCAGTCCCACATGAGGATAGTTTCATTAAACCATTTTCCAGATAAGCAGTGGAGAAAAGGTTCAGGAATTTGGAGATCTGTTCTGTTCTTGCATATGGGAAAAGGACAGGAGCTTTTCATTACCACAGAAAGCTCAAAGTGTAAAGTGTAATACACTAGAACTATTTCAGGGCTGTTCTTGGGGATAAGAACTATCGACTGACCCCCACATTGGGGAAGGAACAGTGAAAAATATTATATTGGAAAACACTGTCTGAGGCAGAGCAAGAGATACTGATACCTACCTGGATTTATTAAACTAGAAAACAGTCTGTGCAATAGCACTGCCCTGCTTGCAAGCATATAATGTGATAATGAAGAACCAGAAGGAAGATTTAGAAAGACACAAAGCAGCCTATGGAAAACCTGCAAGTAGTCTCTTACAAAGAGTATTTGTGCAGTAGAATATTATTTGTCAGCATCTGATGAAGAAAATCTTTCCACTTTGAAATTAATACTGGTGATTAATCCTTAAAAGAAAGTTTCACATGTAGTTAATGCAAAAAAAAATCAGTGATTCTTTATTTTAGAGAAGATGGAAAGAATCTGTGATCTTAGTAACATCACTGGAGATCAAGAACTACAAAACAATGGCATGATATACCTGCTAAAAATTCAGTTTTAAAATTAACCTCAGTGTGATGAAAGCATGAGACAGATCTATTGAGAACCTTTCAGATGAGTCACTGTAGCTGTAGTGTAGTTTGGAGGAAGATAGGCAGCCTCTGGCCTGCCAAGCAACATAGTTCTTAGTTTACAGTGAAAACCTCTAGATTAACAAGGGAGCTATGATTATTTCTGCTATAACCTAGTAACGCAGATCAAAAGGTAAGGTAGACACAGTTTTGCGGTCCTAAATCTAATCCTTTCAGGTTGTCTAGAGTCTCTACGGGAATTACTAGCTGCCTATTCCAGAGACATCTGGTAGAGCAACATGTAGTTTACAGTATTGGGCAGATACTAAAGGGAATTTCGAGATTTACATACTGCCTTGATCCATATATCTATTTATATATATTCTTTGAGCCACAGAGCAGTTTTGGCAAGTTTTTTGACCTGTAAATGCTTCCACTTTTTTTCCTTACAAACATGCAGTATGAAATATTTGAAGTAAACTACAAAAATAGACCTATTGGTAGAGGCATTTCCAACTTGAATGCAGGTTGTGCAGTAATGCAGTGCATCTGCAAGGCTTCCTTGTGTCCATTTGTATTTCTGGAGTGATAACACTGCACTAACCATGGCTGGGAGCAGGCTTTTTCTAGCTGTTGTACCCCCACACATTTCCAGAGTTGAGTTATACAGTTCGGAAGTAAAACATAAATTAGAGTAGAGGCAGAGAGCAACTGACAGGTATGGGGAAAAGGGAGAAAGGACCTATTGTGCGAGAAGCAGACAGCTCTGCTGACCTGAAAATATATTATTCTGTGGAAGCGCAAACCAGAGGGACTGTGGAATTTGTTCTCAATTCACCATGAAAACCCTGGGCTGGGGCGACCATCCATTTGATGCGGGTGGTCCATAATGCATGTCATAATTTACACTTAAGGCATATACAATCCCTTGAAATTCCCTTCTTAGGAGGACCATAAAAACAGTGTTGCATATGGAGCTCACTGGAGGTTTCTGCAAAGCTCCCCCATTGTCAGACATAAACACATCCTATTATTCTAGCCTAGGTCAGAGTTCAATGACTCCCCAAAGCTTACTTCAGTCCTAAGCTGATCCCACTGCAGTCCTGGTGGCCAAACTGGAAGTGTTTCCAACACAGCTATTTTCCTCTATCTGCTCTGCTCTCCAATTGGAAGCAAACCTGACTCCTCAAGCTGTAGGTTAATGCACAGCTTATCAGTGAAATCACCCTTGCTTACCCTCAGGCTGTTTTCTGAAGGATTTTACAAGTATTAATGAAGTTTCCTCTTCTCTGTATAGGAGATCCTAGGACTATCATTAGCCTCATCTTCAAGAACAGGAATTGGAAGTTAAAAGACTTCATGCAGTGAATCCTTGTTAGCACAAGAAATAGATCACAGATGTGTCTTTGCCTATCTGTTGCAAAGGCAGACCCCAGCCCCTCACCACCCTCCATGGGGCTCAGCCCCCCGCTTGGACGCAGATGTCAGTGCTGTGTTGCTGTGCTGGGCAGTGCCCTGCTCCTGCACAGCTGCTGCTGGAGGGGCTTGCTGGTGGGCTGTGTGGGCCTGTCCCCCTCCCCTGGGGCATGGTCCCTGATCCCATCTCTGGCGGGGCAGCAGCAGGTAGTCAGGATGAACAGCAATGTACATGGTCTGTGCAGCGTGGCAGTTCCCTAGACCAAAGCTATTCCTTGCTCCCTGGATGTCAAATGCACCTTCCAGGGCCATTTGTTTCTTGCTTGTGAGCATGGGAGGCACCCGGCTTGGGGAACTCCCCAAAGTGGTTCCTCCAAAAAAGACCCTGCTGCCTTTGGAGCCAGTGACCCAAGTGCTATTGGTGCCTAGGGCAGGGGGTCATGGATGGAGAGTGAAGAAACCCTACCTCTGCTGAAATGAATGAGATGGAGGTGCAGAAGGGTTTGCACTTGAATTAGAGGTCTGGGCTGTACGAGCTGGGGTGAAGGCAGTGTATCCTGCACTGGGATATTAAAGGTAAATATTTTACTTTGTACCTTATCTCAGCTGACAGGAGGTAATTCCACCTCTTTGGACTATGTGGCTCTGTCATACAGCTCCACAAGAAAAGGTGAGAAACATTTTGGTCAATAGCTGCAGTTCAGAGACTTCAGAGCCAAATAAAGCAATGAATGAAAAATAGAGAAAAATCTGACCACAGAATGTAAACAGAATAAAAAATGCTTCTTGTTAGACATCTTATAATAACTGGACCAAGTACCTGGGAAGAAAACCAAGCTATTTGGCCTAATATTGCAATGTGCATCAGTATCTGTTTCTCCTTTTTATTCTCCTGTCTTCCAGAAACAGGCAGTTTTTATCCTTCGATGTGGTGAGCAAAAGGCCACAATATCAACTCAAATTAAGAAATCAGACAGCTGGACTTAGCACTTGGTGGCATTTTATCTCTTCCAGAGCTTAACAAGGAGAAAATAACAGGAGCAAGGAATGGATGTGCACAGCCTCTTTCCCTCCCGTGGCCTTCCTGGGGGGCCTTTCCCTGCTAAACTTGTGCCCAGCAGGCTTCTTCCCCCCTCTGAAATATTGCCCGTTCCCTTCATGAGAAGTTTCCTGTGCTGACTGAAATATTAAAAGGGCCAAACAACGTGGGGGGAAGTTTGTTTATTTGTAAGGTTGCATATTCATGCCTGGTTTAAGCCCATCCTGCTGAGGAATTTCAGCTATTTTGCTGGAAAGCTGTAGGGGATTATGGCCCTGGTGGGAAGTGGGACTTGTGGTGATGCCTGTGATAGGAGTCATGCCCAGTCCGGCGGTGGTGTCCCCATAATACAAACAGGGGTCTGTGGGGAAGAGAAACCAGTTTGGAACTGCGTTGTGCCCTCCGGAACCTGCTGCTGAAGGAGGCGAATTGGGCCCAGGCCCATGGCCACTGCAGGGGTGAGCGGAGGAGTTTGCAGGGGGGCTGCTTTGCACCTCTTCCCTTGTCCATTCAGCCTGTAGCCGCTAGGTAGCACCAGAAGGTCTCCAGGGTATTTGTTTTCCCTTCAAAGACCCCAGATCCAGCCTCTGCTGGAAATTCTCTGGGAGCCTCCTTTGCAGAGAGAGGCTACGCTGGGACCTCCCTTTCCCACCCTGAAGACCTTCAGCCACAGGTCATGAGGAGGTGGTGTGCAAGGAGGAAAAGCAAGCAAGCCTCTTGCATCCTGGGGCAATATTTTTTAAAGCCAGTGTGGCAGTAATTAATGCTCAGCCTGGCAGCTGGGCCTCTCTCCGGAAGCCTGGTTGGTGCAGGCTCCTACGGGACACTTCGTCATGCCCTTCCTTTGTGGTGAGAAGTGGTGGCTCCCCAACGGTGGCAGCCACAGCTTGGCTGTCACCTGCAGTGTAAGGAACAACAGCAGCAGTGGCTGCCCTGGCACCAGTGCCTGCCGTTAGGAAGCCTCCATATAGATCTTGGGAAGCATCTGTGCTTCCTGCTGCTGTGGGCTTTCAGTGTGGCGTCATTGAGCAACAAATGTACAACCAGGCTAAAAACTCCATAACTCCTGCCAGCCTTGCCAGGAATAGGGAAATGGAGATGCTCCGCATGGGCTGAACATTGATCTGCAAAGCCCTTGGGAGCATGGGGTGGCTCAGACAGCTGTTTTAATTCCTGTAAGCAGTTGGCAAAAGCAGCTGTATCAATCTGTTTCAAAGGATGGCTCATCCCCAGATCCAGAGGAAATACAGGTTTAAAGCATTGTCTTTAAACAGACTAGTTAAATAAAATTAATAGTAGCAGAAACCTGCAGTGTGCATCAAGATTGTGATGACTGAAGCACAGTACCTGTCAAGGTCAATGTCCTCTTGTGCCAAAGGCTGTAGGAGCTCTAATAATTTGTAGCTGCTTCCTTCTGAAGCTGTAGAGAGACCAGTCTAGCTCATTATCCAGCGTAGTTTGTTATTGTGTGGGGTTTAGTACAGAAACCAACTGGGATGAAGGGCTTGCTGTGTTTGGTGCTATGAAGTTGTGGTCCCACTGCAGATTGGTCTGTGCAGATGTGCACTGAGAAGAGTGGCTCAGTGCACTGCAGACAGTTCACTTGCCTCGTGAGTTTGGGATCCCTTTGTCTACGTGCTGGCCAGACTTGAGATGCTAAGGATATTGGTTTTGCATGTTCTTTTCCATTAGTATTATTTCAGTGTTCTGTTTTTGTTGACAGTTTCTACAAAAAATATGTTTTCATTAGAAAATGCCATGACCCTTCCTAAATTTCTAATGTTGGATGACATTCGACTTTGTGTGTGCTTTGCAATCAAAACCTTAAATGGTACTTAAAGAAAAAAAAAAAAAAAAAAAAAAGGAAAAAACCCTCTAATTGAGAGGGGGTGGATGTTTTCAAAAGAAGGATTAGCTGTTGCTTCTGGAAATTGATTTTCTGGCAAACGATTCTATTACAGCCATTTTTCATTAAAAAATAATCTGCTGACCAGCTGTAGCACATTCATGTTTTGAAAGAAAGAGGGAGACCTCCACGTGCTGCCGTGTGCCTTGGACAGTCAGAAGGTGGGAGGGGAAACAGTAGTCCAGAGATTTTCCCCAGTGCTAGTGCAGGCAGCACATGGAGCAGTAGTCAGGTCAGACACCTGGGGCGTCCCACTGGGCTGACTGTGCATGTAGCCTCACTGAGCAGCTGCACCTACCTCTGGCACCCCTACGTGACACTCCCTGCCCCTGGAAGGCTGCAGGGACACTAACCCCAAAGCTTGCAGTTGTAGGGCAGAGGTTCCTGTCTGGTCTGCCAGGCTGAAGTTGGGATGTCTGTCCCTCTGGCAGGAGAAATCTGGTGAAGAGGTTAAAGAGCATTAAACTACACAGAGGGAAAGAATAAATGCAGCCCCTGAGCCCTCCAGTGACCCTTTGGAAATCACCATGACCATGCACAGGCTTGAAACTGGCAAAGCCCCCAGACATATGACGGAAGGCAGTGTAGAGGTGACATCTGATGCACCGTTGCACCAAAATAACTGCTGTCTGAGGTTGCAGAGGGCAGTGGCACAGCTGTGAGAGCTCCTAAGAAATGTCCGATACCCAAGTGTTAGCTAGGCACTAAAATAGCAGCTGCAATCCCTGTAGCATGCTGCCAGAGCTGAGCACTGCAGAATGTCCCATAATTTAGGGTGGAGGCTTGTCAGGGCAGGACCAGTGCTACAGCTGTGAGGCTGGATAACTGGTACCTTCATTTGGTGAAGTTCTCATTTTACGTTCTGTTTCTTTTTCTAAAGCCCTCTTTCCTTGTCTGTCCAAATGAAAGTAAGCATGCGCAGCTAAGGGTGATAAATCAAGGGCTGCTCCGCTGAGCATCCCAGAGCTCAGTGGATGCTCTGTTCAATTTTTCCATGCAGGAATTTTCCTTGTTGGATGCAGTGGTACTTTATCCTGTATTATGGGCATCCTGGGATCTTTGGGTTTGTAATAGAGGCAAGAGGCTTATGGAGGAAAAAAAATCCTGACCACTGCACTTTTTCCTGATCACTTATAAACCACCAACAAGCAATGCCTCTATGCCTTTGTAAGCTAATTCGTGTTAGCCCAGCATATGTGGTAATTAATTGCCATGTTAGCAGACTACTGAGGTCACAAAGCCAGTGATTGTGCAGCCATTAGAAAGAAGAGTGAGGAGGCCTCTTTTCTCGTATCCTTTCTTAGAAATAAGAAGGGTATTTATTTCTATTGTGTTTTGGCATGGGAAGGCAATGGGCATGGGTGGACCAATCTAACTGTACAGGGGGTTGAGCCAGTCTTGCCTTGGCAACTATCTGCTAAGCCTTGGCAAGCAGCAGGTATCAAAGTTGGTGTTAAGGGAGTTGGGCCCTGGGCTTGCAAGTAACAGCAAACTGTGCTAAGGCTTTAGCCCCACGTTCTCATCCAGTCACGACTTGCACTGTCAGCATGTGCCAAGTGCCAGGGGCTGATGAGGGAACAGTGCCTGTTGACAGCCTAGTACAGAAGGTACCATGTAATTCCAGTGTTGCAAGAGAGGGGTGCAGTAGTAATGGTACTGACATAATACAGACAGTCATATTGCTGGATTGTATTTTGCAACTGGCAAAATGTTCCACCACTTCTTTGTGACCTACTTATCACTGATGAATCTCTTGAAGGGAAATACTGAAATACAAGTGTGATAAAAGATGGGAAGCCATGCTGATGCTATTCCCCATACTTAGTTGCTCTCTGCAAATATTCCTGCAAGTAAAACTCAGACCACAACTATGCTTGTAGAAAGCTCAGAGATTCCTATCAGCACTTCCAGGAGTTTGTATCGTGGCCAGTTATCTCCTGTGTTGTTTGCTTTGTTGAGAGCGGCTGGGCACAAGTAAGTGGAGTTGAATCCAGCAATGTCACAGTAAGAATTGATTTGCTTCCCATATACCATTATGTTCCAGCAATCTTCTTGATGTTGTTGGTGGTGTATGCTGAGCAAATACATGCCCTCTGGCTATGCAGTGGTTGAATGTTGGCATGCATTGGACTACCAGCATGAAATTAGGTGTTGACCTGCAGCCCACCTCCCACTATGAAAGCACTCTGCCAGCAGTCTTTTGGGTTACACAAGGTGTGGGCCTGGTGCCAACAGTTCCTTGTCATGGCTTTAGCTGGGAGGTCCTCGGCAGATTTTCCAGCCAGCAACAAAAAGTTTAATGTCCTGTCCAAACTTCATCTGGAAGAAGGGGGGAGCTCCTAGACTTGGCTGTTGTCGGGGTCAACAAGCCTCTCTTCTGCCATCATTCTCACCACATATCACATGAGCTGCCAGTCAGCAGCAGTTTGCTACCTGCTCCCTTGCTAGCATTTGATGCATTTCAAATTTGGCCAGACTCTTAAGATGATGGTTTTGCCTGTCAGTCAGTATATCTAAAACTTGCTAGGGGTCTCTGTGCCCTGTACCTTCATATGTGGAAGGAAGCAACCCTTCATTCTGGAAGGCAGCAGTGTCCCAGAGGACTCTGGCCTCACTTGCATTTGCTGTCATAAACCTGTGAGGCAGTGACTTTTTATTCCTGTAGCTGTACAGCATTGAGCACAGAAAGCGTCCTGGCCTGAGACTGGTATGTCTATGTACAATCACAGAAATAGTAAACATAGAAGAGAAGCATGTGATATTTGTCAGGGAAAAGCACAATAATGTACCCTGATTATTTGCATTTGGCTATATACATCACTGGGAATTTTGCAAAAATCTAGCCAAAGGAGTTGTATAAACTGCCGTAAATGTAAACCAGATACTGTCAATTTAGGGCATTTGTAGTGGTGGCGTAAACTGAGCCAAAAATGCTGAGCTGTGGGTCCAGGAGACAGCCAAAATGCAGCCAAAAGCCTTTTCCCTGTGTTTAATTTAGTACAAGTGTGACTGGATAGGTATCAAGCTGTGGTCCTGGTCACGCCCCGTGGAAATCTTAGGGGAAAGTGACTGGAGACTCATGGGGAGAAATCACAGATCTTCGATCAAGTTTTAGGATGCAATAACAGTGGGTGAGGAGATACCTCGAAAACCTGCCCTGAGGGCTCATCTGTTATGGTTATCTAAGAATACATCTGTGAAGTACTATGCAAGTAGACATGAGTTAACACAAACTGGGTGACCGTATGCCTGAGCTGATAAACCTCATGATGACTTACAGCTTGGTGCTTCTAAACCCCTGAAGAGTGAAGCTGGAGAGATGTGTCATGCAAATGGTTGCTCTGCCTCCCTTGGGTTTTATCTTTTTATTTAAATACCTGTGGCTGTCTACTGTCAGAAACTGGGCTGGAGTGGTCTTTGGGCCAGATTTATGCATCTGCTTTATTTTCTGGTTGGCTCAGCACATGTGGCTGTGTGGATGTTAAGCCTTTTATAAAAGGACTTTGCAGATGTACTTCAAGCAAAGCTTTAAAGGTGACCAGGTCCTGCTTTACATGAGTTGCTAAGGGAGAAAGCTGGATGCTAGAGTGCTTCTCTTGGAGCTGTGGTCCAAGCAGATCCAGGTAACTGGAAACTAAAGCCAGACCAATTCAGTGTGGAAATAAGGTGCAGATTTTTTTACAATAAAAAGAATTAACTACTGAAATAATTTACTAGAGACTGTACAGGGTTCTCTATCACATGTAGTCTTTAAATGAAGACCAGGTGTCTCTCTAAAATATGACTTTCCTCAGCAGAAGGATGGGCTCGCCCCACCACAGGGAATGATGTTCTCCAGCCGGTGTGATGCCAGACACCAGATTGTTTGACTGTAATACTTCCTCTGGACTTTAAAACCTATGGATCCTGCAGACAGAAAGAATGGTGTACTCCGTAACAGGGAACAGCTCTCGCATTCACTAAAAGTATCTGCGAAAGTTTGGCAGATTTATGAAGAAAAGGGACTGGACTTGTCTCTTGCAGTTTATGGGAGAAGAAGGTGTCCCTGCATGTAAAAGCTCAGAGACTGGATAGTGGCTGGGCAGGGCTGCTGCCTATTGGGGATCTGGCTCTGTTTACAATCTAAGGGAAGAGCTGAGAAATACAGATGTACCCTGCCTGCCTGCTGCTCCAGTAGTGGATGGGATTGAGAGAGCTGATGGATTTTTTGGATCGGCTTCTGTACTGGCACTTGTGCCAGGAACTGTCATGGTGCTGCAAGGCAATGGGATGGGGAACAAGTCTCCTTCTTGCCTCCAGGTCGTCTGCAAAATGTGTGAGACTGTGGGTGGGGAAAAGAAAAGAGAAAAGCAAGCACAACTCAGAGGTGCACTGATATCAGGACTGAGTTTGTATGTAAGGTTTCACTTTCATCAGTGACATCCAAACCAGTTTGGGATGTAGGCATTCGGGAAAATGTATGTATTTGTGTTCCTCCAGACTGGATAGAAGCTTGGCTGCTGCAGGAACTTTATTAAATTCAGACTCACTAAATTAAGCTGTTCTGGAGAGAAAATAAAGAAAAACAAGGAAGAAAAAAAAGTATCTCTTCACCAGAAGTTGTGGCTTTTCAGTGCAATCTCATTTAAACTACAAAATCGCTGTAGTCAGCAGTCGTCATTACAACTGCTCTGATGCCTGGAGAGGTGGTGCTGTTCAAACAGAGCTGCAAATGAGGTAAGAGGTGTGGTGGTACAACATGAGTTGTGATTGCCAGGCATTTGCAAACCCCTCTGCAGCGCATACTGTGTAGTTAGCAGTGTAGCTATGGCGCTTTTGTTGTGTCACTACAAATTGTGCACCTCTTTCCAAGCTGATTATTGCTTCCTTGGCTGGCTGAGGATGTCCATAAAATCCAAGATAAATCACTTTGATTCAGTGAGCAATCTCTCACCTACCTCCCTCTTCCAATCACAGCTATTGCATTGGCAGGTTTTGCTGACAGATGATGCTACATTTGGTAGACAAATTCCTGACATTTACAGCTTCTGCCTTAGTTCCATTAGAAACAGCCTGCATGGCAACACAGTCTGACCCCACCAGGTTCCTGGCTCAGTTCATTGTCATTAGTTGTTTTAAAGGCAGCCTCTAAAAATCTCTGTGCTTCCCTTCTCAGCACCTCACAGTGTGAATGCTGCAGCATGCTTACAGATGGGGAAAACAAGTCAGCAAAACACAAGCTGTTCTGGGCAGCTTTTTCGCAGTCATCACTCACACTGAGTAAGTGTCCTCAAGCTCTGTCTGAAACTGGGGCTATGTGTGAGGACTCGTGTTGTCCCCACGAATTCCAGCATGTTGCCTCTATACATGAAGCCAAGGAAGTGATTTACCAGCTTGCTGAGCTGGCTCAGGGCCAGCGGGCACAGTACTGCTGAGCATCTGCAAATCCTGTGCTGGAAATGCTGTGGTTCCCCTCTCCCACTGGAATATCCAGGATGGATATATGTGTACTGCTCACTACAGCTGGTAGTTAATCCCCTTTCTGCACTACAGCACCTCTCTGCTCCTCACGGAAATCCATTTCCAGGCTCAGAAACACTGGCTCCAGTGTGTGCAATTCATAGGTGCCCATGGGCTGTCCTCACTCTGCCCTCAGTTTGCTGCCCCAGGAACCTGGTAAATCAAGATACATTGGCTCTGACATTAATGCTTCTGTCTCATTTGCTTAATTGCATTCCCTGGCTCTGGATCATTCTTAAGTCTTAGAGAACATTGTCAGATTTCCCAAGATGTTCAAGTGACTACAAATATAGGTGGGCTCCAATTAGGTTCTTCAAACATTCCCAAACTGGCAAGCCACTAATTACCCACCAAAATGTATTTAGCTTTTCTACCTCTGTGGGAAGGGGTCAGTCTCAAAGGAAACAGACAGGTCAACATTTGCATGAACTGATGAGAAGCAAGTAAGAGCTAATTCTCTGTCCTATCCTCTAACTCACCTGTGTACCTTATGGCTATTGCAGTGTTATACCTTATTTGCTTCCAGATGCCTTTATTCAGAACCTTGGTCCGATCAGTACCTGATGTTGAAATCATGAATATAACAAACAATGTGCATTCAAAGAGTCCCTTCAGCCAACCTGCCTGTGCAGTCTCTGCCTCTGGACTCAGCCTTCCAGACCAGTAGGCTCCTTTAACCTGCATCATTTTTTTTTGCTTTTCGTGCCATTAAAATTCTTGCTTCATTTTTAAATTCCAGATTGAATAAGCAATAGCTGTGTTTTCCAATTTCTGGTTTTGAGCTCTTCTGAAAAGTACAACTTTCATTTCAATGGGCTTTCCTTGTTTCCTATGTTCTCACAGGTATTGTCCTATGGAGATGTCTGAGTGGAGCAAATCTGCGTGTTGTTCACATTTGCAGAAAGGATATTGGGGCATTCAGACACTGAATGGGTTCCTCAGGCTCTGAATGGGCCACTGTCTCAGCTGAGAAGAAAATCTGAGGGCACTAGAAACAGCTTTTTATTTTTTACATCATGTTTGATCCTTGCCTGTGATCACCTGATGCAGATCAGTGTACAGATTTTCTTCCTGCTGAACAAATTCTTCCCCTTCTTTGCTCCTCATGTCTTTCCTAGGTGAAAGGCAGCTCAGGTCTTTCCTTTGGAAGGCAGCAGACCAGAAGCCTATGTAAAAATGACAACAGGGAGGAAGGCCCAGTTTGCTCACCTGCCTTTCTTCTTGCTCCAGCTGTGCCCAGAAATACTGCTGACAGCAAAGAAAAATTTTATCAGTTCAAAACTGAAACTCTCTTGAATCAAAAATTATTACTTTACCTATAAATCATTCCAATTAAAAACCCCCATGTTGTAGTGGATTTTTTTCCATTTTTTTTTCAATTAAAAATTTTCACCTGAATGGAGTCTTTCACCAGAAGTGAAACGTCCTTTTATACTGCAAGCGTTTGCCCACTCTAGCTTCTGACCGTGTCTCACTGCCCTGGTATTCGGAGGTGTTTGATGGATTTGCTTATGCATATTCAGAGGAGAGGTTTATGTGCTCATGTCCAGATGCCCACTTGGTGGCCGGTGCCTATGTTGTGTCCTAGGACAGGGACACTTCTCTGGCTGTCCCCAGGCTGAGTGCTGGCCCCTAACAAAGCTGTCTGCTGAGACACTTTGTTTCTCATCCTGAGGCTCTGACATTTTCAGTTGGTGTTTTTATTACTCCTGGGATCTTTCCAGCCCTCTGCATGTCCTCTGGCAGAATGATTCCCGCACATTCCTACATTTACACCTTCTCCTCCATTTCCATCCTAACCCTCTGAGTGACAAAAGATTTTCTACAGAGGAAATAAAACCTGTGTGCCCTGGAAGCTGCAAGGTCACGGGCTGATAAGGGAATGCCACAGCATGATGATGAATATTGCTGCACAGCATTTTTTACTGCATATAGACCAAAACCAATTGACTTGAGAATGGCTTTTTTATATGATTTTTCTCAAGAGCAGGACTAATAACACTTTTACATGGCAGATGTGTTATAGTGCTTTCATTCTGTTTACATTGCTGGGAAAGTGACCCATCTTACTTTTCACAGCTGCCATCTGTTGGTCAGACTCATTCCAATGCAATCAAGCAAGTCATGGTTTTGTTTGGTTTGGGTTTTTTGCCTTTTTTTTTTTTTTTAATTTGTTTTGTTCTGGTTTTAATTATTATTGTCTCTGGGAATTTATTTCTGGGCTTTTGGATCAGTGAGTAGAACAAACGTTTCTCCTGGTCTTAAAATGGCTGCTTGAAAGGGCTTACTAATGGTAGAAAATATACTATCTTTCTGCTTGCTTGCAAGTTTTTCAAAAAAATAAACCAACCAAAACCAAACCTTTGAACAGGTGAGCACTCAGTCAAAGAAGTGGAATGATTGATTTGAAGCCTTCTCACCATGCTTTGTCCAGGTCAACAGAGGACAATAATTAAAAGATCTTTATCAACATGGCTTAGGTTTCAGGCAAATTAAGAGCGGAAGAATGCCAAGAGCCTCTTTCTCTTAAAAAAGAGAAAGGTCATGTATTATTCCCTAAAGTAAAGCTTCTTTCTCAAATTCCACTACATTAAGATCATATCCAGTCCGTTCTTATTAGGTAATAATTTGTTTGCTTTATTTTTATCAACTGTCCTTGCTTCTGCCTTGTAATTATGCTTTGTAGTGGCAAGGAAGCAAAAATGGACAAGCTTTCCTGGCTGACTAGCAGAGACATGGGCTGTGCTTCTCCTGAGAAGAGAGAGGGTATGGGGATGGGCAGAATCCTAACACATGGGGGCAAGTGCTGCTTTTTCAAAGAATTAATTGGTGGCGTCCTGTCTCCACATGTGGTGGGGATCCTGGCTCCCAAATCGTCCAGACCTTGACAGGAGACAGGAGCTGGGCGCCACCATCTTCCCACAAGTGTCTCACTGGAGGTGCTGGGGCTCCAGACAGCACCACCCTCCTCCCACTATTCACTCCTGCCTGTGGGAAGAGATGGAGGCTGCCAGCTCTCTGAGACTAAGGGAGCCTCTTTGGAGAAACTGCCCTGAAGGATCTCACTTGGTACCTAGCCCTGTTCCCCAAATCCCTGCTGCAGGTCTAAGGAGCTGACATCTGAAATCCTGGCTGGACTCACAGCTGTGCATGCTATTGCACTTCCTGCACTGAATGCAAAACCAGTGCTGGTGAAACATCTGCTGCTCTTGGGAGCTCCCACACACTGGCAGTGATGACAGTGGTCCAAGGCCACCTCTCACCTGAGTGAGAGAAATGCCCAAGCTTCACAGCATCCACCCCCAGCTGCTGCAGGGGTCTTCTCACCATTTGCACATCTGCACATCTGCACACAGCTCCTGTCTGCGTAGAAAGCTGTGTACTTCTGTAGCCACATCTTCAGGACCCAGCCTTGGAGCAGAGTGGGCACAATCTGTTATCAGTGATTCCTCTGGAAGGATGGCAGCAAAGTGATTCAAATCCCCATAGTGACTCTATGGACTTCTACAGAAGAGCAAATGACACTTTGAAAAGAAGAGCTTAAGTCTCTTTGTGTTGGTAAAAATTTTGGACTGATTCTACTGCAGGCAGTGGAGCTATTCTGATACAGGCAAGAAGCAAATCATGTCCTGTCCTCCTTTTTCTCAATATGGGCAACAAAAACGTGCTTTCTGTCCCATGTGGCATTGAAGAACAGGATGGAGACAACTGATCTTTACTTTGAAACCACTAGAGATCAGAGACTTTCAAACCATTTGCAGGGAAATGCTATAATTTAAGAAGATTGTAGGAGAGTTTTGGTTAATGTAACTATTCTATTACCTATAGAAAATGGAATTTACTCTGTAGGAAAATGGTTAAAGGAGAAAAAAGAATCCTTCTTAAAAGAAGCTGAAGATGGTGTCACTCTGTTGGTTTCAGAGTGATCTTATTTTTAACTTCTGCTGAGAAATTTTGACTGTATCTGTGTATTTTTACAAAGTCCTTAGGGATCTGCTGAAAATTTCTCGTACTTGTGATTTTTTTTTTTTTTTTTAAGCTAGAAACTAGTCTTATACTGCATTTTATCTGCATTTATATTTCCATCAAAGTTCTGATAATCACTATAATAAGGTTTATTTTTATTTTAAGTTTTTTTTGTGTTTATTTTACCAGAAAACTTTTTTTGTTATTAAAAAAATCTCACAGGAAAAACATCTGTTTTGGGAAAAAAAAAAAAAAAAAAGCGCTATCCTCTCACAAAACCCTTGCTTGTTTAAAAGTGTTTAACTTTTTTTCAGAGCAGGTTGGGAAAAAGAAAATGAAATGAAAAGAAATGTGGGCAGCTGAGAATAAAAGTAACAGCCTCTTATGCTGGCTGCACATGTGGGTGGTGATGGTGACTGTGCTTTTTCTATGCAAGTACAAATGACTTCTGAGATTTCATAACTTTATGATCTTTGTTAAGGTGGATCAGCTCTTCAATAGGAACATGTCCAAAATACCTAAGCACTACTTTTCCACCTTATAGTAAATGTTCTGTGAAAAGAAGCTGAATTTCATATAGCCAGGTAAAGACCAGTGGAGAGCTCACGCTGCAGAAACAGAGGTCAGGTTAGACAGGGTCCTGTGTTGCATTTCACCTAGCTCCCCTGTCTATAGCCTGGCAGAGGTGGGCACCAGATGAAAGGGGAGGAGATGAGATGGTGAAAGGGGTGATGACAGCTGGGTACCACCCATACATTCCTCCTCAGATGCATTTTCACATCTGTTTGGCATTTCAAGGGTTGTTTTCCTATGAGCATCAATCAGAGACATCCAAGCAGGTGAGATCCTGCACTTGAAAGGCCAGGAAGAAGAAGAGTTTAGCAGGGAGGTACATTGGACACATGTGGTAAAGTGTAGCTGTACAAATTAAAGGGCTGAATGAGCTTCCAAAGAAATATGGACCATTCAGCCTCTATACCAAAATCAGTGAGGTCTCTGGGTTTTTCTTTTCCTCCCAGGGAGAGGGTATTTTTCCAATGGTCTGAACTCCTGACACAAACTTTTACAGTTCCTTAACTGGATGTATTTTGTTACTCCCCAGATGCTACTATTTTTAAGATCTGGATCATCTATAGAAAATAGGACTCAGATGCTTAGAAGTCTTTGTAGGAACTCTGCCTGGGGCAGCAAATAGTCTGTCTTTTAAAATCTTCTTTTACCCTGTCAGTGTTGTTCAGTTGTAGCCTCACAAATAGAGCCATAGTCTTACACATGTTTCCATTGCCTTCTTCCCTGCCAGCAGTGCAGCATGCTTGGACATGAAGCCTCTAGACCCAGAAATGTCAGTGGGTATCAAATGCTGCAAGGTTCCTCCTCTGCAGTCCAGGGGAGAGGAGCACAACCACCCTGTCTCTTCCTCCATATGCTGGTATCTGTAACGTGGAGAACATGAGGGACAGAGGCATTTGTTCAGAAACTGAGCCTTTAAAGTGCCTTTAAATACCTTAGTTTAATATCTTTGTTCTCTGAATTATCAGTCCTGCTGCAAATGCAAAAAACTGCAAAATCTTTTTATGAGAATTTTCCATGGATTTTGTTAAATGGAATAAACATATATGTGTAATATTCAGTAAACCCATCTCTGAGACTACTGCTATAATAGCGTTAAGATATTACAGTGGTCAAATCAATGTCATAACTAAATCTGAGGCAATGAGCCTCAGTGAGGCATCAGTGATCTCAGGCAGCAGGTATCCATTTCAAATCATGGGGTGCCCACACCAAGGAACATGTGTGCAGGCGCCCAAAGGAGATGTTTTCCTTCAAATGGGTGTCTCAGGTAATGTGCTCTTCATGGGCACAGGACATGATTGCCTTTAGTATATTTTGGATCTTCCACTCAGAAAGGCAGCCTAGAAAGTGAAAACTACATCAGCTCTAGTTAGGACATTAGAGGAAACAGTGACAACCTGATCTAGGAAGGAGGGAACCTCTGCTTTGGCTTCTCTGCTGAGCCAGTAGAGCAGGATCTTCTTCTGCCCTGTCTTGTATTAAAAGAAAACAGTGGCTTAGCCTTAGAAAGCATCTTTAAGCCTTGGGATCAATTAAGTGGCTTACTGCTTTTGGAAACAGATTTGATCTATTCAACTTACAGCAGGGAGGTGGGAGGCCAGTGTGGAAAGCCCAGTCACTCCGAGTTTCATTGCAAAATCTGCTATTGAGGTGTCACGAATAATATTTATTCTGTATCACAAATGCTGAATGTAAGTTTGGTCCATGGAAAAAATATAAAGCCATCCATCTGGAACTCCATATAAGATTTTTGGCCTATTATTGGATTTTCTATCATTATTTCATTGACTCTTGAGAAATATTGTCTGGTGAGAGATTAGGGAAGCAGCTAAAGTTTGGAATTTTTCCCATGATATTTAACACGTAGACAGGGCTACCTTTCAATTTTTGTCAGGATAGGAACCGCTTAGGACAAAGAAATTCAAGACTGCTGCACACCAGACACAGACCATATTTGGGTAACTTTCCTCATGAGAATCAAGTACAAGTTTCAGACTAAATCTTCAAGGCACGCTGTGGCATGGATCCAGTCTATCTAAAAGTCTGCCTGTAGCTCTGGAATGAGGACATTGCCACACACACAAAAGTGAAGGAAAATCCTTTCCCAAACCACAGTGAGACTTTCTGGTTCCCAAAAAAACCTCCTGTGTGTGGCAACACCTTCTCAGCAATGGATGTTCATGCTCTCCTCCATGGTAGCAGAGCCTCAAACACTGCAGTATTGCTGCTGGATACCATTGCACTTTAAAAGGTCATCATCAAGCACTGCAGTCCCTGTTTCTTGTCTTTACATGAGAAACATATCTCTTGTAGGTCCTTCTGCCAGGATGCTGGGTGCATGCGCTTGTACAGGAATGCATCCTTCCAGCCAAGCAGTGAGATCTTCACAACTTTTCCCAGACAAAATTTTGCTTTCTCCACTCTCTAACTATTAGCCAAGGTCCTCCAGAGGACAATGGGGAGACTGGTGGGACTAGCAGCTGCACTAAATGGCTACCTCATTGACCAGTATCATGACCATGAACAAGTGACAAGTTTGTTTTGAAGAAGCATGTTGCATGTGATCTTTTCTCAATTATAGTTATTCCTTTACTACGGTAGTCTCTGCTAGGTGGTCGTAGTGGCCTGAGTGTCCTACAGAGGAAGAAAGGTACAGCTCCACAGTAAAGACAGTAGCTAAGGTGTCTTGCTACTATTTGAAGGAAGTGACACTGGGATCTTTGGCAGGTGAGATCTAGGGGGATTTTTACCAAGAAGCCTGGAGTTCTCAGAAGGGTTTTTGTTCATTCAGTTGATGAGTAACATAAAATTTGGGCTTAGAAAATACCAGGCATTAAAGGTGATCAGAGATTTACAGTCTGCATTCCTAAAACTCTAGAGGGCAAGGTATTAGGTAGAGGCTAGAACCATTTATTTTAGTTATATTAAATGGAAACTCTAGACACTGTCTGACTCTGCTTGTTCCTACTGCTAACATCACCTAGCAGAAAGGTTATATAAGTATTATCTGCTGTTTACTTTTCTTCTTTTAAAAATCTTTCAGCCTCCCAGTCAGAAATGGGCACAATGCCATGGGCTTTAAGAGACCAGGATCAAGTGAGGAAAAGCAATCAGATATGGAAAGTGGTTGCAAACATTTTTCATCCAGCTATCTAGGCAATCCTTGGGAATGCCAAAAGGATTCAGATGAAAACAGTCTACTATCTGTAAAAAGGGATGACAAGTAATATTTTTCACAAAGATACAGAGCAGCTGTACACATGAATCTGTAATTCAGGTAATTGCTGGCTGACCCACTCCCCCAACATTGCCAGCAGCTAACCAGGACTGTCTGAATGACCATTGCCTGGGCAGTGGGCATCAGGCCTCCACAGCTCTGCCAGCAGGTCTGTGATATTCTCCAGGGCATTGCAGACTCACTAAGCTCTGTGCCTCTCTTCATTCCTTTATGGTATGGTTTGCGTAGTTGGTTGATGTGTGGGGTTTTCCCAGGTACATGGCCATTCCAGCCAGTGAGAATGGCAAGAGTTCAGTAGGGCTGTGTTTAGGGTTGTACAAAATAGGTGAGAGCTGAAGGAGCAAAGAGCCACTTTGAAACATTTCCTGGGTCCTCAAAGCCCCACTAGTTCCTTACACTTCTATCTCAGGACCACCTCTACTGCATCTTTAAAATTTGCCATCCCCAAAAATGCAGATGAAAAGGGAATTTTCCCCATACTATTGAAAAACTTGAGCCAATTCTCATGTTCAGTACCTTGGGAGAAAAGATCCTTTCATGTGAATGATTCCATTTACAGCAGTGAAAATCTTGTTTCAGCAGCATTTATGCTCCCTTTTGGAGGCAGAGGGAGTGAAAGCCTGCTTGGGAATGGCAGCTCATGCCCCATGTATCTGTGCAAAGGATCGCTATGTTTTCAGGCCCTGTTGCTCTGTCTGCACAAAGTAGACCCAAGATGCTGACCTCCACCCTACTCAGTAAACCAGGGAAATCAAATCTTTTTTTCTGCCTGGCTTCTCCCATAAGGATATGACACTCACAACAGCTCTTTTATCATGGCAACTGCACCAAACCCACCAGGAAGAATAAATTAATTCTTAAAAATAAACAGCTGGCCACAAAAAGTCCAGGAAAACCCTGGCCT